>NC_087270.1:31671777-32296777 GCF_015220805.1 Pogoniulus pusillus
TCCTAGGGAATATGTAGGAGTTAGTGTGGGTGGGGGACTAGTCCCAGGAGGCGAGTCTGGGTGAAGTTATTATTTAAGCTAAGAAACCTTCATATACAGATGTGGAAAAACTGTGCACTTGGCTGCACAGAGGTCTTGGCACTGTTCAGTTTACTAGTACAGAAGTTACCTTAACTTCCAAGATCTGTCCATACACTGAGTAAGTACTGTTACAAATTAGAGTCTGGTTTTCTGGAAAGATTTGTAGCACTCTTACAAGTGCTTAGGAGAAGCATAAGCAGCAAAGTTAAGCATTTTAATCTATATTTACCATTTATGGCCTGAGTGTTTCAGAGATACCTCTAACCTACCTGACTATATAAGGCTATAAGTAAAGCAAGCTATGAACAAATTCTGAAAGGAGACACATTCACACCCAGCCACAGCCTTTTCATTTTGACTCTACCTACGGGTTTGTGATTGCTTGTTTTCTCTCCTTCTGAATCCATTGTCATCACAGGCTAGCTGGAGCATTTTTACCGCTAATCAATACCAAGAAGACTCTTGTCATAGACAGAAGCTAGCATACATACTCAGTAAACTTATGTACGTACTCAGGAAAGAGAACCTCTCCTTCTGAAAATCAGCAGCTTATAGACTCAATCTCAAAATATGTGTGAAGGGGTTTGCCAGAACAGTTCAAGATGAAAACATCTTGAACAATGAGGTTTATTGTAATGAAGACAGAGCATAAGCAAAACTTTCTTAAGAGTCTTTGTACTTCTTAGGTGCCTTAGGCAGTTACCTTCATGCAAAATCAGGTTACGCAGGGTTATCCATATAGACAGAAGGTCTACTGTTTTATTTTTGTCAAAAGGTGTGTGTTTTTCTACCTCACATGATGGAACCATCATCACATCTTCTGATAGTTTAAGTCTTTAGGAAGATCTTCAATACCAGAGAGGAAGACATGTTACTGCTAGTGTGTTTGGAAGAAGATTTCTACTTTGGGGTAAAAAAGCTCAACTCTTTGCATTAATTTAGCTGCTGTAGCAAGATATATTACAGTACAGTATTGGAAAAATCTGTACAATGCATGTATTTATCAACCCCTAAGTTGACTTGCTCAGGAAAAGTGTAGTCTAAGAGATGTCTCTTTAACCTATGTGGATAGCTCTTTCCAGTTAGGATGTAGATAGATGTAGATACTGAAGCCAGCTGTGAAAGAGCAAAATGGAGACCAGAGAGGGGGAACTGAGCAACAGAGAGGTTTATAACTAGAATTCAGCTGTAAAACTCTTGGGAACTCACAGCCTATCAGAAATGTGACTTGCAGCCTTAGGTGTTGCTTTGACTTGTGACAGATGCAAAGTCAAGAAAAATTGTGTGTACTCACTGAGTGTTTAAATCTTGCACATTGTTCTTTAATTGAATTTCTGGCTCCTATACTCAAATGTAAGATGGGCACAATTATGATTAGGATTTGATTTTCAAGCCTGAAAACTACCAAAAAAGTTTGGTTAGTAGCAACAATTGGTCTCTCTGCTTAGTCCACAAGATAAAGCATGATGCAAGGATCTGTGAGGTTATTATGACCGTGAGTTTATTGTACAATCAACACAGATGTATCATTACATTATTGTTCCTTACTTAACTACTGCTCCTCACTTAGCTACTGCTCCTGAGAGCTCAGGCTTCTGAGTTGGGTAGTGGACCATTAAAGACCAAGCCAGAACCACAAAAGGACAAATGGATCCATCATATGCTACCTTCAGGTAACCTCTTAATACTACAGTGCAGTTAGAGACATAATTCCAAGAGTTTTGTTCTGATCCCAGATGTTTCTTTCTGGTTTTCTTCGTTATCACTGTTAAAGTGACCTGACATGGTGCTGGTGTGGTCTAGTATAGGTGATCCTGCTCTGCAGAGGGATTGGACTAGATGATCTTTCAGGGTCTCTTCCAGCCCCTGACATTCTGTGATTCTCTGATTCCGTGAAATAGTTTATTGCGCTAAAACACTTCTCTGTGCTCTCGGTGTTCAGTGCTGCTTTACAACAAAGCAGAAATGCAAAGTCTTGTTGTATGTGAAATTCCACAGTGTGAAATAATAGATCAAGTACCAAACCTCACAGAATGTCTTTTTAATGTACCTGACAAATAGATGGGAGGACTTTAAATTCTCATGTTTTCGCAATGAGTTGAACAAAAATCCTTCATGTGTGATTTGTTCCTGATCTGAAAGTGCCACTTAGGTTAGGCAATAACTAATATATTGGGCAAATTTTGAGGGGAACATAGAAGAAAAATTGGGCATTTCATTTTAATAGAGCTCTCTGAACTCTGTCCAGGCTGATTAATAATTGCTATTGTCTCCAGAAAGTGTGAAAACCAGCAAAAATAAAATTTTAAGCAAAAGGAACTACCTTTCAGTTCTAATTAGCTTTGGTAGTCAGAAACTTTCTTGCAGGGAAAGTCTACGTTTGTTTGTAAGAAGGTATAGATTGGGGGAAAAAATTAATTAATGTAAAAAATCAATTAAAAAGAAATAAATGGACAATCATAACACAGCTTAAGTACCTTCTCTCAGAAAAACAAGCACTTGAGAATTTGACAAAGAGTATTAATTACCCACCTCCAGTAGGTCAGAAAGGTGCTGTGTTTTGATGATACTATGTCAGCAATAGTCTTCCTCCACATCCTGCTTGTAGAGGAATTGGGCCTGAAAACTACTGTAGGTAAATAAGGATATAAACAAGGTTCATGTGACAACAGTGAAGACAATTAATAACTAAAGCAAACAAATATCATTAATTTTCCATCACCTTAGGTCTTTGAAGTAGAATTGGGTGGTTACAAGACAGGACAAACATGAACAGGAAACTATCAAAAAGGTAATGTGGAGTCAAATTTCCCCCCTAGCCTTAAAAATCCATAATCTTTCCATTGTTAACCACCAAGATGTGCTTCATCAGCTAAGAGCAGTGGAACATCCACTTTGTTTTGCCCTTACAAGGATGAGTTTGGAAGCCTTATATAAGCAGTAGAACAGTATATATCAAGTGAATACTTAACCACAGTTTTCAGGGGGTTAGAGCAAAACCCCCAGAAACACAGTAATAGTTTTACAATATGCATTAAAAAAGCTACCAAGCCATTCCTACAATTTCACACAATGGCATATATTATTGGCTCTTTGGCACTATGTGATTTGATCAGTTTCCTCATGCTTCAGGCTGCTTTTTACACTTGCTTACGTTTCTTATGATGTACTGTCAATTATTTAAAGCAGAATTTGGGTACTTCCACTCTCAGAAAGGGGAATCTCAATTGGATTCTCTTTCTTTCCTTTGCAATTAGTCCATTCTTTTCCATGTCTCCATACCTATACCTTTTACATCTCTCTGATCAATTTACAATATGTTTACAATGTTCTAGTGTGACTTCAGTGAGGATTTCCAGCAGTTTCTTTGGTATCTATAAGATACAAAATCCCTTGCATCCTGTAAGAGAGAAAATGAACTGGAAGAAATTCTGGCCTCATTTTTGTCAGTTGTAATTTTGCCATTGCTTTCAAAAGGTTTGTTCATAATTTGATACATATTCCACTCAGTTTTGAGATGAGGTGATACCTGTATCTGTGTGAGTCCATATGTTTGACAGGTAGTTCATTTTTAGTCAATTGTAAGCAATTCCTTAACACTTTTGATGTGTGTTCCAGCTGGAAGCAAATACACCAAAGCAGTTCTTAACACATGTAAGGTTTAGTTTTGTTTTTTTTTTTTCCTTTTTAATTTTCTCCTTGATATATTTGTTTGGGGTTAACAATTTCCTCCACTATCAATCTATTAGTCAAATCTAGCCATCTTTTGCAGTGGGTCCCAGCCATCTCCAAGTGGAGCCTGAGATATCTGAATAGATATCATTGTTTCACTGACATCTCAGCAGACATCTCCTCTTGCTCAGCCTTCTCCTGCCAGCTACAAAAGGCCATCCAAATACAAGTTCCCACTCCAATAGTGGGGGGCTAGTATGACTTGTGTTTTCTAGGTATAATCAGAAGACCAAAGTTAGTTATCAAGAATGGTCTTATACATTATATTCTCTGAGCTATACAATCAAGCTGTACAAACACAGCTCTGATGGAGTTTCTTCTCTTGGCTTCGATTTCTGTGTTCCATGGTAAAGAAAAAAGATCACAGTTAAATACAGCTTGCCATCTGCATTGTACAGTAAATCAGAGATCCCCATTGTTCAAAATGTCTCCTGCAAAGATCCCTTTAAATACCTTTGATGTAATATTTTTAAACCTCTGAGTTCTTTTTGCTATGTCCAGATCCCTTTTCTGATGGCATTTCCAAATGTCCCCACCTGGCTACCTCTTTCTTATGGATTTAACAAAGAAATAATGTTGGACATTAACTGGACTCCAGAGATGTTTTAAAATTTAGCATCCTTTTCCCTAAAAGGACAAAGGTGTGGGGATTTCTACTACTTCATCCATCTTTCTCTTCCCCTCCGGGTGGCTGGGAAGGACCATCCCATCATGGCTCTGACCCCCCACCTCCTGCTACTGTTGTTGATATTGCTGCTGATCTCAGTTGTCATGATTGATGTCTTTGCTGACAGGCACAAAAATCATGTCTGTTCATAATGGTTAATGCTGGTATTTGCATGTATTAGGCATGTTTTTCCTCTAAAACACTTAAGTACCATGTGTGCTGCATTCATCGCTACCTTAGGGTTTTTGAAGGAGGGGAAGGGGAGTTTGCGTTTATAGACATTTTGTTTGGGCAGTGGGAGAGCAGAGACCATTGTTAAAAGCTTATCCAGATGAAAAGGGATGAACTGTGCAGCTGCAGCACAATTCACTGACTACAACAAGACCTACAGGATATATTGCCTGGCTGACAGCATATCGGCAGCTGCAAACAAAGATGTATCTGCAGAATCGCTGGATTTTGAACCATGCACAGGGGAATGAGTGCAAAAGAAAGATCCTCCTTAACCCCAAAGGCTTTTAATGTTTCACACAGCCTTTTGTGGACATTTGACCTTTACAGATTTCTTTTAAGAAGGTGTAATTCAGATTCATCCATTTTACCAGTGTATCTTGTTTTTTTTCCAATATTGGCCTGAAGGCAATCAAGAAACTGTGTTCTTAGTGTTTCATAATATAATTATCAATCATGTATCCTATGTTTTCATCCTCTCCAAAAGTTCTCTGAGGGGAACAATTTGTCCCAGAATTTGGCAGCCTGGACAGCCTGCAGTTTATACGAATCCTCCTGATGGGAATGAAGTCTTGGCAGCTGATGGAATGAGAGAGCTATGTGAAAGGCAAGATTGAAGAAAATCCAGGCTCAGACCTCCAAATCTGTAGAGAGTTTATCTCTTTGGGGATCTCCAGTTCTTCAATAGCCCAGGTCATGGAAGCAGCATTGATCCTTCCCATGCACTTGTAGAGAAGAAAGTTAACGATAAGAATAAATTTCTGTTTTGTAGGAAAGGATATTTTCTTTGTAAAACTGGAATTGGAGAGCAGATATCTTAACTGACATTATCCATTTGTGATGATAATCATTACTTTGGTTTTTCCTATTATATTGTGAACACAGTGCGTGGAATAGTTTTGACTCAGGCTAACTTGCACTATTCTGGAGGTACTCTGTATAGCTTGCAGCTTACTCCAGGTCAAATATCAGTCACTTTTCATGATGGGGTTTTTAGACAATGTTAAGGAATCTGTATATGCTGTCATAGAATCATAGAATCAACCAGGTTGGAAGAGACCTCCAAGATCATCCAGTCCAACCTAGCACCCAGCCCAAGCCAGTCAACCAGACCATGGCACTAAGTGCCTCATCCAGTCTTTTCTTCAACACCTGCAGGGACAGTGACTCCACCACCTCCCTGGGCAGCCCATTCCAATGCCAATCACTCTCACTGGGAAGAACTTCCTCCTGACACCCAGCCTATACCTCTGCCGGCACAACTTGAGACTGTGTCCCCTTGTTCTGTTGCTGGTTGCCTGGCAGAAGTCTTCTTTAACTTGCTTATTAAAAGCAAAACAATATTGTAATGCAGTAAAACATTACAGAATGGACCCCAATATGATCTAAGTTGACATCTTTCAAACTTTATAGCAAAAACTGTGATACAAGTTCAAAAAACATAAATATGTGGTTAAAAAAAAAAAAGAGGAACATAATTTCATGGACATTTACATTCTACATAGAGAAAATTTTTTTTGCTATGCCATTTTGTAAACATATCACAGTATCACAGTATCACCAAGGTTGGAAGAGACCTCACAGATCATCAAGTCCAACCCTTTACCACAGAGCTCAAGGCTAGACCATGGCACCAAGTGCCACGTCCAATCCTGCCTTGAACAGCTCCAGGATGGTGACTCCACCACCTCCCTGGCAGCCCATTCCAGGTATCCAATGACTCTCTCATTGGATCACTTTATAGCATTTTCCCATTAAGTAATTGGGCTATATTACAGAGAAAAGTTGTAATTGGAATCCTTTATGATAAATAGGTCCATATCCTCTACCTCTGGGGGAATCAACCCAAGCCTATCGTAAAGCAGAGATTCCTGTAAATGTCAATACTGAGTTATGTAAGGGCTTTGACTGATCATACCTATTGAAGGGAAAGCTGTATTTGTTTCAGAGGGATATTCCGAGGTAAATTCTCCTTGATCAGTGGAAATTTCTCCTTGATCAATAGAAATGCTCAAATAGCATTTCAACATGTAGTCAAAACTAGCACAAATTTACAAGTACTAGCTTCCAAAATAACGAAGGACCATTGTCAGGAGAAATCTTTCCCAACCAAATGAAACATGAACTATTATTCAGAGGCCAAAACTACAGATTTTTTTGGCCAGCTCATTTATACAAATTCATTACTATTTCTCAAAAGTTCTCCAGGTGCAAGATACCAACCCACAGATTGAAGCTGAAGACCTTTTGATTGACAAAAGCAGGCAAGTACAGCTGCAGAAAGGGCTGCTGTATCTAGCTGCCTTTTCCTGTCAGTTTTCTGGGCTCTTAGAAACTATTGAGAGCCTTTTGCTCTAGGAGCATGACAGTTTCATACTAACTAAGGAATAGAAGGTAATGTTGGACAGGTGAGATGCAGAGTGGGAATTATAGGTGCAAACGTTAAGCAAAATGATTATTGGAGGAAAATGCAAGGTTGGTTTTGGAAAAGGAAGATAGAGAAAGAGAGAAGTTAGAAGAAGAAGAAATACTTATCACCTATTAGGTTCAAGTAAAATGATGGAGTTATGTTGACTGTAATAGTTAGAATAAAAAAGCATGATACCACTCTTTGTTTACTGTTCAGATTCTGACAGGTTTATTGTCTTAAAAGTTTTACAAAGATCCTGAAGACTAAATTTCTTTGAGTACTCTTGTGATCACTATGATCTGCCACAACCAAGCTCCTAGCCAAGCTGGCAGCTCATGGCTTGGACAGATTCACTCTGTGCTGGGTCAAGAACTGACTGGATGGCAGAGCCCAGAGAGTGTGGTGAATGGTGCCACATCCAGTTGGCAGCCAGTCACTAGTGGTGTCCCCCAAGTCTTGGGCCCAGTCCTGTTCAACATCTTTATTGACAATCTGGACGAGGGGGATCGAGTCCAGCATCAGTAAGTTTGCAGATGAAACCAAGCTAGGAGCAGGTGTTGATCTGCTGGAAGGGAGAGCCCTGCAGAGGACCTGGACAGGCTGGATGGGTGGGCAGAGGCCAATGGGATGAGATTTAACAAGGCCAAGTGCAGGGTTCTGCACTTTGGCCACAACAACCCCAATCAGCACTACAGGCTGGGACTGAGTTGCTGGAGAGCAGCCAGGAAGAAAGGGACATGGGGGTACTGGTAGATAGTAGCTGAAGATAAGCCAGCAGTGTGCCCAGGTGTCCAGGAGAGCCAATGGCATCCTGGCCTGGATGAGGAACAGTGTGGCCAGCAGGACAAGGGAGGTTATTCTTCCCCTGTACTCAACACTGGGGACAGGCCACACCTTGAGTCCTGTGTCCAGTTCTGGGCTCCTCAATTCAAGAGAGTGTTGAGGCTATGGAAAGTGTCCAGAGAAGGGTGACAAAGCTGGTGAGGGCCTGGAACACAAACCCTGTGAGGAGAGGCTGAGGAGCTTGTGGTTGTTTAGCCTGGAGAAGAGGAGGCTCAGGGGTGACCTCATTGCTGTCTACAGCTACCTGAAGGGAGGCTGTATCCAGGTGGGGGTTGGGTCTCTTCTCCCAGGTAACCAGCAGCAGAACAAGGGACACAGTCTCAAGTTGTGCCAGGGGAAGTCTAGGCTGGATGTTAGGAGGAAGTTCTTGCCAGAGAGAGTGATTGGCATTGGAATGGGCTGCACAGGGGAGGGGTGGAGTTGCCATCCCTGGAGGTGCTGAAGAAAATCCTGGCCGAGGCACTTAGTGCCATGGTCTAGTTGACTGGGTAGGGCTGGTGCTAGGTTGGACTGGCTGAGCTTGGAGGTCTCTTCCAACCTGGTTGATTCCTATGATTGTATGATATGGTAAAGTTCAAACACTGATCCTCCACCAGAATGAAACTTCCCAACAAATATTTCAAATGTGGGGATTTCCTAAAAAGATATTTTCTGATATTTTATTTTCTACCTCCCTAACAGCATTTGTGTAGTTATCTTTAGATAAATACATTCCTGCAGAGGTGCAGAATATTTAAGACACCTCAGAAGCATTCTTCCCTGAATTCACCAATAGCATAAGATGCAGCAGATGGCAGGATGTGCCACTTCAAGACAGCCAAGAATCCAGGCCTCCACCTCCTTTCTGAGCATTGTAACCAAGCTGTCTGTCTGTCAGACAGTGGGAGAGAGACCAGTGTGGGAACTGTATGTACTGTTGGAAAGCTTTTTAAAAAGTATCACTGTCATAATTAAGAAATTATCTTTATGCATTTAAACAGAGGCCCACTATGTGCTGTATGAAATTCTTGCTTTGCATCTCGGAAATCATAGAATATTCTTTGCATTGGCTAGGAACCCACAACTTAGCACATGCATTATGGTAAGTATGAAAGGATTTTTTTTTTTTTATGATCCATTAAGATTAAGAAGTACATGCAGCCATTGCCAACAAGCACACATCTAATCAATCCTGCATTCCATTATTCTGTTTCATACTATTTTTGATGGGGAAAATTCCACTGGGTGGGGCCGTCATCCCTTTTATAAATTAAGGAATAAAACAAGCAAACAAATAACCCACTCCAATGCAGATTCATTCTAAAGCTCAGAAGGTTCTCATATATTACTTGACTGCATTCCAAAATACCATCTATTTTGTATTTTGAGTTCAAGTGATTTCAGTGAAAATTAATGGCAGTTGTGACAATTTGGGAAAGGAAGGATAGACCCCAAAATACAACACTATTGCCTGTTTGTGATGGATTTTGAGGCTTGCAACTTGCTTCCTATCAGGGTAGAAATCAATGATACAGAATATCTCAGAATCATTTATTTATACTGTGTACAATAGTCACTGAGCGCAGGTGATCAAAGGCTTCATGCAGGCAAAATCTTATTAGAGAAGTCTGAATCCAAAAGTGACCTTCCAGTTCTCAGAAAGTAATTCTCACCAAGAAATGAATCTAATCAAAGTGCGATAAGATAGGCTGAACTCTCTAGTTGTTTGCAAAAGCTCCCACATAAACCTAATGACCAAAAAAAACAACAGCACAGCATTCCTTGAAAGTGCAGGTATTCCTCGTAGGAGTCAAAAAGGGAATGTGGAAGATTGTATGTAACCTGACCACCTGGTGACTCCTACCATAACAAAAGAGTTTACTGTTTTCAATGTGCTTAACACTTTCTGACTTCAGTGGAAGTAAGTTTTATTTCCATAAAATATTAAACACCACACACAAGTGGGCCCACAGTATAACCCCCAGGTGCAGTGCTGTTGGCATGGATGTTCTCTAGGTGTAGAGGTAGTGCTCATCTGGTCACATCCAGCCATCTGCACTATGGGAATCTGTATCTAAGCTCACTGTTAAAGCTTCCTTTTTCATCCATGAAGAGAAACAGTCACCTCCAAGGTGACAGTCATCTCTTCTCAGAACTATCTGAACCACTTCTGAATGACTTTTACTGACAACAAAAAGATCGGGAAAAGGGAACTGACTGAAGCTTTGATTTCTGCATTGCAGAAGACTGCATTTGGGTGAGATGAATTCCTCTCCTTGTATTTTGGCAATTTTCACATAGAATTAGCCCAGTTTTCACAGTAATGAGTAGCTTGTCACCGAGGTTGTGCTGTGTACTTAAGTAAGATTTGGAAGTAAAGTGTCTCTCTTCTTAAATCCTTTCTGACATACAAGGCTGAAAGCCCCTCAAAGAGCACCATTATGATCCAACAAATGAAGGATCTTTACAAAATGCTGCTATAGCTTTCCTTCTTTCAAAAGGCCAGGTAAAAGCTCCCACCATGTATGCAACTGCGATTGTGTCCCTCTGAAAGAGGCAGAATTGAGTTCCCCTTTAGCCTGTGGTAATCTGGAATGACATAGAATCAACCACGTTGGAAGAGACCTCCAAGATCATCCAGTCCAACCTAGCACCCAGCCACAGGCAGTCAACTAGACCATGGCACTAATGCCTCAGCCAGGCTTTTCTTGAACATCTCCAGGGATGCAAACTCCACCACCACTCTGGCAGCCCATTCCTAATTCCTCTCACCAGTTTTGTTGCCCTTTTCTGGGACACACCTCCACTTTCTCTGGGAGCATCCTACCCTGTTCATAGAAGAGGGAGAACAAGCTCTGTCCTTCATGCTGGAGATGTTCTGCCAGCCAAAAGAAAAAAATATTAAGCCAGAAAGAGGGAGCAAGTAAGACTCTGATATTTGGTTGCTAGTGATTAAGGACTTCAGGCCATGGGACAAGGGAGAACTGTGTGAACTGGGTTACAGGTAGTTTGCTGAAAATTGCTTCACTGCTTGGCATGAGATAAATTTTTGATAAAGTGTATGAAATGCAAACTCAAGAAAAGTTATGTCTCTCAGGAGGAAAACTATTTCACCTGAGTAAAGGAAATCAGAGGTAATATTGTAGTTTATCATCAATGTAGAATTTTTAATACAATCTGGATATGGCTTGTTTTTTTGGTAGTCGTAAAGCTTCGGAAAGCAGTTGACTCTGAAAACATAAGACTGGGGGTAAACCCATCACAAATATCCCAAAGCAGTTCACACATCTAACATACTTTACATGTATACAGCAATAATGAAATTGCTGTGAATGCAGCCTACAGAGTTGTGCATTCTTTGCATGTATCCTTTGAATTTCAAGAGCAGAATGTAGGAGTCAAGTTTATTAAAACTGATAAGGGAGGTGAAAGATTTTGCAGGAGTGTGCTTGAGCTTGCTGACCTCTCCCAGACTTCCTTCAGCTAATCTTTTCTGTCCATCTCCAAATCTCAGAGGCTTTAGAGCTCAATCTTAGACTGTAGTAAAGTATTTAAGTAAATATTTTAAAAGCTTTTCAACTCTTGTTCAAACACATGCATTGCACAGCAGCAGTTCAAGGGTTAATAAAAACACACAACCATAATTTACTCAAAGTTTATCCTTAATGTGTAGGATGAAGATATTTTCAGTAACACTTTAGCCATTTAGTAGCTCATACAATGTAAAAAGGAGCAGTTTAGGTGGCATATGAATTATGAAACCAATGAAAACATTGCCTTTTTTCTGCTGCTTTGCACTGGAGGATCTCAGTTCACTTTCTGTCAGGAAGAACAACATTCTCTGAAGTGTTTCTTCATGTTAGGTCTTATTTTACTCCACACCTGGAGACTGCACAGCTCTGATTTCACAGCAAAACAGACTTTTATATTCTCTCTGGACATTTAGTCTTTCAGGGAAAAAAGAGAAGAGAAAAGAAAAGAAAAGAAAGAAAAGAAAAGAAAAGAAAAGAAAAGAAAAGAAAAGAAAAGAAAAGAAAAGAAAAGAAAAGAAAAGAAAAGAAAAAAGAAAAGAAAAGAAAAGAAAAGAAAAGAAAAGAAAAGAAAAGAAAAGAAAAGAAAAGAAAAGAAAAGAAAAGAAAAGAAAAGAAAAGAAAAGAAAAGAAAAGAAAAAGAAAAGAAAAGAAAAGAGAGAAAAGAAAAGAAAAGAAAAAGAAAAGAAAAGAAAAGAAAAGAAAAGATAAGAAAAGAAAAGAAAAGAGAGAAAAGAAAAGAAAAAGAAAAGAAAAGAAAAGAGAAAAAAGAAAAGAAAAGAAAAGAAAAAAAGAAAAGAAAAGAAAAGAAAAGAAAAGAAAAGAAAAGAAAAGAAAAGAAAAGAAAAGAAAAGAAAAGAAAAGAAAAGAAAAGAAAAGAAAAGAAAAGAAAAGAAAAGAAAAGAAAAGAAAGAAAAGAGAAAAGAAAAGGGGAAAGGGAAAGGGGGAAGGGATAGGGAAAGGGAAGGGATGGTAAGTGTAAGGCAGGGAAGGGAAGGGAAGGGAAGGGAAGGGAAGGGGAAAGGGAAGGGAAGGGAAGGGGAAAGGAAGGGAAGGGAAGAAGGGAAGGAAGGGAAGGGGAAGGGGAAAAGAAAAGAAAGAAAGAAAAGAAAAAAGAAAAGAGAAAAGAAAAGAAAAGAAAAGAAAAGAAAAGAAAAGAAAAGAAAAGAAAAGAAAAGAAAAGAAAAGAAAAGAAAAGAAAAGAAAAGAAAAGAAAAGAAAAGAAAAGAAAAGAAAAGAAAAGAAAAGGAGTCCTCTCCTTCTCAAAACTGGGCATCCAGTAGTGATAGCACCCAAAATCTATGATAAATGCATATTTCTGTTATGTAAGTTAGTAAGCAGAACTGTAAACCCTTCATGACTGTTTTGTTAGTAAGCACTGGAAGATAAGCACAGCAGTTTCTGGAAGAACATAAAGTGCACGGGAATGCAACTGCTTGGCGAGTAAGATCCAATGTTAACACAAAGTTTGAATTTGTTCTGGACAGAGGGGTAAATATTGCAAAATTCACTTCATCAACTTCAATGGTTTTCTCCACCTACCTCCATGGTACTTGTCACTTTCTTAAGATCTTATTGCACATGGTGAAGTAAAAGGAAGTGATCTACAAATGTGGGAGAAGTGGGTGAACCTCAAAAGCAAGAAGGCTGATGTGAGTTATTTAAATGCCTTTACTCTCTACTGGGGGTTTTGGCATCTCATAAGAGCATTCTTATGAGATGCCAGATTGGATAGAAAAATGTACAAGCAGCTGTTCTTGTAATATCTCACAAATTCTACTTTCAATGTCTTTTCTTTTAATTCTGGACATTTCAGGAAAGATTAAGTTTTAAAATCAGGGCTCTAGATAAAAACTCAGAAATGTCCCAAATTCATCCAAATTGATTTGGCTAGCTCTCGCCTTTAAATGAGTGTTTATTGTTTCATTTTATGTGGGTTGGTGGTGTTGATAGTAACTGAACATTCCTATTTGTTATTTCTTTCCGATGGCAATACTCCAAAACTAAAAGGCAGATGCAGTTTTGATGAAGCTTAAATTTGTACAGCTCTTATTATGTGGCATTGACAGATTAAATTCAGAAGACCAGATTAAACTTGGGTTAAGTGTGGGCAGAAGATCATTCAGTTCTACTCAGTGTTATATTGCTGGTTTAATTTTTGAGTTACAATGTAAAAAAATCCAATGGTTTGTTATTTCATGTGAATAAAAGATTCTTTATGATGACAGCTTACATACATGTGATACTTTACACAGATGTATCCCTTGTAAAGTTTATCCCATGTAGTTTGCTTATATACACCTCTGTTAATGACAGAAATGTTACCAATAAACCAAGGACCTGGGCTCTTAGTTTAAAGAAGGCATTTTTAAACAAAACTGCAATTTATAACTCCTCTAATTTTAAACTGGAACAAGATGGCTGAGCTTAGGCAAGTAAAAATCATGTAACCTCTCTGTTGCATTTGCTATGCAGTAGAGAGGAAAATTCTAGACTGAATTGATACTGTATGACATCTGAACCAAAAGTCTGGCTAAACAGAGTCTTTTCACAGAATCACAGAATAAATCAGGTTGGAAAAGACCTTCAAAATCCTTCCCTTCTGGCTGCTTGGATCAGTTCTTTGATGAGTTGACTAACAAACAAGAAGACTGTAAGCTCCACTATGTTAATTTTGTATAAATGTGGCTGTGGAAGGTAGGAGAGCCCTGCAGAGGGACCTAGACAGGCTGGATGGGTGGGCAGAGGCCAACGGGATGAGATTTAACAAGGCCAAGTGCAGGGTTCTACACTTTGGCCACAACAACCCCAAGCAGCACTACAGGCTGGGGATACAGTGGCTGGAAAGCTGCCAGGAAGAAAGGGACCTGGGGGTACTGATAGATAGTAGGCTGAAGATGAGCCAGCAGTGTGCCCAGGTGGCCAAGAGAGCCAATGGCATCCTGGCCTGGATCAGGAACAGTGTGGCCAGTAGGACAAGGGAGGTTATTCTTTCCCTGTACTCAGCACTGGTCAGGCCACACCTTGAGTACTGTGTCCAGTTCTGGGCTCCTCAATTCAAGAGAGATGTTGAGGTGCTGGAAGGTGTCCAGAGAAGGGCGACAAAGCTGGTGAGGGTCCTGGAACACAAACCCTATGAGGAGAGGCTGAGGGAGCTGGGGTTGTTTAGTCTGCAGAAGAGGAGGCTCAGGGGTGACCTCATTGCTGTCCATAACTACCTGAAGGGACACTGTATCCAGGTGAGGGTTGGTGTCTTCTCCCAGGCAACCATCAATAGAACAAGGGGACACAGTCTCAAATTGTGCTGGGGGAAAGTCTAGGCTGGATGTTAGGAGGAAGTTCTTGCCAGAGAGAGTGATTGGCATTGGAATGGGCTGCCCAGGGAGGTGGTGGAGTCACTGTCCCTGGAGGTGTTGAAGAAAAGCCTGGCTGAGGCATTTAGTGCCATGGTCTAGTTGACTGGCTAGGGCTGGGTGCTAGGTTGGAGTGGATGATCTTGGAGGTCTCTTCCAACGTGGTTGATTCTATGATTCTATGATACACCACTATAAAGTTACGTAGGAGCTGAGTGTCTTACTCTTTGTTGGTGTAAACAGATGTAGAATTAATGAGAGGATCATGGCCATGAATCTGTGAAAAAAAAAAGAGAGAAATGAAATCTCACCCTGATCTCTTCTAATATCAGAGTTACAGTTCACATTGATTATTTAAATAAGTAATTTTGCATATTATTCCATAAATAATAATTATGCATTAACTTCCTTTGCCAGGGGGAGTATACTTAGCAAAAAAGAAGAAATGTTAAGGTCCACCTGCAAAAGTATTTGTCCCTGTAAAGCAACAACAGGCATATGTTCCACAGCACATTCAGGCCCTGTCTCTGTGGACCAGAACAAAATAAACACCTTTTTCTGATGTAATTGTTGATTCTAGTTGAATTAGTGAAATGCAGTCATAGTTGTGAGAAGCATTTTGTTTGGGCCAGCTTTCAAACAGAGCTCAGAGACGTTGCCTACCTGGCAAAGCAGCAACAGTAGCTTGTTTTCACAAGGTTCTCCAAGTTTTGTACTCAGAGGACCATATGAAAACATTTTAAAGCATGGGTTGTGGTCCTTCTCTAACTGACACCTGAGTAAATCAGAAGAAACTAAAACAAAGTCAAATGCAGTCCTCCTGGTATACATGAGAATATGAGATAAGCTTTATGTCCTACTCCCTTGCTGTTTCTAAGTCTGATGAATTTAACACTTGGATGAATGTACTCTTTGGGGACACACACCACAGGTTTTGTTCTTCTGTTTCCCTAGTGCAAGTGCTCACCAATACATGAATATGTAGCAGTAGTACCAACAACTGGAGCTTAGTAATTGAATGCTTCACTGGAAATGCCTGCATTAACCTACCTACTCCTTTGAAATGATACCACTGTTTTCATTCTTAACTATCCTGATTCACATGTGTAAAATGGGAGGGAAATTAAGAAAGGAGTGTAAAACTTCTCACCCATGGTAACAATAGCAACTGCCTTGTACATGATGTATTATTGAAGAAAAAGTGTGAAGTTGGAATATCAACTTTTTTGTTTGTTTTCAAAGCTTTAAAAACTTAGCATAAGCTTCAAGATGTACTAAATTCAACTAAGCTCTGTGTTTTGACTTTGGGAAGATCAGATATTCACTAAGTTATAGGAGGGGTAAAACTCTGTTGATGAGTGTCTTAAGTAATAAATAAGTCACAGGTAAGCAACCCATAAAAATGATGGGTGACTAAAACTATCTGCAAAGTCGTTGTGCTATTTTGTACATTTCCTGGTTCAAAAGGAATTTGATTTAGATCAGATTTGTGTATGTTTTAAATAGGCAAGTTCTAACTTTTTATTCCTAATTTTATTTTTGGTGGTTTTGTTTTGAAAAATAGTGCAATAAACTTTAAAGAGACAATAAATAGCCAAGCAAAAGTTTTCCAAACCATTTTTTCTACCAGATTCCTGGAAAAAAAGTTTTTCTTTGCATTTTTCTAAAATTAATTATTCCTATTAAATCTTTCTCCCTTATGCTTAGAGTTCTGTTGATGACTTGCTCGCTTACACATTCAAAGTAGTCATGCAAGATTAAGATTATTACTTACAGAAAGTGGAAGGGAAGAACAGGAGAGAGAAGGTGGAAAATGAAGTGACAGAGAATAAGGGAGCAGTTGTAGCTCTAGGCACTGGTAATGTACTTTTGCTACTTCTAATTTACTTCTGTACTTCTTTAACAATGATCAAAGGATAAGAACAAGAACATTTAGTTACAGGAGCTCTCATTGGTAGGAACAGTGTGATCACTTGAAGACTGAACTTAACATTTTGTCATGCAACATCTAACTGAACTCTCTCGCTGACACTGTGTGCACATGGAAAGGAACCAATGCAGCATTATCTCTACGCAGTATTCCTAAGTGATTTGCAAAAAGTCATCTAATTACTTAAGAGATAAACATTTTTTTCCCCCCATATATACAAATAACTAATGCTGAAGTCTTTATTTCTGTTTCCTATAGTGTTGCACAGGTGGTTCATTCATTAAAAACACCTTCTGCTGTTCCAGATAGATGATTGTATAAACAAACAAAGGAAACCTTTGCCCTGGCAACTGAAAAGAGAGATCCCAGCCATTGAATTTGTAAGGTTTCTCCAACTTCACTCAATCTTTTCAATAAATTCCTTCTGAATCAAAAAGAATTAGCTAGAAGCCATTTTAAACAAAATATGTACATCTGGAGAAGGCTTACCTAAGCACAAATCTACAGCAGAAATCACAAAATTATGATATCTCTATATTCTTAAATGTATTAAAGCAATTTCTTTGTTTGTATTAAGTTTTCTTTCTGGTGCTCATCTATCTTTATTTTTTGGTGAAGTGAACACACTTAGCACTGAAGGAAAATTTGTTTCTGGATGTTTAGCTAGATTGAACAGCCTCTTAGTTCTCATACTGTGAGCCATGTTGATGTTCTTGAGAGTAGATGTGGCATGAGACAGTGCCAAATCAGTCATTGTATTTGTTATTTCTTTTTTAAAAAATCCTTTATTTCTTGTTATTTTTTTCACACAGCTGATAAAGTCTGCTCATGCATGGAACATAAAATTTTCAGTTTTATTCTGGTTTCCTTAGGGGGAATTAGTGGCAGAATCCCATATATTTAACTCCCACCTAAGGCTCGGGCATCTGAAAGTAGTAGACAGATCTCAGCTGAAAGTCTCCCATAGACACTTTGCTTTTATTCCTTGTGCAGTGAAAGAGATGTATGTCTGCTGCTTGAACACAGTGCTTGACTCTTCCCCAGCACAGTGACCCAGGCAAGTACAGTCTAAGTTTTGACTGACTTTTGAGAAACTTAATTTAGTGGGCTCAGAACTAGAACTAACTGAAGTAGATGGGGACAGGAAGAGGAATTAGTTTTATAAGCAATTGCGTTGAATAGTGAGGACAAACCCAAACCCTGAGCCTTTCTTTTGTCAGTTCAGGAGAGTGAGGGAGGCGAGCAACAAGCTGTCACGTCAGCTCTCCCTTGTAAGTCTTGGGGTCTCCTTCCTTTCTACAGCGACAGCCTAGGCAACTTAGGTAAGTCCCTTAAGGTTGCCTAAGCATATGACTGTCAATGTACATAGATATCTTTTGATTTTCCTAACTGGTTTCAACTACATTTTACATAGCTTTCAGATGTGAAGTTTCAGTATGCACTATGAAAGCAAGCATCTGGGTGGAGGTGAGGGGCGTTATTGATGCTGCTGAAGAAAAAGATGTGGTGCAAAACCAGCTTTCAGTAGACACCAGAGAAAAGATTTATTTGAGATGTGCTTAGGTTAGTCGTGAGAGAACACAGAATTCTCTCCTCTGAGGATTGTATGGTACAAAAAAAATTTCCATTCTCACTTTGGAATATTCACAGCATCTCTGCTCCACATAGGCTCTCTAATATCCATCAAGAGTCAACTCATGCTGTAACATTCATATCTTTCATCTAAAAATGGCAACCAACCATGAAACACAAACCTGTCAGAAAATATGCCTCATTTTTTTGACACTCACGAAATTACCTCTCTTAATTCAACCACAGTTCTTGCTAAAAAGAAAAACAAAGAGGAAAAAATGCAACTTTTTATTCAGTAGAAAAGAATTAACTGAAAGAATGGAGTGAAAAATAAAACAGAAAATAAGAATTGTGTTTTACATAGAAGAAAAAATAACAAATATTCTAAGGGGAGATACAAGAGCAGTGCTAAATTAGGTGAAACCTCTTTGGAAGGGGTGAACAAAAAGTGTTGCAAATGTTCTATACTTATTACAATGGGGCTTTGCCAAAATGGGCAAGAGAAACACCCTAATTTTACTGAGATGGGCAGCCAGAAGTACAGGAGTGCTTCTCTAGAAGTACATGCTCTAGAATACAGGGAAAAGTCAGGGCTGGAGTAGCACCAGTGTCAGGGCTTGGGCTGGGAATCAACTGGAGTTTGATTTTCCACAAGCCAAATGCACAGATTTTACAGGAGTGCAAAATGAGCTTCATTCCAGTAGAACCAACTCAAAGCCAAGAGAATGAAATCAAGACTTTGCCTCTGCAAACTCATTCTTCCTTAAGGTCTGAAGGGCTCAGAAATGAGTTAAGAGGTGTTTGTGAGGGAGCTTACAGTAGCATCTACCTCCACACACAACTCTGTAAACAATGTTGTCACAAGGAGATGGATTTCCATAAAGAGGGAAAAAAACAAACAACTACTTGTGCAACAAAATAGCATTTTACCTCTTTCGGGATACTCTGGCATGGTTTTGTTGACTTTCTCAGCTAGCTTGCTCACAAACTTCAGATAGCCAAGGCCTCTTAAAGGCAGTGTCAGAGTCCCCAAAACAAACTGTGGTAAGAATTGCACTTGCAGCCCGGAGGGCCAACCAGATCCTGGGCTGCCTCAGCAGAAGTGTGGCCAGCAGGGCGAGGGAGGTGATTCTCCCCCTCTACTCTGCTCTGGTGAGACCCCACCTGGAGTACTGCATCCAGTTATGGAGCCCCCATTACAAGAGGGATGTGGAGATGCTGGAGTGTGTCCAGAGAAGGGTCACAAGGATGCTCAGAGGGCTGGAGCAGCTCTGCTGTGAGGACAGATTGAAAGAGTTGGGGCTGTTCAGTCTGGAGAAGAGGAGGCTCCCAGGTGACTTTATTGTGGCCTTTCAGTAGGGAGGCCTACAAAAAGGCTGAGGAGGGACTTTTTAGGCTATCAGGGAGTGTCAGAACTGGGGGAACAGAACAAAGCTGGAGGTGAGGAGATTCAGACTGGACATGAGGAGGAAGTTCTTGAGCATGAGTGTCGTGAGAGCCTGGAATGGGTTGCCCAGGGAGGTAGTTGAGGCCTCATCCTTGAAGGTGTTTAAGGCCAGGCTGGATGAGGCTCTGGCCATCCTGATCTAAGGTAGGGTGTCCCTGGGCATGGCAGGGGAGTTGGAACTAGCTGATCCTTGTGGTCCATTCCAACCCTGACTGATTCTATGATTCTGTGATTCTATGAAGAATGGCTGTATTTGAGTACCTCTGGAGGGAGATGCTATCTGTGTGACTTAAGTACCAGTAGGAGAAATAAGAGCTTAACCTAGGAACTCTGGTTTGCTAGGCCTGGAACATCTAGACTTTAGATGAACTAGACGAGTCTGTATGTTGATCAGAAGACCACACTTTGCAACTTTCTTCACATATTTTGTTAGAGTTGCTCTGGAGTTGTATTACTCATTCGCAGTCAGAACGCTGAAATCTTTGAAGACCTATGTGGACTTACTTAGACAATACATCAAATAATCCAGTGGTCGGTTTAGGTGTTTGCTTCTGTAATGAAGTCTTGTGGGTGAATGCTGTTACTGTGACAGTTTCTCAGATTAATTAGAGGGGACTTGTTTCTTTTCTGCAGTGTTTCTTGATTTTGTAGCAAGACTTTGCCCTTAGGACTCATCTCTTCCTTTATGTGCCTGAGACATTTTATAATCTGAGTGGACAGATAACCTGAAATGCATTTACTGCATTGCACTTGAATTTTATTCTGTGTGTACCAGGTGGATGGATGATTTTGAGAAACTACTTTTGCATTTGTGCTTTTGTCATTGTTTTCCTCCCAGATTTGTTTTCCACATGTCCATCTTTGTCAATGGAGAGAGGAAAATGCAAATTTATAAGGGTCTTGCCCCTTCCTTAGTGCCCGTTTTGGAGCTGTATTGGGCTGCACTGAAGAGCCTTGTTTAAAGCCATGAACTTATGAACTGGTGATTTTATGAAATCCAACTCTTACTGTTGTTGTAATATAATCCTCTTTCCCTTCCTCACTTTTTCTGCAAAGGCAACTCTCACTTTATTTTCCTATAGGGCAATACGGATGTACATGCCTACTTCTATTTGTCATAGATTGTGACAACAGTCAAATGATCAGATTGGCAGTTGCTGAATGCAAGCAGCCTCTGCTGACACTGGGGGCTGAATGCTTTTCCTTGGCAGTGGGTGTACAGTCTAGTCTAAGGATAACTACATCTCTGGTCTTCTCATCAAGTGACGCTAAAACTGGTTTTTTCCTTCTCACCTCATTGCTGTCTACAGCTCATTGCTCATAGACCTCATTGCTGTCTACAACTACTTGAAAGGAGGCTGTAGCCAGGTGGGGGTTGGTCTCTGCTCCTAGGCAACCAGCAATAGAACAAGGAGACATAGTCTCAAGTTGTGCCAGGGTAGGTCTAGGCTGGATGTTAGGAGGAAGTTCTTGCCAGAGAGAGTGATTGGCATTGGAATGGGCTGCCCAGGGAGGTGGTGGAGGCACCGTCCCTGGAGGTGTTGAAGAAAAGCCTGGCTGAGGCACTTAGTGCCATGGTCTAGTTAACTGTCTAGGGCTGGGTGCTAGGTTGGACTGGATGATCTTGGAGGTCTCTTCCAACATGGCTGATTCTATGATTCTATGATTCTTTCCTTCACACGATGAAGAGCCAGTGAGGCCACCTCTTCCAGTCCTTTTTCTGAATCCAGAGTAAAGGTAAACAGCCACAGATTTATCACAGTCTTGTCTGTGAAGACAGTGCGTTTCCATCAGTATTCCTTTCTTTAATGGTAAAACACTGTTTTCCCTCAGGAAAAAAAA
Organism: Pogoniulus pusillus; assembly: GCF_015220805.1. NCBI lineage: Eukaryota > Metazoa > Chordata > Aves > Piciformes > Lybiidae > Pogoniulus > Pogoniulus pusillus. The sequence goes on from NC_087270.1 coordinate 31,693,395, forward strand.
AAAAAAAAAGAGTGCTAGAAATGGTACAGAAGGCAGATCTAGCAGCCAACCAGCTTAATTTCTTAAGGTCTACTACAGAAACAGAGCTTAGGGAGATGAGGTCTGTTCCCATTTCTGGCATGCTGAGGAAAGGAAAGGCCAGAAGCGCTCCGGAGTGTGGGCAGGCAGGGAGGAGAGCGGTGCTGGGTATCAGCAGATGGCGCTGGTCGCTGTGACGTGCAGCTGCCGCTCAGGCTGCCGGCTGCGCTGCTCCCGTTCTTCTTCAGGAAGGATGCTTGAAAAGTTACCAGGAGAAGCATGAAAGTTGCCTCCTTGCTGGAATGCTCCCTGAAGAGCTCTTTTTGAGAGGCAGTGAATTGGGAGTGGACGCTTCAGGGAGCATGTTTAGCTTGGTCGTTCAGCATACTGCTGATGGTAAAGGCTTGGGATGGGAAGCCTGCCACCCTCTGCCAGCAAAAGCACCCAAGGAGTCAGCAGTGAGCCAGACCCTGTGGTCTGAGTTGAACCTGTACACTTGAATCTGCCTGTCTTGCTTGTCTTGCTGGTCCATTTCTCTAAGAGTTAGATACAAGTGTTTCAAAATATTGTCTGCCTGGTGGTTGAATAAAGTGTAGGTGGCACTATATCAAAGTTTTTTTCCCGTTGGCATCCCCATGCACCTTGCTGCACAAAAATTATGTGGGAGACTCCTGGCTCTGTGCATCGAAGTGGCTCAATTTCAGACTTGTAAATAAACAAAAGACAAATCTCCCCAACCCCTAAGCACTGTCGTTAATTGAAAAGAACCTGACAGAACTCTGCATATTTTTTTCTGGAGGAGGGGAGGAGAAGGTGAGAATATTGTTTATTTCTTTGAAGTTACTTGGAAGTTTAGGGCTGGATGAGGCACTTAGTGCCATGCTCTAGTTGACTGGCTAGGGCTGGGGGATAGGTTGGACTGGATGATCTTGGAGGTCTCTTCCAACCTGGTAGATTCTATGATTCTATCTTTTCACACAAAACCAGAGAGATCCTGGTTTTCTTGACACCTTTCTTATCTGGTTCAGACTTCTAAATACAACTGCGTTGATACAGAAGGACATCAAGAAATGACTGGATGAGGCATTTAGTGCCATGGTCTAGATGACTGGATAGGGCTGGGGGATAGGTTGGACTGGATGATCTTGGAGGTCTCTTCCAACCTGGTTGATTCTATGATTCTATGATTATTACTAGAACTGAGATGACTTATGGAATACATAAGGAAAGTTGTATGTCCTGTTTTAGATCAAAACTGTAGTTTTAAAATTAAAACTGTAGCTTTTTTTTTTTTTTTTTTTTTTGAAAGAAACATTCTAATTTGAGGAAAGGTCTAATTGAAATATTTCCTGGTTTTGGCTAATCGCAGCAGTTAACTGTAAGACAATCCTGCCAGGACTTTATCATTGATATATTTCCCTTCTGTTCTTTCCTGTTCCCAAAGGGATTGTCGGTTCTTTTCTGAATACAGTTGGTTGAAGAGTTTGATTTGTGATTTAGTGCTAGGGCACTGAGAACAAGTGTCACCTCTGGCACTATTAAAATCATTACCTGCCTCCTTGTATGTCTCTAATTCTTATATGATCCAGCTTGATCCTGATTAGCATGTAAAATTTGGTAGGATCACAACTCAAAAGGCTGTGGTAGGTGTATTGTCTGATTTCAACTTGTTAATGAATTCAGAGATGTACCTGTATATTCAGATACACAGATATCCTTCTGGGCTGCATCTGGTAAAGTGTAGAGCAATGTGGCTTTACTCCAGCAAAGCACTTAACCAACTGCTCAGCATGGAGCCACTGGGCTTGAGCCAAGAGGGAGGTACTGTGACGTGACCTGCATTGTGAATTACATTCAGATTTATGGATAGAGTTGTTCTGAAAGTGAGGCTAGGTAATCCAAATAGGGTGTTTATTTTACATTGAAAGGGAGCATTCACAAAGGTTAGCTTAGCCTAGCAGAGTCACTCCCTAAGGCATCCTTGGGATGCCCACCTTGCTTCTCTCTCTATGCAGGATGTGATTTGAGAGATTAATCTTGTGATGATAAACTGAAGCATTATCAATACTCTCAAAAATGTCACATGCATCATATTTTTCTGATCTGTTGAAGGTCTTGGGCTCAGAGAAGGGTTTCTGAAAGGTGCTAAAGCATTCCAATGTTTTGAAAGTGTCACTGCTTAATTCCCAGGTGGTTGGTGCAGTGTCTGGAACTGTGTTTTGAGCTGAACATCGCTTTCAATGCTGGTGTTAAATCTTCATCACTGCACATTTTCATTTTCCCCTCCAGTTTACTGACTGAATTGTGTCACTGACATGATTGTGCATCACAGGATGTTGATTCTTTCAGTGAAAGCTCCATCAAAAGTGATACATCTTTCCAAGCTGTTAAAGTAGCTTTATGACTTTTGGCAGCTTTTGCCTCGGCTGAATACAGTGGCAGAGTTTGTGTTGAATAAGCGAAGATTAAGATATTAAAATGGACAGTAAGTGTACAGCAAATGTGTCATCTGGATGATGAAACAGGTTGAGATGACTGAGAGAGCTGGGGGTGTGCAGCCTGCAAAAGAGGAGGCTCAGGGGTGACCTCATTGCTGTCTACAACTACCTGAAGGGACATTGTAGCCAGGTGGGGGTTGGCCTCTTCTCCCAGGCAACCAGCAACAGAACAAGGGGACACAGTCTCAAGTTGTGCTGGGGAAAGTACAGGCTGGATGTTAGGAGGAAGTTCTTCACAGAGTGATTTGCCATTGGAATGGGCTGCACAGGGAGGTGGTGGAGGCACCGTCCCTGGAGATGTTCAAGAAAAGACTGGCTGAGGCACTCGGTGCCATGGTCTAGTTGACTGGCTAGGGCTGGGGGATAGGTTGGTCTGGATGATCTTGGAGGTCTCTTCCAACCTGGTTGATTCTATGATTCTATGATACGTGGCCCTAGGATATTTTACAGTATAAATCCACATAAAAGTGTGTCCGAGTATCTCCTTTTAGGTTCTCTTTGCATTATTTATTTTAAGGACATTTCCTTCAAAGTGTGCTACAGTTTGTTATCGCTTTAGAAATAAACTGCTGGTTAATCCTCTGGGGTACTAGCACTTACAATCCTGTGGCATGAAGAGCTGAAAAGGAGAGGACAAATTTCAAAGAGTTGTGGTAAATGGAGTTCAATCCAGTTGGGTGCTGGTCACAAGTCGAGTTACCTTGGGCTCAGTACTGGGAGCAGTTCTCTTTAATATCTTTATCAATGATCTGTATGAGGGGATTGAATACACCTTCAGTAAGCTTGCAGGCAACATTGGGTTTGAGGGAAGCATTGATATATTTGAGGGTACGAAGATTCTGCAAGGGGACCTGGACCAGCTGAATCAATATCCAAAGACAATAGTACGAGGTTCAACAAGGCCAAGTGCTAAGTCCTACACTTGGGGCACAACAACCTCATGCAAGGCTGCAGGCTTAGGGAAGATTGGTAGGAAAGCTGCTCTGTGGAAAAGGACCTGAGTTGTTGATCAAAAGCCAGTGGAACGTGAGACAGCATTGTGCTCAGGTGGTCAAGAAGACCAAGAGCATCCTGGCCTGAATAAGAAATAGTGCAGCCAGCAGGAGTAGAGAAGTGGTTGTTCCTCTGTATCTGGCTCTGGTGAGATCTCACCTTGAATACAGTGTTCAGTTTTGAGACCCTTATACAAGTAAGACACTGATACGATGAAGCATGTCCAGAGAAGGACAACAAAGATAATGATGGGTCTAGAGAACAAATCCTATAAGAAGCAGCTGAGGAAATTGGAGTTATCTAATCTGGAGAAGAGGAGGCTGAGGGGAGACCTTCGTGCTCTATACAACTACCTGAGAAGGTTGCTGTGAGGTGTGTGTTGGTCTGTTCTGCCAAGTAGCAAGTGACAGGAGAAAAGGAAATGATCTCAGGTTGTGCAGAGAAGGTTTAGGTTGGACATTAGGAAAAAAAATTATTCACTGGAAGATTTGTCAGGCACACAGCAAATGTATTATTCACTCCCTGGCTCTTTGCACAGTGGTCTGACCTTCCCCTCAAATAAGTCAGTCCAGCATGAGAGCAACATATGGTGCCTTTTGAGCTTTCCTCTGTCCAAAAGTGTTGTGTCATTTTTAGACAGTGTAGGACCTCCAGTGGGACTGACCTTCCTTCTCTTGTAATAAGTATCAAGACTCTCATTAACCTCTGTGGAAAGGGGACTGTGTGTTGAGCTTGCCTCTGGGAAAACTGAAAATAAAAAGGCAAGTTATATGGATCCCTGAGAGTCCATAATATAGGCATTACTCATGAAATTCAATATTTAGACTATTTTAGATGCATATTAGTTGGAACACAAAGAGGAATATTTTGTAGTTGCTCTGCAAACGTTGCTTCTGTATGTGCAGAGTAGCTGGTGGCACTGCAGTGGCACAGTGTAATGAACAGCAACCCCTGTAGTGTGAGTAGTAAAAGGTAGAGCTGAGGCACTTTGCAGCAAGTCTTTTCTTTTCTTTTCTTTTCTTTTCTTTTCTTTTCTTTTCTTTTCTTTTCTTTTCTTTTCTTTTCTTTTCTTTTCTTTTCTTTTCTTTTCTTTTCTTTTCTTTTCTTTTCTTTTCTTTTCTTTCCTTTCCTTTCCTTTCCTTTCCTTTCCTTTCCTTTCCTTTCCGTTCCTTTCCTTTCCTTTCTTTTCTTTTCTTTTCTTCTTCTTTTCTTTTCTTTTCTTTTCTTTTTCTTTTCTTTTTCTTTTCTTTTCTTTTCTTTTCTTTCTTTCTTTTTTCTTTTCTTTTCTTTTTCTTTTCTTTTCTTTTCTTTTCTTTTCTTTTCTTTCTTCTCTTCTTTTCTTCTTCTTTCTCTTCTCTTCTCTTCTCTTTCTTTCTCTTCTTCTCTTCTGTTCTTCTCTTTTCCTTTCTCTTTCTTTCTTTTCTTTCTCGTTTCTTTTCTTATCTTTTCTTTTCTTTTCTTCTTCTTTTCCTTTCTTTTCTTTCTTTTCCTTTCTTCTTTCTTTCTTTCCTTTCCTTTCCTTTCCTTTTTTCACTTTTTCTTTTCCTTTTCTTTCCTTTCCTTTCCTTTCCTTTCCTTTCCTTTCCTTTCCTTTTCCTTTTCCTTTTCCTTTTCCTTTTCCTTTTCCTTTTCCTTTTCCTTTTCCTTTTCCTCTTTATTTTTCTTTTTCGAAGATTCTGCTACAGTAGATTATGATATTCAGCTTCCACTCTCAGCCATCAACTCTCCAGTATATCATGAATATGATTATTTAATTTGTGAAAATCTTATCTGAACTATCTTGGGAGAGAGTTTAGTGCACATTTTTGAGGAAGGCAAAATACTTTATTTTTTTAATGTATAGGGAAATGGTAACAGTTTTCTAACTTCAGCAGTACTACTTTAAGCCTAACACACTTAAGCTTGATTTAAAAGACTTCAGTTACTCACTTAGCTTTGCTCATGGACAAACAGAAATTTGGTGACCTCCCATCTGACTCCTCGCAAAAGGACAGGGCACTCTGTGCTTTCTCTTGCAAAACAAACAAACAAAAACCCCAAACTACAAAATGCTACATAAATCCCCAAGATCTTAAGAAAAAAAGTAGGTAGAACCAGCTGTACTGTGGTAGGGGTAGACAGATGTGTATGATGTTGGGGTTGGTCTCTTCTCCCAGGCAACCAGCAATAGAACAAGGAGACAAAATCTCAAGTTGTGCCAGGGGAGGTATAGGCTGGATGTTAGGAGGAAGTTCTTGCCAGAGAGAGTGATTTGCCATTGAAATGGGCTGCCCAGGGAGGTGGTGGATTCTCCATCCCTGGAGGTGTTCAAGAAAAGCCTGGCTGAGGCACTTAGTGCCATGGTCTAGTTAACTGGCTAGGGCTGGGTGATAGTTTGGACTGGATGATGTTGGAGTTCTCTTCCAACCTGGTTGATCCTATGATTCTATGATTCTTTGCACATTCTTCTCTGTATAGTATACAGCAAGGCTTGCAAATCAATGCCTCACCATTGTTGTGTACTAGTTGTGTGTAAACGATAACATTAGATTTGTCAGATAATCAGTTCAAATATCTTCCTCTTATCATATAGGTGGCTGTGCAAAATTGCAACACTGATAGGAGCTGCTAAAGTGTTTTGATCATCCTGAAATACTGTTCATGCGAAGGTTATTGGGCAAAACCAAACTTAAGGTAAAACAGATTAATTCCCATGTTTATATACTGCTATATGTGCTCTCTGCAAATCAGGCTGTGTAATGATGGGACTGACCTCTGTGTGTGGGAATCCAAATAGGTACAACAGATCTCCATCCTTCTGTGAGAGAAAACTTTCTTCCTCTGGAAACAGACAATCCAGGCAGTGTGCATTTTAATTAAAATCACATCCTGGGCATTTAAGTTTTCAAAAAATATTAGTATGACAGAGGTTACCTTTTCTTGTGACTACTATTATTACTGTCAGGCTGCCTGTTTCAAGTGTGAGGCTGAAGGTTACATATGGGATGGGGGAATGTAAAGTTAGTTGGAAGGGGTTAGTACATGGGGCCATAGCCTTGGAATGCTCTTTGTTGGCTTGCAATCTCTTGCTGTCTTGTCTACAGCTGTGCAAAAGACCCCTTAGGACATTGTGCATAGCCCTCAGCAGTGACTGCACTGCTATAAACTGCAGGTGATTCTGGTCAAATTCAATTTCTTTTCCTGAACAAAGCACATGCTATCACTGCTGCTCATTCCTTGCCAAAGTAAACAAGGATAACAACTTTGTGGGCTATTACAGAAAATGTCTTTAAAATTTATCCTTGGTATTGTTGTACTTTAAATAATTTTGCTCCTCTTGTATTGCTGCACTTGTAATTGAAGCTAGTGGAGTACGATGACATTTGTGTGTATATAAATGGTCTTGCAGATGAAAAGATGAGCTGCTTAGCTTAATAAAGGACCTCACTTGACTTTCATGTATCAGGCTTAGAATTCACAAAAAGGCTTTCTAGGAATGTCTTAACTTTTATTACTATTCACACTGACATTCCTATGACTCACTGATGTGCATTTTGCAAATAAAGCTGTGCCACAAAAGAATGAAATGATCTACACAAGACTGTACAGAGTCTTGTGGTACAGGCAGAAGTTGATTCATACTCCTAAATCTCTGTTGCATTCTTTTTTTGTTATTCTTTGTCACCTAATGAACACATGTGTCTTGAAAAGTCTTCCTTTCTGGAAACAAGTTTTGTTTCATCTCTGAGGAGAACAATCACTTTAAAAACATAGGAGTGAAAAAAAAATAAATCAGGGAACATATGAAAAAAAGCACAAGGAAAACAAATTATTTCATAGTTTAAAACTCCTCTTTGAAGTGCATTTTGGTGATCATCAGATAAATCCCTAAGAACAGATCTGGAATGACACTATATATGTGCTTGAAGCAGTTCTTTCTTTAATGGATCTTTTGGAACTTGCCATGAAAAGTCTGTCTTTATCAGGCTGGGCTGTAAATATTTTAGTACTGAAACTGACTTTTAATAAAATTAACTACAAGTTCAAAATGTTTAATGGACTCCATGGCAGTAAAATTAAGAAGAATGTCATTTTGTCTCTTTAATGTGCCCCCAAACATTCTTGCAATGAATTAGAACGTTGATTGTTATTTTTCAGCCTGGGACTTGGCAGGTGTGTAATGCGACTCCTGATAGCAGGACAGCAGATTACATTCCTCTATAAAACCATTTCTAAGGGACTTGGCAGAAAAACTGTTATTGCATGTCTACAGGTGTTTAGTAATTGGATTAATGCAGGGCAGAAGGAATGTCTGACACCTCAGCACTGAGAAACGCTAAGGAAAGACACATTTATTTCTAAGAGTAACCTGGAATGCATGATGACAGCCTGTTCACACACATAGAGCCAGATCTAAGCCTGCAAGTTTAAAATTAACTGCTGTGAGCAATCACCTTCCAGAGAAAAGTTTATCCAAACCTAAATACAATAACAGGAGCTCTGTAAGTAAGGAGGTAGGGAGCTCTGGGCTCTGTTTTGATCATAATCCAAAAGCAACTTGCGTAACCTTAGCAAAAGTCCTTATATCATGCATCTCACAGATCCCTAAAATCCTAGGTGTCTAATAAAAATGTCCTTGATAAACATAAAGACCCTCAAAATTCTGTAAAGGTGTAGGGAATATGATATAATCTCAGATCAAGGGCTTTTAAACTCCTTGAATATGAATTAGAAAGGCTTTTGTAATGCCCAGGGACCAAAGACATAAATCTTCCTATACTGATAAAATATTGAACTAAGAAGTCCATTTGAACTAATAAACACTAAAAACAAATTTCTAAACGTGTCTCAGGCTCTGTCAGTGCTCAGACAAACACTTGCATGTAATCTTTGGGCTCACTAAGTTTTGATGTACAGCTGACAGATTGTTTTGGGAAATCCACTTAAGTGCTGTTTAAGAAAGCATCTTTTGCACATATGGTTTATAGGTGGACTTTAAAAGAAGAGGGATTTAGCGCTAAAAACAATACTTTTTGTTATCGCATGCTGGGAAGACAGGACTCCTGAGTACAGTTCTGTGCTGCCTGGGCTCCTGGGAGAGCAGAGGTAATGTGGGCCCAGTGAGGGCGTTTTAGAAAGTATTATCTTTTTTAATCAGTCACAAGTATGGTTCTCCAGGCTTAGAGTATGAGAGGGGAAAATACCCAGCATCAAGGTGGCTAACCAGTGTGCTTTTTGGCTGTCTGGTTCCCCTGGAAGGACCTACTTGCTAGACAGAGTTAGGAGAGAGAGACCAATGTCCTGTAACCCAACTGTCAGATAATTAGAAAAGACACCAAGTTTGGATAATGCTCATGAGTGCCATTTGCTGCAGTTTCCATAGTGCTTCTTCCAGACCATGGATATGTCTCAGGTGGGGATTTAAGTTCTTTTGGCTTTTGTCCTATCTCTCTAAATTTTATGTACGAACATAAGGAGGGAGTACAACTCCACATCATTTTCTTGTGTTAGTTCATTAGAACTACAATTGACTGAAATAAGCTGTAGATTAATTTCAAGGTGAAGTAAAATTTGCAGTACTCTATATGCAGCATATGAATTTACTATCAAATAAGAATCCTAAAGGAGGAGAATATATTCTTAAAACTAAACCAGATACATATAATTTTCATTACACTGAAAAAGAAAAGCATTCCTTGGGAATTTTAATCAAAATAGCCTTGTTTTTTTGGGAATAACACTTGAATGTTTTAACAGACTCTTAAGGGCTTTGTCATCTTGTCGTAGTAGGCCAGATAGGCCAAAAATATGCTTATCCATGTCCTGCCTCACCCAGGCATGTTTTTCTGCTCTCTCTCCTTCTGTTTTGGGGAGAAGTGACTGTGGGAGGAAAAGAGGACAAAGAACCTGGAGCCACTGAGTCTAAGGACTCTGGCCTGTCCAGACTTGTTTGATCCTGTGGTAGACAAGGTACACACACTTAGCTTGTGCCTGCCTTGTGTAAGGCCTGTGCTTTTCCCAGATTTGGGTAAAGCAAGCCTATGGTTTCACCTAATATGGTCAAGCTTGGAAAACTGCCATTCTGATTGTCTATTCTCTGTCCAAAGGCCCATTAGTGTTGGTCGGTCTGTGTTGATAAAAATAGATATGCAGGTAAACACAATGTGTGCTCTGCCATTGTAGTCGTGCCTGCTGTTGCCCGCTGCTATTGCTCTCTGCTTATACTATTGCTTGCTGCCTCAGTGCATGCTGAATTGCCTGGAAACTCCACTGCCTTGAGTTTACCAGGAACAGGCTCTAAATCATAGAATCAACCAGGTTGGAAGAGACCTCCAAGGTCATCCAGCCCAACCTATCCCCCAGCCCTATCCAGTCAACTAGACCATGGCACTAAGTGCCTCATCCAGTCTTTTCTTGAACACCTCCAGGGACAGCAGCTCCACTACCTCCCTGTGCAGCCCATTCCAACGGCAATCACTCTCTCTGTGAAGAACTTCCTCCTAACATCTAGGCTGTACTTCCCCTACAATTGGCCTCCACAGCCAGTGTGACATTGTGCTAAGACTGCACATTGCAAGACATCCTGCCTACACCTGAAAGTCTCCTTCCAAGATGGGAAGTCCCTGAAGATACACAGATCATCCAGAGCAGCCAAGTGATAAGGTCAGAGATTGTTTACCTCCTTTCCCATCACTCCATGAAGCCTGGGAAGAATCAGAAGGGTCAGTGGCTGACAAGTAACAGAATGCCCTGAAAGCATTTGGGTACTATTTGAAGCTGCAGCTAGCCCTGCAAGCTGGGAGATAATATTTTGTGAGTAAATACTTAAAGTCTCTTGTGATGCACCACTGCCTTCTGCCATAAATAGAAAGGAGCTCCTTGAGTCCATCTAGTGGTCAGGAAGTACATTGACCAGAAGTGGTATATTTACCCAAGAACTTTCTCTTCCAGTTTAATTAATGTTTATATATTTTTTTTTGCAAGTTATTTCTAGATTTAGTTATTCCTCTGTATGTTTCCATGACCATGCAAAGAACCAATTCTTATTAAAATCAGTGGTCAGGGATGGCGAGAGTTCTGAATATCCAAAATAATAAGCAATATTAAATTAATAAACAATATTAAATTAATCTCAAATGAATTAATTACCCCTCCATTACACCTCTGCAATGAATGACATTTCAATGGAGAGCAGGAGTTTAATGACTACAGAACAAATGTCAGCCTCATGGAGATCATTGAGAACTCTGCACTGACTTCCAAATATGAGAGTCACAAGTCACTCCCACTGCACTTAAAGTTGTCAAACAACTTCCATTATAGCTTTGTCTTTTACATGCACATGGCTTTATTCAGGCTTGATCTTTATCAGAAGTCTAATTGATGAGGACATGAACAATAGAGGATGTATAATAGAGCTCATATTGCACAGATGTGCACAATCTTGCACATACTGCACAGATATTTCACATGTGCAGAGTCTACCACTTTAAAGGTGCTTTGTCCTAAAAGGTTCAGGTGAAACTTTTAGGTGATTCCTCTGAAGGTCAGGGAATGCAATATCACCATTCCCTTCACAAAGGTACCTCTGCCTCAGCTTAGATTCTTCATGTGCATTGGGCGACTCAGGCTCTAGCATGGAAAGTCTATTTCAAGTAATGTGGGAATTGCTTCACTTGAATTTTTCCAGTTTTCAGATGTTTGACTTTGGAGCTTTTACACTCCTTGCTCATCAGCTTTTATGATTTTTTTTTTTTTAAGAGCAAGAAAATTAAAAAAAGACTGTGGTGAATCCACAAGCTTGAGCATTGCATTCCTGTGGCACAGAGCTGCTGTGCTGAATGATGATGCTGACCACATATATATAGTCTGACAGCAGGCTGTTCTAACAGGGAAATTAATATTCCTTGAATGACTCAGGGAATAATAAAAACAACTAGTTCCACATCTAACCACTCTTTCTCCCCAAAGGTGATGGTGTTTCCATCTGATCTTTCCCAACTTTACACCTCAAAATTGAATTAGCTCCTAAAAAACAACTTTGGGCAGTTTTTCAGAAAGCCTCTGAATCCCAGAGTTCCCTGCAGGTGAAGAACTAGCTGCGTACGAGCAAAGCCTCATAACTGGGAAATGAAAGGGCAAAATGAATTTACACACAGTCTATGTTAAATATAGGAAAATAAGATATCTGCACTCTTGGGTTTCTTAATGTAAGATTGAAAGTTACAGAGTCCAGACAAAAGCAGTTGCCTGAACTCCGTTTATTGGCAGTGGAGATGGAGTGATTAATGACATTTTTCTTGAACACCTTTCTTAGGAGCTGCCTTCTAGAGGTACCTATAATTTTCCACTGACTAGAAGGAGACTTTCCAGAAGTCTTAAATCCACTTGAGACCAGAACCATACTTCTGTGTTATTGCATAACTGATCTGGAAGGCATCCATGATGATATCCATGATATCAGGAGAGTTATTAACATATTGCTATAGTGAAATGACACTATGATACTTTCTCCTCCAAATGAAATGAAACTATCCCATGAAAACTTTATGCTACTGAAACAACTGCTGCCACAGTGACACTAGGTAGGAGTCACTTCTCTCCGCATAGCCTCTCTGCAGTCTCATGAGGACATCTTGATATTTTTACTCTGTGAATAGAAATGTTGTCCATTGTAGTCTCACTGATTTCAGGGAGCATCCTCTGGTAGAAGACTGTGCTTCAGTGTAACAAGACTAATTCCCATATTCTGTGTGTTCACTGAAAGGAATTATAGACAGTATTACTCAAGAAAACCAGCACTCACCATTTTGCCAAAGAATGTGATTAGTTATCCTTTCACATTAATATTAGTATTAAAATAGAAAGACCTCAATAGAACATGTTAGTAACATTCAAGCATTGCCCAATTCTACATCTAGATTGTTCTTTCACATTGTACTCAGAAAAGATGATTAAAATAATGTAGTTTAAAAAGTAAAAAGATCTAAGGGAGCCTGGAGAAGAGGAGGCTCAGGGGTGACCTCATTGCTGTCTACAACTACCTGAAGGGAGGCTGTAGCCAAGCGGGAGTCGGTTTCTTCTCCCAGGCAACCAGCAACAGAAGAAGGGGACACAGTCTCAAGTTGTGCTGGGGACGTAGGGTTGATATTAGGAGGAAGTTCTTGCCAGGGAGAGTGATTTGCCATTAGAATGGGCTGCCCAGGGAGGTGGTGGAGTCGCCATCCCTGGAGGTGTTAAAGATGGGACAGGTGCCATGGTCTAGTAGATTGGCTAGGGATGAGTGACAGGTTGGACTGGATGATCTTGGAGGTCTCTTCCAACCTGGTTGATTCTATGATTCTGTATTATTGTTGTTACTGTTTAACTGTAAAACATACTTTTAAGGAAGTATAGGCTAAATGGATTTCCTACTTGAAGGGTTAAGTATTGTGGCCTGTATTTTTAAAGTATCTTTGACTGTGCTGCACCATATACCTTTGTGTTTTTTTTTAAAGAAGTCACAAATTCCTACAATGTCAGTTAGCTTTAGTTTCTTTCTTTTAGTTTTGTATTTTAAAAAATGCAGACAATCAAGAGATGTGGCAGCGAGAGGTACAGACATGATCAGACCTGTAACCTTACAGGATCAGGAAGACTTCAAAGCTGAAACTGGTAGGATCAGGTTATATTTCAACACAGAGGACAAATTTATGCCTGTAAGCCATAACCTTTGGTCAGTCTCTGTTTCTTCCTATTGGCTAAGAGACACACATGAGTTATTCATCTGTCCTGCAGTCACACTGAATAAAATTCTCTTTCTGGTTTGGATTTTGTTTTGTTTTTTTTGGTTTTGGGTTTGGTTTGTTTTGTTGTTGTTTTTTTTTCTCCTGCTTTATTGGCTACTTATATCTTCAACAAAGATGGGAGGTATCCAAATTGACTATGTGTTTATCAACAGAAGACAAATCAAAGTTTTAAGGAACTACACCTACTGTTCTAACACAAAAGGTGATAATTTCTGGGGCTGCAGTAAAAAGTGTGTTATAAACATATCAACTGAACTGGGAAAGCAGCCATTATAAGCACTATGTTTCTGTAACCACAACACAGAACTCTGGCCCTACAGCTAAATACAATGGACCATGGCTCTCTGGTTCTGTGGCCTATTGACATGAGCTCATGATCTGCCAGCTGAATTCTTTAGCTTCCCTAAACTATGTGTCTGCCTCCAAACAAGCTGTTGTGTTTGGGTTTGTTAAAACCTAAAAACTGTGTTCAGGCAGTATGCAGGAGAATGTTACTTTGGATCAAGATAGTGCCAAGAGGTGTCCTAGCGGTTTAATATCATGAACTTGCCTTGTTTAGTATGTTAGTATAGAAGTAGTAAAACATGCCAGGTGCTGTGCAGAGTCAAAAATTAGCAGTACCAGTGAGATATAAGCAGCAATCTCTAGAGCATAGTTACATATAAACTTGGGTTCTGCAGAGATATGTGTGATTTTCTTCTACACTACAGAATGGAATGAAAAGAAAGTAAAATTATACTAAAATTTGGGGGCAAATGTATACTCTTGCTGCTACTCTTAAAAGTCTGGGAGAATTTACTTTCTGTCAGCCAAAAATGTTCCTTTCATCAAAGGATGTCAGTGTGCACAATATATTACAAGTATGTCATGAAAATCAAGTTTCACAAACCCAAAACAATATAAAGCATTCTCTTCTCCTCAAATTATGAAGGTTTTATATTTCAGCCTGAATGAATAGTTCTGTTTTCCACCCAAACATATTTCTTGGACAACTCCTGGAAATCTGATACATGAACACTGTTCTTTATGGGCTCTTCTGAGTTTTCATACCAGTCTACACCTGAGGGTACACTGAAATACATGGCTGTTCATAGCTGGAACCATGAAGCTATGTATATTTGTCTTGTATGCCTTCATTATAGACTGTACTTGGATATTACAGCTAACTCCTGTTTTCAACACATAATCACTGTACTGAATTCTGATGGTGTGCTCGGAGTGGGCCAGCCACTTTTATTGTGAAGGAATTGGTGTTCAGGTTCCTATTTTGCCTGATGTGGCAAACTTCTGTGTCCTATCTTTATTTTATGATGAAGGTGAATCTGTGAAATAGACCAAACTTTCCTAGACACAAGCAGAAATTGCGAGAGGACACTAGAGAAGAGTCAAGTGCTTGGATTTGTGAAATTGTGAGTACCTTAGGTGGATTCAAGACAAAGCATGTCAAGTTTTTGCCTGTGAATGAGTGCAGCCCTAAGGACTCAGAAACTTGACTACAATTTTTTTTCGTTGCTGACTAACATAATCTAGCCACTTCGATGCTCTTGCTGATTGTCTGAAGTAATTCTACAGCAAAAGACATTCTCATCAGATTTCATTTCAGGAAGCAATTCTCAGTTTTGAGATGAGAAAAATTCAGGTGTTGAAGATCTGAAGGGAAAAAAAAAAGAGGTGCTGGTCTTTTGATGTCCTTTTTTTGTGAAAACAGAAGATATTGCTATGGAAATTATTGACTTCTGCTCTCTCCTGCTTGAAGAGATCTTATTGTTAGCTGATGATACTTATGCAAGGTGATATTAAAACTTCCTTACATTCTTAGTCATGTGGTGTGCCATTCAGTGTTTAAAGGAGCACAGGGCACAGATGGCATTGAGTAAGTCTCCACTTCTGCATAATACAGGCTACAGCCCAAAATGAAGCCACTAGAAAACCTCACCACAGGCAAGATACACAAGACTCTATAGCCAATGATAACAGGAAAGTTTAACACTAGATCAACAAAAGTATAATTAGCTGTTTCAAGTGGAGACATTATTCTTCATTTCCTGCCCTCAGCTTGTTGCTCTGAACTATTAAACAATAGCTGTATTTCAGGCAAAGAAGGGATGGGTTTCAGAGGCTGGTGAAATGGTTCTCCCGTGGGACCAGGTCCAAAGGGAGATGAATTCACTGGGTGTGTCACTGGGCTGCTTCAGTTGGCCCAAGACAGCCTGACAAACACAGAAATGGTAGGAAAAGGTTTCTGACAACCAAAATAATAATTATAATTATTTCAGCAGTGTTTTCATCCAGCCGACTTCAGTCATTTTGACTCACATAGGCTATATACCCACTGTACTAAAATGAGATCAAGAGATTCCCTTCCTTTTTCCCAGTAAGCCATGAAACCCTGAGATTTCCTCTTTAGTTTTCCCTAGTCTGTGCAGAACTCTTCCTTTCTTTTTATTACTTTGCTAACCTCCTTCATCCTCTTCCCACCTTTCTGTCGTACTCTTTCATACTGTTTTTCTTTTAGCCTTGTCTCTCCTGCCTACTAACAACTACTAGATGCACTAAGTTTTCTTTCCATAGGTCCAGACTTCTTCAGAGGACACTCAGCAAAGATCACTAGCCTATGGAGGCAGGCTGGACACCACCTGAGTCAAATTCCTGGGCTCCAGGTAATGAGAAGTAGGTAGCTCCAGGGGAAATCTTCCCTCTTTATTTTGATATTAAAATTCACCATCATTCTGCAACCTTTAGCAACATCTGAACTCACTATTCTAATGCGAGTCTGATGGGAATGTGGTCTTCCACCAACTTCATACTGCTAAATCATCAGGGCTTGGCATAATCCTGTGGGGTGAGAAAAACACATAGAATGTCCATCTGAAAAGTTTATGTGATGATTTTAGTCGCTAGCTTTCTCATATATGTGCAGATCACAGAATCATAGAATCAGTCAGGCTTGGAAGGGACCACAAAGACCACCTAGTTCCAACCACCTTGCCTTGGGCAGGGACACCTCACACTAGATCAGGCTGTCTAGAGCCTCGTCCAGCCTGGCCTTAAACACCTCCAGGGATAGGGCTTCCACCACCTCCCTGGACAACCTGTTCCAGAGTTTCACCACCCTCATGGTGAAGAACTTCTTCCTAACATCCATTCTGAATCTACTCATTTCTAGCTTTGTTCCATTCTCCTTAGCCCTATCGCTACCCAATGTCCTAAAAAGTCCCTGGTGCATTTGTGCCTGATCAATTTTGCCTGACAGAGTAAACATCTGATGATTTTTACAGAATTTTGGCCTTTTTAAAGTGGCAGACTACAAAAAAATAGGAGCTACATGCTCCAAATACTTAGTTTTCTTCATGCACACATGCTATATCTGAGACCAATTCTGACTGTCTGCAGATGCGAGCAACATGTCATGCAAAAGGGATTATACATAATTGCAAGATGTGATGTGGAAAATTACTTCTTTCACTGTCACTCTATGCCTTTATTTGTTCTTGAATCTCTTATTAGAAAAAAAACAGCCAAACAAAAACCATACACCCCCCCCCTCCCCAACAACCACACACAAAGAAACAAACATGTACACTGTACATCAGAACCTGGAAATCTCCCAAGCCACAGTCTAACAATTGGCAAATCTATCAGATAAGATTCAATAAGAAAACTACAATGTGATGATGGGCCAATTTTAGAGACAAGACACCAGACATGGACTTCTGGAAGGACTCCTGAATAACAAATTAAACTCCTGCTTCTGCCACAGGTTTTCTACGTTACATTAAATGAGTAAATTCTGATTTCTGTTCCTTAGTTTTCTCATTCTGAAAAATGAATAAACCCATCATCCTTTTTCTCCCACTGTCTGGCTTCACTGTTTATAATTCAAGTAAACATTTACAAGTAATTTTGCAAATGAGTGGAATGGACCTGTGATGGGTTAGACTGGAAGAGTTGGGGATGTTCAATGTGGACAAGAGGAGGCTCCGAAGTGACCTTGTGGGGGCCTTTCAGTATCTGAAGGGGGCCTATAAAAAGGCTGGATAAGGACTTTTCAGGGTACCAGGGAATGACAGGACTACGGGGAGTGGAGCAAAGCTGGAGATGGGTAGGTTCAGGGTGGATGTGAGGAGGAAGTTGTTCACCATGAGAGAGCCTGGAATGGGTTGCCCAGGGAGGTAGTTGAGGCCCCATCCCTGAAGGTGTTTAAGGCCAGGCTGGATGAGGCTCTGGCCAGCCTGATCTAAGAGAGGATGTCCCTGCCCATGGCAGGGAGGTTGGAACTAGATGATCTTAGTGGCCCCTTCCAATCCTGACTGATTCTATGATTCTAGAAACCTCCCCTGCAGCTACTGAAATTTACCAGACTAGCTCAGATAGCTTGGGAGATGAAGCTATATTTACAGCAAAGCAAAATTTGCAAGCATATATGCACAATATATTTACAAGCATTTACAGTTATATGCAAATTAGAAATAATAGAGAAATCCAAACTCTCTCCTGGACAAAGGATACTGCCCAGAAGGGGCTCAAACCTACCTCTTCTTTCTCCCTCTTTATCTCAGGCAAATGAAAACAACCTGCAAAGCTTACATTGACATTTATTACTGGAGAGATGAGAGTGAGGAGAAGAGGAATCAAATATATCCAGCATCACAGACCAGAATGAGACAAATTGTTGATGTTTTGGCTTTTTACTCCTCTCAGCAAAGCAATAAATTGCATAGATTTCATTATTATTTTCTTTTTTTGCAACCAATGATCTAATTTCTCTCATTAAAATATTCCAGTTAGCCTCAAACCAGCACAGAACCTTATATCTAATACTTTTGTCTCAAAAGTAATATCAAGTTAATGCATTTTAATAGGATATAAGTAACAATAAAGTATTTTTCTGCCAAGTTCTTTTGTTCTTGGTTATATATGACAATGAGAGATTTCTTTTTTGTACCAGACTTATTTTTTTAAGGTCCATTTTTTAAAAAGTACACAAAAGGCAAGAGGTGATGTTGCATGAATGGTGTGAACTGAGAGAGACAAGACAGAAAGAATGGGAAGAAGATGTGAAGGATACATAAATGGCTTCAGAGCATGTATAAAAACTTCTTCTGCAATCTGTGACATCAAGCTGTCTGCTTGGGTCTTCTTAAGCCATATTCCTGTCCAGGGTTTGGCTAGGGTGGAGTTCATCTTCTTTGCAGGGTTGGGCAGGGTGACACCTAGGATAGGCAGCTGAATCAGCCAGTGGAGATCCAATACCATTAATACAGCTGCTCTATAAAAGCAGGGTCTGGTGCAGGTAGGTGTGGTGGTTCCTTGCTCAGAACTTCTCTAGTGGAGTGGATGAGAGAGTTGCATTCTATATTAGTTGTTGCTAATTTACTAGTTTTACTATCTCTACTACTTTGCTATTTTCACTAGTAGAGTTCATCTTTTACTACTAGAGTTCATCTTCTTTGCAGAGTTGAGCAGGGTGACACCTAGGATAGGCATCTGAATCAGCCAGTGGGGATCCAATACCACACATGTCATAGCTGCTCTATGAAAGCAGAGCCTGGTGCAGGTAGGTGTAGTGGTTCCTTGCTCAGAGCTTCTCTAGTGGGGTGGATGAGGGAGCTGCATTCTATATTAGTTGTTGCTAATTTACTGTTTTTACTATCTTTACTACTACTTTACCATTTTTACTGGTAGAGTTCATATTTTACTACTAGAGTTCATCTTCTTTGCAGAGTTGAGCAGGGTGACACCTAGGATAGGCAGCTCAATCAGCCAATGGGGATCCGATACCACAAATATCATAGCTGCTCTATAAAAGCAGGTCCTGGTGCAGGTAGGTGTGGTGGTTCCTTACTCAGAGCTTCTCTAGTGGGGTGGATGAAGGAGTTCTATATTAGTTGTTGCTAATTTACTATTTTTACTCTCTTTACTACTACTTTGCTATTTTTACTATCTTTACCATTGTTGTTATTCCCATTCTATTATTCTTTGTACTGTTCTATTAAACTCTCCTCATCTGAATCTGTGGAGTTTTACATTTTGCTCTCAATTCTTCCTTCCCATTCTTCCAAGGGAAAAGGAGGTGCGGGGAAGTTGTGTGAGGGGACCTGTGGTGCTGGGCTGCTGCTGGGCCTGAACCGCAGTGATCACTCCACACAGCAGATGTTGATCCTGTGAATCTCTCAAGTGAAAACATTCCGTGATTCATAGAAAATTTATGATTAGAAGATGGCATAAAGATGAGAAACCACCCGCCATCATAAGCCACCATGAACATGTGTGCAAATTTATTGCAAAAGACACCATGCATTCTACTCCCAGAAAAGAGAAAGAAAATGTTCCCCTTGGTTGAATAAAATGCATAAATTAAGTAAAGATGGTCCTCTCCTACTGTTTGAGTCTTTCATATCAGTTTACAAGCAGTAAAATCATAAGATCTCAGCCATAAGTACAACATTACTTCTACTCATCTGTCAATTTCAAGAAATCAGAGTATATAATTTGTTGAGTAATCCTTTGAATTCCCATTTGAACACTAAAAAATAAATGGGGTATCGTTTCATGTACCTGTCTGTGATTTTTCAGACTATAAGCAAATCTCAGTGCAGAGCTTGATTGAACTGTCTGAAACCAGGAGGCAGACAGTTGTATTAACAAAGGGTTTGTTTAAAACTGCTGTTTTTATCTAATGAATGCTACAGTTCATTCTCCTCCTGAGGGCACACAGAAAAGGCAATGGAGACAGTGGAATGTTCACAGTGTTGCTACTTTGCTTTCCTTTCAGGGAGAAGAAAAAAATGCCGTGTGGATTTAGTGAACTATGTAAAATCATAGAATCGTAGAATCAACCAGGTTGGAAGAGACCTCCAAGATTATCCAGTCCAACCTAGCATCCAGCCCTAGCCAATCAACCAGACCATGGCACTAAGTGCCTCAGCCAGTCTTCTCTTCAACACCTCCAGGGACAGTGACTCCACCACCTCTCTGGGCAGCCCATTCCAATGGCAAATCACTCTCTCTGCCAACAACTTCCTCCTAACATCCAGCCTATATCTCCTCCGGCACAACTTGAGACTGTGTCCCCTTGTTCTGTTGCTAGTTGCCTGGCAGAAGAGACCACCCCCCACCTGGATACAGCCTCCCTTCAGGTAGTTGTAGACAGCAGTGAGGTCCCCCCTGAGCCTCCTCTTCTCCAGGCTAAACACCCCCAGCTCCCTCAGCCTCTCCTCATAGGGTTTGTGTTCCAGGCCTCTCACCAGCTTTGTCATCCTTCTCTGGACACATTCCAGTATCTCAACATCTCTCTTAAATTGAGGGGCCCAAAACTGAAGAAAAAGTGAAAAAAATTAAGAAAAGTGAAAAATTCTGAATTTGTGAACAACAAAACTCTGAAAAGATATACTGTGACTTAGGGAAACAGAGTTGAAGTGTAGCTGTGAAAATTTTATTACAACTGGTTGCTGACCTTCCCTCCCAGGTTTCCAGAGGGAGCATTAGATGCCCATATTCCTAGAACTTACTTGCACACCACAGCTGCATTTTTGGGCTAGGAGAAGTGCAGGTCTGCAGAAGAGAAGAACAGGTGAGCAGAATCTCCAAGCAAGTAGAAGACACAGTGAATGATAGCAAAGCCAAGGGGACAGGAAGGGCAAGGCTTGGCACTCAGGGCACATCTGAAAGCCTGTGTCCAAGCATGGGGCTGCTGGGGACAGCTGCAGCCACTGGGCACTACCCTGGGTCTGAAGTCATGTAGGAGTCACAGTGATCATGGCTAAGCCACAGGCAGGTGTCAGTGCCAGTGCTGAGCCAAGCCTCATCTGGAGGGTTAGGGGGTCAACAGGGACTCAGACGCAACCGCAGGGGTGGGCTGGAGGGACTGGGCCTGGCAGGGCATACTGGTCCTCAGACAGGCCCAGAGCAACATGGGCCAGGAGGCTCGTGGCAGGGACAGATGTGGCACTAGCCGAACTGTTTTTTGCTGGTGCCGCTGGAGCAGTGGGCACTTTTCCACTCTCGCCTGCTCTGTGTCTGTGTAGGAAGGAAGAGCAAAGGAGTGCCAACACAGAGGGCAATTGGGGCATGTCAGAAATAAGTAGATGGTGGGCAAAGCAGGTGACCTGCAAAGACACATCCTGATGTGCCCTGTTTGCCCACCCTTGTCTCTCTCTGCAGACTTCGTCCTCCCAAAGGTTTTATGGACCTTGAGATCAAGTAGGTGGATTTAAATGCTCTAGATCCATACCCTCCTCCCCCCAGCTGGTATCTGCCAACCAAGACAGTTCTTACTTATTTTACCTTCTTCTCTTCTGCAGCTGTTACCCTGATACACCCAGAAATGGATGCCATGTATGAAATAGTCCATCACTCCAACAGGACTGCTGAAAACCTAACATGATACCTGGTCATGTGAGACCACTAAAGTAGGGATGGAGTCATGGCTAGGGGCATCTGCTTGAAGAGGGCATGGGCAGAAGCCCAGGCATAAAATATGAGTGGAGATGCCTTTGCAGAGGAATTGGTGTCTGTGATGCAAAGTTCACACTATCCCTTCTCCTGGGGAAGAGGGAACCACTATGCCTAGAAGGCAGGGAGGGGGCCTTAGGCACACTCTGGATAGGAGCCTCTGCCAGTGACATAGCCTGCTTCCTCCTCCTCGTCCTCTTCCTCTTCAAGTTTATGACTTGAGTCATGTTCTGCACTATGAAGGGTTTAGAGTTGACTTCCTTGTGTCTGCCAAGGAAAATGGAAACGGGGAAGATTTCCAAGACAAGTAAGACAAGAAAAGTCAAGACAGAAAAGAAAGTTTACAATCCCCATTTTCCCAAAGAAAAACTGAAAGCCCTGGGAAGAAATTCTGATCTGTTTTAAAAGGTTTCTGCCTCTCATGTCTGCCAGGACTGCTGTGCACAGAGTGTCTTTCTCAGTTGTTTCAGAGGGATGAAGGTTTCAAAACAGATGTATTGAGAACCTTTATGCATGTACCGTTTGACAAGACCAGGCTAAGGAGCATGTGCACCTGCACATTTGAGGGAACAGGAATCCCAGAATTCTCACCCAAACTGTGTCAATAGGGAGCAGAAATGGACTTGAGACAGTTATCTTAAAACTCACTTCAGTCACATCATTACAAGGGTTGGTCATGTCTGCCTGAACAGCATCCCAAGAGACAAATTTATATCAGTCTGCACTATGACAGGAAGATACCCTGGGAATAGCAGATAAATACCTCTGAAGGCAACATCTTCTTGTTGTGGGGTGGGCTGGACACGTCTCCTCTACATCCTCTGCATCTCCCTTTAAAGAAATATTTGGGGAATGGCATGGAGGTGACCTGTAAGTGCTGGGAGAGCACAAGAATCACAACCCTGAGTTCTGGAGTTCACTAAAACCTCTTTTGGCTTAAGGCAGATGATGCTTTACTGTTAGCCCTGTATCTTTCCCCTTTAGTTTCCTGTTATGAGAGCAGATCCTGACATGAGAAAATGCTAAGCGGGTAAGTGAGATCCCTCAGCAGGTAGAAAAAGACTACTGAGGGCAGGTAGAGGGGGGGTAGGAGAGAAGAGGTCTCATAAGTTCCATATTTTATGAAATAAATGGAAATTATTTACTATATTTGAAGGCAATAATCACAGAATATCCATCTAGTTCGAACTAGTCTTGGTTTCAGTCAGTGCTGAAAGACAGGCATGTTCAGACTCAGAATAACAAATTCTTCACAGTAGAGTAGCAAAGTTACTTTACTGTGTGCTGTAATAATAAACAAGGGTGAAAAATGGAGGAACTCTTTTCTTTTCAAAAACTTCTTGCAATAAACCTGTTGCACCCATCTTGAAGTTTATTTGCTTTGTGTTCTTAAAAAGGATATACTGGACTTGATGGAACCAAGTACTTCAGTCTATGCCTCTTTTTAATTTCTTTAACTTTCTAATGATAGTTGGTATTATGACCTTGAATGAAAAGAATCATAGAATCAGTCAGGGTTGGAAGGGACCACAAGGATCATCTAGTTCCAAACTCCCTGCCAGGGGCAGGGACACCCTACCCTAGATCAGGAGAACAGCCAAACTACAGATCTTGCCTGGAACAGAGATTAAGAAGGCTAAAGTGTTGTAAAGTCTTGCCAGGGTCCTAGAGTAAAGGAAGATTATCTCTGATGCAGGGAATTATCTTGATGTCCTCTTCTGTTCTGTTAGGAAACTCCTTAAGTAAGAGACTGGTCAAGGATACTTTAATTCTTTTAATGGCATCTTGTAATATTTCTGGGTGCTTTTGGTTACAGCTGCAGTTTGAATATACAGCTATTGATTTGTTAAGAGAATGGATCTTTCCTTTTTTATAATTGGATACCCTAGAAGCATTTTCTCAGGTATACTGTCAGACATTTTTGAGATGGTGCAGAATTTCCTTGATCATGTTCCAACATGGTTGTTAAAAGAATGCCTGCCTTTTCTCGGACATGCCATCCTGAAAGTTGTGAATAGTTCTCTCCAATCTGGGATGGTTCCAAAATAGTTTAAACTGGGCTACAATAATTCTTTTGTTATAGAAGATGTCATCAGCCATAGATGTTTTGTTTAATAGCCAACTGGTTCATAATTTACACATTTCAGTTAGCAGGATGGAAAAGTAGTTTAAAGTTTTAGACTCAATTTTATATATGTTATAGGAATACATATCTGGCAGAGCTAGACTTGATGACTGTCTCTTGGTTGTTAACAGTGTAACCTTTTTGTACTATGTTCTGTTCTTCTTGATGATTGACTTTTAGCTGCAGCTTGGCTGCAGCTTAAATACCTGATTACCACCGTACACATACCTTTTTAAATAGCTATAAATGTGCTTGCCCCTGTATATAAAGTTATATGATAACTACTGTATTCTTAGTGAAAAGTTAGTAGTAGCTTTGGATGCAAAATAAGGTCTGAACCATTCAGTTCCAATTAATTATCAATAGGATTTACAGGAAATTGTAGCTGAATCACTGCAAGCAGAGAATCCTAAGATGTCCAGTAAGTGATTTTGTGTGAACATCAGTGACAGTGACACTCACAAACGCTTCGTGGGGGGAAAATGGCTATGTGGTGAATGGCTGGAGAGCAGCCCTGAGGAAAAGGACCTGGGGGTCTGGGTTGATGAAAGCTCAACATGAGCTGGCAGTGTGCACATGCGGCCCAGACAGCAACTGTGTGCTGGGCTGCAGCAAGAGCAGTGTGGCCAGCAGGGCAAGAGAGGGGATTCTCCCCGTTTGCTCTGCTCTCATCAGACCCCACCTGCAGTACTGTGTGCAGTTCTGGAGCCCTCAACACAAGAAGGACATGGAACTGTTGTAGCGAGTCCAGAGGAGGGCCACAAAGATGCTCAGAGGGCTGGAGCAGCTCTGCTATGAGGACAGGCTATGAGAGTTGGGGCTCCTCAGCCTGGAGAAGAGAAGGCTTCAAAGAGACCTTATAGTGGCCTTCCAGTATCTGAAGGGGCCTACAGGAAGGCTGGGGAGGGACTATTTACAAGGCCTTGTAATGACAGGAGAAGGAGTGGTGGATTTAAACTTGAAAAGGGGAGATTTAGACTAGATGTTAGGAAGAAATTCTTTACAGTGAGGGTAACAATGGCACAGGTTGCCCAGGGAGGCTGTGGCTGCTCCCTGCCTGGAGTTTTTCAAGGCCAGGTTGGATGAGGCCTTGAGCAACCTGTTCTAGTGGGAGGTGTCCCTGCAGGGGGTTGGAACTGGATGAGCTTTGAGGTCTCTTCCAACCAAAACTATTCTTTGATTCTACGTTTTCTCAGTGGTATGCAGAGAGAAAAGGAAATTGAGAGTTATACTCTGGAAATGCCCATTTTTCCGTTGTATTGTGAAGGGGTAAAGTTCCCTAACAGAGAGTAGACTTTTAGGTATTAAAGTTGAGGGAGATTACTCTAAAAGACCTTTTTTTTGACAAATAGCTCTAAATAAAGTAACTCAAGGCCTTCTGGATTTATGAACTCCAACCTGTTGAGCACCAGAATCAAAGTCAGGATTCTATTTAGCATCTTCATCTGATAGGAAGGGACATCTGATAGAAGGGACATCGAGATGCTTGAGCATGTCCAGAGAAGGGCAATGAGGCTGGTGAGAGGCCTCGAGCACAGCCCTACGAGGAGAGGCTGAGGGAGCTGGAATTGGTTAGCCTGGAGAAGAGGAGGCTCAGAGGTGACCTTATTGCTGTTTACAACTACCTGAGGGGTGGTTGTGGCCAGGAGGAGGTTGCTCTCTTCTCTCAGGTGGCCAGCACCAGAACGAGAGGACACAGCCTCAGGCTGCGCCAGGGGAGATTTCGGCTCGAGGTGAGGAGAAAGTTCTTCACTGAGAGAGTCATTGGACACTGGAATGGGCTGCCCAGGGAGGTGGTGGAGTCGCCGTCCCTGGGGCTGTTCAAGGCAACGTTGGACGTGGCACTTGGTGCCATGGTCTAGCCTTGAGCTCTGTGGACTTGATGATCTGTGAGGTCTCTTCCAACCCTGATGATACTGTGATACTGTGATAAAGTGTAGTGGTCTGTAAGACTTTTACAGCTTCTTAGAGGATGGGAAAGGATTTCCCACTCTTACAGTTGTTTTTAAATGTTGGGGTTTTTTTTAATTATTATTTTATTTTTTATTGGGAGTATGGTGACTTTTTATAGCTTTTGTCTTCTCACTGAGTTATATAATAATGGAATTGTTATGAAGGGGCTAGTTGAATCTGAGCTTGGGGTGAAATACAACGAGGCTGATGTAAAGTTATTAAATGATTTATTAATATATACAAAGATAACTCCCCCAAACTTATTTACACACGTTCTTGGATGTGGTTAGCAGAACTATTGTACAGAATGTCTCTGTACAATGGGATTTTGAAAGGTTTTAGAAATGTCTTTGAGAGAGAGTCTGGCGGCTTCATTCACCCCTTGTGAGGTTATCCAAATTCCTTTAGCAACTTGAATAAAGAATTCAGAATACTCACCAGTCCTCAGTCTTAATGTCTGTGGCCCAAAATGTACACAGGAAAATATTCAGTAGAAGTCCTGTGGTGAATTCCACATGGGCTGTGATGTGGCTGGGCTGCTGGCACGCTGTCTTACGGACACGGGCAAGGTCTCTCCGTGGCTTCTCAGAAGGTCATCGGATGTTCAGCCGACTGGGCAGAGTAGGATTCAGGCTGGAGGCTAAGGTAGCCCGATTTGGTACACCAGGGGCCAGCGACCCTCTCTGGGCTGGCAAGGCAGGCTGAGGTGGCAGGCAAGCGAATGAACGAACAAGCACGCAAGCCCCTTACTCACCTGTTTACCCCCTTTTATAGAACAATGGCTGAGGCTAATGGTCTCTTTGACCACACTATCACCCAATCACCTTCTGGCAATCACCCAAATATACCCAAAAAAGGAAGAACCCATAGGCTGTTCTCCTCCAAAATGGGGGCATATGCGCCTTGCATGCAACAGGGGCGTGGGTCTTATGCAACCCCTCTTAGGTGACCAGGCTAAGCCAGACTAGGTTGTTTTGGGTTTCTTTTGTCCTATTTTCCTGCCTCTGTCTGCAGTGCAGATAGGCAGGTAAACATGTCCGGACAAGACAGGACATGCTCAAGCCCATTCTGTGACCTTTGGGACTCTCCACCACAAGAATATGGAGTCACAATATTTGAACGTGCCAGAATTAATTTCAAACAAAGGTTTTCTAGACCTCAGTATAAGCAGTAAAGTTGTGGTATTTAGTTTTTCTGATGAGTTTTGGGGTCTGAGTTATTACAGTCTGATCATAGTTTGGATTATAAGAAATACTCCTACTCATAAACTAAATGCATATTTTCCTAATTCACTCTCTTTTTTAGTAGCAAATTTTAATTACTGAACTATTTGTCAAGCAAAAGTTCAGCTAAGTATCATATGAAAATCTTATTTTTTTCTGGAGGACTCCAATAAATTGTTTTTCCAATATTCATTGTATAATATAATAATGGAATGTGGAGTTACAATATCTGAATGTACCAGAATTAATTTCAAACAATGGTTTTCTAGACCTCAGTATAAGTAGTAAAGTTGTGGTATTTAATTTTTCTGATGAGTTGTGGGGTCTGAGTCATTATAGTCTGATCATAGTTTGGATTATAAGAAATACTCCTACTCATAAACTAAATGCATGTTTTCCTAATTCACTCTCTCTTTTAGTAGGAAATTTTAATTACTGAACTGTTTGTCAAGCAGAAGTTCAGCTAAGTATCACAGTATCACAGTATCACCAAGGTTGGAAGAGACCTCACAGATCATCAAGTCCAACCCTTTACCACAGAGCTCAAGGCTAGACCATGGCACCAAGTGCCACGTCCAACCTTGCCTTGAACAGCTCCAGGGACGGCGACTCCACCACCTCCCCGGGCAGCCCATTCCAGTGTCCAATGACTCTCTCAGTGAAGAACTTTCTCCTCACCTCGAGCCTAAATTTCCCCTGGTGCAGCCTGAGGCTGTGTCCTCTCGTTCTGGTGCTGGCCACCTGAGAGAAGAAAGCAACCTCCCCCTGGCCACAACCACCCCTCAGGTAGTTGTAGACAGCAATAAGATCACCCTTGAGCCTCCTCTTCTTTTTTTTCTGGAGGACTCCAATAAATTGTTTTTCCAATATTCATTGTACAAACAATGGGGAGGAGGATTTGTGTGAACCTGTTGTTAGAGACTGTGAACTGCCTTGCAGATCTTTCAGCATCAGTTAGAAAGGAAAACTAAAACCACATGAAAAATTCCAATAGTGTGGCGATGTCTTCTTATTTCAGATATCACACCAGACTTTCTACCTATGTGAGAAAAATAAATTGTCAGAACCTCACAAAATCAGAAAAATATTGCAAAATACTATAAAACAATGTTAAGAATTGATCAAAGGGGTTTCTACTTATTCACTGCTTTAAAGGAAATGATTTTGGCAAGGCTAAGAAGGAAAAGAAAGAACAGCATGATCACAAAGCACTTAATTTAATAAAAGTGTGCTCCCCTAGTGCAGATTATTTGCTTCTCTAAGCCTGACTAAAAGCTTGATATGGTGAAATTGTCAACATCTGGAATCTTCAAAATCAGTAGGAAATTATTTTAACATAGATTATGGGATTCATTTGCTCAAATTTAGACATCTAAGTCTGAGCTAGCTTTCCGGGCCCCAGGTCATCCATAAAGAGAAGCAGAGAACAGTTTGTACCCATTCTAAATGGTCCAGATGAATTACTCACAGAAATGTAATTTTTTGGTGATGAACATAAAAAACCTGCACAATTGACTATGCTGGATACAAATACCTGTAATGTAGTCTAGAGAAAGCTAAGACACATTCCTGATTTTCAGAATGGTGATAGAATGTAGAAATTCTGCTCCAAATTTGGGTAATCACCTACATGTTGAATGTCCTTAAGTTTACCTTGTTTACATCAAAATCTGTACATGCACAGGCACAGGCACGCAAATCTACTGATATCCATATGCAGAATGTATAGTCTCTATCAAGACTCCTATAGAAGTACTAGTCTTGATGACTTGCTTTTGCAATGTCATATACAAAACCCACACATGTTACTCAGGCAGGATTTTCAAAACAGTGCAATGGAGCTCAGCCAGAACATTAATAGTACCAGAGACAGAAAGTCCCTTAACCTCTTTCCTAAGCTTCACATCTAAATGAATATCACATTATCGCTCCTAACTCATTCATACATGTGTTTAGTAGTGAGAAGGAGATGAGTTCTGAATCAGAAAGTTATTGAGAGTGACTTCAGTGCAACTATCTCCTTACAACACATAATGCATGAATTAATGTGTAGAATTATTCAACTCAATTCACAGATCATAAAATCCTTAGAACAGTTCTATAAGAAATAGAGCTAATAGGTTGTTTAGCTTAACAAATACTGAAGTATTTGGATCTCCAAAGTTTCATAGAATCATAGAATCAACCAGGTTGGAAGAGACCCCTAAGATCATCCAGTCCAACCTAGCACCCAGCCCTAGACACTCAACTAGACCATGGCACTAAGTGCCTCAGCCAGGCTTTTCTTCAACACCGTCCAGGGATGGTGACTCCACCACCTCCCTGGGCAGCCCATTCCAATGCCAATCACTCTCTCTGGGAAGAACTTCCTCCTAGCATCCAGCCTATACCTCTGCTGACACAACTTGAGACTGTGTCCCCTTGTTCTGTTGCTGGTTGCCTGGGAGAAGAGACCAACCCCCACCTGGCTACAGCCTCCCTTCAGGTAGTTGTAGACAGCAATGAAGTCCCCTCTGAGCCTCCTCTTCTCCAGGCTAAACACCCCCAGCTCCCTAAGCCTCTCCTCACAGGGTTTGTGCTCCAGGCCCCTCACCAGCTTCGTTGCCCTTCTCTGGACATGTTCCAGCACCTCAACATCTCTCTTGAATTGAGGAGCCCAGAACTGGACACAGTACTCAAGGTGTGGCCTGACCAGTGTTGAGTCCAGGGGAAGAATAACCTCCCTTGTCCTACTGGCCACACTGTTCCTGATGCAGGCCAGGATGCCATTGGCTCTCTTGGCCACCTGGGCACACTGCTGACTCATCTTCAGCCTACTCTCTACCAGTACCCCCAGGTCCCTTTCTTCCTGGCTGCTTTCCAGCCACTCTGTCCTCAGCCTGTAGCACTGCTTGGGGTTGTTGTGGCCAAAGTGCAGAACCCTGCACTTGGCCTTGTTAAATCTCATCCCATTGGCCTCTGCCCACCCATCCAGCCTGTCCAGGTCCCTCTGCAGGGCTCTCCTACCTTCCAACAGATCAACACCTGCTCCTAGCTTGGTGTCATCTGCAAACTTACTGATGCAGGACTCAATCCACTCGTCCAGATCATCAATAAAGATGTTGAACAGGACTGGGCCCAGCACTGCTGCTTGGGGAACACCACTAGTGACAGCTGCCAACTGGGTGCGTATGACACACATGTGTATGAAAATTTTAACAAGCAGGTAAACGCTAAATTTCCACTTTGTCTGCATGAAGGCTGTTGTGAAGTGCTGAAAGCATTGGTGTCAGTGCTCACATCACAAAGATAAAGCTTGGGTTGTGTCATATTGTATAGATGAAAAATAGTTGTGATAGTCATTCCTACCCAAAAACATCATTTTACAAACCTGTGTATCAAGTAGTGAATTGCCTCCCATAATATGAGGTGATGTAATCCTTACTGTCTCCTCTCGTTGCTTCTTCCAACAGGCCAATCTTTTGTGTCTTTACTCTCCTGAACTTCAGCCAGTAACTCTATTTTAAATTTACTTTTTCTATTGCAGCCCAAAAAAGCAAAAGTTAGTTGGAAATCGAATTGGTTTCATGTGTCTTTCATGATAAATAGGGCGTGATTCAATTAAGTGTACATTTAAATATCAGGGAGTAGGTGGCTGAAAGCATACTAGTATCTGAGATTCCATTTGAGCCAGTGGAGAGCTGAAGTTCAACTCATTTGCCTAAATCTGGGCCTCTAATGGCATTTTAAATGCCCTAAAATATCTTAAGACAGTTGGACATGCCTGGAAGTTGTAACACAAGCCTTCTGGAGAACTGAACTCTCTTAATTTAGCTACTAGAGGCCTAGATGGACACTAAGGCAAATCACTAGACATTAGATGCCTGTTTGTAGTCAGCTTGAGCCCTTGTGTTCTGGAATGTTAGTCACAAAACTGCCACGAAGCCTATCTGCATTTGCTGCCATTCTTGTGGTACAGCTGGAGTCAGTGATGAAGGAATTGATCTGGCATGGAGCTGTAGCCCAGGTGCTGATTAACCAGGAGCTCTGGGTATGGTCCAAAGGTTAAGAAAATTAAGGCTACTTTTTGGATCAGTCCATCTGTGCATGAAATAGCTTCCAGGGTCAGATCTATCATTACTTTAGTACTCACTGAAGATTTAATGAAACTGCTTCAGCGCTATAAACTGGATTGTAAAATATAGATATTAAATCTGCATTCAGTCCTTGCAGTGCTTTCTGCATAGGATCCACTTACAAACTTTCACTAAAGAAGCCAGGTTAAAGTTGTGAGGCATAGTTTTTGTAAGCTTTGTCTCCTTCAAATCATCTAAAAATAAATGTAAGTATCATGCATGCCCCTAAACAAGCTGTAAAAATAGTATAGCACAGTTTGGGTAATTTAGTATGCTAGGAAAAAAAAAGTTTTCTTGATGATTTTCAAGACTGTTAGAGTTTTGCCAGATCTATCATTACCACCATGTTGGTACTGACTTGTGGAGGCTATAAAACAAATAAAGTCATTAAAAATAATTTGAACAAAAGGAGTAACTTGATATCATAATGCCATCCACATTTGGTTAAAATGACTTATTTTAAAGCTCCCTTTCATCTTACTAAACAGATTTCCAAAGTAAAAAAAAGTGATTAATAAATTATCCACCATAAATCTTATGATAACTACGATAGTCTTTGGAGAATTATGAAGCCACATCTGGAAAAAGTATTTTACTGCCTGTAAAACAGCATGCCATGAATTTTACTAGTTCATATTAGTAAGTAAAATACGGTATATAATTTTTGCATTCATCAATGCGAGTGCAAAACACATAATTTTCTTCTTCTCAAACCCTTTAGATTTATTTCATAAAGAATGTTGCTTGTAAAGTTTATAAGGAGCTTGTTTTCTTTTATTCATACATAGATATTTCTCCCTTATATTAGCTGTAATTTACAAGACAAACTGGAAAGTACCTAACATCAGAACAGAAGTAAGTAAACAGTAAGAGTAATAGGGTTCATTTGTTATTATTATTGCACTAAGGCTAAAACGAGCAAGGCCAAGCCACTGAATAAATGCCAGAGCACTAATCAAGAGAGAAGGTAAAGAAGTTAATTTTCTGATAGGTAATCCAACAATAGCTGTTGCGTTTTTCTTTTTCCTTAATGACATTTTCAAACGTATAGATTAGAGTCTCAAGTCATTCAAGATGAGTGGCTGTAATATTTCTGGAATTAAAAACTTTATTAAACTTAAGTATTTCTTAAATAAAATAAGCAATGTTCTTGTAGAGCCAAGTATGTCCCAGGGAAATATAAACCCCTTTTTATTTCCAAGCAGATGTTTGCAATAAGAAATGGATGGTGAGTGAAAGGGAAGAACACCATTAAGCTAAGGTAACCCCTAAAGATTTTTATATAGTTCTACCATCATAAGCTACATCAGTGATAAATATCACAATAGTGCTTGTAATGTACCTGGGTTTATTTATGTGTAGGTTCCTTGATATGCTTTACCTCAAGCAATTTGCTTAATGACCATAGAAAGCCTATATTTTAATGTAAGGGAAAACAACCTAATTTTTGTAACCCAAAAAGGTTCTGTCTGTAAAGATACAATAAATCAGGACAAGAAGATCTGTAAACATGTTTTGCTTTTAGAAGAGGCATTGACAAAAACCCCACAGAAATGCTAAGAAAGTTTATGTGGATTGCATTCTGATAGTTACCGTTATTGCAAGTGATACTCTAATATCAACGGTTTAGAGTTCATCATGTAGCGTGCTGCTCAGGCTGATAACATGGAGGATATTCTGAATATAGAATTGCTGTTGTAGTTATTTTAGCTCTCTTCTGGTTTGTTATATTTTAGTACTTTGCTGTTTGTAGCTTATTTTTTATATATTCAAAGCTGAAATGGGCTCGTACCTATTGATTCTTAATGCTTTCTTTTGAGAACAGAAACCTTATTTCCTTATGTCCCTGGAGTTCTTCAAGAAAAGCCTGGATGAGGCACTTGGTGCCATGGTCTAGTTGACTGGATAGGGCTGGGTGCTAGGTTGGCCTGGATGGTCTTGGAGGTCTCTTAGAATCTGGTTGATTCTATGATTCTATGATACTAGCTTTCCTCAAGGTTTCTTTTGCTATCCTTTTGTGAGTTTGGCAGAGGTTTATGAAAAATTCTGAGGTCTCTGCACAGTTATTGTGATGCTTCTGTAGAAAGTGTTGGATAATGACAACATTTCTTGCCTCAGACTTCCAAACAAGATTTAGCATGGATATTCAGATATGTATTTGGTAAATGTGGCAAGGTTTAGCTGGTTATGGGGCTGCCAAAGAGGTGACAAGGACTGTCTTGTGCAGGTCACAGTCTGTTCCAGCCACCTCCATCTGGTTCCAGACGATTCAAGCCACTTCAACAGTGTTGCTGTGTCAAAGCTCAGCCAAAACTGGGGAGATGATGGTACACGTGAGGGCATTGGTGGTTCTGCCATGAAAACGTATTCAAGAAATGGCAAATAATGCAAAACTAAGATAGGAAACAACAGAAAAGAATGAGAAACAAGAGAGGAAATACCAAGATCAGAGGAGGAGGAGTGAGAGGCTCCAAGCACTGAAAGAGCTATTCCGAGCAGCCCGGGGAGAACCCATGCTCTGCAGAGCAGGTTTATCGTAAAGGACTGCATCATAAAAAGGATATGCATCAGAAAAGTTTAGCCTGAAGGACTGTAGCCAGTGAGAAGGACCACACTGGAGCAGAAGTGTGAGAGAAAAGAAGTGGCAGAGAAAAACTGTAATGCATGAGCCACAATTTCCATCCTCCACCCTCTCTGTGCTGCTGGCAGGACACATAAAGAAGCCTAGACTGACAGAATGCTAGGTCTGGTAGAGGAGGAGGAAAGGTGTGGGCTTTAGTGTCTGTCTCTTTGATCCTCACTACCCAAACCTATTTTAATTGACAAGAATTTTATTTTTAACCCATGTTTTAGTCTAGTTTCCCTTTGATGATAACTGGTAAGCAATCTCCATCTTTTTCCTCGCTCACAAGCCTTCTCATCCAATTTCCTCCCTGCTCTGTCACAGTGAGGGGCTGCTGGTGGTGAGAGGGAGACAGAGAGACAGACAAGATAGTGAGCAGCTGGGTGGGTGTTTGGCTGTTAGCCAATGTTAACTCACCACAAAACAGCCTAGCAGTGAAACATTAGAAGCTACATACATAAATAGACTTGCAGAGTGCAAACCATGTGCAACAAATCCTTATTTTTATAACATGGACTCATGTCTGTGCTAGCTTCATTCTCACGAAACTATTCCAAAGTGAATGCAACCTATTTTGAAAGACAATTGCAAAATGTACCTAAATTCATCAAGCAATTTTCTGCATGATTACCAGCATATAAATTGTCTTGAAAAAGCGTCAGTGTGAAAGATTTCTCTGTATTGACAAGCCTGATCATCAAGCTGCAGGAAATCCACACTCTCACTCTGCAAACTCTGGATCACGTAAGAAAGAAAAACCCACTGCACAAACTAGACAGCATCATCACTGAGGAAAAGGCTCCAGGGACTATAGGGGACTACAAAACATATCCACTGCTCTTTGATGATACTGCAAAACAGACAACTGTCATTTGGGAGTGTGATAACAGGAGCCAGCATTGTGCCCAGGTGGGCAAGAGGGCCAATAGCGTCCTGGCCTGTATCAGGAACAGTGTGGCCAGTAGGACAAGGGAGGTTATTCTTCCTCTGTACTCAGTACTGTTCAAGCCACACCTTGAGTACTGTGTCCAGTTCTGGGCTCCTCAATTCAAGAAAGATGTTGAGATACTGCAACGTGTCCAGAGAAGGGCGACAAAGCTGGTGGGGGGCCTGGAACACAGCCCTGTGAGGAGAGGCTGAGGGAGCTGAGATTGTTTAGCCTGGAGAGGAGGAGGCTCAGGGGTGACCTCATTGCTGTCTGCAACTACCTGGCGGTAGGCAGGTAGAGGTTGGTCTCTTCTCCCAGGTAACCAGCAACAGAACAAGAGGACACAGCCTCAAGTTGTGCTGGGGGAAGTACAGGCTGGATGTTAGGAGGAAGTTCTTCCCAGTGAGAGTGATTGGCATTGGAATGTGCTGCCCAGGGAGGTGGTGAGTCACTGTCCCTGGAGGTGAAGAAAAGACTGGCTGAGGCACTTAGTGGTCAAGATGACTGGACAGGGCTGTGTGCTAGGCTGGCCTGGATGATCTTGGAGGTGTCTTCCAACCTGCTTGATTATATGATTCTATGATTCTATACACCACAATATCTTTGAACTACGGAGCAACCGTATGTGGGACACATACTTTATCAGTTTATCTAGTTGTTTGCCTGTTTTTAGCAAACATGCTGCTAAATTGAGCATAATTCAGTAACCGAATTTTCTTTCAGTAGTAGCACTTTCTTTTACAACTGGAACAAAACTGTCTGCTAATTATAACTTATAAATGTTCTGGATGTCTGGAAGAAAAGGAGTTTGCTTCTTGTTTTATCACCTTTGTTCCTGAAGAGCAGAACAAATAATCACAGGGCCGGGCTAACTGTGATTAAGAGAACATCTATGTATCTCAAGATAAGTGGTCTTACTTTCACTGTACTTTTTGATCTCCTTCTGTTAATGGGAATAATAACTTTCACCTCACATGCTTGTTCTGAGGGTAAATGCTTAACAGCTCATCACAAAGTCAGGTGCTATTGTCAAGTTTCCCATTAGAACTAAAGACTATGAGATACCAGCACTTAAACATAGTTTCATATAAATGTCTCTGGTTTGGGAAGCCATCTGTTGCCATGGACAGAACTTTTCTTGTTTGTTTGTTTCTTTTAAGCATCATCATTTAGATTCTCTTCAGCCTGTCTCTTTTGGTTGAAGTATTATCATGTTCCTTGTAAAAGCTGCATTACATTTTTTTCCCTTATTTTTTCAGATATTTTAAAACCACTTTTTTCCTAGGCTGCAAGGAGTTCTGCTCTAAATATGCTAAATACAATATTATTTGGTTTCTGATATTCTACTATAGGAAAGGTCTTTGAGAGGCAGGAGAAATGACACTGAAAAATATTGATGATACTGATCCTCTGGTTGTACTAAAAAAGTTTTCCTGTGTTTAACTTCCCCATTTCTTTGCTCAGAAAATCATAACATATCACTGGGCTTGTAAAACTCCTGGAACTTAAGAGACTGCTAGTGCCACTGATTTGATGATGTGTGAGACTCAAAACCTGACATTTTTCTAGGATAGCAAGATGGATAATTTAAGGTTTTTGTTCTCAATTTCCTCATTCTTATAAACACAAACCCGATTTGTTTAAACAGTATTGTTACAAAATGCACTGCAAGCTCTTTCAAAGTCTACTCTTTTTTTCTTTTTTTAAGATTCATGTAGGGCAACAGCTGTTGTCAGAAATACCTATTTAATTTGGATTTTAAAGCACCATGAACTACAAAGATTGTGTCCCGACCAGAAGTGGAACTTGTAGAGGAGTCACAGATCAGAACGACTACGTGGAGGTCAACTGTGTTAATCTGGACAGTAAAATGTGCTCACTTATCACTTCCTCACCTGGAACACCAAAAAGGTGAGTTTATGTCGTGGAGGGCCTGTAGGCCCAAAAAGAGGCTTGTTTATACCTTGCCTTGACTGGACATGTTTTTGTGCCAGGACCCCTGGTTGTAAACAGGTTGTGTAAGCCCACACACACCCAGCTCGTGTCTCCCTGGGGTAAGCCCATGTGATCCCCATATTTGGGAAAGTCCAGGCAAGAGCCTTCTGCCTGTTATGGTAAGGTTTGGCTGATTGCTAACCTGATTGGTCATTCTAGTGGCCAAAGGGACCATTAATCTCAGCCCACATTCAATAAATAGGGGTGCACAGGTAAACAACGTGCTGGGACCCCATTGCAACACTCTGCTGCTCTGACTCAGCACAGCTCAGCTCTGACTCACCTGCACGGCTCAGACACGTGCTCTGACCCTCACTTGCAGTGCTCAGCCGCTCAGACCCCCACGCTTGGATGCCATTGCATAGCTCCAATGCTCAGAGGCTCAGACCTCATGCTCTGACTAACTCACAGCTCACCTGCCTGCGTACCTTTCTTGCAGAGCTCATTTAAGCCTGCACATATATATATATAAGGAGCCTATAGCCTCCTAAGCCAGCTGTGCACATCTGCAGGCCATAGTGCTATCAGGACCAGATCCTGCATTGCATTTACCTATGGAGCTCAGCCTCCCAGCCGCCGTGCACACTTTGCATGCCCGCTGCCTATCTCACTGCTGCTGAGAGAACCAGGAAGCAGACTGCAGATTGTCTGCACACATGGCCAGAAGGTGTGAAGAACCGTGCCAGAGACAGCACGATATTCTCCTGCTCCTGAAACCCTGCCATCTGATAAGCTCTGGACACAGCATCCAGAAAAAGACAGCAGCACCAAAGGCAGAGATTGCCTCTTTGCCAGGAGAACAAAGGTTAGAGAAAACCTATTTCTCCAGAAATTGGGAAGATATATCATTTCCCCACGAGCCAGGAAGTTTCCAGCCTCCAAGTCCACAGGCAGAGACCCTGGAGAACTGGACACTAGGCACAGGCTGTGACGCAGCCCCAGAGGGTGATTATTGATTAATAATGAATAAGAATTGTGAGTAAAAGCTTTGATACCTCTGTAAATGTAAGTTATCTCTGCCATAGAGCAGAAAGAGTTTCAGCCCGCTCTCCTGGGCAAATAACACAAAGATCCCAAACAGCATTAAGCTGCGGGGAAAACCCCTCTCTCTGTTTATAGTTTGAATGTTTGCTAGTTCATTAACAAAATTCCTGTACGTATTTTATCCTAACTTGTTTTCATAGCCGTGTACTGAACTGAATATTAATATACAGTGGTTGGGGGTGGCGAGAGTTCAAAATGTTGAATTTAATAAATCTATATTTTTATATAAAATTTATATCTCCCCAATTGATTTCTCTCCTCTGCCAAATAGGCATAGGTACTGAAATCCCCCTCGGCAACAGTTTACTATTTTCTAAATTCATCATAAAAAAATAATGAGAGACACAAGTAATTGATATTACTCAAGAAATAGGAGCTGCAAAAGAATAAAGATACTAAATGAAAGTCCATAATTCTAGGCATTCCTCTTGATCCTGGATAGATACTTTCAGATTATTTCTTCTGTTTTGAACTCCAGGAGAATCACTTTTATATCACTTTTATCACCTGTAGGCAGATGAGAGTTGGTCTCTTCTCCCAGGCAACCAGCAACAGAACAAGGGGACACAGTCTCAAGCTGTGCCGGGGGAGGTCAAACTCTTTGTTTCATAGATTTCTATTTTTACACATTTTTCTTTATTATGGGCACATGGGGAGGTGTTCATCCATCCACCAGAGGACACTCATCTGGACCCACAAAAGTAACATGATTCTAATGAAGTTAAAATGGAAGAATTACTAACAATTATTAAATGAGGTCAACAGATGTCAAACAAAGCACGTTCTCTACTTCCAGCCAAATTCTACATGTGTGGAACATTAAAGCAATGCTTCGGTATTAAACAATCTTAAAACAAATGCTAAATCCCAAATTCAGATTTTACTGAGGAAATAATCTCTTGATTACCAGATCCTGAAATCTTTATTGTTTTAACCATTACCACTTCTAGAACTCTTCTGTTGATGTTTTTCCGAGCTATGACTGCCAGAATACTGACCAACTTCTACCACCCAAATTGCAGAGATGTTTTCATGTCTACAACAAACAGACAAATTGATTTTTTAGGTTTTGGCTCCAGATAATACTTTCTGAAGCTGAGAGGATGTTAACAGGACTCTTAAAACAAAAGCAAAGCCAAAACCCAATCAACAAAACAAGACCACCAAAAAAAAAAACACCAAAAAACCCAAAACCCCAAAACAGTCAGAATGTAGAGAACTTATTTTCCACTCATCACACAGGTAAAATTAATTGCTTTTTATACACTCTATTCCATAGATTGCAGGCTTAGCAGGCAAGGAAAGGCACGAAAGGCCAATGAAACTGCGGCTAAAATGTCACTTTTCCAAAGCAGTTTCCAGAAAAGTCTTAATGATCACAATACCATGAAACTGAAGACTTTGGAAGACCATGGACTTCAAAGGAATTTGAGGAAGAAGCAGGATTTCAGGACTGTTGGAATCTTTACTTTCTAAAGTGTGTATCTCAATAGAACTGTGAGATCTCTAGAAACTGTAGATATGCCAAGGATGGTGTTACCTGTCTTACTGCTACTATTTACCATTATATCCTGCTCCCAGACATATAGAACCATGGAATCATAGAATCAGTCAGGGTTGGAAGGGACCACAAGTATCATCTTGTTCCTACGCCCTGCCATGGCCAAGGACACCCTACCCTAGATCAGGCTGGCCAGAGCCCCATCTATCTGGAATAGTCATGAGATCTGCTAAGCTAAAAGTAACACTCAAAGCTGCTATTGCCATATTCCTTCTATTGTCCTTTACATTTTTTTTCCACATGAATCCTAATCTATGAGATATTTTTTACTGTCTACAACTACCTGAACGGAGGCTGTAGCCAGGTGGGGGTTGGTCTCTTCTCCCAGACAACCAGCAACAGAACAAGAGGACACAGTCTCAAGTTGTGCCAGGGGAGGTCTAGGCTGGCTGTTAGGAGGAAGTTCTTGCCAGAGAGAGTGATTGGCATTGGAATGGGCTGCCCAGGGAGGTGGTGGAGTCACTGTCCCTGGAGGTGTTGAAGAAAAGCCTGTCTGAGGCACTTAGTGCCATGGTCTAGTTGATTGGACAGGGCTGGGTGCTAGGTTGGCCTGGATGATCTTGGAAGTCTCTTCCAACCTGGTTGATTCTATGATTCTATGATTTATGCAGTTACTTTTGAGAGTGACTACTTTCAAATCTCAGTTGTGCTTTATGGAAGCCAGTAGCACAGCAGAGGCAGAAAGGAGACCAAGGTTTTCAAGACTGCTGAATAACCCTCAGTGGTCAGACTAAAGGTAAGTAGCTTTACATAAAACTGCAAGAAAACTTGCAGTCAGAGATAAAGGATGAATAATTCTCTTCAGTTCTGTATATGAAAAGTTGCCCATTACTACAGAAATTCTTACTAGCAGCCAAGTCTGGTGATATGTCTTGTAAGTAATTAGTTCAACTGATGTGGAATCACTATAACCTCAAAACTTCAATAACTGTTTAAAGATTAAAGTTTCACAGTCAGTTTCTTAAGCCAGAAGAGTCAGCAGCCAGGTTTGGCTGAGCTGTGAAAGTTAACAGAACACTGCATCAGAACACACTTTAAAAAGTACTAAATTAATGTCATGGGATTGGAATTGAAGATATCTATGCAGGATGCAAAATACTACCTGTCACAGTTTAACTATTGAAGAAATCTGCAGGCTCTATGGGAAAGATCTCTAAATCGAAACACAAATTTCTTCCTGTCTGAGTGTGTTGGTACAGGCATTTTCTCAGCAAGAACAGATGTTAACCATGATAAACCAAGAAAATAAACCAATTAGAAAGAAAGCTTGCAGTAAACACAAGTTTTTACATGACAATGTATGTGTTGAAGATACTTCATCTCTGAAATCTGGGGGTTTTCTCTAGGCTTTAATATATTAATCTTCTACAGGCTTTTTGTTAAAAAAAAAGAGAGTCTTTATCCATTTAGAAAGACCTAGAAGATTCTCCCTTCTCAGAAACTCTAAGATGCAATTCAACATCAATAACTCCAAAGATTTGAGGGGGAAAGCAGGTCCACTGTAAGAAGCATTATCCTGCAGCTTTAAATTTAAGCC
This sequence comes from Pogoniulus pusillus, assembly GCF_015220805.1. NCBI lineage: Eukaryota > Metazoa > Chordata > Aves > Piciformes > Lybiidae > Pogoniulus > Pogoniulus pusillus. The sequence goes on from NC_087270.1 coordinate 31,734,229, forward strand.
TGTAAATTAACGGAGCTTGTTTCTACAGGCATCTTAAACCGTGCAGATTCAGCATTAAAGGCTAAACTGTCCTAAGCTCTAAGTGGTGGAATCCAGTGGTGAGAGCAGAAGAGACAGCACAATATTATTTCTTTCTTCTACCCAAATGTATCAAACTTTGGGATTCAGACTGCCTGGCTTTATTGTTTGACAGGATTAGGGCTGAGTGGCACCTGCCAATAGTCGGCAGAGAAAACACTAATGGTTATCTCCAGCTAAATATCTGTTTTACACACAAATAAAGTTAGGTGAGAGAAACCTCAGCCTTGCCTTACAGCACAGACTTTTAACTGTTCTTAAGTAAAATTTTCACTGGGGCCTAGGAAGATAGGATGTGAAATCTGGTTTTTGGTATAAAGCAGTTTATATTTGTCCAAAAATGTATGAAATGCTCTTTATTGTGAATATATGAAGCTAGTTTGTATCCAAAATGAAATAAAACAAGCACTAGAAGTTTCTTACAATGGCATTCACATTCCCTGCTAAGTTCTACAGGCTCTAAAACAGATGGTGAAGCCTTTCACAGTCAGATATGCCACACATCAAGATGAGGAAAATGTTTTAATTTCCAACAGACAGAGATGATGACAAAGAAATAAACTACTGTTACAGTTGCTTTATAGGCCTGATGTTCTGAAGAGGCACAAGAACTACCAGATCTGACACCATTTCACTACTGGGACAAAACCTGAGATAATGAAGAACTGATTTCAATAGAGACTAAAGGAATCAAGGAAAAGAAAAAGAAAGGAAAGGAAATGAAAAGAAAAGGAAAGGAAAGGAAGGGAAAGGAACAAGAAAAGAAAATAAAGGAAAAGAAAAAGAAAGGAAAGGAAATGAAAAGGAAAGGAAAGGAAAGGAAAGGAAAGGAAAGGAAAGGAAAGGAAAGGAAAGGAAAGGAAAGGAAAGGAAAGGAAAGGAAAGGAAAGGAAAGGAAAGGAAAGGAAAGGAAAGGAAAGGAAAGGAAAGGAAAGGAAAGGAAAGGAAAGGAAAGGAAAGGAAAGGAAAGGAAAGGAGAAAGGAAAAAGGAAAGAAAAGGAAAAGGAAAAGGAAAAGGAAAAGGAAAAGGAAAGGAAAAGGAAAAGAAAAGAAAAGAAAAGAAAAGAAAAGAAAAGAAAAGAAAAGAAAAGAAAAGAAAAGAAAAGAAAAGAAAAGAAAAGAAAAGAAAAGAAAAGAAAAGAAAAGAAAAGAAAAGAAAAGAGAAAAGGAAAGAAAAGGAAGGAATAGAAAAGAAAAGGGAAGAGAAAAAGGAAGAAGAAAAGGAAAGGAAAGTAAAGGAAAAGAAAGGAGAAAAGAAAGGAGAAAGGAAAGGAGAAATTGAAAACCTTCTCAACCTTTTCACACTTTCATAACCAAACTTCAATCATATATTTTTAAAGTCCTAGAATAACTGAAAAGAGAGGTTTTGTTTTGACAATTGCAGTTACCATCAATGTCTGAAACTGTAACACCACAAAAATGATGTTTCTGGCCAGCACCTGAGAGGTAAGTGCCAGAAACCTCACATGAAATGATGGTTTTCAGGAGACTTCCAGTTCAAACTGGAGATTTGATAAGTTCAGATAATTTCAATAAACATTCAGACTCCTAGATGATTGTCTGAACCAAACTTGCACTCTGAACCTGTCTGAACAGAAATTCACATTCATAGGTTACAGATAATAGCATTATCTGGAAATATATTGCTCAAGAAAAAACTATTCAGCCAACGATGTCTTACAAATTCAGTATTTTGAAGAATGACAGGGTTTGAGAGGCATTTTTGTGTCTGAAATTTGTTTTCAGGAGCCTGGAAGTATAACCAAAGACTTTAGGGAGCTATGAAAATGCAATTAATTTGTTTGTTGACCGTGCTGACAACAACTCCATGTTTTTTTTTCCCCTCACGTCCATCAAACACAACCTAGTATACAAGAATTTTTTTTTCATTTCAGATTTATCCCAATAGTACTTCCTTTTTCTTTTCAGTTGATGGAAATCTGAAATGAAGAGCTCAAGCAGGTTTCTAATGTGTAAAGTAACATAGGTTTTCTAGATGTTCAGAGCTTATGCTAAGCTACCAACTCACATTATATCACAACTTCATCTGAGACTTGTTTAAACAAGTTTCCACCTGCACAACAACCCTTTTTATTGCCAGTGAAACACACTTTTCCCCAAGGAGCCTGGCGTTATAAATCACCAAAGTGCACATGCTGCTGCTGCCAGCATTAGAGGGGTCTGGCACGATGAATCTGCGGAGTAATGAGGGATGTGGAATAGCCCACACACATTAGGGAAGGAGAAACCAGAATGCAGCCTTAGAGTACAGAAAACATTGCATCAGAAGCTTTTAAACATAGCCTGTTACATTCAGATATGGAATTTTAATCTGCTAGCTGTGACCATGGGGAGACCAACCAATCTCAAAACAAAGACACCTCATCAGTAAGTCTGTCATGAAGCTGTACATATACTTGTGGTTTGTAACCAAGGACAAACTATAACATCAGGCTGTACTGTGTGCATTTCCGTCATGGCAGAGTATGAGCTTCAAATGATGACAAGACCCCTACTGAACTGAACAGACTGGAATCTGAGGCTCTGTCCTGCCCTAGCTGCACACTTTTACAACTTCACCAGGTATGCTCAACTGATTTTCTTTTCTCAGTAAGGTCTTGGGAGCTGGTTCCAAATACACACAAAAAATGACATCCAGTTCCTCTCCCTAGCTGCAGTTCCTATCGACAACAGAAGTTTGCTTTCTGTTGCAAAAGTCTGCAATGCCTGTAGTCGCCATGTACCCTTGCCTCCTTCCCTTTTCTAAAGGAAACTGGTGGTCTCACAACATCCTGGGGGTGGTCTGCAGACCTCCTCTTAGCTGCAGTTGCTCTGGTTCCTGTCTATGCTCAATCAATTCATACCCAGCTCAGTGCCACCCACAGTGTGCAGTTGCATGTGAATATCAGTTCTCCAAAAGATGCCAACTCTATCTTCCTTTGATGTGCCACATTAGGTCCTAATGGGGCAAATTCTTCCCTTTCACAGCCGCAGCTCCTGCTGACTTCAACCAAGGCTGCAGATTCACAACACACAGCTTTATGTGAAGTAGAGACTAACCAGAGTTTCTGAAGTATCTCAGAATGGATCTCCCTCCAGTACAAAAAGCCATGTTCTCCAGTGCCTCATCTATACCAGTTGCTGGAATCTGTTTGCCCCCCAGAAGAGGTCCATACCCACATTTTTATGGGTACACTATTGCAAAAGACAAATTTGATTAAATAGTTCTCACTGCCTGAGCATTTTTCTGTAACTTGTCTGCAGATTACACATGTAGCTATTTCTAAATAAACTAAATGTAGCTAAAAATGTAGGAAAAGATTCCATGTGGGTTGCAAAACCCATAAGGGGAGTGGGTAAGATTCATGGAACTTACCCATACAATGTTCTGTATTGGGATAATTGCTCTCCTAACCCTACCTAATGAGCTACTTTCATAAATTGGCCTCAACAACTGGCAAAAATTGCACTCATAGTATAGACCTCAGTATAGCCATCTCCCAGCCTGCTAACTTAGACAGTTATTTGTATGATTGAATCTTAATTGTGCCATAGCTATTCTACTCCTTCATCCACCATATCTGCAGTCAGTGAGGCCACATTAATAGAACATGACATTCACATGCCTGTGGATTTTTGGCTCGTTTTTAATAACTGACATGTATTTTATGGTAGAATTGCAGTGATGATCTGGATATGGTTCTGAAAGCAATCAGAAGCACTTATTAACATTTACTTTAGAAGAATTCACCATATGTTGAATCCAAGGCATTTTATAAAGGTCACAGAGTAGCAAGAATACTTCAGAATAATTTTCTGTATCTTTGGGCTTTGAAAAATACTTAAACATGCAACTGTCAATACTGACCTGAAAGATTTCCACATTGTGTGCATATAGTCTGTACTTTTTGCCAAGCATATTGGCACAGGATTATTCCAACAGCCAAGGCCATATTGAATTTTATATAGCAGAGACTCACAGAATTTGTACCCACATCACTCATTCTGTAACAGCCTGAAATTAATTTGTTGCAGAAGAGTAACAGATTATTCATCCATGAGTGGTAAACTTAATAGAGCTTGGAAAATCTGGTGGAAAAATTAGGGCTGAATATTCTCAGCTAGCTCAGACAGAAATGTCTTGATAAGACAAGACAGGGCGAGACAAAATAAGACAATACAAAGCAAGATAAGGCAAGACAAGTTAAGGTGCAAAGATAAGCGGAGTGGTTTGCAGAGTCCCTTATCACATCCTACCTAGGGAATTTAGGAGTTATTCTCCTATAATAAAAAAAAATAAATGTCCCTGTGTTGCTGTCTTCAGATGATCTGCTCAGATAGCATCTACTGGAATGAAATACAGGCAGTGGTAGTCTAGTAGACATTTAATGGTGAGATTAATTGCTCTGTAGCTCCTTCCTTTCATATCATCTTTCCCCTCTAACTTCATGAGTTTTCCCACTTTGCAAGGTCACGTAACACTGCAGAGCTTGCAAAGTGTGCAACTTCCCCAGCATGCTGCTTGCCTTGGCATTTGTCCCTCAGAGTCATAAGGCCTAAAGCTGTGACAGTCCAACAGTCGTTTTACTCTGCCATGTTTCCTGGCAACACGGTGAGAGACAAACTGCGCCAAAACCATCAGTGAAATGAGCTGACTTCAGAGAGATGGTTATTTTAGTTTTCAATGAAATTAAGGACAGAAGAGACAAGCAACCTCCTGATAATCCCAAAACATATCTGTGTCTCTAGTCCAAGCAGCTATTCCCCTAAGAACTATTCCATGCGATATTTTAATCCCAAGTCTACCCTCTAGCCTCAAGCAGGTACTGGGAGTTTCAGACTGAAACACAGATGGGACTCCACCAGCTCTGAATAGAAGTGAACAGTGATCCCCCCTAGATCCCTTTACCACTTGCCTCCTAATGCAGCCACACACACATTATTCACGATGAGTACTCCGTGGGTCCGTATTCAATCTGGTTGACCCCTTCCCACCAGAGCTACTGATGAAACAGTTCCCAGCCTGTGCTAATGCACAGAGTAGTTCCCGTCACAGGTGCAGGACTTTGCACTTCATCACACTTCGTGAGTTTTCTGTTGGCCATATCCTCAAGTTTATCATGTTTCCTCTGGACTGTATTTCTGCTACTCAGTCTGTAACTGATCTCCCCTAAATTGTTATAATCCTTGAATTCTCTGAAGGTATGCTCTGCCTCATTAGCTTATTATGGAGTAGCAAATGCTGCAACTGTACTCATGGCACAAAAGGTAAGGGCTGAACAGAAAACTTCAAATTCAGAGTTTGCCAAGCCAGAAAGATACATACCACAGTGTTCAGCCAGATCTTCTTCCCAATCTGCACACAGGCTCTGAGCCATCTCCTGTCTTTTTTGTACAGATAGGCCAGTGGGAGTAAGCCATTCCAATACTTAATAATTCTCACTGCTGGGAAATTCTATCTTGTTCAAGTTTGGTTGTTTGTTTTTTTTTTAAAGGAAATTCTTTCTGCCCTTTTCAAACTGTTTTGGATTTCAGTCTAAGGCCTTTCTGCAGTATTACATGAACTGCTATGGGAAAGCAACCTCAGGCATAGAATGTAAAGATCTTTTTCTTCCCCACATTTCTGAAATTGATATTTGAAATGTTCAAGTACTGCTCTGAAGATGGAAAAGGAATTTGTCAATGGTTCGTATATGTTTCATCATTTTATGTGCAATTTTGGAAATGTTATAGTTTAAAAAGGGCATTTAAAAATCTTTTCCACTGTAAATCATCTAGATGATACCAGAAACTATTTTCCAAGTGTGTTTCATAGATTTATATGAATTGCAAAAAAAAAAAAAGGAAAGTTGTGCACAATGAAGTTTGCCTGATTTGTCTTGTGTGGAAGGTGGTGGATTTGAAAACTTTGGATATCAATATGTAAGTGTGCTAGTTTGAAGCAGGGCAGAATGTTTTGGTGAGAAGAACTAGATCACAGACTGTGAAAGGAAAACAATGGTGATGTCTCCTTCCCTCAGAGTCTTGCTGAACAAGAAAGAAAAACATTAGATAGCACTCTCACCATTTTGTCTCACTCTCGGGCTGGGCTTTGACTGTGCTGCAGCTCCCTAACTTCACCTTCCACTCACCTTTGCTTCTTAACCTCTTGGCTGAACCTCTTTTCTTCCTTAGGACTGGGGTAAGGTTGAGAGGGGCAGGGGGAAGGTGCAGGGGTGGTTGAGAGCTCCTCCTGGGGACTCAGGTTTCTGGGAGGGGAGTTGTGTTTCTGTATTACTTTTACCTTGTATATTTCTGTATATAACTGTAAATATCTGCTTGTATATTGTGCTAGCTGTAAATAAATAGCTTCATTTATATCCCCAGAGCCGACAGAGTCTAGTTGGGTACCTTCTAAAGTGTAGGGGGGCGGGGAACACCCAAACTATCACAGTATGCTTAGTTAAGGAGTTTTCAGCCCACTTTAGGCTGCATGTATTGCTTCTGAGAAGCCTTCGGAGTTGAGGAGCATGGTGTAGTGTCAGGAGGAATGAACTAAACATTGTTATCTCTTTGCACAAAGAAAAATAGTTGTAGCACGTTCCAAAACCACCACATTGGAGATTTACTTGCCCACTAACTTAAGGAACCAAAGTTACAACCTGGGTTACCACTGTTAAACATTTAGCTTTTCTTTCTTCCAATATTTATTTTCTGTGTATTTTCTCTGCGTCTGCAATTGGCTCTAATCTTTGATGAGAAAACAGAAAGGTGAGAAGGTAGAAATGGTAAACCAGTGCTGTGTAGATTTCCCATAGATCTTCCAGCTGCTCTGCACTTCTCTGGTGACATTCAGCAGCCTTACGTTAGTTAATCCAGCTTTATGGCTGTCTTGTATCACTAGAGTAACTCAAAGTGACAGGAGCATATTGGTGAATCTAGTTTTGTGAGTATGCTTTTGGCCAAATTTGACTTTTATTTTTATCTAGGTAATTCAGCCAAAATAATTCCTTTGACATCACTGGAGTAGTAGCTGGTACCTGCATGAGGAAGCTGGAGCATGCTTCTGAGAAGGAAGGGTTTGTATTTGTAGCATTGGTTTTGAGAGCTCTGCAGGCATTTCCTTATTATCAAAATCTTTTTTTTTTCTGAAAGCTTCTGCAAGATGTCATTTTCCTGCTCATGACATGTAAAATGAGGGTGGATTTTTTTCCCCCCCATCTTTTATATGTCTTTTTTATTTGCATTAAATACTGAGATACAGCAACTGCTTCCTGGCAGGTCTCTGAAAATCACCCTGCACAATGGAACATTAATTTCTGATGAATTTGTAAGTAAAGATTTCCTTCATTCATGCCTAAAGATCCTTTAGATAAAGACACAGAAACGTTCATATGTACTCTGTGTTGAACAGTTTGACTAGATGTGATGGTTTGGGTGTTACCTGCCCCCCCACACTTAAGAAGATCACCCAGACTATAGTCAGCCAATAGGAATTTGAAGAATGAAGCTATATTTACAGCTTAGCACAATATATAAGCAGATATTTACAATATATACAGCTATATACAGAAATATACAAGTTAAAAAGTAATACAGAAACACAACAACCCTCCCAGAAACCAGAGTCCCCAGGAGGGTCTCTCAACCACCCTTCCACCTTATCCCCACCCCTCTACCTTACCCAAGACTTTGCCTTATGCTCAAGGTAGTTTGGAGGGTTGGCCAGGGGGGTTAGGAAACAGATGGATTAGGCAGGTTAGAGAGAGAAGTTCATGTAGCCCCAAGAGATAGGGAGTAACTCCCTTATCTATATTTATGTTCTTGTTCTTATACATCTCAGCAAGCCTATGAGTGAAGTAGACATCGCCATTGTTTGCTTTTCACAGCCTTGTGATGGTTTGGGTGTTCCCCGCCCCCCACTTTGGAAATCACCTGGACTAGACTCAGCCAGCTCTGGAATTTTTTAATGAAGCTTATATTTACAGCTTAGCACTATATACAAGCAGATATTTACAGTATATACAGTTATATACAGAAATATACAAGGTAAAAGGTAATACAGAAACACAACTCCCCTCCCAGAAACCTGAGTCCCTCCCAACCACCCTTCCACCTTCTCCCACTCCCCTACCTTACCCCAGATGTTGCCTTGTGTCCCAAGGAAGAATGGAGGGTCAGCTAGGGGGGGTTAGGAAGCAAAGTGGATTAATCATAGAGACAGAGAGTGAGGTTAGAGAGAAATGCAGCCCAGAGCTCAGGCACTGCTTGAACTGCCAATACCTTATCTGTGTTTGGATTCTTGTTCTTATACATCTCAGCAAGCCTATGAATGAGGTAGACATCACCATTGTTTCTCTTTCACAGCCTGTGATCTAATCCTTCTCACTAAAACATTCTAGCTAGCTTCAAACTAGCACAGCCTATAATCTAACTCTTCTCACCAAAATACCCCAGCTAGGCTCAAACTAGCACACCGGAGCTAGTAATATTTCCTCCAGTATGCTGGTAGCCTTTTCTATTCTACCCGCCACAGAAACTGAACCTCTGATAGAATCTTGGAACTTCACCACACCTGGCATTTTTGCCAAAATATTTTCAAGGTGTTGCACAGTGGTGAAAAGTAAATTTTGAAAACTGTTTTTCCTCCTACTGCTAAAACTCATCCATTCCCAACACAAATATTGCTCATGTCTCAGGCACTCTTTGCCTTACAGGCTATTTTATGATGAAAAGGAGGAGGGAGGGAACGCTGCCTAATTCCTTGCAATTCCCTGCAATTCCCTGCCAGAATCTACTTCATCAGTGCAGTTAAGCTGGAGAGGTACTGCTGAATCCTTATGCCATCCTTCTGAGACTTGCATTCAATTCTGCCTCTCTACATGTGATTCCAGGTCCACTGGGGTTGCTTCAAATAAGGAAAAAAAAAAAGAAAAAGGCACTTCAGAAGGCCCCTCATTAATGTGGGAGGTCTCAGTTCCCCCAGAAGGCCTGTGACATGTTAAGCACACTCCTTTGGAGGCACGTTTTGGCAGTTTTCCATCACTAAATGACAGTGTGAGCTCCTGAGCTGTGTACCACCTCTGCCACTCTGTAGCTGTTCCCTCTCACACATGCTGAGGAATAATAGGATGGTTTCTTCTCCCATGTCCTGTCCAGGTATGCCTGTGTTTGTGTGCAAAGATGAAGAACTGTCTTGGTCTCTCATGTCTTTAAAAAGCACTGCTTTTGCTGGCCAGGCAAAGCAGGCAGGTGGGCAAATATTTCTTTCCAACATTTCCAGTTGCACTGTATGGCTTCAGCCAGGTATGAGGCTAACTTGTATACATAACATTTCCATTTATTTGTCATCAGCCCCCTCTGAAACTCCTCATTGAAGAATCATATTTTTGATTGATTGCTCTAGGTCTGTTTGCCTACTTCTCTTTTTTTCAATGCTCCACCTTGTTCCATTGTTTATTCCCAAGCCACCTATGAACTGACTCACCTGTTGAATGCTGAAAAGTCCAAGTTGATGATGAATGCCAGTTCTGTAAAGCTGCTCAGAAGAGGCAAATTACATGGCCATTATAAGCCAGTTGCATGAAAATCCTTGGGTAAACATCATGTAAGTCAATGAACAGAGCTCCAAGTTGGCACGTTTTCCTTTTAGGTAATGGATCACCCTGCACACAACTACTAGAGTGTTCCCTCTGAACTAATAATGAGGAGGAAGCAAAGATCATACTTGGATTTAGTACAACCAAGTGTGAGGGCAAGAGTTTTATTAAAGGAGTTCAAACAAGAGGGCAGGCATGACCAAGATGTTATGCCTAAGGATTTAAATTTAGTTTCCTGTATAAGTATGCAACATCTGCCAAGAGACAAATTGTTTCCAGGGTAACACTTGAAAAGAGTGATCATATATCCCTTAGAGTCAGGCTGTTGAACATTCATATAGCAGGATACCATCATGACTTGGTGCATGCATCAAGTTTTATGCAGTTTTACTGTGCTAAGTGAGGTTGTACTGGAGGGTTATGCCATTCCCCCCTCCCCCCCCCCGCCATTTTCCAAGAGAAAGGCCAACAGCATAAGATTTCTACCGAAAAATGTATTGCTGATGATACTGTTGATGGAAAGTGCAAATGACTCTATCACAGCACTAAGGCTTTGTGCCTATTTGAGCTAGAGTTCTAGCTCAGAAACAGAGCAAAGGTGAACATTCTAAGGATAGGCCATATAATGGCAACAATGGATAAGTTGATATAATTTCATTGGAGCATCCAGAGCTTTATGTCTAGAAGCACAGCTTGTACCTTCCCCTTGCTGCTTTCTGCCACTTGAGCTGTGCCCACTGATATCTTCCCCTGCTGCTGTTTCGGCTGCTGCTGCTGCTTTGCCACTTCACCGCCTGACCCCTTCCCCATCTTCATTAAGGTTATTATATTTCTCTAATAGTTTATTTCTCTTTATACTGTTATATTTAAACTGTAAGAAATACAATTTCATCTTTCCCTGACTTTCCAGAAAAACAAAAAATCTGTGTTGTGGTGAGTTTATTCTACCAGGGGAGAGATCCACCCTAACCCGGAACAGACTTGAATTTTCACGAATGGTTGATGGAACTAGGTAGTTAGCCCTCACTGAATTGGAGTAGAGTTTGCATACTTTCTGTCCAAGGTGTTTTGGATCCTCCACACCAACAGAGCAGTCCTGATGGGGACTAGTTTCGTTACTAATGTTAGGAGGAAGTTCTTCACAGAGAGAGTGATTTCCCATTGGAATGGGCTGCCCAGGGAGGTGGTGGAGGCTCCGTCCCTGAAGGTCTTCCAGAAAAGCCTGGATGAGGCACTTAGTGCCATGGTCTAGATGACTGCATAGGGCTGGGTGCTAGGTTGGACTGGATGATCTTGGAGGTCTCTTCCAACCTGGTAGATACTATGATTCTATGATAATGCATTCTTCTCTAGGACCCTGAAATATTGCACCAACATTTTCATGCTCACCTTCTGAAAACAGGAAAATAAAAGGGCTTTTGCTTTTGACTTGTATCCTTCTTTTTGTCTGGGGTCAGGTCTGAGGTAGCTTGAGAGAGTCTCTGATCTTTTTTTCCTTTTTTTTTTCTTTTTATTAGTTTAAAAAAAAAGAGGAATTTAAAATCACCTTATGTTGACTTGATTAGAGAGAGCTCTTGTCCACTTTTCTGGTGAGCTGCAAAGTTACAATTCTTTACTTGAATTTATTGCTTAACACATGCCTTAGCTCCTTTTTAAGTGAAACTAAACCCACTTTTCAACATGAAACATCATTTCAAATCAAAGCCTTTTGTTCAGAAAATGTAAAAATAAGGTCTTTAGTGTTAATCATCAAAACAACTTTCAAGTATTAACACTTGTTTTAATGTCTTTTGGTTTATGAAGTTTACATCTTCTTGGCAAAAAGAGAAATAAAAAAGAAATTCCGCTTTATTTTATTTTATTGATCTTGATGTAGCTAGAAAATGATACAAACTGTGTGAAAAGATTAGATTTAAGGGGGAAAAAGTGTCAGGGCATTGTCTTGTGTTGGAGCTGTCTTTGTGTAAATGCAAAGATATCAATTTTCAGGGTTGCACTTTCCTTTTTTTTTAATTAAGAATCATTTCTCTCTTGGGGTCCTGAGATAGCAGCGTGCAGATTTTAAATGTCAGCTCATGCTTTTCTGCTCAGTGGAGCATACTTAGTTCTGCCTTCTAAGGTTGATTTAGACTTTATTGAGAGAAACCTTTGTTTTGAACCAAAACTAAGAGGTTTGGCTTCCTCCTACTCAAAGCTGAAATACCCAAGATCACGATCTTCTTCTCCAAATACCAGGATAACTTCTGCTTTGGAGAGCAAAAATGTTTAAAATACATAGCTGGCTTAAAAAAAAAGGGTTTTTTTCAGGCATTTGGTTGAGGGAAAGGGATGTGGGGGGAAGGAGGGTTTGATTGTTTGTAGTTTTACGTCAGGAAGTCTAGCAGAAGCCACTGCAACATCTCATAAAACATTGTGCAGCTGTGTGCAGACCTCAGGGTGCACAGATGCGTATGTATTAGATTTCCTTGGAAGGGCACAAGCTGAACTTTGCGATTTTGACACCCGACAGCATCCAGCAAAGGTGAGGTCTGCTACTTGTGCTTTAGGGTTTGAAATGAAAACCGTGTGTGTTGCAGCGCTCACATGACATGGATAAATGTATAAACGAGGGCCATTAAGCGAGGGCGTTTACACGTCATTTAAATGAAACAACACACCTAACCAGATGGGTTCCCCAAATGAGTCATTGTGTACTGTTATTGCCATAACTATTGCCCTACCTCGGATACCCTCACTTCTCTGGTATGGCCATCACTTTGATTTCAGCTTCCAGACTAGGGGCCAAGACCTTGCTTCTCCATGTTTTCTGTGAAGATCTTGACATTATTATGTGCAACTGGGAGTGGGATTTTTCTCACCTAACCTTAACCATCAAACACTTAGGCTCTAGTTTGTGGATGCCTTACAGAACTGCTGCGGTTGGAAGAGACCTTTGAGATCACCAAGTCCAACCTCTCACCTAGAGCTCACAATCTCACCACTGCCACTAAACCATCTCCCTCAGCACCTCATCCATGCACCTCTGAAATCCCTCCAGAGATGAGGACTCCACCTCCCTGGGCAGCCTGTTCCAGTGCCTGAGAACCCTTGCTGGGAACAAGTTGTTCCTAATATCCAGTAACTGATAGAATTACATAAAAAATAATACTCTGGTAGCCATGCTAGGAGACAAAGGAAACAACTCTGCATCCTCAAGCATGCTCTTGCTGATGACAAAAAATTAAGAAGCTCAGACTGAAAACTTCAATTCCCCCCTGGAAGAAGCCAGGGCAGCAGTTGGCCTACCTTTTTGGTGTCCTCACTAGCCAATGGAGAGATAGAAGAAGAATTTGAGGGGGCAGTGTTACCCATCACTCTATGGGTATGTATGTACCCATACATACATACACATGTACCTAGGTATGGGTATGATATGTAAGACTGTTAGATCCATCCAGTAGGATGAGGGAGGTTATTCTTCCCCTGTATTCAACAGTGGTCAGGCCACACCTTGAGTACTGTGACCAGTTCTGGGCCCCTCAATTGAAGAGAGATGTTGAGGTACTGGAACACATCCAGAGAAGGGCGACAAAGCTGGTGAAAGGCCTGGAACACAAAACCTATGAGGAGAGGCTGAGGGAGATGAGGTTGTTTATCCTGGAGAAGAGGAGGCTCAGGGGCAACCTCATTGCTGTCTACAACTACCTGAAGGGAGGCTGTAGCCAGGTGGTGGTTGGTCTCTTCTCGCAGGCAACCAGCAACAGAACGAGAGGACACAGTCTCAAGTTGTGCTGGGGGAAGTACAGGCTGGATGTTAGGAGGAAGTTCTTCCCAGAGACAGTGATTTGCCATTCGAATGGGCTGCCCAGGGAGGTGGTGGAGTCACCATCCCTGGAGGCCTTCAAGAAAAACCTGGCTGAGGCACTTAGTGCCATGGTCTAGTTGACTGGCTAGGGCTGGGTGCTAGATTGGCCTGGATGATCTTGGAGGTCTTTTCCAACCTGGTTGATTCTATGATTCTATGATCTAGTTCTTTAGATATGCCTGCCACTGATTGCTTATTATAAGGGGTGTCTGGAGAACTAACTTGGAGAAATTGCCAAGCTTTCAATGGGAGCAGTTACTGAAGTGAAACCAAGCTTATAAAGCATTAACAATGAACTAAAAAGAACACAGAAAGATAAAGGCAACACTCATGGTCTTGTGGGAGACATTCAAAGCTTTTACCACATCTCTACATAAAGGAATTTCTATAGCACTTTTTTTCTATTTTCCATGAGAAAGTCTGTCAACAGTGCTGCATCTTATTATGATTTCCAGGATGGCTGCCCAATTTAAAACAGGAAAACCAGCTCTCAAATCTTGACATGCATGTAGGAGGACTCCAAAGGCCAAAATCTATCTATATCTGCAAGAACTGGATAAAACAATCAAACAAAAATAGAATGTTAGCCAGCCTACAACCTCTCATTCAATACAGACCTTACAGAAGCCAGTAAAGTATAAACTCTTGTTTTTCAGTTTTTGTTGTCTTTGTTCTTGAAGATTGGCAAAGTATCCCATATAAATATTACTCTCCACCCAGATAATTCTAGCCTATACAAAGCTGTCAAAACACATCTACTTTTTTTTTGTTTCTGTTATATCAACTTTCATTTTTGTTCCACTCCACAGATGGCAAGAGAAAAATAATCATAATGCCAGTTCTTCTTGTGGCTCTTTTACCCTTGGATTTCAAAGCACTCTACAAAGGTCAATGTAATTATGCCTCAATTTTGATATGTGAAAATCAAAGCATTTAACTGTGAAGTGTTGTCCAAATAAAGAACCTGAATATTAGTTTCCCATTGAAAAGAGAAGTTGCTATTCCTTCCAGCAACATTTCCAACAGCTGAAGTGGATCTTAAGGAGAATCAGTACACTAGTAGTGCAGCATTTAGGACTTCTGGCAAAAAGGAAAAGAAATCTGCAAATGTCATTCATTATTGTGACCCCTTTTGCTGTCATGGCACTTGCTTTCTTGCCACATGACTATACTAGACAGCTGCACAGCAGAGCGTCGCAACTTCTGGACCGTTCATCAGTTAGCTGTATTTTTATGGTGATAAAGTGAAAGATGAATTTGTAATAAGACAGGGTATGTGATCATGTCCGTGTGCAATGTGTGTAACATAGGTGTATATCCATGTGCTGTGTGCAGTTATTTGGCTGTGGTCTGAGCTGCATCTGCTAGCAATGAAAAATACGTGTTTTCTCACAGACGTAAAATTCTGGGCCACTTAAAGGTGAATATTTTCATCAGATCTCTCCCCATCCTGTAATTTATAATCAGTGGAACTAGTAAGCAGTGCTCTAAGACCATAAAACAGACAGAAAATAATCATGAAGGGAGAAGTTTGTAATGTTTGCCAGATGATAATCCAGAAGGTCTGGAATTTAGATTGGTGACCCCTGTTGCTGTCTTCAGTGACAGAAGAAGGAAGCAGATAACAAGACTGTGTATTGGAGAGTAAGTAGAGAGCAGTGTAATGTGGCCTATTTCTATTAAACTATGGGGGAGGTTTCATAATTAACATCCAGCTTTATGCACATACTATCCATGTGCTAGGAAATACAGCAAGAGGACTGAGTTGGGGGGAGGAAGGGAAGGGTTGAAAGGCACGTCAGAGGACAGATGTGAAGAGCTAAGGGAAGGTAACAAAAAAATACCACCCAGTCATCCATCTGTGAAAAGGGGGGGAAAAAAAAGTCTTCAGTGAAGGATCGTTCCTTAGACTTTTAAATATGTCATATGTAATATACTGCTTTGCACTTCCTTATTATGGTTTGTCCATTTTATGAGCTCAGCAGATTGAGTTGGACAATTCAGGGAGGCAGTAGCCAGGTGGGGGTTGGTCTCTTCTCCCAGGCAAGCAGCAACAGAACAAGGGAACACAGCCTCAAGTTGTGCCAGGGGAGGTCTAGGCTGGATGTTAGGAGGAAATTCTTCACAGAATCAGTGATTTGCCATTGGAATGGGCTGCTCAGGGAGGTGGTGGAGTTGCTGTCCCTGGAGGTGTTGAAGAAAAGAATGACTGAGGCACTTAGTGCCATGGTCTAGTTGACTGGCTAGGGCTGGGTGCTAGGTTGGACTGGATGATCTTGGAGGTCTCTTCCAACCTGGTTGATCTCCCTGTTCAGCCTCAATCAAGCTAAACAGATCTTTTAGTACAATACATCTTGGCTAGGGCCAGTCAACAGTTGATAGTCTCTTCCAACCTGGTTGATTCTATGATTCTGTGCAAAAATGGAAATGCTTCTCTCATGTGATATGAATCCTGAAATGCTGATTATTTTTTTTCCAGCTTGTAGTTCCTAGTAGGACTGCAGACCATGAAAATATCTTGAAGGTACTTCCCAGGAGTCTCTTGCTGTATCTGTACAAGAACACAGGCTGTTCTCTGGCTCTAAGGTCAGTGGCATAAAGAATGCTTAAAGGCCTTCAGTCTTCAGAGGCTTCAATAGCTTCAGAGGACTGCAACCACCCTGCCTCTGGAGAATTGTTTCTGGCATGTGTATAACCCCAAACAGTGCCCAGAAACTGTTTATGAAAGGGCCAATGGCAGACACTGTTTCATGTACTTGCTTAATAGATGCTTTTCTTTAAGCACAATTCATACCAGCGTTGTAAATGTTCACACATATAATTCTTCAAGCAGAAAGGAAAACTTGTGACAAAATGTCTATTATTTAGAGAAACTTCCTGTTCTTGTTAGTGTTAGAGTGATGATAATGGTGGTAATTCTAAAAACTGAGTCCTGCTCTGGCTTGACAATAGAATACTAACTTAAAGAAGATGATCAGTTATCACTCTTAACATTACTTCCATGTCTTTAGGTGAAATCCTGGAGACTCAGGAGTTCTATAACTGGTGTAAAATTTTCTCTAACGAGTTAGCTAGGTTGACTCTCTGACATGATATTTCTTTTCATTTAAAAACTGAGAAGGTTTGCTCAGAAATCACTATGTAAAACTGATAATGAATCATAGAATCATAGAATTAACCAGGTTGGAAGAGACCTCCAAGATCATCCAGTCCAACCTAGCACCCAGCCCTAGCCAGTCAACTAGACCATGTCACTAAGTGCCTCAGTCAATCTTTTCTTCAACACCTCCAGGGATGGCAACTCAACCACCAACATGGGCAGCCCATTCCAATGGCAAATCACTGTTTCTGTGGAGAACTTCCTCCTAACATCCAGCCTATACCTCCCCTGGCACAACTTGAGACTGTGTCCCCTTGTTCTGTTGGTGGTTGCGTGGGAGAAGTTATATTGTTAAAAGTTTGGGATGTGAATTTTAGAGATCAAGATAAAATAAGCAAAACTGGCAGTTTTCATCAAATAATGGTTGTTAATTGTGCAGTCATCTGAGGTTTTGTTGTCTAGACTTAAGGGATGAACACTAATTTCTTTAGAAGCTGATGGGAGATTTTTCATTAATTAGGTTGCATTTCATACCAGTCTTTATTATCAGTTTTTCCAGTACATACTAGATTATCACAGAGATAGTGACAGAGGATCTGAAGTATAAAAAAGTCAAATCCTCCTGTAAACTGTATTGTTCACAGGCATGCAAATAAATGTCTGACTGTTGGAACCTGACCTGAGCTGTGACCCGAAGTGCACACGTTTGAAGGTTTTACATCCAAAATGTCTGTTCTCATAGTGCATTCTGGAGCTCTTCCAGTAGTGTCCAGAACTTCCTCTTTGTCCCAGGACATACTGCCTTCCTCTTCTGGCAGCAGGCCATGAAAATGTGCAGGTAGAAACAAACCAGAAAGTTTCTAGCCTGCAGCATATTATGTTAAGGGGATCATTTGTATTGACATATGGGTAACTGGAGATGAACACACTAGTTCATTCTAAATAACAACCAGCCCCAACCTTTGCCCATTCAGAAAGTGACCCTCACCCAAATCTTTTTTCAATTTGGATTGGTTCAGAGAGATCAGCTGTCAAGTCTGTCAGCTGGTAGCCAGACACCAGAGCAGACATAACTAATTAGGATTTATTCCCTCATCTGAAGATTAAACATCTTTTTTGTGCTCCTTGCATGTTCCTTAGTTACAACTTCCATTAAAACCTCCTGGTCTGAAAGCAATGTCTTCAGAATTAAAGCATGTTAAAAAGCAGCTTTTTCTCCAAGAAATCTATGGCAGTTGAATTTGTCTTAATTGGGTGTTTCTTCCCTCAGCAGCATTCAGCTTGAAATGTTACTGACACCCTATCCTCATAAAGCACCTGGCTCTGAGCTTCAGAAAGAAATATTTTTCAGTTATTTTAGTCAAACTGAGCCCACATACCGAAAATTTTCCAACATCCATACAACTGTGTCATGCCTGTCTCTAATGAAAATATTGCAAATTCAAAAGCCCCAAAAGTATGCATAACCTGGAACTTTAATAAGGTGTTGTGTGTTCTGGTGGCTAGAATTCTTGAGATATCCATGGAATAAGGATAATCTATAGGAGTATGAAAGTTACAACCAAGCAGCTGTAGTTTGAAACCTCTACTAAACAGCTTTCTGACTGCAAGAGGCAGAAGATGAAGCTTTCCTAGCTTTCTAAGAATAAGCTTTGATACTGGTGTATGTGTTCTTGTGCACTTGCTATTAATTGCAGCTTTTGAGTGGCTTTGCTCTACCATTTATTATTTTCTGCCCAGATTTTAATCCAGTGTATTGTAATGACCTAATGTACTGGAGTCAGAGTATTATTTGTCCTGTACTTTAATGTCAGTGATACTCAGAAATTGGGGTAAGACAGTATGACAGGGGTCAAGGTCTCTTCGGGGTCAAAACTAAAATTAAATGTACTTATAGGGCTGGGTGCTAGGTTGGACTGGATGATCTTGGAGGTCTCTTCCAGCCTAGTTGATCCTATGATTCTATGGCTGAAGATGTTATAGGATAACATTTTGATAGGGAGATTATAAACAATGGGAAAAACACTGGAAGAATATACCAAGTCAGGGATACTAAGAATCATGTGCTCAGTTTCTTTTCAGTACAGCTTGTACTCCTGAAAACCAGCTTCAATTACATATTATGTATGTATTGCCAGAAAATATTTACCTATTCAACATTTAGGAGGGTAGCTCTCTACTGTCTGAGTAAGATAGTACTGTTAGTTGTCTGCACAGTATTAATTTTTTTTAATGTCAGGCTGCAGACTATTTGTAATTGACAGTTTTATATAACTACATCAGGAAACATTTCCATAATCCATGTGTCAAAGCTCTAAGACAACTGGAATGGCTTTCTAGAAACTCTGCTTTTTGACAGTCCATACTAATTGTTTTATATTTTTCTGCAAGTCCAGCTCAAACTTCCCCTCTGTGAGTCAGTGTTTGCAACAAAAAATGGCTGCTGTTGAATCTCAGTCCTTAACTGGTTGTCTTGGTGGTACCCAAAACCATTTGTAGCAAAAAGCACAGCAGACACAGTATGGGTGCAACTTTCACAGAGTGTCATTTAAAACTTATTATACATTCAGGCTGAGGGAGCTGGGGTTGTTTAGCCTGGAGAAGAGGAGGCTCAGGGGTGACCTCATTGCTGTCTGCAACTACCTGGCTGTAGCCAGGTGGGGGTTGGTCTCTTCTCCCAGGTAACCAGCAACAGAACAAGAGGACACAGTCTCAACTTGTGCCTGAGGAGGTCTAGGCTGGATGTTAGGAGGAAGTTCTTGGCAGACAGAGTGATTTGCCATTGGAATGGGCTGCCCAGGCAGGTGGTGGAGTTGCCGTCTCTGGAGGTGTTGAAGAAAAGCCTGGCTGAGGCACTTAGTGCCATGGTCTAGTTGACCGGATAGGGCTTGGTGCTAGATTGACCTGGATGATCTTGGAAGTCTCTTCCAACCTGATTGATATTCTATGACCTTACAGAGGAAGCAATACCAGAAGCCCAAGATCCCTGTTGCTGGATCAGCAGAGTGAGACGTATTGGAAAATATCTGATCAGTGAAATCAGGAAATGTTACACCAAATGCATATTTTTGCTTGCTCTATGTATTCAATTAGGCATAACATGAAAATTTTGCTACCTGCCTGCACATTTATTTCACTCTTTTGGTGAATATTGAGTACACATAACATTAAACTGGATGGTGGACTTTGTATATCTAAACCTCTAATTCACCAGGTCAGTGGAATTTCCCTGACGTTACCCATACTGGACATTTTGTCTTTGGAAGAAAAATGTTGCATAAGTAAGAACAGAAATAAATATGGAAGTGTTTTCTGAGTGCAGCATATCTTGTCTATTTCTTTGATTACTTTTAACAATATTAAAGATTTGATATTTTCCAGGCATTGTGACTGCTCTTCATCTGAGAATCTCAAAGCATTTTAGAAAGATTAAAATTAACCCTCACTCTAGATGTATATGCTATGTAAGTTTTGTTACAGAGAGTTTACAGTAGTGTCATTTAACACATACAGTGAGTTATGAGGTGGGAAGATGAAAGAGTCCAGTTATCCAATCTCCTACTCCTGTCTCTAGACATCTCTAATTATTATGTAAGCAGTTCTCGTGGATGAAAATTAAAGGTTCTAGGACCTTCTTTGAAGAGCTCAGTGCTTGCCAGCAGCTGTTATACTGTGGAATTATTAATGGAGATAGCTAATAATATGTTTGATTCTGTAAAAAAACTTGTAGGAGCATTGGAGATTAACTTCTGGATTGTTCATCTTGCCACATTGGTAAGGCAACCCCTATTGTAAGCCTGATACATCTGACGGACCTTTTAATATGAAGCTTTCTTTTAGCATGTCTTAAAACCACCACAGGTTCTTCTAAGCAAAGCTGTAATACGATACATGACAACTCAGTATATGTTTAACTAGCTTAAAGCCTCTCTGTGATCCCCTGAAATTCCTTTATCCATCAGCACAAAGGGTGTACAGAAGTAGCACCGTAATAATCTAGCTCTAATTTCTCGCCTAACACAAGCGAGAGTATTTGTGCTGTGGAGAGAATCATTCTGCCTTTTCCAGTCAAGAATACTGACATCATAAGCCTACAGTTGAACTAGGTGTGGAGGTGGTGGGTTTGAGCTCACTTTTTCACTTATTTCCTGGAGAAGCTGCATAAGCATAGGTACTCTTATCTTTTAAAATCTTCTTCCTACATCGTCTTGTTGCAGCAGTGTTTATGATCTGGCCTGTATTTATTGCATTCTTTGCTAACATAGGTCTTGCATTCCTCACTTGATGTTTGCCATGTGTTGGGCATTACTTGAAATACATAGTTCTGTTTTCTTTTCTCCACAGTCACTGGACAATTAACAGATATAATGTAGGCAGTTTTCAAAAATTCATTTAAAGCCATCAGTTATAAAGGTGATATATTGCTAGAGTACTGATATCAAGATGTCAGGGAAGAAAAGAAGGAGGCAATAAACAATCAAGCTGGCACTGAAAACCAGCAAGATTAATAAAACACCATAAAGAGTAACCTACATTCCTACTTCTGTCCTTTTCTTTACATATCCATCTATACATATATATAAAATCTCGTGTGTGTGTGTGCCTATAAATAGATTCTTGCATCTGATGTAAACCAAAAATGGTTTGGTTTAGTTTCACCTAGCTGTGAGATGAGTAGAGGTAAGCTTCATGGCTTTGCGTGTCAAGATTTTTCCTGTTGCTTTTGTTGCTCAGCACCTGTACTTCCACTGCTCCTTGTCTCCTGTAGGAAAGTAGGTCTGTTCAATATTGGAGCAGGTAAAGTGACTGTATCTGAAGCCACTGCTTTCTATTTGTACAAGAAATAGGTACAAAGTGGACATTAAACAGGCACTATACTGCGTACCTGATCAGTGTCTGTTTCATGTCTGTAGTTTTTGTATATTTATCTTATACCTGCTTCAGGAGCTGCTTTTCTCTCTTTCTTTCTCTCTTTTTCCTCCTGCCCTGAGCACATACTTCTCTCTGTCTCTCTCTTTTTTTGTTTATATATATTTTCTTAATAAAATAGAAGATAAATTATGATTAAAAAGTGGCATCTTTGAGAAGGTTAGATAAATCAGTGTCTCTGGGACACAAATGTAGAACCACTCATCAGCTACAGATATGATGGAGCTAATTCTGCAGTGAAGATGGGTCTAGGAGAAGAATCTAAGGTGGTTGTAAACCAGGCTGCATTCACTGTATGTGCTGCCCTCACAAATTCTGCATATACATTCTCCCTTCTCATTGCCCAAGTGTTTAGTAATATATCACAGAATGTTGGAGGGTCGAAGGGACCTCCAGAGATAATTGAGTCCAACCCCCCTGCCAAAAGCAGGATCACCCAGGGTAGTTCGCACAGGAATGCATCCAGGCAGGTTTTGAAAGTCTCCAGAGGAGGAGACTCCACAAGTCCTCTGGGCAGCCTGTTCTAGTGCTCTCACCCTCACTGTAAAGTTGTTTCTTCTCATGTTGGGGTTAAACCTTCTGTGTTCCAGTTTGTATCCAGTGTTTCTTGTCTTATTACTGTGCACCAGTGAAAAGAGATTGGTCCCATTCACTTGGCACCCACCCCTCACGTATTTATAGACATTCATCAGATCCTCTCTCAGCCTTCTCTTCTCCAGATTGAATACCCCAAGGCTCTCAGTCTCTCTTCACAGGGAAGATGCTCAAGACCCATAATCATCCTTGTGGCTCTCCATTGGACTCTCTCCAGAAGATTCCTGTCTCTCTAGAATTGGGGTGCCCAGAATTGGACACAGTGTTGCAGGTGTGGTCTCAGCAGGGCAGAGTAGAGGGGGAGAAGAACCTCCCCATACCTGCTGGCCACACTTTTCTTGATACACCCCAGGATGGTATTTGCCCTCTTGGCCACAAAGGCACATTGCTGTCCCACAGAGAACTTGCTGAAAGACCTCATGCTTTGTGTATACCCATTTATAATTTGTATTTTATTTTCTTTTTCATTTTATTTCTTATCTTTCCACTTTATTTCCTCATATTTTCCTCTTAGCCAGGTGTGACTTGCTATTCTTCAGCCAACACAGTGAGACAGTGAAGATGTCTGGTTACGACTCCAAGCAGAAATGACAAAGGGTTGGTCACAGGATCACAGGGCGTTAGGGGTTGGAAGGGACCCAAGGAGATCATTGAGTCCAACCCCCCCTGCCAGAGCAGGACAGTACTATCTAACACAGACAACAGAGGAACACATCCAGACAGGCCTTGAAAGTGTCCAGAGAAGGAGACTCCACAACCTCTCTGGGGAGCCTGTTCCAGTGCTCTGTGACCCTTACAGTAAAGAAGTTCCCCCTTGTGTTGAGGCAGAACCTCTTTTGCTGCAACTTACACCCATTGCTCCTTGTCCTATCCCAGGGAGCAAGCGAACAGAGCCTGTCCCCTCCTTCTGGCCAGCCCTCAGCTATTTATAAACATTTATCAAATCCCCCCTCAGTCTTATCTTTTCCAGACTAAAAAGTCCCAAGCAGGGAGGTTGGAACTAGATGATCCTTGTGCTCCCTTCCAACCTTGACTAATTCTATGATTCTAGGAATAAATCTGTGAAACATTTTGAGAAGCATTTGATTATCATGGAGGGAATGTCTGAGAACCCCTAACAAGGAAAATGGAATAAAACTCAAATCTCATTGACACTCTTTTATGTCAGAGGGGTTAAAACTGTCTTGTTTTGTAACTAAGTTAAAACTAGCTTTGCTTGATAAGAGGTGAAATCCTGACTGTGAAGCCAGATCAGGGCACTGGATGACTATGATGCAGTTCAGATTTTACTTTATGAAGCTGCTTGACAGGCAGAGGTTTTTACAAATTGCTATGAAAAGCAATGTGTGTTTCTGCTTCAAATGTACTCATTTTCACATGGAGTAAGCTATTTCATTCACACCACAGAATCACAGAAACATTCTGGTTGGAAAAGACCCTCAGGATCATCAAGTCCAACTGTTATCCCTACTCTACAGTTCTCCTTTAAACCATATCCCCAAGCACCACATCCAAATGCCTTTTAAACACATCCAGGGTTGGTGACTCAATCACCTCCCTGGGCAGCTCATTCCAACACCTAAGCACTATTTCTGCAACAAAAATGTACCCTAATATTCAGTCTAAACCCACCCAGTTGAAGCTTGAGGCCATTCTCTCTCATTCTATCTCTATTTACCTGTGAGAAGAGACCAGTAGCAGTCTCTTCACAATGTCCCTTCAGGTAGCTGTAGACAGCAATGAAGTCTCCCCTCAGTATCCTCTTCCTCAAACTACAAGTTGTAATTCTTCAAATGCTCTGTGAGTTGGTTGGAAAATATATTGATTTGTTCCCAGGTGGATAAAGGTATAAAGCTACTGCACAGAATATACCCCAAAGTCTATTTTTCATCACTTATGCACTCCGTAAGATTCAGGGATCTAAAACTTAACATTCCAAAGTAACAACAATAAATGTTAGGTGCTTAATGAAGACAACTAGACAAAATCTTCTCTTGGCTGTAGACTGGGTAAAGCCTCTTACCTAAATTCATGCTGGCATGTGAAATGCCATTCTCCTTTTCTGCAGGATAAGGCTGGATGTTGTCAGTGTTACATCACTTCGTCAAACTCAACAAAGAAGCCTCTTTGTGGGATTGAGTCTGAGAGAGTTATTCTCTGCAGATTAAGTGGGATTGCACACAGACCTGCTCCGCGGAGCTAGTCCCATCCAGAGGACATGGCAGAAACTTTCAGCGCTGCAGCTGAGCATTTAAACAAGAGGACTAGGGATGCTCATCTGAATATACATGTCTAAAAATTATTTTACAGGTCTGACTCAATCTTCCCAATTGAGGCACATGATTCATGTTCATATTTAACATTCCTAATGAAGCAGTTTGCATAAAACAGGTGACTAATTCCCCTATATAGGTAAGGAAGAGAAGTAGGTGCTCTTGACACACAGGTTGTGATTGTATTTACCTAATTCAGTTGCAGGGCACCTAAGTCAAACAGCAGACTACAGCTGGGCAAGATTTTTTGCTCTAATTTCTCACCTTTAAAATTGGGACTTCTGTGTTGTGATCACAACAAAGTCCCCTACACTCTCTCTGTTCTGTTGAGATCTTCCCAAGGGTAGCGACAGTTCTAATTATGTCATTCTTTTATAGTTGTGTTGTCATCTTTGTACTGAATATTAAGCTGAAGAAATCAATATGTTCCATGCTGGATGTGAGGAGGAAGTTAGAGGATTAGGGGGAATGGAGTGAAGCTGGAGGTGGGTAGGTTCAGACTGGATGTGAGGAGGAAGTTCTTCACCACGAGAGTGGTGAGATCCTGGAATGGGTTGCCCAGGGAGGCGGTTGAGGGGAAAGTATAGGCTGGATGTTAAGAGGAAGTTCTTCACAGAGAGAGTGATTTCCCACTGGAATGGGCTGCCCGGGGAGGTGGTGGAGGCACCGTCCCTGGAGCTGTTCAAGAAAAGACTGGATGAGGCACTTAGTGCCATGGTCTAGTTGATCGGCCAGGGCTGGGGGATAGGTTGGACTGGATGATCTTGAAGGTCTTTTCCAAACTGGTTGATTCTATGATTCTATGATTCTATCCCTGGAGGTGTTTAAGGCCAGGCTGGATGAGGCTCTGACCAGCATGATCTAGGGTAGGGTGTCCCTGCCCATGGCAGGGGGCTTGGAACTAGATGATCCTTGTGGTCCCTTCCAACCCTGACTGATTCTATGATTCTATGCTTGTTTCCAAATGTGAATTTCAGTCATGACTGATCTGCACTGGATTTAAGCAGTGACCTAGGAAATTTACCAACAGACTCCTCAACTATTCCAGATAGATCTGGTTTTAAGCAGGTTTTATTAATACTAATTTGGGATCCCATTAAAGTATCCAGATAGGATGTTAATTAAAAAGGCATCTTGTTGGCTGATCTTATAATAATTTTTATGATTTCTGACTCAGACTCCATTCCTCAGATTGCCACTTAAAACATTTCAAGAGAGATCATCTGCAGTATGTCAGATACATGTAATGACAAGGAAGTTGTTCCAACTCGTACAAGAAGTTTTGGGGGAAAAAATTAACAAGAGTATTCCAGTACTTCAGAAAGCTTAAAATTTCAATTAAAGGGAACATAAGCATAACTCTTCCAAAAGATCAATTCCACTGCAAGAAAGATTACTACCATAATATTAATTAAATTCTAGAAGAAGAAGGGTTTTTCTTTTTTTATGAATGTGTGTATGTGTATATATATACACACACATAAACTGTGTGCATATATAAAAAAAAGAGTACAATTTCCATCATATTTTTATCATAAATTAAGTCCACATTTTAGAGATAAAGAAAAATATCTACTGGCATGATCAGATTATTTTATTTACTTAGACAACAATTTTAAATATCCTCACACAAAATGCAGAGAACTAATATACTGATTATCAAATTCCAGATTATGGAATAAAGCATAGGAGAAATGTGGGGGGGGGGGGGAGAGAAGCCCAAATTCTTTCATGCATTGCCATTGCTTGTATGTGATCCCATTGACATCAATAATCATGTGCACGAATAACTGGGAAGAGTTTGGCCCAGGATGTGGAAACTAATAGAAAATGATGAATTAATTTAAATTGCCTGGGGCATGAGCACTATCTTGTGGAATGAAAAGTGTCTGAAGTACTATAAACAAAAGCAGAAGACAAAGCACTAAAATATAGATTTGTGGAAAGGTCTTTTCCTAGTGAGGTACTTTGGGGATGTCTATTCAGTATGGTTTTGCTTAATGTGTTCACTAATGATCTAGAAGAAGTAAGCCACCCATTAATGAAAGTCTTCTACGATGAATAAGCGGGTGGAGTTGCAAAAAGTGATGAAAGACAGATAGCACAAAAGAACCTGAACACAGATCCAAGGTTTCCATTGACTTCATTAAGCTTTGGAGAAGATCAGCAGAGATATTAGAATGCCAGGTAGGAAAAATGACAAAAGGAGATTTGTCTTGGGAAATACACAAAGGCATCAGGTGAAAAATTGTCCATGATCAAAGGGAGACAGAAACATGGACATCAACATTGTAAGTTTGTAATGCATTAAAGCAAGGAAAATATTATGATATGAACAAAACATGAGTTTTATATGCAGCAAAAAGGAGGTACCATTAAGGAATGCGGTTAGTAGATAGAGAGGTTCTCCTGCCCCTCTACTCTGCCCTGGTGAGACCACATCTGGACTACTGTGTTCAGTTCTGGGTCCCAAAGTTCAAGAGGGACATAGAACTGCTTTAGAGAATCCAGAGCAGAGCCACAAAGATGATTAAGGGAATGGAACATCTCTGTTACAAGGAGAGACTGAGTGAGCTGGTGCTCTTTAGCTTGAAGAAGAGGGGACTGAGAGGTGACCTCAAAATATGTAAAGCATGAGTGCCAGGAGGATGGAGCCAGGCTGTGCTTGGTGACACGACAAGGGGCAATGGGTTTCATGCAAACATAAGGAGGAATTTATTTCACTGTGAATGGGACAGAACGCTGGAACAGGCTGCCCAGGGGAGCTGGGGAGTCTCCCTCTCTGGAGATATTCAAGAAGTGTCTGGATGCATTCTGGTGTGATCTGCTCTAGGTGCTCCTGCTCTGGCAGTGGGGCTGATCAGGGCACCAGATGATCTTCTGAGGTTCCTTCCAGCTTCTCACATTCTATGATTCTATGATTTTCTTGTACTAACACTAGACAATGTGGAATATTGCTAAGAAAAGTAGCAAGAGACTCAAAGGCTAGTTTACCAATGTTCATTTCAAATATCAATGATTCAAGCAGCCAGAGATCTAACAGATATTGAGGAACAGATGTCTCCTATAGCTATGCATAGCCTAAAGTCAAGCAACGAAAAGATATACCTTGAAAACGGTTCTTATATTGAAGCTAGCTGTTTTCTGACATGACAATGACCTCCTCAGATCCCTTCCAAACTAAAATGTTCAATGATTCTAAGTGCTGGACTGTAGCAGTGCTAGCAGACAGGCAGCTTATTTTAAATTCTCATGCCATGTATATTTTAGTCTTTTAAAAATATTATTGTGGCCAAACTTATAGAATCATAGAATCAACCAGGTTGGAAGAGACCTCCAAGATCATCCAGTCCAACCTAGCACCCAGCCCTATCCAATCAACTAGACCATGGCACTAAGTGCCTCATCCAGTCTTTTCTTGAAGACCTCAAGGGATGGTGACTCCACCACCTCCCTGGGCAGCCCATTCCAATGGCAAATCACTCTCTCTGTGAAGAACTTCCTCCTGACATCCAGCCTAGACCTCCACCGGCAGAACTTGAGACTGTGTCCCCTTGTTCTGTTGCTGGTTGCCTGGCAGAAGAGATCGACCCCCACCTGGCTACAGCCTCCCTTCAGGTAGTTGTAGACAGCAATAAGGTCACCCCTGAGCCTCCTCTTCTCCAGGATAAACACCCCCAGCTCCCTCAGCCTCTCCTCATAGGGTTTGTGTTCCAGGCCTCTCATCAGCTTTGTTGCCCTTCTCTGAACATGGTCCAGGACCTCAACATCTCTCTTGAATTGAGTAGCCCAGAACTGGACACAGCACTCAAGGTGTGGCCTGACCGGTGCTGAGTCCAGGGGAAGAATAACCTCCCTTGTCCTTCTGGCCACACTGTTCCTGACATAGGCTGGGATGCCATGGGTTTTCTTGGTCACCTGGGCACACTGCTGGCTCATGGTCAGCTACTATCTACCAGTACTCTCAGGTCCCTTTCTTCCTGGCTACTCTCCAGCCACTCTGTCCCCAGGGGGGACCTTGTGGGGTCGTTGTAAGTATCAAAGGTCATCACCGAATAAACAGCTGCAATCTTCCACTACTACAAACCAGCTTAGACCTACTGAATAAGAACTAGAAAATCTAACAGGTCGTTTTAGCTACCTACCTGAGTGGAATCTGACTTGTAACTAGGATTCAGGAAAGCACTCCAGCACATGCTTAAGTTTGATTTAATAAAACACTGGAGTGCTTTACTGAACTAGGATGCAAACTTTGTGATTTCTTACTACCCAGACTCAATACTGCATGTAACAATGCAAACATCCTTTCAAAATAAGAAACATTTGCTATTTCACTTTGGTTCTGGGCATTGCTCTACGTTTGCCAGAAACAAAGTGAGTCTGGGGGAATAATGTGTTTAAGAAACTTTTTATTCCTTCCAACATCAAGTGCAATTAGTTTCCAAAAAATACAAACATTTTAAAAGTTACAAAGATGTGAGAGATTGGAAAGCATGGCTCGTCCTGCAGTCCTGTATACCCCTAAATTCCTCTCCTGCCGTGACTTCGGGGGAGAGGGAAAGCCGCCTGGTTTCCCCCCTCCCTCACCTGCCCTGTGGGCATGAAGGGGGTGAGCAAAGGGGTCCTGCCTGCACGAGGAGTGCCCCGTGCAGTGCCCGTGCTGGAATCGGGCTGGGATTGGCTGTGCCCTTCATGCCTAAGGTGTGGTAACTCTGCCCTTTGTCTAGTGAGGGTATAAATATTTGGGGTTCCCACCTTTGGGGGTTCCCACCTTGGAGTTCATCCCTGCTTGGAGTTAGTTACTGCCTGA
Organism: Pogoniulus pusillus; assembly: GCF_015220805.1. Lineage (NCBI taxonomy): Eukaryota > Metazoa > Chordata > Aves > Piciformes > Lybiidae > Pogoniulus > Pogoniulus pusillus. The sequence continues at coordinate 31,763,435 of NC_087270.1, forward strand.
ACGTTCCTGCCTGCCTGAGACTTCTCCCCCCCCCCCTCGCCTGGTGCTCTGCTCCAAAAGGATTGCTTCACCCATTGACACCTTTTGTAAGAGCAGAATACCTCTTAACGACTCTTCAGCAGCTTCTGAAGGAGAACAAGAGGGACAGGCCGCGACGAAGTCAGCCTGATCCTGAGTTCTTTTGGCTCAGCTCCGCTTTGTTAGTAAGAAAACCGCTGCAATTTAATAGCAAAAGCCTTTTCCAACTTCTGACTTCCAAAATAGTCAGATTATCGATGGTATCCCTGTAGATAATTCTCATGCAACTGAACCTGCTAATTAAACTTAATTAATCTTTGTATATATAGTTTTGGGGGTGGGTTTTGGGGAAAATAAAACAACTATTTTTGTATAAAAATTCCCAACTCGGCCACACATTCATTCCTGCCTCCACAACATGGCAATACTCTGATTCCTTTTGTTAACATATCCTTGTGAATCAAAAGCAGCTCCAATGGAATTTAACTACTAGGAAACCAAAGTATGAGAATCTTGGCACTAGTCTTTTAAGTGAATTTCTGTGATGCTGACTTAAAGAGTCTCCACTTTATCTAATTTATGTCACTCTGGCAGTGAAATGATTAATAATTTTGTCTAAGTTACACAATCCTCCTTTTCCAGTGAGGTGGTGACAAGCCAGCAGAGCCAACATTCACGTGGCATGGAAGGAAGACAACTGCAAATTACAGGGGAATACACTTTGGAACTGCATAAGACAGTAAAGGTTGGCAGGTAGTGGTCAATGCTGCTCAGGAGACCCTGTGCTGTGCATGAATCATTGACTCACAGAATCACAGAACTTTAGAGGTTGGAAGGGATTTCCAGAGATCATTGAGTCCAACCTCCCTGCCAAGGCAGGATCAGCCAACGTAGTTTGCACAGGAATGCATCCAGGTGGGTTTTGAAAGTCTCCAGAGAAGGGGACTCCACAACCTCTCTGGGCAGCCTGTTCCAATGTGCTGTCTCCCTTCCTGTAAAGAAATTTCTCCTCATGTTGAGGTAAAACCTTCTATATTCCAATGTGTAACCCTTACTCTTTGTGTTATTGCTGCTGCCCAGTGAAAAGAGATTTTCTCTATCCACTTGAGAGCCACCCCTCAGATATCTGTATACATTGATCAAATCTCCTCTTGCTCTCCTCTTCTCCAGACTAAACAGGCCCAGGATCCAGCCTCTCAATTGTAGCACCATAAGGGAAACTATTTCTTTCAAGATGATATTTCTCTCCCTTGAAGCAATATAAGTGTTTGAGGTTGTGTTATCTTCTTTTTGACTTTTTTGGGAGCTAAATAAATGATTTACAGTGGAAGTTTTCAAATTACTTTATTTCCTTTTATTTTTTCCCAAGGAAATTGAGGTAAGTGTCATACAATAAATGATGCTTCACCTTTTTTTTATATGATCAAACACCACAATCAATCAGAAGTACAAAAATGTGACTTTCCACTCTACACCCAAACACTGACTAGTTCCTCTTCCCAAATTGAATAATTTTATGTTGCTTCCTTTTTTTTTTTTTTTTAACCACCTGACCAAAATTTTAGTGTGCAAGCAGTAAAAAAAATCCACATCATTCTTTATGAATGAAGAATTCCAGCACCTGGTGAAAATTGGACAGCATTTCATAGAAATGAGCTCCAGCTCTCTTGTTGTTAAATATCCAACACTGTTTTTCATACAGACAAAGTTGTTTATCCTGACAGCTTTAGTACTCTGGCAGATTGCATTCACATTTTTGAAAGGCAATCCCAAGTTTTCATCTGGTTTCAGTATTATTCCTTCTCTACTTTATATCAAAGTTGTTACATGGTTTTCCTGTTCACTGTTACAAAGTCATTACTGTGCACCTCAAAGAATGATGTTCTAAGCCAACAGATTAACAGCAAACCATCTTTCTAAGAATGAATGCTTTACTCTGACAAATCAATAGAATTCCATCTGTAAGGTTAAACAGATATTATTCAGACATAAAGTAGTTCATAGAATCGCAGAATCAACCAGGTTGGAAGAGACCTCCAGGATCATCCAGTCCAACCTAGCACCCAACCCTGTCCAGTCAACTAGACCATGGCACTAAGTGCCTCAGCCAGGCTTCTCTTCAACACCTCCAGGGACGGTGACTCCACCACCTCCCTGGGGCAGCCCATTCCAATGCCAATCACTCTCTCTGGGAAGAACTTCCTCCTAACATCCAGCCTAGACCTCCCCTGGCACAACTTGAGACTGTGTCCCCTTGTTCTGTTGCTGGCTGCCTGGGAGAAGAGACCAACCCCCACCTGACTACAGCCTCCCTTCAGGTAGTTGTAGACAGCAATGAGGTCCCCCCTGAGCCTCCTCTTTTCCAGGCTAAACACCCCCAGCTCCCTCAGCCTCTCCTCATAGGGTTTGTGTTCCAGGCCTTTCACCAGCTTCATTATCCTTCTCTGGACACATTCCAGTATCTCAACATCTCTTCATGATATATGACACTAGATTTAATTGCTTCCAATAAAACAAAGCAAATTCCTATACAGGCAATGTCACCATATTGAGCTTAATAAACAAAACCTTGATGTTGTCATGTCTTTACATCTAAATTCCACTGCATTTCAAGTAGACCTATAATTATCATCACTCCAGCTGCGTCTCATGCACAGAAGATTGTCAGCATATTTTGTGTCTGACCAGAGTTTCATGGCATCTCCAGATTCATCACCTAACTGAATGCTGCTCACACCACCAGCACAGCGTCTCTGACAACACATTACGACCCCCTTCCCACAGTCTTCTGAAAAAGATTATATGCCAGCATAACTCTCAAAAGCCCCAGGGAATAGTTTAAGGTTTTTTTGAGGTAAACTAAGCTAAGAATAGTGCCAAAATTGCAGCATTTTCAGATCTCTGAAATATTTCTGATCTTCATTGTTATATATTCCATATGATGACAAATGACCTTAGAAAATACTGTGAATACATAATGCACTTGTGATATTGCTCCACTTACAACAAATGCCCTGGGTGGAGACATTTTGTAGATGATTTAGGTTAATCTCTTTGGCAGCCAACAAACTAGAAAGAGAAGTTTTGCATACGCTACATAACATGGCTTGCTACATGATTAATAACTTAGTGCTTCTCGTTGGGATACATAAAATGCAGTAAAAATAAATAAAACCATAAAACAATTAAGGGGATTTGTACTCACTGATTCATTCCTGTTTATGAATATACAGTGTTAGTATAAACAGACAGGGGGTCTTCACTTTATCCTTTTATCATTTCCAAATGTTGTTGTAAGATGGTAACCCCACTGAAAACAAACAAACCAGCGTGTAACGTAAATGGAACTCCAGTCTAACATTGTGTTAGGTCAGCTTGGTTTTGAGAAATATGTGGCTTTTTCAACTGCTACTTTTGCTGGAAAGTTCTATTTGTAAATGCCAGTGTTATCACTTAAAAGCATGTTAAGAAAGTCCTGTGTGGAAAAGCTGCACAAATGGTATTCACTAAAGGTGATTGTCAGTGCAATTCTTCCTAAAGCATAACATTTAGGCATTTATCAGGATATTTCTGTGATGAGTGAAATGTAAGTTATTGAAGAGTCTCTCTCTCTCTGTTCTCATGTAAACTCTCTAGACCACACCCTTTATATTGAGAAAAATGTGTTCCTTGTAACATTTTTATTTCAGTTAGACCATCTTTAAGATAGAAGGTTGCACATTCTAAAGAAGGTTGCACTAGAACATGTCCAGTGAAGGGTGATGAAGCTGGTGAGAGGCCTAGAACACAAGGCCTTTGAGGAGAGGCTGAGAGAGCTGAGGTTGTTTAGCCTGGAGAAGAGGAGGCTCAGGGGTGACCTCACTGCTGTCTACAACTACCTGAAGAGAGGCTGTAGCCAGGTAGGGGTTGGTCTCTTCTCCCAGGCAACCAGCAACAGAACAAGGGGACACAGTCTCAAGTTGTGCTGGGGGAAGTAAAGGCTGGATGTTAGGAGGAAGTTGTTGGCAGAGAGAGTGATTGGCATTGGAATGGGCTGCCCAGGGAGGTGGTGGAGTCATCGTCCCTGGAGGTGTTGCAGAAAAGCCTGGATGAGGCAATTAGTGCCATGGTCTAGTTGATTGGATAGGGCTGGGTGCTAGGTTGGACTGGATGATCTTGGAGGTCTCTTCCAACCTGGTTGATCCTATGATTCTCTGATCTCAGTTGTGCTATGCTTTCTACTCCTGAATTTACACAAACCAAAAAATATTTCCATGAAGATGACTGAGACTGTAGCTGCCAAGCATGAAGGAAGCACAACTGCACAGACAAACATAGCAGGGACCAGAAGCCCACATGCAAGGAAGGTTGCCTTAGAGACAGGAGACCCTTCTAATCTACACATGTAGAAGTGCCACTGCTGCAGAGAGCTGCAGTATTGGAAAAGGAAGGCTATGACAGATTTAGTAAAACTGTTAATATTTTTCTGAAAACATTATGTGTGAGACTTTTTCTATTAGAAAGTTAAAGTTTCATGTCATGAACTTGGAATAAAGACTATCAAAGAAACACTTTGCCTTGTGACTTAACCCTAATGGCTGCATATAAATGTTATAGATAAATAAAAAGTGTAGATGAGTTTAAAAATATTTCAAAATCAGGAAAGGTTTAAGTTTAGAAATGCTGTTATAGACCTTCCTCTCTGGAAGCCTCTAAGCTGTAGGTTGATAGACGGCAAATAAGATGTACCAAAAGACTGCTGCAGGTTGATCTTCTTATACTCTTTCTCTCCACTGTCCCTGCTAATTATAGTCTTTATCGATGAATGCTCACATATTTTGGTAGGTGCAGGGCTGGGCCCAAACACTTATCATAGAATCATAGAATCAGCCAGGTTGGAAGAGACCTCCAAGATCATCCAGTCCAACCTAGCACCCAGCCCTATCCAATCAACTAGACCATGGCACTAAGTGCCTCATACAGTCTTTTCTTGAACACTTCCAGGGACGGTGACTCCACCACCTCCCTGGGCAGCCCACTTGATGTAAAAGAAAGGGTTACATAGCTTTGTATACACGAAACAATGAAGTTCCGGAAGGCAAGAACTTGGGAATTCTAACTGTAGTTGTGGCACCAACTTTATGGGCTTTAACCTCCAAAGGTTTCCTGCATGAGGAAATACACTGTTTACCATAAACGTTTCAAAATCTGTCTTACTGTTTGAAGAGATTCTCTAAATCGTTTTGCAACTTTTTTAGGGAAAACAAATGAGAAAAGGACAAAAGAGCAATGTGTTTGTAACATGGATACACTATGCATTTTCAATCAGAATAACCCCCTGAGAATTTGTACAACAAGAAGATTGTGTATGTTTTCATACATGTTTGGATGTATTGAGGGCAATTTTCATTTCTACTATGTAATTAGGCTTGAACTGGTGCAAGAAGAGGACGTTTCGTTCTACAACTTCATACTACAGGAAGAGCTCAAGAACAACAAAAATAAATTCAAATACTCTCTGTTCTGCTCAATAACCATCTTTTGCAGGACAGTCAAGTTTCCCACAGAGTAAATACATTCCATATTATGTAAATACGATCCTATGTACATTCGTTTAATTTAACATTACCAACAGAATAGCACATTTCACACATGGGAATGCAAAACCCAGCAAGGGAGCAAATTAACTGCCCACAAATTGTTTGCTAACTATGAAGTTTTCCAAAAGAAATCTCTAAGGTATATCTTTACCAAGGGCACAGTATTAGAACTCTAATACCACATGTTTCCCTTCGAACAGATGGCAGCAAAAGGTTTGGTGCAATGTGTTATTAGTTAACAGAAAAAGACTTACTGATAGAGATCAAGGGTACTGTTTAAATTTACTTAGAGGAATGGCAGTTTGTAATCCATTCATATGTGCAAGTTTAACTACTTTATAATTACTTGTAAATGTATAGAACCTCAAAAGTCCAATATCTTTTCTGCTCCAGAGACTGTGTCGTATCTGTCTTGCAACTGTCTCCTTAATGTGTTAAGAGACACCAAAATTAAGGTTCATCTGCTGTTGAACTGAGACAATTTGGAGCTTAATTCCTAAAAATCCAAGGAAAGTAACACATCCTATGAATGCCATGCTTTTAAGAAACAAGAAATCATTGCTTATTAATGGCATAGTTTGAATTGTCTAAAAGATAAGCATATATTTATGTTATTCTGTTACTTATTTGTCCTTTAATGTAGACAGCTGGGTGCTGAAATTCCTACACCCATAACAATGACCTCTGACTGGGAGCTTGAGACTCAGCTGGCACATCAAGGAGTACTACCTTCTCCTGCTTTCTGCTTGAACAGAAAATGTTTGGTGTGTAGCAGGTTCAGCCCTTAGTCAGATGCATAATGCTTCCCACTGATGGGAAGGGGTAAGTGACTTCAGAGTGTCTGAAAGTCTTGCTTAAAGTTAGTGGGACCACTCATATGATCACAGCCATACACAGTGTCCAGCTCTGGGCTCCTCAATTCAAGAGAGATGTTGAGGTCCTGGAACATGTCCAGAGAAGGGTGATGAAGCTGGTGAGAGGCCTACAACACAAGGCCTATGAGGAGAGGCTGAGGGAGCTGGGGGTGTGCAGTCTGGAGAAGAGGAGGCTCAGGGGTGACCTCACTGCTGTCTACAACTACCTGAAGGGAGGTTGTAACCAGGTGGGGATTGGTCTCTTCTCCCAGGCAACCAGCAACAGAACAAGGGGACACAGTCTTGAGATGTGTAAGGGGAAGTATAGACTGGATGTCCGAAGGAAGTTCATCACAGCGAGAGTGATTTCCCATTGGAATGGGCTGCCCAGGAAGGTGGTGGAGTCACTGTCCCTGGAGTTGTTCAAGAAAAGATTGGATGAGGTAGTTAGTGCCATGGTCTAGTTGACTGGACAGGACTGGATAGGTTGGCCTGGATGATCTTGGAGGTCTCTTCCAACCTGGTTGATTCTATGATTCTATGATCAGTGTCAGAAGGACAAGGATGATGAGTTCTGGGATAAGATTGCCGTTTCACATTTGAGTAGTTGTGGAAAGATATATTGAGTCAAATTCTGTAGTATTCTAAAGATTGTGTATTGTTGTGAATAGATTAAGGCTAAAGTAATCTGAAGTTATCTAATAGTAGAGACTGGTATATTATACGTGCCACAGAGAAGAATTTACAAGCATGTCAATAGAAATGTTGTTATATTTCAGTTCTGCACCATGGTCCTAAATAAAAACTGAACACATTGAGTAGGCAAATGAGCCAGTTTTCATTCCAGAGGAAATGTCTATTTCTCCATTTGGAAATTTCCTTTTATTTTTCAATTTAGTCTTTAGGAAAAAAAGTTTTGAGAAGCAAATGCATTTATTAATTTCATCCAAGATGAAAATTATTACAGTCACCTAAATGCATTCAAACAGAAGCAGTGTGCTTTTAAATTAATAGCAGAGAAACATATTTATTTTGACTTTTTTTTCCACATATAAGGTTTTAGTACTAATTAAAGCAATAATTCTGTTTGCCTTCAATATGAGATATTTCTGCATAGCATTTTTTTTTGTTGGCATGACTTTAAAAGAAAACTACAAAAAATGTTTTGAATTGAATTTAGAATAATTACAGGTGTGATAGAAAATAATTATCTATATAAATATATTTTTATATATAAAATAATTCTTACTGAACCCTGCTTCTGCCTCTGCATTCTTCCAACCATCTTCTTTTTAATTTTGTTTTTAAAGATTATTTTCTTTTGATGAAAGCCCCAGAATCTCATGAAAATACAGCTCAAATTCTAGGAGAAGTGCACATGGTCTTTTGTGTGATTCAGCTGCATATTAGAGCCAAATACTAATAAAAATTCTCAGCTGGTACTTTACCCCATCTTAAAATACTTTCACAGTCTGTTTTTGTCTATCTCCAGTAAGAGATGCTGGGAACATGATGTCATGGTCTTCTGGAAATAAAAGGAAGAATCATACATAAAGAGTACACATAAGATCAGTTCAGTGCATGACTTGTAATCCCTCTACTCAACGCTGTTAAGCCTTCTCTAAAGCTTTCATGGATTTTGGGAATCCATACATCAGGAAGAACATTTAGCCATTAGAGAGTGTCCAGCACAGAGATCAGAGGTCTAGAAAAATACAGTCTCTGAGGGGATATTGAGGAAAAAAAGTGTTTGTTTAGTCTAAAGACAAGAAGACTAGGAGGAGACATGATAACAGTGTTCAAATATGTGCAATTGTGCTACAGTGAATCAGGCAATAATTTGTTCTCCTTGTTCACTTAAGACAGGGTAAAAAAAAACCACAGCATTTTTGAAATGAATAAGTGAGAAAATGAGTGAGAAAAGAACCTGTATTTGTTGTCAGCGAATGCTTCAGGTGCTGCAAATATTAGCATGAAAGTAAACCAACAATAGGAATAGATTTTTTTTCTTTTCTAAGTAAAAGTCTTACCATAGATAATTTGCCTATTGAAATAAGTTAAGCTATGGAAACAAGTGGATGACAATCCTGGCTGTAAAAAATGTGAGTGTTTCAGAAGGCGCTTACTGAAACAGAACCTTTTTGGTTATTATGGGCAGCCAGTCAAGCCCTTGTTTAGCTAGAAGCTAGTGCTGTTTTCAGACATAAAAGATACATAATGAAGATGTAATATGTTATAGTGATTCTGCAGGTAGCATTTGTAAAACTCTTATGATTTCTTTGGTTTCAGTCAGCTGCATAATGTCTTTTGTACCCAATGCCTTTTGAGCCACTAATGTCTAATGTAGCCAATATGTCCATGCAGGAGTATAAGTGATAGTCCCAGATTTATAAGTGATGACTTCTGGAATTGTAGCTGCAGGCCAGGTATGGTAAATAAAATCTCTATAGAAGTGCTAGAAACAAGCAAATTAATTGAGTTCCTAGCCCCTGGAGTCCAAAAGCTTGTGAGTAAACTGGAAAGAGTGTATAAAATTAGGGTCAGAAACATCCAAATTTTGGGAAACATGGTTTTAACAGCACGTAACCTGAAACAACTCAGAAACATTAAGGCTATGAGTGTGAAGTGTTTGCAAAGTTTCTGATTTCTTATAAAGAACATCTTGTTGAACATTCAGTATGCTGAATGTAACAAGTTCACACTGGAAAGTGTGGTGAGTGTCACTAAACTGGTACAATTCATCTGAAGATGTGATGGAAGGGAGGCAGCCAAAGGCAGAGAGCAACTCTGCAAATCTGCAACTCTGTTATCTATGTTTGTGTTCTTGTTTTTATGCATCTCAGCAATCCTATGAGTGAAGTAGACATCACCATTGTATGATCTAATTCCTCTCACTAATATATCCCAGCTAGGCTCAAACTAGCACATTTCCCATTTGAAATTTGTTAAACTAAGAATAATCTGTGCAAAAGTTATACTGTGTCTAAAACTGAAATTATTCACTGAAAAAAGAACCAGATTTTGGGGGCTGTGTTATGCATAATGCTAAATAAAATGACATCAGGAAGCCTTAAGTAAGGCCACAGCTAATATATATGTTCTTAGCATTAAAGAAAATTAGAAATACACCTACTGACCTTTGAAGTACTTTGTAAGCTTGCTGTAGCTGTACATACAAATAGCAAAAAGTAATTTGAAATCACTGCAATAGTTAATAAATGTTCCTCTTAAATACAAAATATATGGACTTATGAATTATTATCTGTTGCATTAATTCAAACTCTTTTCCAACATGTTGACTACTTTTCTATTACACTGCCAACTCAGAGAAATCTCAGTTTGTTTAAATTTTCTATTATCCATTCTCCTGTGGGATGAAGTTTTAAAACTCCAGGTCTTCATATGCTTAAGCACACAAACCTTGTTGCCAGTAATAGAAGTAATTTCATTGGGCTCAAAAAAATTACCTACAGCAAAATTCAGTTTAAAGCTAAAATGCCTCCATGTAAGAGTCTATAGATTAGTTAGGTGCTGAGACCCTGCTTGAATAGAGCAGGATTTCATATTCCATCAATTGAGACAGACTTCAAGGCTGCCATTCCATAGGGGTACAAATGGACGAGGGGATTGAGTCCATCATCAGTGAGTTTGTAGATGACACCAAACTAGGAGTAGCTATCGAGGAGGGTTGGAGAGGTTGCAGAGGGACCTTGGCAGGCTGGATAGGTGGGTAGAGGCCAGTAGGTTGAGATTTAACAAGGCCAAGTGCAGGGTCCTACACTTTGGCCACAACAACCCCAAGCAGCTCTCCAGGGTGGGGACAGAGTTGCTGAAGAGCAGCCAGGAAGAAAGGGACCTGGGAGTACTGGTAGATAGTAGCTGACCATGAGCCAGCAGTGTGCCCAGGTGGCCAGGAGAGCCAATGGCATCCTGGCCTGCATCAGGAACAGTGTGGCCAGTAGGACAAGGGAGGTTATTCTTGCCCTGTACTCAACACTGGTCAGGCCACACCTTGAGTACTGTGTCCAGTTCTGGGCTCCTCAATTCAAGAGAGATGTTGACGTGCTGGAATGTGGCCAGAGAAGGGCGACAAAGTTGGTGAGGGGCTTGGAACACAAATCCTATGAGGAGAGGCTGAGGAAGCTGGGATTGTTTAGCCTGGAGAAAGTGAAGCCCAGAGGTGATCTCATTGCTGTCTACAGCTACCTGAAGGGACATTGTAGCCAGGGGGTGTTTGTCTCTTCTCCCAGGCAACCAGCAATAGAACAAGGGGACACAGTCTCAAGTTGTGCTGGGGGAGGTTTAGGCTGGATGTTAGGAGGAAGTTCTTCACAGAGAGAGTGATTTGTCTTTGGAATTGGCCACCCAGGGAGGTGGTGGAGTCACTGTCCCTGGAGGTGTTCAAGAAAAGACTGAATGAGGCACTTAGTGCCATGGTCTAGTTGACTGGCTAGGGCTGGGTGCTAGGTTGGACTGGATGATCTTGGAGGTGTCTTCCGATGTGGTTGATTCTATGATACTATGAAATTCTCTATAAGCTCTGCAACCTATCTACCAACCATGGCACATCTCATATATGTTGTATCACAGAATCAGTCAGGGTTGGAAGGGACCATGAGGATCATCTAGTTCCAATCCCCCTGCCATGGGCAGGGACACCCTACCTTAGATCAGGACACCCTACCCTAGATCAGGGTTAGAGGGTTGTGGTTTCCTATTTTCAAGTAAGAAACAAAACTAACAGTGGAAGGGACATCTTAAATACTTGTGTTTAGGCAGCTGAATATCAATCTTGCATATGTTTAAAAAATCACCAAAGTTCTGTCAAACAAACAAAAAAAGCAAATACGATTTTTGAAGCTTCTCATTGTCATATAAATGTATTTTTCAACAGCCTTTCTATATTTTTATCCTCCTGAAGAGGCACGGGAAGGTTGTTGCCCTTCTTCTCAAGGAAAAACCCACCAGAAGCAAAATAATTCCTCAATGGGAAGTCTACTAAAACCAGAAAATCCAGCCTTAGCCTTCAAGTGTCTAGTGTATAAATATTGGTTACTTAGACTTTATATAATAGCAAAAAAACTATAAGCTGGTCTAAATTGAATGTTGCTGTGAAAAAAAAGAAGCAAACTAAATTAAAATAGCTAAAGATGTTTCTGACTGTCACCTGGGAAATGTGACAGAGAAACAGGTCTCTTGAATGTTTTATACACTTCTCTGTTCTTAGCTAGTTCTATCTATATTCCAGGTCTATTTTGAGTATTCTCTGCTTGAGTGTTTGCTATTCAATCTCCCCAATTTGAAAATGGAATGTTAAGGCCAGATTCACATACAGTTAAAAACTCACTAATATTCATGTACTCAAGTGTCTCTCTAGAAACCAATTTTCTCCTAGCTTTATTTCACAGAACTCTGTTTATAGTTTAGAAAGAGTGTAAGAATAAAGGATAGGACACAAATATACATAAAGTTGCTTTTCTCCTCTCTATCTCATTTTCTTTGTGTGCTGGAAAGATTTAGATAATGCACTTCTTCATCAAAATCCTTTTAATTTAAAGTCTAGAACAAGTAGGATCTTTTAATATATTTCAGTTACTTTGAAAATAAAAAGTCAGTTTCAGTTATGTAAAATATAATGGAAATTCTTCATTAATTACTGTGAGCAATGACCCAAAAAAATCTTGTAAGACACTGTAAATAAACTTCTATGATATTCCTCATAAAATTAAAGCAAACAGCAGCTACAGGAATGTTTTGCCTTTTCATTCCACAGTCTGTTTTCAAAGCCTGAAAAAAAAAAAAAACGAAAGATTAAGATAGTGGATCTTAAATTAGCTTAATTCATCTTGAAAGGCAGGTCTCTTTTCATAAGTTTTTGGAAGAAAAAGTGCAAAATTTGACTTTGTACACAGAAATGTAGATATTGTACAGTTCCTTGGGCAGTTGAGGTCAAGCCTATGCCAACGAAGCTCTGAGACAAATGAGCTGGAGACAGTTGTATTTGCAGGGCTGGAGCTAGGATGAGTTTGGGAGAGGAGAGCAGATATCTTGGTCTAAATAGAAGCCAGAGCATAAAGCAGTACAACCTGACACTGAGCTCCAGATCAAGTTCTCGGATGGTATAACTGTGGCCTGGTAGTCATAACAATGGCAATCCCAAGCACAAATACAGGCTGTGCTGGAGAGCAGCCCAGAGAAGAGGGTCTTAGGGGTGCTGGTGGACGAGAAGCTCAACATGAGTCAGCAGCGTGCACTTGTATCCCAGAGGGCCAACTTCATCCCAGGCTGCTTCAGGAGAAGTGTGGCCAGCAGGGTAAGGGAGGTGCTTCTCCCCCTTTACCTTGTTCTGGTGAGACCCCACCTGGAGTACTGCATCCAGTTCCAGAGCCCCCACTACAAGAAGGATGTGGATGTTCTGGAGCATGTCCAGAGAAGGGCCATGAGGATGGTCATAGGGCTGGAGCAGCTCTCCTATGAGGATAGACTGAAAGAGTTGGGGCTGTTCAGTCTGGAGGAGGCTCTGAGGTGACCTTCTTGTGGCCATCCAGTATCTGAAGGGAGCCTACAAAAAAGGCAGGGAGGGACTTTTTAGGCTATCAGGGAGTGACAGAACTGGGGGAACAGAACAAAGCTGGAGGTGGGTAGGTGCAGACTAGATGTGATGATGAAGTCGTTGAGCATGAGAGTGGTGAGAGCCTGGAATGGGTTGCCCAGGGAGGTGGTTGAGGCCCCATCCCTGGAGGTGTTTAAGGCCAGGCTGGATGAGGCTCTGGCTATCCTGATCTAGGGTAGGGTGTCCCTGCCCATGGCAGGGGAGTTGGAACTAGATGATCCTTGTGGTCCCTTCCAACCCTGACTGATCCTACAATTCTATGATTGTATAACCATGGTGATGGATGGAGAATTTGACATATGAGGATTCTTGCTCCAGTGTATTTATTTTTGGCCATAATATTTGCTGATCTTGTTCTTTCCTTGGTGCACTATGTAACACAGTTCACCTGCCTTGTCCTGCTGTACAGTTGATTGAATAGTTGTGCTAGTCTTCTGTTTCTAATAGCCACTTGTTGATCTTTGGCAGATAGCCATGGTAAGGCTAGAATAGCATAGGCTAGGTGGAACAGAATAAGATTGTCTTCTTTTAAAGTAGATGTTTTATGGCCCCAGGAAATTGCTATAAACCATTGTACCTTGGAAAAGAAATAGGTGCTTCTATTTAAAGCAGCCTTTGCAAACAGCCTCTTGACTTGCTCTGTGGTTTGTGCAATCACACGGACAGGACTGGATGGAACTTATTATTTTAGTAGAACAGAGGAGACCTGAAAAGCTGACAAACTAGGTGGGCTTTCCTGATGGCTTGCTGATCTCAAGGCGTGTGTGGATATCTCATAGCTTACACAGCTGTAATGTTCTTTCACACACTCTGGATGGACTATCACATATGTTGCCACAAAATGTTAAGACATCAAGACTCAAATGTTCTTTTGTTCCGTTTTCCTCTCTGTGTATGTTTTACTCAGTAGCTTTGTTTATTTTCTTAAAATATTTCCTTTTTGTTTGCATTTCTTGGCAAAGGCCTCCTTGTGTTTTTATAACTGTAATCTTCTTTTGGTCCTTCTGCCAGCTATATTACCCAAGATTAGCCACAAATGTGCTCCATGGGCTTTGATTCCTCAGAAGTACTCATGGTGTTAACAGGAAACCAAAAATAGCTTTTCATTTGCCTCTCAGCCTGATTCATCCAATCCAGGTACAACACTAAAGTACAGAAGGATTTTATGATGTTGTTTTCCTTCTTTATTTCAATTTACTCTCAACAAATAATACAAAAATAAAATAGCATTGTGGTGAAGGAGTGCTGCATAAAGCAGATAATTGTCTTTGATATGGAATTATTTATACAGATTGTTTCACATGATAGGGAAATGATTAGTGTAGAACAGAATCAATTCCCTCAAATGCCATTTATGATTCAGAACTGATGTAGCAGCTACTGGCATTTCAGTTTTAATGTAGTGTTGAGCCCCATTTTGGAGCAGGTGAACAGAAATGCTAATGTTGTTACAGTCTGGATTAACACATGAGACAACAGTCAACTTCCAGGTGCCCCTAAACCTATTGTAACATGTCTTCTGCAGGGAAAGATCAAATATTGATTTACAATCAGGTCAAACGAAATAACCAAATGTATTTTATCAATAATGTTTCCTTACAGTCAATGCTGTTTATGACGAGGAAGCAGAAGAAATCTCTTTTTATGGAAACCAGAATTCTTAAATGGTTAATCCACAGCCATTTTCCCAAAAGCTGTATCTCTAACCTTGTGCAATTTAAAGCATTTTATTTTACCAGCAAGCTGATGGTTGTTGGCTTGTCAGAAGCCTCCTTCAAAGAGCTAAATACCAACACCTCCTGAACTAACAATAAGACATGTTTTACTAGTAGTGATGAAACATCTTCTATAAACACTCCCTACCTTACTGATCATCCTTTCCCAGTATTGATTCACCACTGAAATATTTGTGTCACTTGAGTTCAAGTACATGAAACTAAACCTTTCAGTGCTTGGAGTTGTATGAGTGCCACTAAAAGCAGCATGCACTTCAGCAGTTAGTGAATTAAATAAGCAAAAGCATGCTAATGGTCTCTGTGAGACCAGGACTGCTGACCTTAGAGAGAGAATGATAATAAAATGAAGAATACAAACAAGAGATGGAACCATGGGCCTTTTATGGGTCATATCAATAGAGCATGCAGGGATCCAGAGCTACATGTTATCATTGTCAGATCATCAAAAGAAATGTATTTTCTGTTTCTTTAGAATTGTGCTAAGAAAATACTCTATAATATCCCTGAAATATTTTCAGGATCCTATCCTTATTACATTCCTGCTCAATTCAGCAGCTGATAAGAATTAGGAAAATCTTGAACTAGTTTCTTAAAACCAGGAAATATCCCACATTTAAGGAAAGGGTTGCTCTTACTTCACAAAAGTCATAACGTGGTCAATAAATAGATTTTATTTTGGAATTATTTTTATTGACAGGATATTTCAGAGCTGACTGCATTTTGACTTTTTCTTCTACCTGGAATTTTTTAATATATTCTTTAGTTATAAGGAATAAAATGACTGGTGAGCAAAATGCATTTAGGTAACAGATACTTGAAACATTCAGGGGTGACCTCATTGCTGTCTACAGCTACTTGAAGGGAGGCTGTAGCCAGGTGGAGGTCCATCTCTTCTCCCAGGCAACCAGCAATAGAACAAGGGGACACAGTCTCAAGTTGTGCCGGGGGAGGTCTAGGCTGGATGTTAGGAGGAAGTTCTTCACAGAGAGAGTGATTTGCCATTGGAATGGGCTGCCCAGGGAGGTGGTGGAGTCACCGTCCCTGGGGGTCTTCAAGAAAGGACTGGATGAGGCACTTAGTGCCATGGTCTAGTGGACTGGCTAGGGCTGGTTGCTAGGTTGGGCTGGATGTTCTTGGAGGTCTCTTCCAACCTGGTTGATTCTATGATTCTATTCAGATTACAAGCCAACAATATTTAAAATTGGTTTTGTTTTTATCATAATGTGCCTCCAGAAACTAAAGACCCAGGGGTTTTAATTATTTTTTAAAAGTTATTAACATTATATTGTATATGATGCATTTCAGGGTGGAGAGTAAGAAAGTGAGTAGCAGTTTAGATCCACAAAATAGTGGGAGCAATTATGTTATTTTGGAAATCTTTTGCAGTGAATATATTGCAGGGGACTGTGTAAAAGTGTTGCCCACTTATTCAAGCCTTATAAATCACCAAAAGACTTGGGTCAAAACTGGGAAAGAGAAACAGATTACCTCTTTCAAACTGTGAAAGTAACCTCGGATGCTTTGCCTTGACATGGGCAGATGTTGGAAGTAAAGATTTCACTGAGTATTTATTTTCCATCATGTGAGAGTGGGAATGAATCTTTGGTGCTGCTGAATTCCTGCTGTAGTGTTTTTTAAAAATCATTTCATTTGGAGCAGTGTAAATAAACATATGTAAGAGAGGAGAACTGACTTACTAGGGAATGCTAGAAAACAAACAAACAAATTGTAGGAAACCATATACTTTCCTGTTGCAGAAACCTGTTTAGCTTGCCATGGGAACGTGGTCAAGGCCCCACAGATCAATGTTATCAAGGCGATGCCACATGGACTCCAGACAATTCAACGTGAATTATGCCAGAGACCTTCACTGATCATTTTGGCTCTCAATATATACCCTCAGGACACAAAGCACATGCCTAAATATTAGTATAATTAGTCAAGGGCAACCCACTCCATTAGCATAAACCATGCCTTCCTTTCCTCATTAACGACATGTCCATTATCTATCCTTTCTGAGATAAGGTATCCAGCAGCTGGTGGGAACCAAGGTCAACATCCACCTGTTATTATCCTTCTTCACTTTGCATTCCCACACTTTCCCTCATTTCTCTCAGTCCAGAAAACATTAAAATCACATGTTCCAGCTTTGTGAATGTTCATCCAGAAAGATAATTTTACTTTCAAGAAACTATCCCATGAATGCTTATAGCTTGTAATCTGTTTGGATGATCATTCATGTAACATGGATTTACAATTGTAGTGAGGATGTAATGGATAGCATTATGACATTTCCATGCTCTTAATGCAGTTACTACAAATTTATACATATTAAATCAACATCCAAAACGATTTTAAATTAAAAGAATATATTTATTGCTCATCCACATAAATTTAGCAGATGTAAAGTGCAAGTAAGAAAGGTAGTACCAGGAGGATGCTTCTAATATTTTAGTGCTTGAGCGATTCAATCAGGCATTGGATAAGAGAGATGCAAAGTGTTGCTTCTTTGGGATATCACCTTCATATGCTATCTGGTATAATCTCTGGGAAAATAATAAAGAAAAAGAATAAAAGGAAAATAAGTACACCTTCCAAAGCTAGTAATATTTTATTGCAGAAAATGTGGTTCTTTATTGACAGATAGAAGTGCACTTTTTATTATGTATATTTTACCATCATCAAATGTTAAAGAAACTGAGATTTCAGAAACTAGAAATGTTAACTATGACTGTTGTCTTTAGCAGTTATCACTCTAATCTTGTTTTCCACACACCTGTTGATCATAGAATCATAAAATCATAGAATCAACCAGGTTGGAAGAGACCTCCAAAATCATCCAGGCCAACCTAGCACCCAGCCCTAGCCAGTCAACTAGACCATGACACTAAGTGCCTCATCCAGGCTTTTGTTTAACACCTCCAGGGACGGTGACTCCATCACCTCCCTGGGCAGCCCATTCCAATGGCAAATCACTCTCTGTGGGAAGAACTTCCTCTTAACATCCAGCCTATACTTCCCCCTGCACAACTTGAGACTGATCTCCTCTGCCATCTTGTTCTACCTGGATACTTTGCACTTCTTCCTCTTTCTTATTCCACCCTTTAAATTTCCCATTCTTCAGCCTATTTTTTTTACTGAGGGGTGTACACATTTAAAATATTATGGAACAAAAAATGAAAAGTGGGGGTTTGTTTGTTTGTAATTGAATATGCAGAATGAAACCAAGGAACTGTATCTTTTTCTTCTCTGAGCATTGACATGAAACATTCTGTTAAACAAAATATGTAAGAAGCAGTGAATTGCTCAAATCTTACTGGAAGTATCTCATAAATCATGTTTTCCCATACATAGCCTTGTATGTTTTATACATGCTACTGCTTAATTGCTGATATATATGCAGCATCATGTTGCCACAGAGGTGACTGCCTCAGGGCTATTTAAGGAGGAAAACAAGAATGCTAGAGTTTGCATAGGAAGTTAACTTACACCTTGGCAATTTGTATCTTGCATAAGCTGGAGAGAAGGCAAGTTGAGTGACACTCTCAACAGTGAAACATTCATTTATTTACACTTGTTTATGACTCAGTCATATCCTAGCACAAATCTCAATGGATACACTTTATATACACCTCCTCTCTCTAGTTTCCATGTTTTAAGCAGACCATATCGACATTGTCATTTTTGCACCTGCAATTAATTGTCTAAAGAATAATGAAAGCACTGGTGTGGCTGAGAGATGTGCCAAACAGATGTGCACACAAAACACACTAAAAATTTCACTTGTATTTATTTTGGTTGCCCATTAATGAAAGTTTCACAATGCTTTGGCTACTTTTTGTATTCCGAGAAGGAATGTAAAAACATTAAGAGCTGAGGGAAATTAAGGGCTCTACAAATGAGGTATAAATTCAAGTGTGTGCCACTGATTGTTCTCTCTGTAAAAAAAAAAATGACTCAACAATCACTCCTACACAGCACACACAGAATAGCACATTATTCTAAATACAGTAACAGTAAGAAGAGCTGTTAGAGAAGCTGAGCTTTCTTTCAACTACCGTTCTTTAAGAGTGATTCTGTTCAACAACGTACAAGGTCGACAAGTCAATGCAAGACCACCCTGCTTGGGGATTTGCTCTCAACACAGACTTGTGTTGAATCCCTCAGCTGAGAAATGTCAACCAGCACCTTTCATATTTATGGTGACTCATAAACAGGAAACTCAGCCCTGTCCACGACACTGGAGCTTTTTCATATCTTAGATCCTTTTATGAAGAAAAAGAAAAGGGTAAAAAAATAGAAAAGACAGAGAGAGAGAGAGAAAGGGGGGAAAAAGAAACCTCTCAAAACAAAACAAATAAGTTAGCAGGACATTTAAAGCAGCTGCCTTCTATTTTACATGCCAAAATAAATATTGCCAAATTAGTAAGGCATACTGAACAAATTAAGCACTAAATGCAAATTTATCGACTGAAATACAATGGTGGAGTAGCCAAGGATCTTGCAATGGTACAGTTCACTTCTGTAAGTAGGTGTTTTGGTTGGCCAGTTGCTGGAGAGTGACGTGGGAATGGTAATATTAAAAAAGAGTATTCCTGTTACACCCAAGATGAACAATTTGTTTCAGAAAGTTCAAGTAAACATTTTCTAACATACATTCACTAATTTTAGAGTGTCTTTTGCTACCAAGAGAGAGATAAAAACTGGTTTTATAAGTCTCTCATGAAAATACAGCATTACAGAAATGTCAATGTCAGCATGATAAATTGTCCAACAAAATTTTGGTGGAGTTTCTCATTTCACAATAATGAGAACGTCTTGGTTCTGTTCTCCCATGTTCTTATAAGGACACATATGGCCTTTTTTATCTCTGATGTGATTTAACCTTAAATAACTAGAAAAAGTATCACAAGAGCTGCTGTATACATATGTTACAAATGAGTATGAATATATATATACACATATTTTCAATATTCAGAGGGAAATAACCAGTCTAATATACTAAAGCTAGTTCTTGGTAGTTCATACACATGGTCTACGTGAGAGCTCATAAGCCATTTTTATCAATGCACTGCTCCACTTTCCATAATTTCAATGTTACAAAAAAAAAACCCTCAACCAACCAACCAAAACACACACACACACACAAGAAATTTTACATTGAGAAAATCAAAGCTCAAAGTTTTGCTTCAGGTCGCTCTAGCCCAGATTGTTTTGGCATCACTAGCTTGTTGGCTTGACACAAACCATTCAGATTTAAAATAAAATGTTTAAGGTCTCCCTTTGATAAAGTTGATAATATGATGCAGGAAGCATACTGTGGCCAAGTAGTTTAATGCACATGGAACAAACAGATTTTTTTTTTTCTCTAAAGCAATGGCACTTGCATGCATCAGTAAGATTCTGGGACTGACATAGCTGATGTGGGGTCGATTTTTAAACACCAAGAACACATCCCTGTTCACTAAACAGAAGCATCAAGGTTCAGAGATAGCAATATTATTTTTTAAAGTATATAAAACCTATATTGAGCAGTTAGTGACCTACAACTAGCTAGAGCCTTGTTCCAGAAAAATTATTTCAATATTGTGACTTTTAACCCCGAATTCAGAATGAAGCAGCAAAATATTCAAATATTTCTTGGAACCAGACCTCATAATTTTTCCTTTGCAATTTTCTTTTTTGACTCTCTAGAGCTAAGAGTTCTCAACTAAAAGCTTCACCTTTCCAGGCTTTAGTAAGTGTATAAGGTTAACACTCCAGGGGGAGTAACCCTGAACCTGACCCTAGGGGTCTTGACTCCTCCCCAGGGGTGGGTCACACCACCAGGTGATGGTTAGCCCACTCCCCCCCAATTCCTGTCCTATAAAGGAGGGGAGCTTCCTCTTCCTCTCTCTCCCTCGCCACACACCTCACTCTACACATCTCTGCATACGTACCAGCATACCATATGGCAGACACAAGGCAGACAAAGCCACTATCACACAACTCGGGTTGTATTTATACCTTTTGTATTTCGCTATTTTCCCTTCTCTGTCCTTTGTAAACTTCCCTACCTCCAATACCTTTCTAAGTTATTGTTAAACTCTTCCTTTTAACTTTCAAATCAAGTGAGATTGATTTATTCGGGTGTGTTTACCTCTCTCTATCCCTACATCTAATCCCTTCCTTTGGGAAAGAAGGGAGAAGAGGGGAGGGCACTATACAAATTGTTATTGGGTCTATCAAATGTATTAGAGTCTCTGGGAATTTGAATTAGAACCCAAGACAGTAAGCTATATTGAACTAGCTTTTATTATACAACTAAAAGAAAAATAGAGATGAAAACAAACAAAAATGTCCAATTGCATCTACAAGTGTTTCAGCCATCTTTTCAAGTAAGCTGGTAAATGCCTTTAAAGGAAGTTCCTATTGACCTTATCTGCATCACACTACCTCATTTCAGCATCCCAACCATGTAAGTATTGAGATTAGGAACAGATTGAAATTAAACGGCACCTGCTCCTGACAGACAAAGGTTTCTGCTTCAAATTTACTCTCTTACACTCAACCATACACTTTGGTTGAGCATCTACAGAGTTGCAACTGAAACCCATCCACCCGTAGACTCCAAGGAGAGATGTCTGCTTTGATTATCAGCAAGAACATTTGGCAAAACATGTGCAACACAATTAAGGAAAACAAAGTTATGAAGTTTACTGCTTGAGTCAGCTCAGTTCAAAACAAGCAAACTTATTCCAACAAAATGTTATTGGTTTCCTTGGCTATGGAGCCCTTCTGGAAAAGAAAAAAAAAAAAACCAGCCACAAAACCCCATTGCAATTCTAAATTATGACGCACTTTGGGGGCTAGATTTTCCTCAGAGAGCACTGAAAACAAAAATTTTTGTGTGTTAATTCAAAATCAGAATAGACATTTTACAGAAAGTTGGATTTCTGTGCTCTGAAGGGGGCTGCACATTTCCTGGTTTGTTATAAAATTTTGGTCAGGGTGAGAAAGGGAATATTTCCTTATGCTGAAAGATTATATGGGCCTTGATGAGGCTGAGAAACAGAGAAGAGAGAAAGTAAGAGCTCATCTGTGGTTTTTTTCACAACAGAGACGAAATCTAACTCCCAGGCTGGATTGAGAGGATAAGTTTGCATCACCACAGCTATCTGTACAATGATGGCATTTAGAGTGTAAGCTTTAGTCCACAGTAGCTCTGCTCCTCTTGGGTGAGATGTCTTTCTCCCCATCTCAAGGGGCCAGTCTTGCAAGACAAAATATCAGATTATTTTTCTTTCTCATATTTAGAATCACAGAAGCATAGAATCATTTTGGTTGGAAAAGACTTGTAAGGTCATTGGGTACAACCATTACTTAACTCTACCAAGTCTGCTGCTAAACTGTGTCCCTCAACACCACATCTTTGCATCTTCCAAACACCTCCAGGGTCGATGATTCAATCACATCCTTGGGGAGCCTATTACAGTGTTTGATAAACCTTTCACTGGAGAGATTTCTTCAAATAATCCAATCTAAACTTCCCCCTGTGCAACTTGAAGCCTTTACCTCTTGTTTTATCACTTGTTACTAGGGAGAAGAGAATAATCCTCACCTTGCTACAACCTCCTTTCAGGGAGTTGTAGAGAGCAAAGTCTCCCCTCAGCCTCCTTTTCTGCAGACTAAGCAACTGCAGTTCTTTAGTTGTTTCTCATAATAACTATTCTCCAAATCCTTCACCAGAGCTTTATTGCCTCTGTCTTAGACCCTCTCCAGCACCACAATGTCTTTCTTGTCGTGAGGAGCCTAAAAATGAGCACAGTACTCAAAGTACAGCCTCACCAGTGCCAGGTACAGGGAGAAATAATTTCCAGGGTCCTGCTGGTCACACTATTCCTGACACAGGTCAGTATGCTAATGGCCTTCTTGGCCACCTGGTCACACTGCTGGCTCATATGCATACGGATGTCAGTCAGCACCCCCAGGTCTTTCTATACTGGGCCTTTTTCTAGCCACTCATCCCCAAACCTCTATCATTTCATGGGGTTGTTGTGACCAAACTATTTTTTAGAGTTCATCTGAAGTAAAATGGATCCAGCTTTCTTCCACGTAATGTAAAACATATGGGAACAGGGTTGTGCAAGTCACAAGCTGACATGAACCAAAGCCCTTCAGTGATTGTCTCAGCCCCACATGATATTCTGAAATCTGACAGACCTGTTACATGAGCAAATACTTGTAGCCCGCCAGCCAGCTTTGTAGCAACTACACAGCATAGAGGGCTGGGAGGAGAGTTGTTCCATTTACTTCACGCTGATTTGTGTTACACCATTCTGAGGGACAGAAACGGGTGAAGCACATTGTGTGCCAGAACTCTCTACAACATAACTTCCTCTTACTACTTGAAAGCTAATATGTGTACCGGACTTACACCAAACTCATTTGAGCATGTGAATAAGACTGCAAAATGTGCTAGCATCAGTATCCTCTGAAGGTGAATAGATTGACATATGTTACGACACAAATTTCCATGGCAGAAGTAACCACTGCTCAGGTTAAAAAATGGAGAAAACAAAGATTTTTCTTTTAAATTGTGGCTAATGTGTAAATTCTTGATTATAATTATGTTCAGAAACAAGAAAATTTAGATTTCTTTTCTGTACTGGTAGGCATTATTTTCAGTAACTGCTGCCTTCTACTTCTTGTTACCTTTAAAGCAAAACATTTTTTGTAAGAGTTTACTGGTTTGGAACACCCTTCATATTCACTACTGAATTTTGTTTCTAGAGGTTGCACCACGGGCTTAGATGTGTTGCAGACAAATTATACTCCACCATGTCATCTTTCTAATGTGGTGGTACATCCACACTGCATAGATGTGAGCTTCCACCTGTTCTTTCCTGTGCATTTATGGTATGGATTCATCAAAGAGATGTCCTGAGGCCAGCATTGACTGCTGTGCACTGAAGGTGGAGTCAACTCATTTGAAGAAGTTGTATTTAGGCAATACAGAGTGCCATACATGTTGTTCAGACTGCTGATGAGCTGAAAGCTTTTGCCTGACAGTAATCATCTACACCTGATCCCAGAGCATATGTACCTTGCAGGTTTCACAGAGTGGTTCAGATAGGATAAACACATGCTGCTCTCCTAAATCTGAAGTGCTGGTGTTGCACCCCAGAGGAACAATTCAAGCACCACTATGGTTATATGATTGTTCTCCAATAATCCTTTATTGCAATGATACAGCAACTTATATGCTAACTTGGAAGAGGTGTGCATAGCTAGCTTAGTTAAGATTGGTACATGTGGAAGGTACAGGCTTAAGGTTATGTGTGAGGTACAGATAGGTTAAACTTTCACAAACAACTTGTAGGGTCAGCCTCCTGTGTCCAGCAGATCCTGCCTCCTGCAGCTGCATGTGGAGGGGGGTTGCTTCACCATCTTAGTTCCTGCCTCAGGATGGACTCAAGGACACTCCACAGCATGGGTTGCTCATGTTTATCAGTTTATGTCCTCTGTTAGCAAGAAATCCATCCACACTGAAGGTTGCTCTGTCCCAAGCATCCATGAATGCTTTCCGTGAGCAGTTTAGCATCAGCAGAACTGCAGGCCCTCATGACTTCGTGAATGTGGAGTACATGGATTTGCCCAGTGTGCTGTACACAGGGTAGCTCACAGGCAAGGAACACCACTGCATGTATCAAGGTGGGAGCTGGAAGCAGTTAGACATAAGTAGCTCAAACTACGCAGCAGCATAAGTTCTGCACGTGCCATGGGCAAAGCAGAGCCAATTATGTTTTATCAGTCTCAGACTGCTGTATTGTCCCCTTCACTTTTTGACATTGATCTAGTGGAACCAGTGCATAAAAAGACACACTTTCATATTCTTTTTTTTTTTTTTTTGAGTAAAAATATTTCAAAGAACCCCTTCCCATCAGTAATAACATATGGTTCTATTTTACTTAATTGTTGCTCTACATAAAAAGACTGGAGATAAAAGTTATTTTCTGCAAAGTCACAGCTGTATTGCCAGCTGCATTACTGGCAAAAGTAGCTATTCTAACATGATTTTTTTCCTCCTCTTTATATTCTTGATATATAGCTTAGATTTATATTGTCTTCATTCATTTGCGTAAGCTGCAACAATATAATGCCAGCTATCTACATCAGAGTCACTAATTTAATGAAAATATATTTAACTCTACCAAGCTTCCCAAAACCATATGGAAAAATATCTCTTAATGCACATACATGCAGCTTTGGGGAAGACAATCAAACAAGATCTGAGGGCAAAATGTGTTCACTTGGTCTTTTGAAAGAAAAGAAAAAAGACCAGAACTGTAATATCCCTCCATCTCCTGTATTACCAGGAGCCAATTTTTAACAAAGTGTAATTGTGTTGGCTACAATCTGAAGAATACACTATATTCTTTAAAATGCTTAAGGATTAGTGTCTTCAGCTAGTGAGACAATCTTGCTATTGTCTCCAAAGCTCTCTGTCTTGTTGTTTTATCTTAGAGGAAGTTTATTCCTAGATAGTGATCTTCATAACATCGAGTCAAGAATAGAGACATTGACAGTTAGTGGATGTAGTTTATTGCTTCTTCATAAAAGCACTATTTAGTAGTAAGAGTGAATATTTGAGTCAGCAAAGACTTGCATTTGCTCTTTTCAGCTAATCTGTCAGGCTTTGCTTATTTATAGATCTTAGGAGCTTCTGCCTTACTTTTGGCCATAGCTGAGACATTGTCTGACTGTAGGTTTTCATACGATTTTTGGAGAGGGCACAGTTTAAACTTTAACTTTTATAGTTATATAGGAAGTAAAAAATGCTTGCATAGTATTGTTTGTACACTCAAAGTTGCAGAGATCAGAGAAGATAGCTGGCACCAAGAAACTTAAGACACATTCAGAAACATGTTCATGTGCCAATACATCTCCAAAGTTTTCAGTCACTTTCCAGTACTTTGCTGGTGGCCTCCATTCTTTGACTCTGAGAAATCCTTTCAGTTAGGATATCCTCAAAGCAATTACAATTTCTAATTAGACATTAAAACTGTTGTCATTATTTTGTCATTTTCTATGAAATGTAATTTGCTTTTCTGTTTGTAGAAGAATTACTGTGGTTATTTGGTTTTTGTTTAGTTTTGGGTTTTTTTCTGACTTGCCAAATGAAAACTTACCAGAAATAAACAAATAGAATTACCAAAGTGCCTCTCTATGTGGAATGACACTGCTTTCTCATGGCCACGGGGTAGAATATCTCAAAATCTGGAAGAAAAAAAATTAAAAGCCGAAAAAGAAAAGCTGCTGTCTAAGTTTTTGGCAACATTAGGAAACATACATCTGCCTGAATGCAAATTCTCTTCAAAAAAATCAGTGGCATTGTGTCTTAATCCTGATTATTATTAATTCTTTTACAAAAGTTGGAAAATTTAGTTTACTGAATGAAGCACAAGCTAGGAAACTTCATGGTTTTCAATGAACATTAACTCATTTACTCTTTTGGCACTTCATGTCTTAGAGTCTGTTCCCTTGCCATTTCTGCTCAGGTCTTTGCCACCTAAGACATTACTGATAACCACATCCAGCATTCTCCTTTCTGCTACACACTCTCTGAAAGCCAAACCTCCTTACTGCTTCACACTCCCATGGGCCACCAGTGTCTAGTCTTGTCACAAGTCCTTGTCATCATTTGTTGGTAGTTTTGAAAGAATGCACCGAAACACAGAACGATAATCATAGAATCACAGAATCACAGAATCAACCAGGTTGGAAGAGATCTCCAAGATCATCCAGGCCAACCTAGCACCCAGTCCTATCCAGTCAACTAGACCATGGCACTAAGTGCCTCAGACAGGCTTTTCTTGAACACCACCAGGGACAGTGCCTCCACCACCTCCCTGGGCAGCCCATTCCAATGCCAATCACTCTCTGTGGCAAGAACTTCCTACTAACATCCAGCCTTTACTTCCCCTGGCACAACTTGAGACTGTGTTCCCTTGTTCTACTGGTGGGTGTCTGGGAGAAGAGGCCACCCCCCACCTGGCTACAACCTCCCTTCAGGTAGTTGTAGACAGCAATGAGGCCACCCCTGAGCCTCCTCTTCTCCAGGATAAACACCCCCAGCTCCCTCAGCCTCTCCTCATAGGATTTGTGCTCCAGGCCTTTCACCAGCTTTGTTGCCCTTCTCTGGACATGTTCCAGCACATCAACATCTCTCTTGAATTGAGGGGCCCAGAACTGGACACAGTACTCAAGGTGTGGCCTGACCAGTGCTGAGTACAGGGAAAGAATAACCTCCCTTGTCCTACTGGCCACACTGTTCCTGATCTGGGCCAGGATGCCATTGGCTCTCTTGGCCACCTGGGCACACTGCTGGCTCATCTTCAGCCTACTATCTATCAGTACCTCCAGGTCCCTTTCCTCCTGGCTGAATGTAAGACTAAGTAAGATAGCGCCCCATAGGGATGGGATGTGTCTGAGGGGAGGTTAAGACCAATAGTAATTTCTTACTGGTATTAAAGAAGTATTTATGAATAAAAGACAGGAAGTATCCCTGCATTCTCAAACATATCTAAAGTGATGATTTTTTTGCAGCTTCCCATATTTTCTTTAGAGTTGACACTTCTGGTAAACTGCTGAAAATGTGCAGCTGTCTTTAATAAAGACAAGGCTTAATTAGTAAATCTTCTCTGTTGTTGAATAAGAAAAGTCAGAGAGGCAGGAGGAACAGATTTATTTTGGTGCCATTTGAATCCTAGCTAGCCTAGCATGCAAAGCTGAAATAAATGATGTATAAATGGAAAAGTCATCCCCTATGTTTAACAGCAAACAGTAGATACAATACACCATGTTCTGGTGCAGAAGAGAAGCTTTCCAGCAGAATTATTCCAGATTTTCACTGTTGTGGCTGAAATGAGAAACTGTCCCACAGAGCATATGTAACTGTAAGAGTAACATGATATTCTTTTTCCTTGGATGATCTTGTTCAAGCTCTGCTTGAACTACCACCCACGGCCAACAGTCCATAACGTGGCCCAGTGATGTTCAGTGTTGTACAAACTTGTAACGAAAAATAGTCTCATACCTGAAGAGTTTGAAACTTGACTGTAGTATTATAAGCTACAGAGGAATATAGCAAATGCAGTGAGCAGTATATTATTGATTTAGTTGGGGCAATTATTGAGGCAGGAATTATAAAAGTTGTAGCTATTTTTATTTCTGGGAAGCCCTGTCCACAGCTATGTACAAATTAGTTAATTTTGGGCTGTAATTCAGGCAGGAAAATTTTCACAAGGATGCTTATAGGAAATTCATTCATTTAGGAGAACCAGAAAAATTGGTAAAGTTTAGCCACAGAACAACTTTTTCTCACTTACAAAGAGGTAACCTGGATCTCTAGGGAAAGTCTGTTGTACTCACTGCAGTGGAGTAGTAATTTCAAGATAGTCCCTGGCTCCTTTGTGGCAGTGTTGGAACTGCTCAGCCATTGAGAGGCTTCCAGATTTTCCCAGGATGCTGGGAAAGAGGCAGACAATCTCTGACCTGATCCTGGTTTCTCTTGGCACAGAGATTTGCAGAGGTGCAGGCAGGATCTCTTGCAGATATGCAGAGAGCACAATGTCGGTGGCACTTCTTGCCACATCATGATGCACTTGAATGCCTTCTCCTGGGAAACCTGAGCCACTTACATTTCCAGGTAGTTCAAGCCCAAAATATTAGGGCTAAGCTGGTCAGAAGCATGAGCCAGAGCAGAACATGTTGTCCAGGAGCAGTGAGGCAGAGGCAGCCCAGTGAGGCAGAGGCAGCCCCATGAGGCAGAGCCAGCCAGGCAGAGGCAGCACAACTGTTTGCAACTTAGCTCAATTCATATGATTTGCCCAAGTGCAATGGCTCCTTTGGCCACAGAGATTCACCAAGCAGAATGGCCTTTGCAAAACTGACCATATTAGGTGAAACCAGGGCTTGCTCACCCTTATTTATTCAAGACACCAACAAGTACCTAAACACCTGTGGCTACCTGTTTATCACTTTGGAAGGGGACAAAATGACCCAAGCCTTCGTTTTCCTCCCGCCCTTGCTTCTCCCATCAGCAGAAGTGTGGTGCAAGCCAGGACATCTAATAGGCCTATTTGCCTTACAGAACAATTATTATCAGAATTGAAATAATATATTTGGCTATTAATGCAACCATTTTCATGTTTAAAGGTGTTATGGAAGAGAAGTTTTAAGAAGATTCTGAATAGGCTTGTAGATACTCCTTTCACATGAGTAAAAAGAATAAAGCTTCAAGCTAATTTTGGTGAAGATGGACTAATGGATGATTTGGGACAGAAAGAGGGCTCATCGGGGGTCAGAGCACTGTTGTCAGCTTTGCTCTCACATCAGGTGACATTGGACCATGGGCCACAGTGGGAAGATAACCACACTGGTTAGAGGGTTTCAGCCTGCTATACTGATTGTCATGAAGGTGAAGGTGGCAGGTGATATTTTGCTGGTGTTGAAAGACAAAGACCTAAAGAACCATAGAATCAGTCAGGGTTGGAAGGGACCACAAGGACCAGCTAGTTCCAAACCCCCTGCCATGGGCGGGGACACCCTACCCTAGATCAGCTTGGCCAGAGCTACATCCATCCTGGCCTTAAACACCTGCAGCCATGGGGCCTCAACCACCTCCCTGGGCAACACACTCCAGCCTCTCACCACTCTCATGGTGAAGAATTTCCTCTTCACATCCAGTCTGAACCTACCCACCTCCAGCTTCGCTCCATTCCCCCCTAGTCCTGTCACTACCTGATATCCTGAAAAGTCCTTCCCTGGCTTTTTTGTAGGCTCCCTTCAGATATTGCAATGCTACAAGAAGGTCACCTGGGAGGCTCTTCTTCTCCAGACTGAACAGCCCAAACTCTTTCAGTCTGTCCTCATAGCAGAGCTGCTCCAGCCCTCTGATCATCCTCATGGCCCTTCTCTGGACATGCTCCAGCATGTCCACATCCTTCTTGTAATGGAGGCTCCAGAACTGGATGCAGTACTCCAGGTGGGGTCTCAGCAGAGCAGAGTAGAGGGGGAGAATCACCTCCCTCAACCTGCTGGCCACACTAAATGAGGAGCAGGACCTGAAAGGTCATATACTTGAAGCTTTAAAAAAGGAAGATAATGTGTCTGAAATAACCAACCAAGAAAATTATGTTTGGAATACTGTTCTGAAAGTACTTTAAGTGAAACAGGACCAACTTATCAGAAAACTATAGAAGAAAATTATATAAGGACTGGAAAATCCTGACTTATAATGGCTGTTGTTAAACTTATAGTGGTTCTGTCTGATATGTATCAGTTATGGGGAAAAAAAACTTACATAATGGAATGAAAGGCAAGTCAGAGTCATCTGCAATAAATATAAATCATAGAATCATAGAATCAACCAGGTTGGAAGAGACCTCCAAGACCATCCAGTCCAACCTATCACCCAGTCATCTAGACTATGGGACTAAGTGCCTCAGCAGCACAATTGTAAGCTGAGAAGCACAGTAAATTAATACATTTAAAGTTATGAGTGGGCTATCAGAAGCTACAGGCATAAAAATATTCAACACAGGCAAATACTGTGTCCTGGAAAAAATCCAGCTCAGTTATAATCAGTTTCACAGTAAGTAGATAGTGCCAAACTGATTCCTGTTGAAACTAAAAATAAGCCAGGACTAGGCATGTTTTGCGGAGATTTTTGCTTTAGATATACCACATTTATGCTCATACTGTGCTGTTTTTGGGTGCTTTGAAAAGTGTCCTAAGATGTGAGTTCATGCAGATGGAAATAGGACAAAGGAAGGAGCTATGTATTACACCCCATTTATGCCACTGAGGGACTGCCAATATTTTAATTGTCATTTACTGGCTTTATCAGAAATTTGACATAATTTTAGTTCTCATTAAGAAGAACTTGTAGGAAGCACAACCTTGACCTGTAAGCATGTTAAAGTAGTGCTCTTCACTCAAAGTATGCCCTTTTCTGCTGGTCTATATTAAATGTTGAAAAATGCTATACATTAACATCTGTTATTACACAATAGTTCTCTATTTGCTTCCAGGGAGCTTACACTAACCCAGCATTGCATAATTCTTTTTCTTCCCATCAAACAATGAGAGTGTATGTTGGCCTGTAAAATACTGTATGGCCTCAAGTAATGCATACCTCTCAAAGATGGTACAAAACTTCATTGTTAGGGCAGTTGTGCCAGACAATTTGCACTGTGCCTCAGTTCAGGGCAGAGTAGCTATCTTGATGCTGAAAGATTTAAACTGTCTCAGAAAGATTTTGAAAGATTTCATGCATGAGGCAAGTGAGTCAAGATAGATATGAGCAGTTTATGGGATTTGAGAAGGACAGGTGGCAGTACTGGCTGCACTCTGTAAGAACAGAGATAGGGACATGGTTATATCTGATACCTTGCTAACGAAATCATGATGTCCTAAACCATGAGGAGAACTCTTTGCTCAATCTGCAGAGACTGCTTTTGAAGTTTGTGTGCCAATGTGATCATCCTCTCCTCTCTCCTGAGCATGACATGACATGGAGCTCTTTGCCAGAGCAGCTGCAGCTATTAATACCATTACCAAAGTGATAAATGGTGATGTGTAGGTAGAAGTAAAATAGATTCTGATACCTGCCCTATGAAAAAATAATGTAGGTTTATGATTGATTTTTGCTACCTGAGGATATAATGGGCTCAACTGTGTTCAGTTTTGGGCCTCTCACTTTGGGAAAGTCATTGAGGTGCTGGAGTGTGTCTGGAGAAGGGCAACAAAGCTGGTGAAGGATTTGGAGAACAGACCTTATGAAGAACAGCCAAAGGGACCACAGTTGTTTAGTCTAAAGAAAAAGAGGCTAAGGGAAGGCCTTCCTGTTCTCTACAATTCCCTCAAAGGAGGTTGGAATCAAAAAGTTTTAATTTATCACTGAAAATTCAAAGAGGAAGGACTTGTTTAACTCAGAGGCTTGATATTGTCTTTATGTGCAGAGCATTGTGACCAGTGACAGCACACATTGCTGTGTACAAGCAAAACCCTCTTGCTACTATAGACTCTGTAAAGAATTTGTTACTATTGTTAGTTGCTGAACATTTGGAATTAGATGTCTCCTGGACAATACACATAAATAGAGAGAGCCAGATGGGTTCCATCTGGTCAAATAGAAATGTTTACATCTAAACTGGTCCTTATATAACTCCCACAATATTCGGCAGCAAGGTTTCGTAAAATCATAGGATTATTTCAGTTGGAAAAGACCTTTAAGATTACTGAGTCTAGCCATCAACTAACTCTGTGAAGTCTGCTGCTAAATCATGTCCCTTAGCTTCATCATGTCACCGTGAAACTAGGCAGCCTATTCCAGTGTTTGATAATCCTTTCAGTGAAGGAGTTTCTTTGTCATAGCCAATCTAAACCTGCTCTGCCACAGCTTGAGGCCCTTTCCTCTCATCCTAGCACTTATTAGGGAGAAGAGTTCATCTCCCACTTGATTCCATTTTTTTTTCATAGGGCAAGTATTGATGCAATCTTGTCGATATTGCAAAGGTGAGAAGGGGTAAAATCAGTACAGAAATAGGCTTGACAGCATTGTGGCAATGGACATGCTTCAAAATACATGTTTCTCCTCCCACTCTCTCTGGTAATGATTATTGGTGCAGTGTGCTTAGTGTGGTAAAAGCAGAGTTATTATTGGTGATTCTTCCCTCCTCCACATTTTCATACTGGCCTCATACAGATTGTTGTGGGCCAAACCCAGTAATTCTCTGTTAATGATTTTAAGGAGGAGCTGGAAATGGGGAGATATATTTGGCCCTCCTCTTTTAGAATGCATGGCCACAAAAGAATACAATGTAACATTACTCAACTCCAAAGTGGGTAAATCCAAGGGTTCAACAAGAGCATCCTAGTCCAACTTGCAGGAAATGATGCCTTGAGCCAAATAACTGGTAACAGTCCAAAGTAATGCAGGCTTCCACCAAGCAGCTGGAGGAGCTAGCTCCTTAGGAGATGTTTATTATGCTTATTTACCTTTTGCAGTATCAATGCACTTCTTACTAACCTGTATCTTTGCTGAAGTTTGGAGCACACTGCTGCAATTCTTTGCCACTAGTACATGCTGGCCCACATACTGCCGAAGGGCAGACTCCAGCTTAGTCAAAGAACTAACTTGAAGGGTACCTTGGGAAAAAGCCCTTGAAAACAAAAGGGAAAGTTGGACTTCAAGAAAGAAATCTTGAAGGTACAGGAACAGGTTGGGCTGATGTGCCGGAAGCAGAACCACTGGGGAAGATGACCAGCCTGGATATGTGTGAGTGACTTGTGAAGGAATTAAGGGTTAAAAAGAGGGCATGTTACCTTTGGAAAGAGGCAGTGGTAACTCAGGAAAAAATTAAGGATGTTGCCAGGTGGTGTAGGAAGAAAATTGAGAGGCCAAAGCCCAGTTAGAACTCAGTGCTGCTCAAGGCTGAACCTTGAGTACTGTGTCCAGTTCTGGGCCCCCCAGTTTAAGAAAGATGTTGAGGTGCTTGAACGTGTCCAGAGAATGGCACCAAGGCTGGTGAAGGTGCTGGAGCACAGCCCTATGAGGAGAGGCTGAGGGAGCTGGGCTTGTTTAGCCTGGAGAAGAGGAGGCTCAGGGGAGCTCTCATTGCTGTCTACAACTACCTGAGGGGAGGCTGTAGCCAGGTGGGGTTTAGTTTCTTCTCCTAGGCAACCAGCAACAGAACATGAGGACACAGTCTCAAGCTGTGCCAGGGCAGGTTGGACATCAGGAAGAAGCTCTACACGGAAAGAGTGATTGCCCATTGGAACAGGCTGTTCAGGGAGGTGGTGGAGTCACCATCCCTGGAGGTGTTCAAGAAAAGCCTGAATGAGGCACTTAGTGTTGTGATTTAGTTAATTAGAAGGGTTAGGTGACAGCTTGACTTGATGATCCTAGAGGTCTTTTCCAATCTGGTTAATTCTGTGATAGAAAAACAAAGAATCACTGTGTTGATTATATGCTTTTGAGATGCTCTGCATCTTCAGTCTTGAATTTGTAAATATGAAATGTACTATCACCCTGATTATGTGCTTACTAGTGTAATGAAAAGGTCATATTAGCATTAAATAGATTCTTCTATGAAAACAAAGTTTGTTATCTGATCTGAAAGTGAAAGAGCCATCAACAACTTACATTTCTCATAGTAATAGAGCATTCCATAATAAAATAGAACTCTATCAGAATGATAAAATAATAGAAAACTTTTACTGAGATTTAAAAATAGGTATGATCTTCATTCAAATAAGAATACTATCCTAAAAAGGGGAAGGTTGAACAAGGAGGAAAAGGACAACTAAAATTTCAGAAGGGCAGAGAGTTTAGACCTGGCAGAAATTTGACATGGTGGTATTTGTTCTCCTGCAGATCTGTAATTCTCTTGTGTTTCCTATGAATAATGGCTGAGCCTAAGAAGTTAATTTACAAAGTCCATAAGCTCATTTCTTTAGCAGTCATGGCTTGTCCAGAGAGTTAATTATGTAAAGTGACCTTAATGATGAAAGTCTGGAGATTTTATCCATGTGTTGCTGTTGGAGAACACATTCGGTGGAGCGCTATGGGAAGATGACTCTTTGTTCACCAATATGGTTAGATGGTCAAATCCCCTTTATTTCCATGATACAGTAACTTATATGCATTCTAGCAAGAGGCGTGCTCAGCTTAAGATTGGTTACAGTCAGAGGGTCCAGAGTTACTTGTAAGGCATCAATAGGTCAGCATACCATAACAATCTGAGGGTCAGCCTCTGGGGCTGGCTAAACTCTGCCCACCTGCAGCTGCATGTTGCTGATATATTCAAAGAGTGGTAGGCAGCAAAAGATAACAACAGAACACCATGGTCTGTGGTTTGTGTGCTTTGAGCACAAACTATTCCCCAACCTGTAAGCTCTAGCTGTGGTCTAGCTAAACAGTTCCCACCAATCAGCTGCAACTTTTTTTCTCATTAAGTCATATTTCCTCAAAATTAATTAAAGGTCTGGAACTTGGTGCTGTTGAGGTTAGGTTGAGAGATGGGAGGGGTGACTTGAAATTAAGTTGAATTTGAGAAAGATAGAGCCCAAAGACTGAATTAAACTCAATGGTTTGGTGATCATTCAGCTATCAAATGTATAAGATATTGTAGCACCAGAATTTATCTAGGAAGGACCAGCTACACACAGCAGATGTTGAAGAGTATCATAAAAAAGATGAATGACACTGAATGTAGTGTAACTCTAGCTAGAAGAATGACCAGCTGATTCTCTTGTAGGCTTTGCAAAGCATCCTTTCCACGAGGGAATGCTGTGGGAACTGGTGTAAGATGGATTAAGGAGTGGCAAGATTTCCTTCAGAATGAAGGTACAACCAAATTTTGTTTTGTCACAGAGCAACTTGGTAGGATTTTTCTTGTAAAAAAAAAAAAAAGGTTATTTTCAATGAATGCTTTTGTTCAGCAAAAGATTGATTTTGGATGATGTAAAGAGAATGATCATGATTGTGTTATTAGAGGGCTCCAGAAACATTACTGGAAGAGCACACAACAGAAGGAAGGCCCTATGACAATAAAGAACACCCTGAAGTTCTTTTTTGTACTAGAGAATCTCCACAATATCGCATTCAGAACTCCTAATGGAGTGATTCTGTGAGAAACATTATGGTCATTACCTACACAGAATTCTCTCATAAAAGTTCTTAAGCATTTCAGTATGTTTTCTTTTGGATGGCCAGAAAAGCTGAGAGAAGTGAGAAGGTGCAAAGAGCTCTCACAAATATAAAGGAAACATATAAATAGTAGTCTTGACCTCTCTCAGCTCACAGTTACAGAGCAGCAATGCACAGACAACAGGAAGAAGGATGAAACTAATGACTGAATGGGAAGGATGAAATTAATTATTTATGTCATTTCAGCAAAGTTATTCTTGACTCCTGCAGCAGAACAACATGCCAGATGAGATGTTGATGCTTTTTTGCTTCCAAACAATGTAAAAAGATGGAGCATTATAAAGCAAAAGGCTCAATTACCTTTTAAGCTTAGGACTGAAGACTTTTTTTTTGAGACTTCCAACTGTCTTTCCATACCTGCTTTCAAGGTAAGAAAACTGGTAGCTGAAATCAGCAGAAAGTCATACTCTATAGGTTGAGATTCCATGTTCACAATGATACTATGTTGAGATCATCTTGTTCTTACAACAAAGAAATGTGCGTTCAGTGCTTGGAATATAGCTGCCATTGGAGCTGTCCCCTACTGCAACCTGGAAAAGTTAAGTTCAAAGCTCTTGACTTTTTCTCTTACCCTGAACTAACCTGCCTGAGCTGTTCTCTATCTATTGCATGACATCTCAGCAAGTGTTATATAGGTTATGTCCCACTGTCATCTATGGACTAGGAATCTATCTTGTTTTCCAGCCCACATAGGAAAAAAAAAAGTGATGAGAATTTGGATGTGTGATGGTTTGGGTGTTACCTGCTCCCCCACTCTTATGAAATCACCCAGACTAGACTCAGCTGGCTGAAAATTAAAGAATGAACCTTTATTTACAGCTCAGCACAATATACAAGCAGATATTTACAATATATACAGCCATATACAGAAATATACAAGTTAAAAAGTAATACAGAAACATAACAGCCTTCCCAGAAGCCAGAGTCCACAGTAGGGGCTCCCAACCACCCTTCCACCTTCTTTCCACCCCTCTGCCTTATCCCAAACTTTACCTCATGAGCAAGGTGAGTTTGGAGGATTGACCACGGGGATTGGAAAGTAGAAGGATTAGTTACACACAAAGCAGTACAGGAAGAAAAGCACAGGCACCCAGAGACACACAGCAACTGTGTTATCTGTGTTTGAGTGCTTGTTTTTATACATCTCAGGAAGCCTATGAGTGAAGTAGACATCATCATTGTTTCCTTTTCATAGCCTGGAATCCAATTCTCACCAAAATATTCCAGCTATTCTCAAACTAGCACAGGATGTAACATTTTCATCCTAATTTCACCTCAAGAATTCAAAGTTCATATAATCTGTTTAACAGATTTAGATTTACAGTTTAGATTCGATTTATTCTAACAATAAAGTCTCGTTACACAATTCAGAGGCAGATAGCTAGCCTGACTGCAAACCTCTGACTCAGACTTCATTCCCGGGATTTGTTTCAGGCTCATTTAGAATCATAGAATCAGTCAGGGTTGGAAGGGACCACAAAGATCATCTAGTTCCATCCCCTTGCCATGGGCAGGGACACCCTACCCTAGATCAGCCTGGCCACAGCCTCATTCAACCTGGCATTAAATACCTCCAGGGATGGAGTCTCAACCTCCTCCCCGGGCAATCCATTCCAGGATCTCACCACTCATGCTCAACAACTTCCTCTTCACATCCAGCCTGAACCTACCCATCTCCAGCTTTGCTTCATTCCCCCTAGTCCTATCACTCCCTGATATCCTGAAAAGTCCCTCTCCAGCTTTTTTGTAGGTCCCCTTCAGATGCTGAAAGGCCACAATAAGGTCACCTCAGAGCCTCCTCTTCTCCAATTTGTCATTTCCGTATAATCTTCACTGCCTTTTGTTTTGTTTGTTTGTTTGGTTTGGTTTGAATATGGATTTATATAGCCAAGCCAAAATAAGGAAGGAAGACATTCCTTATTGTAAATTAAATTTAGAATGCAAAATTGTCTCTGCCAATTAAAAAAAATATATATAAAAAAAACAAAGCTAGATTTTGCAGACATAAATTTCAAACCACATTATATTGCTGGAAACGTTCAATTTTTTTCTAAATGGAAGTGATGACAAAACTTTAGATGGCAACATCCTCAATAAAAAAAAATATAATATATACACACACAAAAAAAAAGGGTTATTAAAGAAGGAAAAAGACTTACTATTCAGATTACACCATGTGTCCCTCATCCTTATCCAATCTTGTAAGATTTATGGTTTGCTAATTCTGTAAGGCAAAAGGACATTCCCCACCCAGCAAAGTTGGTCAAATCTACTCCAGACAGTGATATTTGGATTAACACATGTTACAGAACTCCTTATAATTTTACTGCTGCCAGGACATTTCAGTTAAAGACCACAACAGGACATTTCAGTTAAAGACCACAATACTGTGAATGCTGGAATGGACAGCTGGTCTTGCCTTCTGGTTGCTGAAGACATAAGCAAATTAAAAACCTGGGCAATATGTTTCTCTGGGAAATTTCTGTTTAGCAGGGAGTCTGCTCTCATAAGCCCAATAGAGAAATATAAATATGGCTATGCATGCATATAAATATGGCTAAATACATGCACATGTAGCTGGAGAGTTCCAGAACTCTAGGATATTTGTGTTTTAGTCTAAAAGAATCAAATCAAGTTTCTTACAATCTCTTCTAAATACTAGGGAAAAAATAGGTTGGAAACAGATACAGAGCCTTGATCCAGTTCCACTCAAGTTACAGTTTTCCCACTGACTTCCGTGGGAGTAAATTACACTACTGGAGTGGGTGGTCCCTCTGTCCTGTACGGTGGGCCAAATCATCCCTAGATCCTAAATCACCATGTGCTGTGGTTTGGATATACTGCTGCTTTGAAATTTCAGGTTTGGCTGAGCTGTGCAGTTGGTAGAGTGAAACAAAGGATGGGTTTTTTGCTGATGGATGTTTTCTTGTTTCCCATCTTGGCCCCTAGTACAATTTAGAACATCCTAAGGTGCTAAAATCTAAAAATTAAGAGCAGCAGTAATCAATCTTCAAGGGAAACACTGGCAGTTGGAAATCACTGAAATAATTCCCTTGCCATTTAGTCACCTTTGCTGGCTTTATATCAGCTGGAGACCCTCCCCAAGCATATTCTCAACTCGCCTTTGGAATCACTAGAAAAATACAAGATTGGAACTGAGCTGAGTCATTTGCTTTCTGCCTTGGTGCTTGGTCATATCTCTGTTCATGACCAGTAATATTTTTGAGGAACTGGCTACCAGTGGTGCACTGAAATGACTAGAGCAAGCAACAGCATCCTTCAGGTACTAACAAAACATTATTTTCCTTTTGATTTTCCTTTTTCCTTTCAGTATGTGTTAGCAGCTGTCCTTTGCTGGCCAAGCTGGCTAAGGTATACTGAAATCACGGAGTTATAAAAATTTACATAAAGCAAAAACTAGATGCCAAGTTTATTTCTTGTTTGCTACAGAGTAACTGCATAAGCTATTCTTGAAAACATGTTAGAGGAGCAAGTAAATACCATGATCTTTGTCCAAATCCACAAAGGCAGTAAGCTGTCACGACACTTCTGAATTCCTGGAGCAATATGGGCTCACAATGTTTAGGGCCCTAAACATACATAATATTATTTGACAAAGTGTGTTTAGACATCTGCATACAGCTAAGCACTAAAACCCAAATTTTAAGATGAGATTAAACATCTTGCACATCTACAAACAATACCTGTCAACACATTACCCAAATTCTTATGTCTAAACATGGCACATGTCTCCCTTGCTTGTCAGTAAATTCCAAACATTGATTACTCATTCCCTCCACCCCAAAAAAAGAAAACAAACCCCAGATCAAGAATAGTTGTTCTGAATTTGCTGTCCTTTCATCATGTATCTTGTTCTTGCATTGTATGCTTGCCTGAAATGGAAGGGATGGTTATGTCAAGCATTTTTGCTAAAGCCTTCATAAATCTACTCTCGTGCACATTGTGCTGCACCCTTTTTGGCAGTCTGGTTTACCTGCACCACTGTGTAGCTGTGTCCAGGTATGCCACACTTGATCATAGAATCATAGAATCAACCAGGTTGGAAGAGACCTCCAAGATCATCCAGTCCAACCTAGCACCCAGCCCTAGCCAGTCAACTAGACCATGCCACTAAGTGCATCAGTCAGGCTTTTCCTGAACACCTCCAGGGACAGTGACTCCACCACCTCCCTGGGTGGCCAATTCCAAAGACAAATCACTCTCTCTGGGAACAACTTCCTCCTAACATCCAGCCTATACCTACCCCGGCACAACTTGAGACTGTGTCCCCTTGTTCTATTGCTGGTTGCCTGGCAGAAGAGGCCACCTCCCACCTGGCTACAATGTCCCTTCAGGTAGTTGTAGACAGTAATAAGATCACCCCTGAGCCTCCTCTTCTCCAGGTTAAACAACCCCAGCTCCCTCAACCTCTCCTCATAGGATTTGTGTTCCAGGCCCCTCACCAGCTTTGTTGCTGTTCTCTGGACATGTTCCAGCACCTCAACATCTCTCTTGAATTGAGGGGCCCAGAACTGGACGCAGTACTCAAGGTGTGGCCTGACAAGTGCTGAGTACAGGGGAAGAATAACCTCCCTTGTCCTACTGGCCACACTGTTCCTGATGCAGGCCAGGATGCCATTGGCTCTCTTGGCCACCTGGGCACACTGCTGGCTCATCTTTAGCCTACTATCTATCAGTACCCTCAGGTCCCTTTCCTCCTGGCTGCTCTCCAGCCACTCTGTCCCCAGCCTGTAGCGCTGCTTAGGATGAAGAGAGCAGGCCTGTTTCTCAGGAAAGCTTGGCTTCCAAGTGTCCATGGGATG
The DNA here is from genome assembly GCF_015220805.1 of Pogoniulus pusillus. Classification (NCBI taxonomy): domain Eukaryota; kingdom Metazoa; phylum Chordata; class Aves; order Piciformes; family Lybiidae; genus Pogoniulus; species Pogoniulus pusillus. The sequence goes on from NC_087270.1 coordinate 31,803,816, forward strand.
GATTGAGTGGACGAAAGGTTTCTTTCATTTTTATGAGCTGCCAAAGACTGCCTTGTTCAGGATATGTTAATGTTTCCAGGGCTGAAAGACAGTCTGGGTTTATTATAAGGTGGGTATTTGAGAAATAAACAGCTGTTGGCACCTATAACTTGAGGTCTTTATGCAAAGTACATAGGCTGCTTTGTAGTATGCTTTAGCAGTGCCCTTGAAACTATCATGTTGTGGAAAAACACCACATGGAAAATGACATCATTAGCTAACTTTCTGAACAACAGATATGCTTGGTTTACTCTTTTGGTCTGTACTCCTCTCTCTTTCCTTATTTTTTTAAAGTTTTGACTCTAAATCTGAATCTTGCACCCACTACATTCCTTGTACCAGGTACTCCATATTGCGTGATGCTCATGGCTTTTCTTAAGCAGCAGTGGAATTTGACCTCTCTGAAATTCTTCCTATTAACAGTATTTTTCCAAAACTAGTGAATAATAAATTACATGGTGAATTTATTATATATATATATATATATATACATATATATATAACTTCTTTGTCATTGCCTTGGTGTTTCATAACCAGCAGAACCATTCTTAGAATCATAGAATCATAGAATCATAGAATCAACCAGGTTGGAAGAGACCTCCAAGATCATCCAGTCCAACCTAGCACCCAGCCCTAACCAATCAACTAGACCATGGCACTAAGTGCCTCAGCCAGTCTTTTCTTGAAGACCCCCAGGAACGGTGCCTCCACCACCTCCCTGGGCAGCCCATTCCAATGCCAATCACTCTCTCTGTGAAGAACTTCTTCCTAACATCCAGCCTATACCTACCCTGGCACAACTTGAGACTGTGTGCCCTTGTTCCATTGCTGGTTGCCTGGGAGAAGAGGCTACCCCCCACCTGGCTACAATGCCCCTTCAGGTAGTTGTAGACAGTAATAAGATCACCCCTGAGCCTCCTCTTCTCCAGGCTAAACAGGCCCAGCTCCCTCAACCTCTCCTCATAGGATTTGTGCTCCAGGCCCCTCACCAGCTTTGTTGCCCTTCTCTGGATATGTTCCAGCACCTCAACATCTTTCTTGAATTTCTTGTGATGTTTAGGACTTACAGTTATGGAAATCTAATGTAATTTTAATTAATTATGTCACATTTCAGTCTCCTGTGATTATATTCCATGTTGGAATCTGACAAAAGCTCTGGCCATGGGAAAAAGAAGAATGTCTCCCATTTCTGTGAACCATCTGAAATTTGATCTGATATTTAAAAGCCTTTTTCTTTTATCATTGTGCTAGCAGTCAGTGGACCACATGAAAGAATTTGGTAGTCCTAGTGGCGCTGAATTAGGCAATCAGATTGTCAAATTATGAGCAAACTCCCACAACATTCTAACTATTATTTTTACCAGTGTGTTCAGGCTCTGCTGGGGTAAAATAACAGGCCAGACATGGGTTGCAGACCTGTAGCAGCTATGAGTCAGCCAGAATAGGTGACTTGAGTTGTCTTACAGGTGTGTCCTACACCATAAAATTTATGCTCAATATAAAGAGGAGCTTTGCTGAGGAATCTCTTCCCCTCCACTTTCCTATATTTTGTGATTGCTGTATGTTTGTTGGGTTAAGTATAGATTTGTATATTTTATCTTGGCATTGGTATTACTTTGGGTGTTTCACAGCATTAGTTTTTCTTTCAATCCATGTATCTTTTCTCTTTTTCCTAAATCCCTTTCTCGGCTGGGCAGTGGGCCATTGCATGATAGAATAACTGCTGTAGTTTAGCCCTGGGCACAGACTTGTTGTGGAGGCAGGAATTAATGTGTGGCCGAGTCGGGAATTTTATACAAAAATCGTTATTTTATCTTCCCAAAACCCACCCCCAAAACGATATATATAAAGATTAATTTAGTTTAATTAGCAGATTCAGTCGCATGAGAATCATCTACAGGGATACCATTGATAATCTGACTATTTTGGAAGTCAGAAGTTGGAAAAGGCTTTAGCTATTAATTAATAGTGGGTTTCTTACTAATAAAGTTGAGCCAAAATAACTCACGGTCAGGCTGGCTTCCTGGCGAGGTTTGTCTCTCTCGTTCTCCTGCAGAAGCTGTTGGAGAGTCGTTAAGAGGTATTCAGCTCTTACAAGGGTGTCAATGGGGAAGCAATCCTTTGAAGCTTTCTGTATTCGCCTTAGGTGAGCGAGGAGGGGGAGGGGGAGTCTCAGGCAGGCACGAACATGCAGGCAGTAACCAAGTCCAAGGCGGGAACCCCCAGAGGCAGGAAGACCCCAATTTATACCCTTGCTAGACAAAGGGCAGAGTTACCACACCTTAGGCGCGAAAGCACACAGCCAATCCCAGCCAGATCCCAGCGTGGGCACTGCACGGGGCACTCCTCGTGTGGGCAGGACCCCTTTGCTCACCCCCTTCACGCCTGCGAGGCAGGTGAGGAGGGGGAACCAGGCGACTTTCCCCCTCCCATTCAAGCCACGGAGAGAGAGGAATTTAGGGTTACACAGGACTTCCAGGACAATACTAAATGTAGAGGCTGTTACAGAGTGCTCAATGCTAATACATCAAATTGTGCAAATGATAACCCTAAAGCACTGTGTTTTAGCTAAGTTAAAGTGTGTAATTTTCATTAAATGTTACCTTTCTGTGTGATCTTAGAAGTTCTATACCATCCCTGGATGTGTTCAAGAGAAGACTGGATGAGGCATTTAGTCCTATGGTCTAGATGACTGGATAGGGTTGGGTGCTAGGTTGGACTGGATGATCTTGGAGGTCTCCTCCAACCTGGTTGATTCTATGATTTTATGACCAATGAAATAATTTACTGGAATCAATACTGTTAAGACAGTATTTGTCACAGTGGTATCTGTTAAGGCAAACCAGACAAGTTCCTTCCTGAAATTCTGTTAAACCTGAAACTGCAACTTTCAAGTACTTGAATGCAGCTTTAATTTTTAGTCCTTTTTGTTTTCTTTCCCCTAGTTACTTCAAAATCTGCTGGGGATGCACTTTTCCTAGTTTTTATTTGTCATAAGAAAAACTAATTTAAATAATTATTATCAGTAGTACTGTGGAAATGGTTAGCTGGCAGATAGATTTTCTTGAATTGTTCCTCCTCTCTTGCTGCAAGTCACCCAGCTTCTGCCCATTCTTGTCTATATTTCCTTGCTTTTTTGTTAGATACACCTTCTTTCCTGCTAATTCTTCAACAATTCTTATTGAAAAACTCTACAAAATCCATACCAGTTTTCATGTGCCTACAAATTTACATAAAAGTTTTACCCTTCAGCTTTTTGGTAAAGAAACCTGTTCTGTTTTACAAAAAAAAGGACTTTATACTACACTTTGAATGAGCTACTGCTTTGCCGAGTGTTACGAATGCTATCCCTGATGAAAGTCTTTGAGTATGACCAGATTTTTTATGAAATAATTGTGATTCACTTCAAATTCCGTTTGGTTCTAATTATGCTGCGGATGCCACAGATATTTTCTGATGCTATGATGAGCCTTATTTGATTTGTATGACACATTTTTCTTCTAATAAACCAATACTTTATATTATTTATGCACCAAAAATTTATGTGACACAATAAAAGGAGACTGAATAAGTGGAAATCTTGAAAGCAAATGTTTGACCATTACAGAAGGACAAGAAACCGTATTTTACCCAAGAATTATCCCTTATTTTGAGGTCATAAAATTAATTAAGCTCAAATAAAAGTATGTTTGCTTTCTCCAGGCACAATAGAAGTCTATTGACAATATTAATTATTGCATTTTACACAGTCTATATATTCCTTTTCTAAAGCATAATAATCTTTTAGCTTCAATAGATTTCAATAACACTCCCTTTTAAAAGGTATAGAGTATTACATTTCTCTCAGTTCTAAATTACTTTTATAATAATCTTAATTCTGCTACAGCTCTTATTATTTCTAGGTAATTTACAGAAACTATTTATTAAACTATTTTGTGCTATTTCTTTTATTTCAGTCACCTTGGCCTGGAATTACTTAATCTCCTGTTTCTTCCTTCTAATCCCAGTGGCTTGGATTCAGATACACCTTCAACAAGAAGTGAACTCCAAAATTATAAAGACTCAGTGTATGGACTGAATGTTTCCTTTAGTGTTGACAAAATTAGTGGAATGACCATTACTTCTTGACATTTTGGCCCTTTGTGAAGACAAATGCTCTCAGATCCCATTTAGTTTAATAGTTACGGCAAGTTAGAGGAGAAAGGTTTTTTACCTTAGTGGATAATAAGCAGGTAGATGTTGTGGGCAGAGGAGATTTCCCTTTTCTTTTCCTGAGTAAACCCTTAGTTACACATCTGCTTCCCCTTCCTCTAATCTCTAATTTAATTTAAGAGTAGCTAAGGATTTGCAACACAAAGCCGAAAATGTTTGTGTCATGAAATCTTAGCTTCAGCTTGTAAGTTGCCAGTCATTTGGGACTGAAGCTTACGGTTCCTATTTTACTGACTTTAGGAGTAAATGGATGGGATTGTAATGACCAAATTATTAGAAGGTAACTAAAATTAAGCCCATTGCAGAATATAGTTGATTCTCATGACTACCACCTGCACATCTCTAGCTCCCACTACCTTCTGCATCTGATTCAGAAGTTCACAAAGTTTTTAATCTGTTGTGGTTATCATCTTCAGTGTGAAAATTTTAATGGGGAAAAATCATAGAATCATAGAATCAACCAGGTTGAAAGAGACTTCCAAGATCATCCAGTCCAACCTATCACCCAGCCCTAACCAATCAACTAGACCATGGCACTAAGTGCTCAGCCAGTCTTTTCTTGAAGACCCCCAGGGACGGTGCCTCCACCACCTCCCTGGGCAGCCCATTCCAATGGGAAATCACTCTCTCTGTGAAGAACTTCTTCTTGAGTCAGTCATCAGCAAGTTTGCAGATGACACTAAGCTGGGGGCAGATGTGACTGAGCTGGAGGGCAGAAGGGCTCTGCAGCGTGACCTTGACCGCCTGGACAGATGGGCAGAGTCCAATGGGATGGGGTTCAATAGCTCAAAGTGCAGGGTGCTGCACTTTGGCCACAACAACCCCATGCAGAGATACAGGCTGGGGTCGGAGTGGCTGGAGAGCAGCCAGACAGAGAGGGATCTGGGGGTACTGATTGATACCCGCCTGAACATGAGCCAGCAGTGTGCCCAGGTGGCCAAGAGAGCCAGTGGCATCCTGGCCTGCATCAGGAATGGTGTGGCCAGCAGGAGCAGGGAGGTCATTCTGCCCCTGTACTCTGCACTGGTCAGACCAGACCTTGAGTCCTGTGTTCAGTTCTGGGCCCCCCAGTTTAGGAAGGACACTGCGATGCTTGAGCGTGTCCAGAGAAGGGCGACGAGGCTGGTGAGAGGCCTCGAGCACAAGCCCTACGAGGAGAGGCTTAGGGAGCTGGGGTTGTTTAGCCTGGAGAAGAGGAGGCTCAGGGGTGACCTTATTACTGTCTACAACTACCTGAGGGGTGGTTGTGGCCAGGGGGAGGTTGCTCTCTTCTCTCAGGTGGCCAGCTCCAGAACAAGAGGACACAGCCTCAGGCTGCGCCAGGGGAAATTTCGGCTCGAGGTGAGGAGAAAGTTCTTCACTGAGAGAGTCATTGGGCACTGGAATGGGCTGCCCGGGGAGGTGGTGGAGTCGTCGTCCCTGGAGCAGTTCAAGGCAAGGTTGGATGTGGCACTTGGTGCCATGGTCTAGCCTTGGGCACTGTGGTAAAGGGTTGGACTTGATGATCTCTGAGGTCTCTTCCAACCTTGGTGATACTGTGATACTGTAATATCCAGCCTATACCTACCCTGCCACAACTTGAGACTGTGTCCCCTTGTTCTATTGCTGGCTGCCTGGGAGAAGAGGCCACCCCCCACCTGGCTACAATGCCCCTTCAGGTAGTTGTACACAGTAATAAGATCACCCCTGAGCCTCTTCTTCTCCAGGCTAAATCACTCACAACAACTTTTTAGCACTTGGACAAAAATCAGATTTTAAAAATTACTTTTCAAACTATTGTATTTAAGTATTTCGAAATGGAAAATATCAGCTTCCTCAGTTTCATATAACTCTTGTTTCATCATTTCAGCTACTATTAGGACATAATTAAAATGAACTGTTTAGAGATTACCGAAACAATAAAATCTTTCTACAGATGGAGTGGAACATTCTGAATATTGTTTTCAGTTGTGCTTTTTCATCCTAATTTTCTAAAGGAAAGCTTTTCAATATCTCATTTTGCCTGAAGGATGAGGATGTGGTTTCCTGATTAGTTATATCCTTTTTAAAAATGGTTTCTAAAAGGTGGTTAAATTTTAAGATTCAGATTTGGTTTGGGTTATTTAGCTTGGATGATTTCTAGTAGAAAACAATTCTTGCCTGTTGTTCTCTTTCATTGATTTGTTATGAGAGCTTCATCCTTGAACAAACCCCTAATTGTTTCTATAAAACCATGTCTTAGTTGCTTCTTGACATCTAGGATTCTTCCTGGATATTAAGAACTCAGACATGGTTTTGAATTAAATGACACTGGTTTTCATTAAGTTGAAGTCCCAATGTTAGGATGAAGTGCTACAGTGAAGAAACTATTCTGCTGAGATGGGCAGTGGTTTGGGCTGAAGCTTTTAAGACTTTCTCACTGGTTATTGGTCTGGTTGTTAACTTCATGCTCTTAGGTAAGACATCTTCTACTTTTTTGCTTGTTTGTTTGTTTTTTGTCTAGAGAAATTAGTCTGATGAAATATCACGTTTTGAAAAGCTTTAGTAGGCTTTCTGTAATTCGTTGTTCCAGATAGCAGATATTTGTCTGTGTTATGCCACCTTTCCTTCCTCACCACGCTGCTCTGCCACCTGAAGTACTCTCAGCAGGGTGGACCCCAACTATTCTATCTTGAGCAACTTCACAACAGAAGGAATGAATGAGAGGGAATAGCCTCAAGTTACACTAGGGAATGTTTAAGCTGGATATTGGGAAAAATATCTTTACCCAAAGGGTCATCAGGCATTGGAACAGGCTAACAAGTGGTGAAGTAACCACATCTGGAGGTATTTAAAAGAATTGTAGATGTAGTACAGGAACGTGATTTAGTGATGGACCTAGTAATGATAGTTTAATGGTTGACTCAAGAATCTTAGGGGTCTTTTCCAACTTAACTGATGCTATGATTCTGAGTGGTCAGGCAGTTTTATTAGATGACTTTTCCCACTGAAATTATTCTATTCTCATTGATTCTAAGGCAATATTCTCTGAACTCATGATGTTCAGTGCAGCAATGATGAAAGTACAACTGTTTTCCCTTTTCCTCAGCTCCTGATTTCTGAGAAGGGGATTCTACCTCTCCTTTGAGTTTACACAAGCTTTTCTCACCTTCCATACGGAATTCAGTAATGTAATATACCTAGGCCATAAACCATCTATTCTAGGAATCTGCAACTAAATGCAGTAGTGTAACCTAAGGACACAAGCCATATAACCATCCCAGAACATCTTCTCTTTCCACTGGTTTCCTCTAAGAAGAGAAAAAAAAAAAAGAGTTGAAAATCTTCCCCCTTGCCTGCAAGATGACTGATGGCCTGGGCTCAGGATAGCTAAGGGCAAAATAGACTATGGTCCAGAGATCCAAATTAGTAAGTCCACGCAAGTGCAGAGTAGGACTTTGTGGACTCACCAATTTGCATCTGGAAGCAGTAGAGTTGCATGTACTTGGCGCCACGCCCAAGCTAATATACCCTGCCCTTTGTGTGTGAACGTGACTATTCTGTTTCCAGGGCTGATTTGGCAGTTTATCGAGAACAGCCCTCATGGTTCTGGGGTTAACACAGGAGGAGCGAATCTGTCTGCAGCTGGCAGTGTGGACAGCCTTTCAAAGAATCTCTCTGGCACTACGGTGGGAACTTGGGATGCAAAATCCCCTCCCCAGGCACAGCAATGCTTTCTACCCAGAAGGTAATGCTTGTCTGTGCAGAGGAGAAAACATTCCTTTCAAAAGATTGGTCCAAGTTTCTGGAATTAATTCTCACAGGAAAAGAAATGTTAAAAAAAACAACAACCAACCAAACAACCAACAAACCAAAAAAACAACCAAACCAAACCAACCCATGTTGTCCTGTCTATCACATGATGTTCATCAGACCCACTTTTCTGCTGGATATATGCAGCACATTTATCACTCATCTCTCCCACTCACCATTCCCAAAGCTGTTACCCAAACACAATGATATGCATAGAGTATCCTCTCTCGCTGCAGGAAGAGAAACTGAGTACGACAGATATTAATAACATGACATCATGCTCTTTAGAAAGGCACTGGGATATGAGAAGGTATAAGATTCTCCCAAGAACTGAAGGGAATACAAAGTGTCTGTGGTTTAAAGTAGTACATTGGACACACTAAAATGAAATGTTCTGAGCTCATTTCCTGACAGATCAACCTGGACATGCTTAACTTTCTGATAAAATATGGTTATACTAGTATGTGCTCTGTATTGTTGGTTAGCAATTGCATGTACTTGTGCCTTATATTGTGCTGAACACATTGTGCTAAATAAACTGTAAATAATAACTGCAGGACAATACTGACTTTCTGTTGGGGATCATCTTTTTCAGTTTCAGAGTTGCTAATGCATTTCACAGCAGGCTGCTGACTACACAGGAGTAGCATTCTCTTGTTAAAAATACTTGAGCCTGTCCCTACTATTTCTTGCTCATTATCAGTCCTCTTAGCCAGGTCAAGCTTCCCTTGAGGAAAATGGAAGTGGGAGCTTTGCCTGAGGTGAGGTCTTCAGAGCTATTCCTGTTGATCACATTTTTGGCAGGCAGAGAAGAGTTGGGTGAAAGTTCAGGGAGAAGGAAAAGTTTTATTTCTAATTTGGAGCTTGAATAAACTGAGCCAGCAGAGAGCAAAACCGAATTAAAAAGCAAAACTTAAAGAGGTTCCTCTGATTTCACATACACTCTGGCCTTCGGATAGCTTGAATGAAGAATTACATCTCAACCATTAGTATTGAAAGATTTGTGAACTTGGTAAAATATTTGTTGGAGCTGGGCTGAATTTCAGTTCTGTAATGAAACATGGAAGCAGGTGAGTTCCATGTGTTTTGGAGATTTTCTCATAAATAGTTTGCATTGCTCTAATAGTGACAAATTTAGAAAACTACTTTACCAGATGTATGCAGGGGAAGAGAAAAAAAAAGGATGTAATATAGGGACCAGATAGAAAGCCTGAACACTGAGCTGACTGCTGTGCATTTCTGCTCTTCCACATTGAAACAGAGCTGTGCATGATGTGTCTAAGTTGAACACTGTCAGAAAATAATGGACAGCTTCTGTGGTGAAAAGGTTCAGATTCAAATTAAAAAATGAAATAAAAGAAAAGAAGACAGAAAGAAAAAAAATCTAAGGTTAAAAAAAAAAAGTGAACTTGAGTAATTATTTGCACAGAATTTCAACAACCAAGCCTTGGATGACTCACAACAGCTGAATTTCTAAGCCATCATTTTAATACTTTTATTAATAGCATTTTGTGGTGCAACCAGGTTTACCTGAATAGAGCTGGTAATTCAAACTAAGACAGGAAGGAGAAGCTTCAGACTTCTTGGACTTCACAGTTTATACTCAGTGTTAGTATGTCACACTTATTATGTTTGATAGATTTTAATGTGTAATATGGGGGAAAGCCAAATTTTCTATTTATTTGTTTAGAGAGGTGATTGGAAAAAAATATTCCCAGCAGAAAGCTCTGATGGATGCCTTTGCATTTTTGCTGTAAACAAAACAAACAGAAAGTCCCCAAACCAAAATTAAACAAAAAACCCTTTGGGTCAACAGTGACCATTTCCATCCAGAAGCTCCTGCATGCTTTGCAAACTGAAACCATGCTCTTTGCATAACTCTGAATTTCCTAACCAGGCAGTATCTCATGTGAAATACCATAATGCTTTCTTTTGATGACCTGGCATGGTAAATTATGGAAATATCTGGTTCTGATTTAAAAACATGATTACACCTCTCTGAAGTGATAGTTCTGTATGTCTATAAATATAGGCATAAGCATTTCCACTATAAATAACATATAATTTCAGACACTTTAGTCTCAGTTCATTCCAGCAAAATTAAATATGTACTGAGGCACAAATGGAATAATCCTAATTCCCTTCTATAGACAATGGAGAGGATGGACATCTCTAGAGGTCAGTCCCAGGAATATATTGACTTTGAAAGTAGTTTTCAGCTGTCACTGAGGCATAACAAGAGATGAGGTAAGTCTGTAAGTTATGGTCTTTCAGTACGATTGCAAAATCAAAATAGCTCTGTAGAAGCTTTCCCTCATCACCTCGACATTTGAGTTTTTAGTACCAAAACCTTTAAAAACAGATAAAGTTACTTTACAGATCAAAATTACACATCTTTTAACAGTCCACCATCGGTCACAGAATCACACAGAATCACAGAATCAGCCACGTTGGAAGAGACCTCCAAGATCTGTCAACCTAGCACCCAGCCCTAGCCAGTCAACTAGACCATGCCACTAAGTGCCTCAGCCAGGCTTTTCTTGGACACCTCCAGGGATGGTGACTCCACCACCTCCCTGGGCACCCCATTCCAATGGCAAATCACTCTCTCTGGGAGGAACTTCCTCCTAACATCCAGCCTATACTTACCCTGGCACAACTAGAGACTGTGTCCCCTTGTTCTGTTGCTGGTTGTCTGGGAGAAGAGACCATCTATAATGAAAGAAATATATAATAAAGTCTTCCCTTTTTTTTTTTTTTTTTTTAATCATAAAACTAAATCAGCATTGCTGATAGCTCAGAATGAGAGCCTAATTCAGTTCAGTGTCAGTGCAGTAACTATAGACATGCTGTGCACTCAAAATACAGGTTTTGAGAAGAGCAGGCTTCAATGACAAAATATACTAGAATGTTTTTATTTTACTATTTTTTACAGCAAACTCACATTTTCCTTGCCTGCATTAAATTTGATAAGCAAATTAATTTGTAAGAGCAGAAAAAATTGAGATGATGATAATTTCCAGGAAGAAAAGAAACAAAATGGTCTCAACCAGAATGTAGTTACCTTCAACAGCTTGAAAGAGCACATCCTCTGTACCACTAGTCACAGCTTGGTTCCATTAGAGGGAGGTGCTAGTTTGAACCTAGCTGGGATATTTTAGTGAGAAGAATTAGATTATTGGCTGTGAAAAGGAAACAATGGTGATGTCTACTTTGCTCCTAGGCTTCCTGAGATGCATGAAAACAAGAACACAGACATGGATAACACAGCAGTTGTGTGTCTCTGGGTGCCTGTACTTTTCTCCCTGGCCTGCTTTCTGTGTAACTAATGCTTCTGCTTTCTAGTCCCCCTGTGTGATCCTCCAAACTCACCTTGCATGTAAGACAAAGTTTGGGATAAGGTAGAGAGGTGGAAGGGAGGTTGGCAGCTTCTCCTGTGGACTCTGGTTTCTGGGAAGGCTGCTGTGCTTCTGTAGTAGTTTTTAACTTGTATATTCCTGTATATAGCTGTATATATTGTAAATATCTGCTTGTATATTTTGCTAAGCTGTAAATAAAGCTCATTCTTTAATTTTTAGCCAATTGAGTCTAGTCTGGGTGATTTTCTTAAGTGTGGGGGGGCAGGTAACACCCAAACCATCACAATGGAAGAAGTGTTTCACAGTTGACATACTTTATATAGTACTTGGCACATCTAATACTGGACAGTAATTGCTGCTCTTCTACTGCTGGGCAACAACATCTTGCCAATAAAAGTTGTTGGCATACACCATTTATTCTTCCATGAAATGTTTCTCCAGTTCACTATAAGAAAGAAAATTCTTATAAGTCACGGATAAGGTGTAGTGTAAGTCATGATTCATGAGTGCCCCTTACGTGCAGCAGAAAAAGGTCTCTGCTCTTTCTTTCAAATCACTCTTCAATACAGACTTCATCTTTTCTTTATGTACTATTCATTAGAAGCCTGATATTTTTTTGTGATTCATTTCACATTAAATCCATAGCCCTGAATCACAGCTAAAATATTTGCAGAAAGTATGTGAACAGCCTGCAGGAGCACATTTTCAATAAATAGTAACCTTATGCAAAGAGCCAGACTCTTCTATTCTTATTTTCACTGGTGACCATCCAGAAAAAGAAAAAAAGCCTACTACTATCCATACAGTTACTCACAGTATCACAGTATCACAGTATTATCAGGGTTGGAAGAGACCTCACAGATCATCAAGTCCAACCCTTTACCACAGGGCTCAAGGCTAGACCATGGCACCAAGTGCCACGTCCAATCTTACCTTGAACAGCCCCAGGGATGACGACTCCACCACCTCCCCAGGCAGCCCATTCCAGCATCCAATGACTCTCTCAGTGAAGAACTTTCTCCTCACCTCGAGCCTAAATTTCCCCTGGCGCAGCCTGAGGCTGTGTCCTCTCGTTCTGGTGCTGGCCACCTGAGAGAAGAGAGCAACCTCCCCCTGGCCACAATCACCCCTCAGGTAGTTGTAGACTCCAGATTTACCAAATCATATCAAGCAGAATTTAGCCCATTGCCATAAAACAAGGGCTGAATCATACTCTTTTAGAGTGAAAATACCAACTTATAAAAGTTTCTAGCAACTTCAGAAGGAACTTTGTCTGATAGGGGCAGGATTTCATTCTCTGTCCATTCCCTGGAGAGTAGCTTCTCTGTGATGGTCACCTTCTTGCTGCATTAGCAGTTTTGACATTATCACTGAGAGGACAAACTTACAACGTTTTGGGAAATGCATTTACATGGCAACAAATTTGCTGATGCATGAACATTTTGCAAAGCATTAACCGCAAAGGAGTAGTGTTCTGGTATTAAAAATAATCTGACATTGTCCTTGCTATTTGGTCCTCATTATCAATGTTCATTGCCAGCTCAACATTCCTGAAAAAAAATTAAATTCTACCTTGGGAAAATGAGGTAGGGAATATGTGCAGTGGCTGATGACATCATCTGCTAGTAATGGCTATAAATCTTTAGTGAATTTGTAAGTACAAAAGTGCAGCTTGGAAGGTGCCAGATTTCACGCCTGCATACTTATAGCTTGCAAATTCATCACATGCAGAACTAGGGAAGATAATTTTTGTCCAGAATATGCTAAAATGCACCTTGATGAAGCCAATCTGTACTAGAAAAAAAATAAGGTGCCATATTTTATAGGATGATAATTTTTACTTAATTTCAGATTTTTAAGTTATGTCAAATACTTTACTTGTCTTCACTTATCTGTCAAGCTGACATTCTTGAGACCTTTTAGATCTTAACCTTATAGCTACAAGAAGGTTTCTTGCATACCAAGTGCAGTATAAGTGCATAGAATCATAGAATCAACCAGGTTGGAAAAGACCTCCAAGATCATCCAGTCCAACCTAGCACCCAGCCCTATCCAGTCAACTAGACCATGGCAGTAAGTGCATATTAATAAAGCACTAATACTATTTGGATAGGAAAATAAAAGCATTTATGAACCTCTTAAAAGTACATTCTAAACTATTATTTTGCTAATTAAGCTACTCCACTCTGGTGAGACCCCATCTTAAGCACTGCATCCAGTTTTGGAGCACCTGTTACAAGAAAGATATGGACATGCTGGAACGTGTTCAGAGAAAGGCCACAAGGATGATCAGAGGGATGGAGCACCTCTCCAATGGAGACAGACTGAGAAAGTTTGGGCTGTTCAGTCTAGAGAAGAGAAGGCTTTGAGAAAACCTTATTGTGGCCTTTGAGTGTCTGAAGGGAACTACAAGAAGGCTGGTGAGGGACTTCTTAGGATGCTGGGTAATGATGAAAACCAGGGGGAATGGAACAAAAATAGAAGTGGGTAGATTCAGAAAGGATGTTAGGAAGAAGTTCTTCACCATGGAGGTTATGAGACACTGGAATGGATTGTCCAGGGAGGTGCTAGAAGCCCCATTCCTGGAGGTGTTTAAGGCCAGGCTGGATGGGGCTCTGAGCAATCTGATCCAGAAGAGGGTACCCCTTCCTATGGCAGGCAGGCTGGAACTGGATGATCTTTGAGATCCCTTCCAGCCTTGACAATTCTATAATTCTATGAGCTGCAAGGTGGAAACATTTTGCATTTCTGTTGACATAAAGAGTCTTTCTAATTTGCCTTTTTATTCCTTATAACTTAAAAAAAAAAAAAAAAGAGAAAAATTTGACTTTATCTTAAAATAGTTGTATTTTAAGAGGTGCTCCTCAAATAACTTGTCCATTGAGACAAAACACTATCACCTGGCATAAAATTGGCAGAAAGTCTGTCTCAAAAGGGGCTAGATGGTTCAAGGAACTGGTAATTAAATCCTCAGGTTTTACCAGTCTACTTTGTTCTAGTTGCTGTCCAGCTTTGGTCATGGTCACTGAAAGTTCCTACTGGAGACTAGACCAAGCAGCAAAAGCTCAAGCCCACTGCTAAGTCCTCAAGTAAATGCTGGGTAACTTGGATTCAGGAAGGAAATTGAGGCTTATCTCAGATTACTGGCATCTGAAATCTCTCCATTTTTTTAATGTGGAGTCATTGACATGAGTGTCAATGCACTTCCTAAGTTTCTGCTGACCTTCTAGTCCCTGACTTGCTCATGGACTGATGAGCCTATATATAAGCTCTTATGGACTTGTGTCTAGGCTATATTATACTGAGCTGTTTCCACATGTCTTCATGAAGATCCTTTGTTGAGATCAAACTTTGACAGTAAAACTCAAGTCAGGTTCTCCAGCACTACTGAGATTTTTTTTCAGAGCTTAGTTCCAGGAACTAGCAAGTGGGCTGTGGAAGCCCAGGCCTTGCTACATCAAAGGTCATTGAATTCCAAAATAAAATTTCCTTGGATGGAGTTACACACTCACAGCCAAATCCTGACCCTGCTAGCCAGGGGCATTTCAAAATTTTCTTATAGTTTCTTGATCTTGTTCCCTCCTTCTGCTTCTCAAATGAGATGGAAGAGTCAACATGTGGAGTTTTTGTTGCCAAGTTGCTGATCCAGCTAAATAGCAGCCCCACAAATAAACCAACAAAACATCTGGCTATTATCTTAACAAGTTCCCTGATCTGATGCAACACCAAAACACTCGTGCCCTCACAAGAGGACTGTAAGTAGACTGCCTTTTTTGGCCCATAGTTTAAGTTTGGATATTTAAATTAATTAGAAGACAACACTCTCACCCAGACAGAGGAAGCACAGAGATTATTCCTCTGTACTTGGCCATTGTTAACCCCAGACCTTCTTCTTGCAGGTCCATGAGGGTGCTCAGGATGAAGGAATTAATTTCCAGCTAAATCCACTTCTCTTGTTCCTGCTTTTGTTGTTTTATGGTCCAAATGAGAGATCCGTTCTATAGTTTTACAGTTTCAAAGATATCTTATTTAAAAAAATAACAAAACCAAACTTTGGGCTTGTCTCTTCAGTCAGTTACAGCCACATAACACTTCTGTCTTTAGCAGGACTGCAATAAACTTGGATAGTAAGTTAATGATGCAGATTAATCTGTTCTTTGTGACCAATAGTATAAGTAGAAGGTTTGGATTCCTCCACAGACTGAATTGTAAAGTCACATTTTTGCCATCTTTAAACTCCAGAGAGTAGAAGTGAGCAACTTTTTGCCACAGTATAGGATCATAGAATCATAGTCAGGGTTGGAAGGGACCACAAGGATCAGCTAGTTCCAACCCCCCTGCCATGGCCAGGGACACCCTACCCTAGATCAGGACGGCCAGAACCTCATCCAGCCTGGCTTTAAACGCTTCCAGGGATGGGCCTCAACCTTCGCCCTGGGAAACCCATTCCAGGCTCTCACCCCTCTCATGCTGAAGATCTTCCTCCTCATGTCCAGCCTTAACCTACCCATTTCCAGCTGTGCTCCATTCCCCCTAGTCCTGTCACGACCTGATATCCTGAAAAGTCCTTCCCCAGCTTTTTTGTATGTCCCGGAGTCCTGTACCCCTAAATTCCTCTCCTGCCCGGACTTCGGGGGAAGGGGGAAAGCCGCCTGGTTTCCCTCCCCCCTCACCTGCTCTGCAGCCGTGAAAGGGGGTCCTGCCCACATGAGGACTGCCCCGTGAGTTCCCGCACTGGAGCCAGGCTGGGATTGGCCGTGCGCTTTCACGCCTGAGGTGTGGTAACTCTGCCCTTTGTCTAGTGAAGGTTATAAATACTGGGGTCTTCCCGCCTTTGGGGTTCCCGCTTTGGATTTTGTCCCTGCTTGGACGCTAGTGCTTGCCTGTGAGCTCCCCCATTCTTCCCTCACCTTGGCCGCAGAGAGATCTTCAAAAGGATTGCTTCCCCATTGACACCTTTGTGAACTTAACAATTCTTAACGATCCACCTACAGCCGCTTAAAAGGGAGCAAGAAAGAGAGACAGACAGCAAGCAAGTCAGCCTGACTGTGAGTTAATTTGGCTCAGATTAACTTTATTCGTAAGAAAACCGCTATTAATTAATAGCTAAAGCCTTTTCTGACTTCTAAAATAGTCAGATTATTGATAGTATCCCTGTAGGTAATTCTCATGCTACTGAATCTGCTAATTAAACTAAATTAATCTTTGTATATGTAGTTTTGGGGGCGGGTTTTTGGGAAAATAAAAATAACTGTTTTTGTATAAATTTCCAACTCGGCCACACATTAATTCCTGCCTCCACAACATTGTATAGCACGCATTTTGTATAGCACACATTTTAAAGGCCCTAATCTTTTCCTGTATGACCACAAAATTCTGCACTGACAATAGGAACATTTCCCCCAGAGAGCAAAATTCATCTTAAGTATTTAGCTTAATTAGGCAGCTGATCTGCTCCAATTCCTACCTGCTCAAACTTATAAACCAGCTACGCTGCTATGTGTATTATTTACATGAATATATCATTCTAGAGAGCAATTTTATTTTCTCTAACAGATCTACTCCTAGCTACAGTTCAACCAGCTACAGTACTATGATAGTGTCCACTGTAGAAGGTCCTCTTCATCCTAGCTACAGTTCAACCAGCTACAGTACTATGATAGTGTCCACTGTAGAAGGTCCTGTTCATCCTAGCTACAGTTCAACCAGCTACAGTACTATGTTAGTGTCCACTGTAGAAGGTCCTGTTCATCCTAGCTACAGTTCAACCAGCTACAGTACTATGTTAGTGTTCACTGTAGAAGGTCCTGTTCATCCTAGCTACAGTTCAACCAGCTACAGTACTATGTTAGTGTCCACTGTAGAAGGTCCTCTTCATCCTAGCTACAGTTCAACCAGCTACAGTACTATGTTAGTGTCCACTGTAGAAGGTCCTCTTCATCCTAGCTACAGTTCAACCAGCTACAGTACTATGTTAGTGTCCACTGTAGAAGGTCCTCTTCATCCTAGCTACAGTTCAACCAGCTACAGTACTATGTTAGTGTTCACTGTAGAAGGTCCTGTTCATCCTAGCTACAGTTCAACCAGCTACAGTACTATGTTAGTGTTCACTGTAGAAGGTCCTGTTCATCCTAGCTACAGTTCAACCAGCTACAGTACTATGTTAGTGTCCACTGTAGAAGGTCCTCTTCATCCTAGCTACAGTTCAACCAGCTACAGTACTATGTTAGTGTCCACTGTAGAAGGTCCTCTTCATCCTAGCTACAGTTCAACCAGCTACAGTACTATGATAGTGTCCACTGTAGAAGGTCCTCTTCATCCTAGCTACAGTTCAACCAGCTACAGTACTATGTTAGTGTTCACTGTAGAAGGTCCTGTTCATCCTAGCTACAGTTCAACCAGCTACGGTACTAAGTTAGTGTCCACTGTAGAAGGTCCTGTTCATCGTACTGAAATTTGAAAATCTACATTTGGAAGAAGCATGAGAGAAACACACACATGAATAAATTAATTCTGACAGTGGAAGTCAGGAACAAACCAAGAAGCCACAATCACATTTGTTTTGAAACTTAATTGAATATTTTCAACAATTATAAATAATTAACATCTTATACCACATCTTGTGCAAGAAACAATCAATATCCATGAACCCTAGATTATGGAAATTCATCCTGAGAACCATGCCACACTGATTTAGTCATTCCATTATATTTTATGCTTTTGTGTTGGCCTTCCTCCCGCTGTTAGTAATCTGGATCCAGGGAATAATCTCCCGGGAACTATGAGTTTGTTTGGAGGGAACTGTTTTTTCCTCACATGTGGACTCTAACTGTTTAAACTCCAAACAATTCCTCATAACAGTTGCGAGTCTGAGCTAAAAAAGAACAGTAATGGCTGATCTCAAGGGAAGAAGGTATTTCAGCTGGATGAATGGAACCCGATACAGCACAAGCAACTTGAGGTAAGAGCAATCCAGTTCTGCCCGGTTCCAGAGGAACATTAGCCTGAAAAAAAAAAGAGGCAGAAAGCTGTTACATCACCTCATCAGCACTATCACTCACTGACTAATTTTCCCAAAGTGCAGCACACTATTTTTGGTTGTTTTCAGAAGTATCTGCTAGCTGCTGTGTGTTCTATTATCCTTACTACTGGCCCCATAGGCTGGCATATTATTTTCCTTGGAGATATCAGAGAGTCCTGCAATAGTGTGGGGCTTTTGCTGTAGCTTTATAGACGTTGATGAAGAAGAATAAAACTGTGATCAGTAGTTGTACAGACAAGAAACAATACAAAAGCAATTAGGAAGAATAAATTCTGAAGTGGAGCCTTATGACAAAAATAATCCAAATGTAGGTGTGGAAATTCCTGCCAGCGTGCCTACAGAAGAACCTCTCTGAGCTCCTAGAGCTCAATTTCCTTGGATCACTTTATCACAAATAATTTTCCCATGACATCCTTTGTTTGAAATGTTGCAAAATCTACTATCTTTATTTTACTACTTTTCTTTTTTTTCTTTTTCTGATGGTTCACACACACCTGTTCAACTGTCCTTGGTTATTTCCACCAAAATGTAAGCTACACTTCAGAGTATCTTATTTGCTGAAGGATTTTAATTTATGTATTGACAAGTATAAGAAAAAAAATATTTTTTTTTTTTGCCAGCAATATTTAATAAAAAGGAAAATACTGTTTTTCTGCACTGTACAAATGTCTATGCAAGCATATATATAGAATCATAGAATGGTCTAGGTTGGAAAGGACCTCAAGAATCATCCAGCTCCAACCTCCTGCATGTGCAAGAAATTACTAGTTTTTCACAGTATCACAGTATCATCAGGGTTGGAAGAGACCTCACAGATCATCAAGTCCTTTACCACAGAGCTCAAGGCTAGACCATGGCACCAAGTGCCACGTCCAACCTTGCCTTGAACTGCCCCAGGGACGACGACTCCACCACCTCCCCAGACAGGCCATTCCAGCATCCAATGACTCTCTCAGTGAAGAACTTTCTCCTCACCTCGAGCCTAAATCTCCCCTGGCACAGCCTTGCTTTACGTAACTGAACCCTTCTTTTGGTCCAAAGTACAGAAATACTGGATGAGATTATTTTCTCTATTAATCTCATTTAGTAACTCAGATTATAAAATATCAATGCACTAATAGTAAAACATTTAAAATTATGTATTTAGATGTAATTTTCTGCACTTACATTTAAGTATTTCTGCAGATTTGGTCTGGAAAGAGTTTGCCTAGATTTTCCAGTGCTTACTGCAGCCTCCAGCAGCCTGAACACATAGAATCATTCAGGCTGGAAAAGACCATCTCACATTTCAGAATTCCCTGTATTTGCCAGTTATTCCACTGTGGTCTAGAAGATAAAAGATGTGAAGTTGCTACACTTTACTACAAATCCAATATACAACACTCTTAATAAAATTCCAGAGGGAAGCAAGAACAGTTCTCCTCTCACTTCTAAATAGATTGACATATCCAGTCTAGCTTTTTTTTTTTTTGCATTCTCCTGTTTCACTGGAAATATTTACATCACAGTGTGGTTCTAGCTGGCTGTTGGGCATTAATGACTGACTTCAGCATCACAGGGCTCCCTAGTCATAGAGACTGGTTTGCATCCAATGAGATGTGAATTCAGCCAGTCAGGACTTGGCATCACGGAAACTGTAATGGAACTGGGTTATTTATCCTGTCTCACTCAAAGAGACTTCAATCAACCTGTTTTGGACCACATATCTGGGTTCAGACGCCCTGTGCTAGTGAGACCCCATGGATATCAGGTACTTAAACTTCTGTGAAGCTTGTAATTTTAGATGATTCTTAGCCTCAGCTAAGAATTAATCCATGATCAAAATGCTTAGGGGGGGATTTTTAATTAAAACATTGTGAAGCATCCAACTTCTGTTGCCTGCTATAGAGTGGCATACTTTCAATATTCCAGCTCACCCATCTGACCTTGCTTATCAAACAAATATGTCATCTGAGATTTTTGACAACAGATAATTATACCTGTCTATGCTGATTTATACATGTGATGGTTTGAGTGTCACCCTCCCCCCCCCCCCCCCCCCCCCCCCCCCCCCCTTTGGAAATTACCCAGACTAGACTCAGCCAGCTCTGGAAATTGAATGAAGCTTATTATTTATGGTTTAGCACAATATACATGCAGATATTTACAGTATATACAGTTATATACAGAAATATACAAGGTAAAAGGTAATACAGAAACACAACTCCTCTCCCAGAAACCTGAGTCCCCAGGAGGGGCTCTCAACCACCCCTGCACCTTCCCCCTATCCCTCTCAACATTTTCCCAGTCCCAAGGAAGAATGGAGATTCAGCCAAGGGGGTTAGGAAGCAAAGTGGATTAATTAAAGAAATGGAGTGTGAGGTTAGAGAGAGATGCAGCTCGGAGCTTCCCAGCAGCAGAACTACTTTGTGTTTTGATTTTTGCTTTTATACATCTCAGCAAGCCTATGAGTGAGGTACACATCAGCCTTGTTTTCCTTTCACAGCTTGTAATTTAGTTTTTCTCACCAAAACATTCCAGCTAGGCTCAAACTAGCACAATGCAAGAAAAAAAATATTTGGAAGAGATGTATTACTTGCAATGGAATTTTCAGATAGTTTTATACATATCTGAAAGTAACTGTCTACAGCCTGGAGCTAAGACATTGGCTTAAAATGAGTAGAGAATGAACTGATATGTAAATTTAAAGTAATATTTTAATCACCAGATTGTCATAGCTGTGGCAAACTCAGGCAAAGGAAACTAGATCTGAAGCTGTCTGACCTCCTCGGGAGCTTAGGTTACTTGCAATGAACATATGAAAACAAGATGCTGGAATGTGAGCAAATCTACTGATTCAGGGTACTCCTGGACAACTTAAACTCTTGTAAAGGTATCATAAACATAAAAGAAAATTTGAATCAGAGACTTCTGCCCTTTAAGGACGTTTCAATAAAATAAGATACTGACTTAGAACCATTTGGTTTTACCTCTGAATATTCAAAGCCTTGTCTGATTTCCATAACAGAATGACTCACACTTAAGTCTTAAAACTCACAGTATCAGCAACACGATTCAGATGACTCATTACAAGATAAGGTTTGAAACCTTATTTGAAAGTCACCTAACCAAATGTAAGTGCTCTCTGTCTCGATTTTAGATAAACTATCCTGGATGTTAGGAAGAAGTTCATCCCAGAGAGAGTGATTTGCCATTGGAATGGGCTGCCCAGGGAGGTGGTGGAGGCACCATCCCTGCAGGTGTTCAAGAAAAGACTGGATGAGGCACTCAGTGCCATGGTCTAGTTGACTGGATAGGGCTGGGTGATAGGTTGGACTGGATAATCTTGGAGGTCTCTTCCAACCTGGTTGATCTCCCCATTTAGGCTCAATCAAGCTAAACAGATCTTTTAGTACAATACATCACAGGTATTTTAGGTACTGATTTTGGGATAAAATGAGTTGCATTTTTAGCAGGGTCTATTTCTCTCTGCAGACTGTAAGGGACCCAAAGTCATAAGATCATATGTACATATTTAAACTGTAGATGTTTACAGTTTCATGGCTGAATCTCATTTGTTCAAATTAATACAGTTAGTAAAGTACAAAATTTACTTTCCCAATGTTTTTTCAGTGAGATAAAGCCAAGTCCTGTATTACTTTTTAATCTATCTGCTCATGATCATTGCTGCAGATAAATCCTTGAGGAAATTTACCCTATGTCTGAGCCAGAAGGATTGATATTGTGTTCCTCTGTTCCTACTCTCAGCATTGAGAACATTGTAAAATATAAGGATAAGTAAAAAATAGCTTAAACTTTGAAATGTGGTGAAGTGACCATCAAAAGAGTCTAGAGTTAGAAAAAAAGACAGGCTTATATGATAAGGAAAAGCTAAACAATTTAGACAGAGCCTCTTTTAACCCAGTTCAAATATTTCTGGTAGGTTACATGAAGCTGACCTACTGCGTACTACGTAAAGCACAAAGTTTAAAAGGTATGAGGAAAATGCAATTAAAGAATCTCATAAATGAGATTTACCCTACCAAAGGTTTGCAAACCACACTAGAACCATAAAGAAGTTGCTTTAAGAAATGCAGAATTTCTAGTTGCTATCTACAGACCCTTACTACAGCAGAAGGTATTATGCTGTACTTAGAAGATACAGCAGCTGTTTAAGAAATTTAATTTTAGTTTGGATTAAGCCCAACATATAAGTGACTGAGGTTTTGTATTGCAGTAAGCTACGATGGAAAAGGGAACAATAAGAAATATAAGCACTTATATGATATACCAATGGGTTTATAGGCATTAAATGATCATGTAAATGTCACTGATAACTCACAGTGCTGCAAGAAA
This sequence comes from Pogoniulus pusillus, assembly GCF_015220805.1. Lineage (NCBI taxonomy): Eukaryota > Metazoa > Chordata > Aves > Piciformes > Lybiidae > Pogoniulus > Pogoniulus pusillus. The sequence goes on from NC_087270.1 coordinate 31,826,574, forward strand.
ACACAGCTTATCGTTTTCTGCTTGAGGCAGAAAGGATGGGAAAGCTCAGATTTCATTCAGGAACTGCCCAGCCTTTTTGTTGAAACATTGACATTTCTTAGGCTCCTGGATGCATGTCGTGAAATTCTGTGTGACCAGGAAAGTCACATTACATTCTGTACTGAGGCCTGGGAAATAAGAAAGGACTGTTATTTCTCAAAACAGAAAAATGCTGTAAATTTTTTATTCTGTTCAACAGAACAAACAAATTTTTAAACCTCCCTGTAAAACATTACTACACAAATATTTTCACAAGTAACCCACATGCTAGGTAAAGAATTATCAGCCTTTGTCTAGTCTTACATGGTCCATTCTTTCTTTTAGAGTCAGCAGAACATACAAACCCGTTTAAGGGATTTAGAGTGAAGAAAAGTCTGTATCCCCATGTGGAAAAGCTTCTATTTAGATAAAACTAAAGGCATAGACAGCTCCTATAGTTTGTCCATTGGTACAAACCTCACAGGCAAGGATCTCTCAGAATTAAAATCTCATAATGTGACCTCCAGGTCACCCATCTTTTTTGAGTATTATTGTTCATCTCACTTCTGAATTTCACACTTGGAAAATAATGTGAAGAAAAGCTTCTTCCACTACTACAATATTATTTTCTCTAATAAGCTGTCTCTGTTTTGTGCCAGTAACAGCTCTGTTTTGTGGTCAACTAACATACTATTCATAGCTACTATATATCCCTCTGGGGATCCATTTCTATATTCCCTGTACTTCTGCTGACAAAAGAGTTTTAGGTGGACAAGGAACACCAGATATGGCCCTATTCTAAAAGAACCCTAACAAATGGCCCATGTCACATATTTGCACTTTATGAGCAAACATATAATTCAGGTTGAAGAAATGGTAAATAAAAAGGAGATAAAAATCCAGTAGAAAGCTCTTAAAAACCCTAAGTATTCTTCCCCAATATAGATGCCCAAATGTTTTAACCTACTTCTTGGTGGGGGACAGAAATATTCAGTGTATCAGCTGAGAAATGCATAAAGCCAAACGAACTGATAAAAACCTAATGAGCTTTAATCAGTGTAGATATTTTTGTATTTATGTAAAAATGTTCTAAAGATTTAGATTGATAATTCTAAATAATAATTAGTCAACTGTACAAAAATCAAATGGAAGTCCCAATATAATTAATCTAAGTAATCAAAGTAACATAATGGCATCTTAATAACCTTCACCCATGTGTCTCCAAATCTTTCATAACATGGTCTTAAGTTATACTCAAGTCCTGTCAGACAAATAGCTTCTGTGGCATGAGTCTAGGAAGTCATAAAGTAAGTCTATTTTATACAAACTCATGCTTTTTAGCCCTATATCTGCTTATTGTCTTGACTACTATACCTAAAAGAGGATGCTGTTTTTGCAAGAAATAATTCATTAAAGTGAAATTCTCAATGATACCTAAAGCCTTGAAGTTGTCAAAGCTACTGTTTGATATATTGCAGAGTCTGCATGTAAACTGCTTTACTTGGATAGAGAAGTATCCTGAGGATCTGAGTTTGGAGAAACTTTTGTATTTATGCTTGATTTGCAAACAGAATGAGGTCACCTTTGATTTATGTATGTGTTTTGGTTTTTTTTCAGAGCAATATTGTTACTTGAAGCTCAAAGGCACCAGTCAATGGGTGGTGAGGGACAAAGATATTTTGGTGCCCAGCTATACATATATTGAGGTGAAGGCAAGAACCTTGTTCCTTCTGCTTCAAAAGCAAACCTCAAAGTAAAACAGTGCTACCAATGAGTAAGACATAGCATGCCATAAATAACAACACCCCTTTATTTTTAATAAATCAAGGACTCTGCTTTTCACTGGCAAGGGATGTAGGTTTCTAATCCTCTCTAAGGACACGGTTATTTAGATATATGTCCAAGTTAGGCAGCACTAATTATTCACCTTTCCTCCATTTGGATCTGATAGTCAAGTCTTAATCTGTAATGAATTTTGATATTGCAGAAAGTTGGCAAGTTTATTTCATAAATCATAGAGCCAGAACTAAAAAAGGCATCAAAATGCACAAATTATCTCTTAGAGATTCAGAAGTAGAACTAAGTGACCCCATTTCCCTGAAGACCAGCTGAGTGGGTGCCAGCACACACTGTTTGTCATAGATCTGCTCTATCCCCTAGGTGAGAGGAGTGCTTTGGAAAAAAAAGAGAAGGAAAAAAAAGTTCTGTTGGAAAAAAAAGAAAAAAAAAGTTGTACAGAAATGAAAAAAAGACAACAAGCATTAAGAAGAATCCTGTGAGTGCTCACAGTCTGCACATGACTGAGGATGGTATCATAATTCAACATTACACCAACAAAGCATGAAGAAAAAGGAAGTTAATTCCTTTTCTGTGTCTGAATTAGCCAAAATAGAAAACAAAACTGGCAGGACATTGGATGTCTATGTGCCAGTTTATGGGGCCTCCACAAACCAACACCAAGAGAACACAGCTAACAATTTTGCTGATTAAAACAGTAATAACTGTTCAGATTTTACATATTTAGCAACTGAAGCCACTAATGTGAGATCCGGCCTGCAAAAATCCAAATATGAAGTTAATTAAATAGCTGACAAATGTTTGTGAAGCTACAGAAAGAAAAGCATTTGGGTTTCAATTTCCTTTATTATGTCCCCACCCCATGAATCCCCCCTAGGCTCATTTCCTTTTCTTGTTCAAACTGAACAGCAACTTTCCCAAGAAACTTAAGAGCTGAGTTCTTAAAGGAGCTTAAGAGAGTCAGTTGCTCAGTCAAAGCTCAGTTTTTCAGTGAGGTGTGAACACCTCATTCAACACATTTATTCTTTCCTAAATTAGGCATTGATTAAATATTATGACATAGTTTATAATATCAATTGTGTATGTGAAGTATATATAAGGGAAAAAAAATCATCATCACACTGATGTTCTCAGGGGATCTTTCTTTCCCTTTCATACCACAAAAGCCAAGAACTGATTGCAATTTTTGTCCAAGCTCAGCCAGCTCTTCAAATGGAGACAGCAGTATTTCTCTTGCACTTGTCCCAGGGATACAGAGCTGCATGTTTTCGTTAAAGAAGCTACTCTTGATATAGCAAATGAAGATCTGGTTATAATTATATGTTAGATACTAGATTGGTTACTTTAACGTAGAGAGAAAGGGTAGCACTTGCAATGAAAAAGCTGGCTGTAACAAGAGCTAGGAGAGAGGGCACTTTTTGAGGATCTCCACAGAGTTTATGCTAATGGAGTTAAAGCTGTCAAGGATATACCAGCCCCAGCCTGCATGACAATCTCATATTCACTCACATCTGCTATGTTACTGTTGTGTTTCTGTATTATCTTTTACCTTGTATATTTACAATATATACAGCTTCAAACTAGCACAGTTACTCATAGTTTCACCTAGTATTAGCAGCTGACACAGTATAAACATGAATTTACTGTATTTCTCAAAGTTTTTCTTAAGGACTATGCATTAGGCCAAAGTTTCAGCCTTAAAGCATTGTGGTGTTGTCACCATCTTCTAATTCAATCTCCTGAGCTATTCAGGAATCCAAACATCCATTATATTCTGGATTTGTTCACAGAATCACAGAATTGTTTGGGTTGGAAAAGACCTTTAAGATCATCCAGTCCAACCATTCTCTCACTTGACCAAGTGCAGTGCTAAACCATGTCCCTCAGCACCACATCTCTGCCTCTTTGAAACACCTCCAGGAATGGAGATTCAACCACCTCACTAGGCAGCCTGTGCCAGACTTTGAGAACCCTTGCAGTCAAGTTTCTTCTGGTAGCCAACCTGGTGCAACTTGAGGCTATTTTGTCTCAGCACTTGTTAACAGGGAGGAGAAACCAACACCTACCTGGTTCCAAGTTCCTTTCAGGGAGTTGTAGAGAGCAATGAGGCCTCCCTTCAGCCTCGTTTTCTCCACACTAAACAACCCCAGTTCCCTCAGCTGCTCCTCACCAGACCTGTTCTCCAGACCCTTCACCAGCTTTGTTGCCCTTCTCTGCACTCCAGCACCTCAGTGCCTTTTTTTGGACTGGGAGCCCCAAAACTGAAAACAGTCCTCAAGATGTGGCCTCACCAGTGCTGAGTACTGATACAACACCGAGTGCAGTGCTGAGGTAGACAGCTCCTGCCCTCATCCTGCTGGTCACACCATTGCTGACCCAGGTCAGGATGCTTGTCTCTCTGTGGCAGAGGGTTAGTTTTGCACGTATACTTTGCAGACATCTCCTCTGCTATAGAACATTAATGCAAAAATGCTGTGCATATTGTAAGCTTATTTTCCTCCATGCCTAGTAACACGTGAGTTCTCTTGGTCCAACATCACGCTTTGCAAATCATATGCCAACTTTTTTACAGAACAAATAAGGAGAATGAAACCTGGAAGTAACCTGTAGCATCTGGCTGAGAAGACATGAGAAAGCACTATGATTTTCAGACCTGAATTGGAGTGGCTGTAGTGTCACCATAAAATGGTCTGATTAAATGGCAAAATTAAGTTCTGTATATTGAAGAGTTCTTTTCCTTGGCAGTCACTTGATAGCCTAAATAATTTGATTTCAAGTAATGAATTGTCAGGATCTCTTCAAGCACTGAATGCTGATCTGAGGTAGTTTTCTGGAAATCAGTGAGTAAGAGAATTGGTGAATACTTCTGGAAATCCCACCCTTCAGTCCCAATTTGTACTTGTTGTGGAGGCAGGGAATTAATGTGGCCTAGTCAGGAATTTTATAGAAAACTAGAGTTATTTTATTTTCCCAAAAACCCACCCCCAAAACTATATACAGAAACTCATTAAGTTTTAGTTACCAGATTCAGTTCATTTGCGAAAATCTACAGGATACCATAGATAATTTGACTGTTTTGGAAGGCATAAGTTGGAAAAGGCTTTTAGCTATTAAATTATAGTATTTTTCTTAATAATAAAGCTGAGCCAAACAACTCATGGTCAGGCTGACTTGATCCAGCGGTCTGTGCTCTCGCTCTCTCTGCTGAAACCGTAGAAGAGTCATTAAGAGGTATTCAGGTCTGCGCAAAAGGTGTCAATGGGTCAAGCAATCCTTTGGAACAGAGCGCCAGGGGCTCCTGCTGCAGAATCTATCCAGGCCAGGTGAGGTGGGGGGAGAAGTCTCAGGCAGGCATGAATGCTCAGGCAGGTACGATCTCTAAGGCGGGAATGAACTCCAAGGCGGGAACCCCAAAGGAGGGAAGTCCCCCAATATTTATACCCTTCCTAGACAAAGAGCAGAGTTACCACTGCCTAGGGGCGAAGGGCACAGCCAATCCCAGCCCGATTCCAGCACAGGCACTGCACGGGCACCCCTCATGCCAGAAGGGCCCCTCGCTTCCCCCCCTTCATGCCTGCAGGGCAGGGGGGGGAAACAGGTCGTTTTGTGCCTTTTCTCATCTCCCATTCAAACCACAGAGGGAGAGGAATTTAGGGGGATACAGGACTCCAGGACAGTACTAGACTATATTTTAAAGAGAGAGGGAAATGTAAAATCAATAATGGAAACCCAAAACTCAGAGTCAAAATGTGAGGACATTTCATTAGTCTACGTTCTGAAACCCCAGGTTTCTAACTTTATTCAGCTGTCGCCATTCCATGACAGAGCAATGTCTCTAGACAAACAGCAAGAGAAGATAAGTGGACAATGATCCTGAAATACAAGATTTAACTTTGATCATACACTGTAAAGTGTCCTGGAGAGTTAGTCAACTCAGAATGTGTGGCCTGCAAAAAGTAGCATTTGAAACATACTTATATCTGATATCAGCCAGTCAGGCACAAAGAAATAGCTCATTCTAGAAAATCCTCCCATGTCTGAAGTGTATGAGTCAAGACTGCAGAGATACGTTCACACACATGTGTGTAGATACCTTTATATCAGGTAAATAATGTGCACATATTCCTTCTTTCCCTTAGTATGTATTCCCTCCTTCCCAGGAACATGTTGGATCAGCTGGATCAAAGTTAAACTGCAAAGAGTTAAACTGCTTCTTTCTCTACCAGGTGTTTATATCAGCATGAAAATTCCAGAGAGGTCTACCTGATTCTTTCTAAAGCCTCATTTGTATTATCACTTATTCAAGTGCAAGAGAATCATAGAATCACAGAATCAACCAGGTTGGAAGAGATCTCCAAGATCATCCAGGCCAACCTAGCACACAGCCCTAACCAATCAATGAGACCATGGCGCTAAGCTCCTCAGACAATCTTTTCTTGGACACCTGCAGGGATGGTGACTCCACCATCTCCCTGGGCAGCCCATTCCAATGCCAATCACTCTCTCTGAGGAGAACTTGTACTTTCCCTGGCACAACTTGAGACTGCATCCCCTTGTTCTGTTGCTGGTTGCCTGAGAGAAGAGACCAACCCCCACCTGGCTACAGCCTCCCTTCAGGTATCTGTAGACAGCAATGAAGTCACCTCTGAGTCTCTTCTCCAGACTAAACACCCCCAGCTCCCTCAGCCTCTCCTCACAGGGTTTGTGTTCCAGGCCCTTCACCAGCTTTGTCACCCTTCTCTGGACACGTTCCAGCACCTCAACATCTCTTTTGAATTGAGTAGCCCAGAACTGGACATAGTACTCAAGATGTGCCCTGACCAGTGCTGAGTACAGAGGAAGAATAACCTCCCTTGTCCTACTGGCCACACTGTTCCTGATATGGGCCAGGATGCCGTTGGCTCTCCTGGCTGCCTGGGCACACTGCTGGAGAACCCAGTGTACAGTAGGGTGCTTCCAGGAAATGAAGATGAATCATGATATTTGGTTTCACATATTTAACTACTGTTTGAAGTAAGATCTTGCATTCCAGAGTCACAAACCCAGTGATTTTTTCCTGAGCTGCCTTCCAGAAGTTAAACACTTATGCCAAAATCAGGACCATTATGCAGAAGAGCCTGTGCAGATACATAGTAAGAAAGAGCAAACCCCAAACTCAATTCCAGGGGGCTGACATTCTAGATATACCAGAAAACTTATGTGAGGCCTTAAGAGGAGCAGTGCAAATATAAAAATGAGAATAAAATCTGGCTTTGTTGGCTCCTAGGAACATCTCTGCTGCTACTATCACTGAGCGAACTGCTCTGGTCGATCTGCTCCCAGATGACTCAGTCAGATGAAAAAAAAAGCATAAAGGTCAGAAAGAAAGTAGCCTAGGAACAGCTAAAGTGGCTCTTTGCAAAAAACTCTTTCACTTGCTGTTTCATTGAAACGAGCAAGCTAGAGACCACATTGTGATTCTACAGCTAAAGAGAATGACATCAAGTCGAATGACACTTATTTAAAACAATCAGAGATCAAATCCCCTCCTGCCACAGATCCTGAATGCTCAGGGGCTGCCCATGTTTTGAACGAAGTATCAATGGCTTTCAGCAGAGCTCCGTGACGTATGTCCTTCCATAGGGTTGGACGCATGCCGTTCTGTTGGATGTACATCCTGTTCTGTGGACGCACTAATCTGTGTTCTCTACTTACATGTGACTCAGAAGGAAAGTATTGATAGTGGATATGGCAGCAGATTGCACATGGCATTGAACGTTACACATTAGGCTTGCTAGGAGATATTGCCACCTATTGTTTTCTATCTTGATTGCATTGCTTTCTTAATAAGTAATTGAGCGTGCTGCATTTTAACAACGTTCCACAGAGAACTCCAACGAGGTTAAAATCTCTGCTTTGTTATTACAGTTGGATAAACAGATTATTTTCAAAGACTAAGGGGTCCTTATCTTGATGGGTTATTTAGTAAATGTCACTGTGATATTAAAATTTGCATAGAACTGTAGAGTCAGGCTTATTGCAGATTTCACAGTATTTTGCCTCTTAAGTTCTAAATAGCTTTGCATGTTTTCAATTTCATATGAAAAGCCTCCTAGTTAATTAGAAAAGTATATTAAAATGTATGCTTCTGCCTTTTTTAGAAATAAAAGATGCTGTCATACTAAACGATTTTGTTTAGGGAAAAAAAGAAAACAAGAGGCCCTCTTTAGTAGGTATAAATATTTGTTTTTCTTTTGGATAGTTTATTTACTGCACATCCCTGACTGCAAAAAAAACTCAATCGTGAGTTTGTTTTGATTTGCTGAATTTCTTTAGTCAGAAAGGAGCTGGTAAGGAAAAAAAAAATCATGATTTTGTCTTGATTTGCTGAATTTCTTTAGTCAGAAAGGAGTTGGTAAGAAAAAAAATAAATCATGAGTTTGTCTTGATTTGCTGAATTTCTTTGGTCAGAAAGGAGCTGGTAAGATGTTCAACTAACTGACCTATTCAATTTCAAAAAATTACCTGTGTTAGATGAAAAACATTCAAAAAACAACATATGGACCAAAAATTCCTTGGAAATTAGATGACATTCTTCACTTCAGGTCAAATGAAGCATTTCATTGAAATCAGCTAATTCTGTCTCATTGTTTCTTGTCTCTTTAATGTGAAAAATCTAACCATTTCTCTTCTCAAAGAAGGTCACAACTGTTCTTCACAGTTTTTTGCCTTTTTTTATTGGTAAATGAAAATATATTTATGTATCTGACAATGATCTACTTTTTCTGATCCTTGCATGACTATTGCAGAGCTATTTAACTGTATTTGTGTGGTGCCTTGAAGACACAAATGCAGAGACTGATATAGCAGTATCAGGGTAGGGGGAAATGAAAGTGAAAATCTAATACATTTTGGAAGCTGCCAGATGAACAAGAATGTTACCACACAGGGGAAATTTCCCTATCAGCTATTCAAACCATTGTGTCTGTCTTTATGAGTAGCATTTCAGTCTGCATGTGCAGCTCCCAAACAAGAGGATGTGATATTGGAACTTTTTGATCAAGATACTGAACACAGGCTGTCAGAAGCAAATGTGGCAGCTAGCTGCACATGCCTTCCTAACAGAGGTGCCTGGTTTGTGTCACTGTGAAGCCAAGCTGGGGCACACTGATTTTGAGAAAGAATGGGAGTCTTGAGCGTTGCAGAAGCGCACAAGCACAGTGGGAAGAGATTTAAAAACATCCCAAACAACAAAAATACTTCTTGCAGAGAAAAAGACAGAACATCAAACACCTTTCTGCTGTGCTCTTGATAAAAATGTCAAGTGCACTTGTGGCCATACACAAGCATGACAACAGAACTAGGACAGAGGAGTTCAGAAATTGTGCTTTGTCAGAGATGACTGAACAAATTTGTTCTGAGTGTTAGACAGAGACCTAAGGGTGTTTATTACCTTAACATTTAATTTCATCTTGAGGTTACTCAAAATTCATTAATTTCTTTTTCTTAACTGGCATTGTAGAGCATCCTCCAACAGATTCATTATTTTAGCCTGTAGTTACATAGTAATTCTCTTTTAAGGACATTTGTTCCTCCTGAGCCCTGTTCATTACCAGGTTCAGGAAAACTGTTAGGTGGTTTCAGAATTCCTTACAGATGAATTTGAGAAACTTACATTAAATAAATAAAGAAGTCAAGATTTTTTGTAAGCTTTATATAGAAACCTTTACATGGAAAGCAACTAGGAAGGAAATTTAACGTGGTGCAGAATCCCCAACTAGATTTTGCAGGCCCACATAACCAGTGAATGCTCCATCTGCTAGCATTTTCAGATCATGTATTTCTGGGAAGAATGCATTAGTTAAATTTAAACATTGTGTTGAATACACAGATATATGAATTAAAATTACAATTTCATTAAGTTATGCTCAATGATTTAATTTTCCCCCTGCTATAAAATTCTCTAGACCAGAAATAACATTGCAGGAAAGGAAGAAAAATCACAGGAGGTTTTCTTAATTTTCGTTATATTCACCTCAGAAGATCAACAGTTGGCAGATAGTTTTGTTCATATTTCATGATGATGTTGGTTTAGTTTGTATTGTGCAGAAACACTCATCAGTTCTGCTACAGTACCTGGATAATTTTTCTAGGACACCTGATGTAATCTGGCATGGAAGAAAGTGTATCACTAAGTAAATATAAAAAAACAAAACAAATAAACTTCATACTAGCTGCTGAATTGCCTCATGGGAGATTAAATTTTAATGAATTTGTACAGTGGAATCCATGCTAAGCATTTATTAGAATAGGTATTTTATATGTTAGAATTGTGTGTTTAACTCTTGCATTTTTTCTAGTTTGACTAACTCAATACAGTCACTTCATTTGACTGAAGGAGGAGAGGCTGAAGGAGCTGGGCATGTTTAGTCTGGAGAAGAGGAGGCTCAGGGGGGACCTCATTGCTGTCTACAACTACCTGAAGGGAGGTTGTAGCCAGGTGGGGGTTGGTCTCTTCTCCCAGACAACCAACAACAGAACAAGGGGACACAGTCTCAAGTTGTGCTGGGGGAGGTATAGGCTGGATGTTATGAGGAAGTTCTCCACAGTGAGAGTGGTTGGCATTGGAATGGGCTGCCCAGGGAGGTGGTGGAGTCACCATCCCTGGAGGTGTTCAAGAGAAGCTTGGCTGAGGCACTTAGTGCCATGGTCTAGTTAATTGGCTAGGGCTGGGTGCTAGGTTGGCCTGGATGATCTTGGAGTTCTCTTCCAACCTGGTTGATTCTATCATCCTATGATTGTAAAACCATAGCATAATGTAAACTGTACAGGGCTTCATATGATCATGTTACTTGCTCACAGCAGGATCAGCTATGAAATCAGCCTAGGTTGCTCAGGGCTTGTCCAGCCAGGTCTTAAAAGCCTCCAAGACAGAGCCTATACGTCTTCAGTCAACCTGTTTCTGACCTAACCAGGGTTGAAAAAGATATAACTGGCTTTGCATATTTTGACCTATTGAGGAAATAAAATAAAACTAAGTTTGTTTAACATGGTGGTCTTATTTCAGAACTAAGTAAATCACTTCTTCCATTTCCAAGAGATAAAATAAAGTAAGGGCTAAATTAATCAAACTATGGGAGAAAATAGTATTATTCAGTAGCAGTGGATTACAGAATGCAAAGAGATTTGTCACTACCACAGTTCTCTGTTTCAGGGCGTTGGAATCCATCTTCTACTCCTTCCAGAAAAAATACATTATCTTATATAGCAACAGGCTACAGGGGTGGGAGGAAGGCATGCTGGTTTTGATACTGGAAGTGGGTGAATCTGATCTGAAGTCACCAGCAAGCAGCTGGGTATTTTTGTTGCTAAGCAAACTTCACTGAGGCTGAAATCACTCAGGATGGAGCTAGATCACTATGTGTATTTAAGTTATTATGAAAACAGCAAACAAGAGTATGAAAGTGACTTAGAGGCCCAGAAACTATCCATATACCCAGGAAGTCCTGATCTGTGCTCTGGGACACATTTGGTTATTCTTTGGTAGCTAAAACAAGAGGACTATGCCTTACAATATCAAATATATTCTTAATTTTGCCAGTGTCTTAGGTACATGAAACTGAAACAATTATTTTCTGCCACCATGCAAAATTCTCTTGTATTTAAGCTTTTTGATTAAAAGGTGGCATCTTGTTCTCCTGACACCTTTACTCTTCCATGTGTCTTTCCTGCTTATATGACAGAAATTGCACTTTTCAGCAAATTAATAACAAATCTAGCTTTAGCTAGAAATTCTTTATTGCTCCAGCCTGAGCCATTTCCCACTCTCTTCACAAACACTTGGCCTTGGGCTTATCCTTGGTACCCCCCCTATCAAATCTAATGTCGAACTGTTCAGTCAGCTTCCAACATCACTTCACTAATGGTGCCAGCTCTTATCATCATCTCACAGACGCCTCTGCACCCTCTTTCACTTCCCTTCATGCTTGGGAAGAAATTCTCATCCATATTTTCAGTCAGGCTATTATTGCTTTTCCCATCCTTCTTAAAACCTGCTTCTGGTGAGACACCAGCACTGTGGGTATTTAGCTCTACTGATATTATATATTATTTAATTGCAACTTGCAGATCAAGACTCTAACATAGTTTAGGATTTACTACACATAATTGTAATAGAATTAATAAATAACAACAGATGTTATCCTGAGAATGAGAAGGGTAGGACTTTTCTTACAGGAAGGTGAATTCCCACTTATCCCTTGAATCATGTATCTCAGCTTAGATAAAGCACTATGCAAGACCAAATCTTAATTCTCCAGAAGTTATTTGTCCAGGGAAGAATAATTTATGGAACTGGCACAACAATGCCAGAAGATGTGCATTGTCAGAAATATAGTTTAGACATAAGAATGTGACCATGATGACTGAAATTATGTCTCATTTGAGACAGTTCACTGTTTCACACGGGTGTTGTTTAAAGTCAGACTGATTCCATACACTTTGATATCTCTATATAATTTTATTTAGTAAAAATTTCTAGGCAAGAAATATTTTCCAATTTTGATCTGGTTTGAGTGAAGAAGAAACACTGAAAAAATGGGATTTTCTGCAGGGATAACATTCTAAATTTTTTAGGTTGGTATTATCTGGCATATGTGTTCCATAGGTGCTGAGTAGATCTGGGAAGAGGATATGGATTCATAGCCAGAAAGCCCTTGAGATCCTTTTCCATATCAGAAAAAAACCCGATAGATATTAACAAAAGATGCTTGCAGGATCCAAGCTGTGACTCTAAGACTAGACAGAGAAATACAGTGGGGATGGATGAATGAAATGTGGAAGGGAATATATCACCTGTACTTGAGACTATGCATTTTCAAAAGCTATTGTGTCAGTGCCTCATTTTTACCACTGCTTCCAAGCTTCGGAAGTAGAAATGTCTTTGCTTCCCTCTCTCTTTTATTTTAAAACATCTTCTCACAACTCTAGGAATTTGATCTTGAGAAGAAACATCACCAGCAACAAAAAGCCAAGATCAAGGCAATATTCCGGGGACAGTGCAGTCGGTCACGTTCAGCAAATGAGAAGGATACGTAACGTGGTCATTGCATGGTTGCTCTTCTGCTAGGCAGAATCTCTCCCTCTTGCATCCTCAGTTTCAGGCTGCTTTAGAGATTATGTCCATTGATCCTCTACAACTCTGAAACAATGAACATCAATAAAGAAGGCTGCTAGGGAAATCTCAGAATTTCTTGGGCCCTTTCTACCCTCTTTGTTGCTTTTATCACCACTAAGCAACCGGAGATTTGGCAAAAGCTGAGGTTTACTGCATGTGTGGCTGAAATGACCTCTGGTGATGGAAAATACTTAAGATCTAGTTTTCTGTGTCAGATCAAAGCATAAACATCAGTGGCTATGCAGAGTCTGAAGTCAGTTTAAAGTAAGTTTTAAAATATGACTTCAATATGTTTTTGTTCTTTAGTAAATATTTAAAACTATTTATACAAAATGCTTGTATCTGGTCTGTAGGAAGACTTTTAAATGTCGTAGTCTGAGACAGTCTGTGGTGTAAACATCCTAATCGTAATACAACAGAATTCTTGAGAATGCCCTTTCCACTACTTTTGTCACTATCTTAATTCAAGCTAGAATTTTGCCAGTTAGTGAAAGGAAATTATTTTTATTGACTTCATTTCAGCATTTCTTTCACTGATTTTATGAAACCTCAGAAGTGCTTTCCAAGTACAGAAAAAAATGCAACTGCCTTCCAGGTAGAGATTTATGGAAACATTGATAAACTTCAGCAGAAAACATAATATTAATAACTTCTCAAAAGAGTTTTTATCAAAGAAATCATCACATAGAATCCCTCCATAACATAACTCAAAGGTATCTTAAAAATCTGATCACAGAATCATAGAATCAACCAGGTTGGAAGAGACTTCCAACATCATCCAGTCTAACTTAGCACCCAGCCCTATCCAGTCAACTAGACCATGGCACTAAGTGCCTTATCCAGTTGTAAAAGTCAATTTCAAGATATTTTTGCATAAACGTAATATATTTCTATAGAAAACTTGGTTCTAGTTCTTTTAAGTGCAACAAGTCCATTTCCTTAGTGTAAAATGTCATCACTTAAAATGCATTGTAGGAAAATAGATTAAATCTATCACTGTCTATTTTTTCCTCAAAGCTACAAAGAATTTTGAACATTCCATTCATTTTCCCTTTTTACCAATCTTCAACCTCTGACATATTAGAGACAGACAAAGGCTTTCATAATATGAGTATGTTAAAATAGCCCACCAGCAGACACATTATAAAAAAGTCTAAGAGGTTGTTCTAAACCTGGTCCAGAAATTATTTTATTAGAATCAGCCATGCAAATGTGTCAACTCGTTTTCTAACTGCCAAAAAGAATTAATTCCAGAACTGGCATGTGGGTGTTGCAGCTGCCCAGCTTGCCTCAGAGTGGCCAGATTTAGAGTCAACAGAGAAATAAACCAAAGGACATCACTTGAATCTCACACCACACTGAACCCTCTAGAGGCTGCCAAGATAATGCTGTTATGCTTAGTCATTAATGACCTAATATATGCTTATTTCAACACTTGGTGTCATCAGCCAATGATTTCAACCACTGCTTCTGAAAAGACCATAATAACAAAACTTACCAGAAGAGTAATGCCTCATCTGTGTAGAATGCACAGAGCTGAAAAGTAGAGCAGGTTCTATGGCCCCACCTGAAGTAAACACGCATTGCAGAATTAAAGAGACTAGGGCTCAAAGTTCAGGTCTGGATCCAGACTTACCAAAATTTAGGTATGTGGTTTTGATCCAGCCTGTCTAAATAGAAGCCTTCCATTAACATCACATTTCAAGTAGCATTACTCCACAGCTCATAAAAGTTCAGATGCAGGTGTCAGTTTCTGTCCCATTTTCATTCAGGTTATGAGTCAATGTTTTCAATGTTGGTGTACATTTACGAAGCTGTATAAATAACAGCAGTGACACATCTGCAAAAAAAGATGTCATTTGTATTATTGTGAATCAAAGACAAAATATAAATTCTGGGCTTAAACCACAGCATTCTGGTCCCAACTCACTGAACAGATAAAGAACTATTTACTAAAATTAATTAATATCAGGTGGAATAAGGATTCAATATAGAATCATAGAATCATCCAGGTTGGAAGAGAACTCCAATATCATCCAGACCAACCTAGCACCCAGTCCTATCCAATCAACTAGACCATGGCACTAAGTGCCTCAGCCAGGCTTTTCTTCAACACCTCCAGGGATGGCGACTCCACCACCTCCCTGGGCAGCCCATTCCAATGCCAATCACTCTCTCTGGCAAGAACTTCCTACTAACATCCAGCCTATACCTACCCCAGCACAACTTGAGACTGTGTCCCCTTCTTCTGTTGCTGGTTGTCTGGGAATAGAGACCAACCCCCACCTGGCTACAACCTCCCTTCAGGTAGTTGCAGACTGCAAGAAGGTCACTGCTGAGCCTCCTCTTCTCCAGGCTAAACAACCCCAGCTCCCTCAGCCTCTCCTCATAGGTTTTATGTTTCAGACCCCTCACCAGCTGATGTTATGTATGATCTGATATACACTGAGAAATGAACTATTCAGAACGAAGGCATAATTCAGTCATTATTACCTACTGGTGATAATTTTTTCATTACTGCAGAATACATTGTTCACTACGAACTCCAGCCACTTGCAATCAAAAACTTTTCCAATTCAGTTTACTTTCAGTTTCTTCTTAAGAAATGTTCCCTGAAATAACAGAAGGATGCTACTTATTTTATTCTGTATCCCATACTATTCTTTATCTTCACACTGTCACTCATGACACGTTGGATTGTTTTTTTGGGTTTTGTTTGTTTGGTTGGTTGGTTTTTTTTGTGTGTTTTCTTTTGTGGAAATGTGTTTTTTTTCTTTGTTGTTTGTTGAGTTTGGTATGGTTTGGTTGGTTTTTCAGGTGTGATTCAAATGGTTTCATTCTTGTCCTTCTGTTTCCTGCATCCTCTGTCTTTGGGCTTCTTCTAACCCTACAATTGCTACTGTTGAAGAGCTGAAGTATCTCCTCTTAACTGGCTATGTTAGCTGATGATGATCACGCTGTCCTTTCTTTGGATGGACATCCAAACAATTTCTTATCCTCTCTCCTCAATTGCTAAGAGTTTTTGTACTTTTTTTTTCTGAGAATATTTTTCTCTTAAGAAGCCCTTGAACTACTCCTTAGAGGCTCTACTACTGGATATTGAGATCTACTATTATATGTTGAGATCATGCAAATCTTTCATCCAGAAACAGAACTGGCCGTCAGCTCAGATAAGTGAAATTAAATGTTTTATTGGATATTAATTTCCACCCTTTACACTCACTTCTTAACATCCAGAGCATTTTTGGGGTACAGATCTTCATGTACTTATATGAGTATGTGTTTAGATGATTTAGTACTTATTTTTATTCTTGCTCTACCTCTCTACTTAATTTGTTTTTTCCCTTGTGTCCCACGGCTTACAATGCTTCATACTCCATCCCATATATATCATGGGGTAAAAGTTTTTTTGCGCATTACTCAATTCTGATCCTGGTTTTACATTGCAAATAGATACGAAATGTCCCAGCTCACATGCTAGGAAACAAATGCAACATCCTCTGGTACAGCAGGGAGGAAAGGAATAACACAGAGGGAAGACTTTGACTTTGGTGTTAACACTAGTCTGAAGCAGTCCTCACAGACATAAAACCCCCATGTGTGTTTCTTTTTCATTCACAGCATTTTTGTTGCATTATGTAGCCGTGCACTTCAGTTATATACCAACTTACACTGACAGAAGACAAAAGACATTTGGACTTTAAAAAAATTATTCTATCTCATTTTTATGATTTGAATCCAGAGATTCCTTCACTGTTTAATTTCCCATAATAATAATAATATCATTCAGGTTGGAAAGGACATCCTGAAGTTTCTAATTCAGCCTCCTGCTCAGAGTACAGTTAAATGTAAGACTAGTTCAAGTTTCCCAGTAATGTCTAGAAAACCTGCAAGAATAGAACATTCACAATTCACAGCCTCTTTGAGCTGACTGCTGTGGTGCTGGACCATCCTTATGCTGAAAATGCTTTTCTTTATAGCTGGCCGAAACCTCCCATGTTTCAGTTTATGATATGTTGCTTTTCATTGTCCCACCATATACTTTAGCATGATGTCTGACCTTCCTGTAGGAAGTTCATTTACACCTCTCAAAAGCCATTCTCCTCCAGGAGGAGCAGACCAAACTCCCTCAGCTTCTCCTCCTAAGGCGCATACTCCAGCCTTGATCATCCTGGTGCTTCTCCACTGTAGCATCTCTAGTTTATTGATGTCTTTTAAGTTGAGGGCCACAAAACTGGATGCAGTATTCCAGATGTGGTCTAATGAGCACTAAATAAGAGAATAATGATTTATTTCATCCTATTGGCTATACTTCTGATGATGCACCCTGCTATGTTTCTACCCTTCATCACTGCCAGGGTGCATTAAGTGTACCTGGAAAGTAAGTTCCACCCAGAAACTTTATGTAATTCCATCCCACTGAGTTACATACTGTACAGGGGAGCATAGCTCTCCCCATTCTCTCTGTAGGGAGCTTAAAGTGATTAGCCCTGTGTACCTGAAGCTGGCTCACATAAGATATGCATACTGTGAAACCCTTTCAGATATAAAATGTAAAATTTAACTACTGCTTTTAAATATTGCATAATACAAAATGATCACTAAACAAACAAAATTGTATTCTAGTTAGGGGTATAAATTGGAACCAATATAATGTCAGAACAAATTTCCCACGAAGAAGGAAAGTAGAGTCCAAACTGAAAGAATAAAGAAAATATTTAATAAAGAATTCCTAGTAAATAAAATGATATAAAAGAACATTCTAGTGAAAGACAAGTTGAAAAAGAAACCATCCTTAGGAAAGGAAGGGTAGGAAGGATGCAAAATCAGCCAAGACATTGGAGTATCTAAGGTTAGTTTTTAATCCACTCTGGGATGAGTCTTTTTATTTCTGTGGGTTTGTAGATGTTTCAAAATCTGCAATGAAGAATTTATAAATTTTTCTTTGGTTAAAGGAACTTCTTTGTTTCTGATATGAAATCCAAAGCTTCCAGGAAAGTTTGGACAGAATCTATGTTTCAGGTAAGGCCATTTTGATTTCCACAACACAAGGATAGTTTGGAAATCTCACCTCTTAGCTTGGGTATGCTGCCAAGGTGACAGAACCATGAAATTCCAACAAAAGGGAAAAAGAAGAGGAGGCTCAGCAGTGACCTCGTTGCATTCTCCAACTACTTGAAGGGAAGCTTTAGCCAGGTGTGTGTTGGTCTCTTCTGCCAGGCAACCAGCAACAGAACAAGAGGATACAGTCTCAAGTTGTGCTGGGGGAGGTCTAGGCTGGATGTTAGGAAGAAGTTCTTTCCAGAGTGATTTGCCATTGGAATAGGCTGCCCAGGGAGGTGGTGGAGTCACCATCCCTGGAGGTGTTCAAGGGAAGCCTGGCTGAGGCACCTAGTGTTGTGGTCTAGTTGATTGGCTAGGGCTGTGTGATAGGTTGGCCTGGATGATTTCAGAAGTCTCTTCCAACCTGGTTGATTCTATGACTCTATGAAATCCTCCTAGCAAATGCTATCCTGTGTGCCTCTTGGAAGAACAGAAAGTGAGGTAACCCAGAAACTGAGACAAACCCTTTCATGTTACTTGTAATCTACATTACCTTCTTTGCAGGTCCAATCAGAAGCTTACTAATGCCAGGAATATTCTTCCTCTTTTTGATGAATTGAGAATAGATCTTTCTAAACCTATTAATGGAAATTATTTATTAGTCTATTAATATATATATATTAATATATATTAGTCTGTTAATATATATATTAATATATATTAGTCTATTAATATATAGAGACAAACAGTACTTTGCAAGTACTTTTTTGGCATAAACATAACTGAGGTTTTTTTTTCCCTTCCTTTGGGTTGATTTGAAGCAAAGAATATTTCAGGGTGGGGTGCTCCTTCTTTATAAAGTTGCTCTGTCTTAGAATCATAGAATCATAGAATCAACCAGGTTGGAAGAGACCTCCAAGATCATCCAGTCCAACCTATCACCCAGCCCTATCCAATCAACTAGACCATGGCACTAAGTGTCTCATCCAGTCTTTTCTTGAAGACCCCCAGGGACGGTGCCTCCACCACCTCCCTGGGCAGCCCATTCCAATGGGAAATCACTCTCTCTGTGAAGAACTTCTTCCTAATATCCAGCCTATACCTACCCTGCACAACTTGAGAATGTGGCCCCTTGTTCTATTGCTGGTTGCCTGGGAGAAGAGGCCACCCCCCACCTGGCTACAATGCCCCTTCTTCCTTGCAACAGGACAGTAATTCCCTAAGCATATTTGATTGTTGAGTTCTGTTGTTTTACTAAGCATTCTGAAGAAAAGTGATGTCATGTAGCAGTGATAGCTGCTCAATTTCAGTGGATCGTGAAGGGAGAAACTCCCTATGGGTTTCCTTCTTTAGAAGCAACTACTTATGAAGTTCCTAAACAACTCACTCTGCCATTTGAAGTTGCAGAACCAGAATGATAGCTAGCATCAGTGACATTACCTCTAGTGCTTTCTTAAGGAAATAGCAGAGTCTGTGAGACTCAACAGAGAAGGAGGAGTTGGGTTTTCAGATTTTATGTCTGTATTTGGCTGACTGGCTTCAAGTAACACATTAAACTTTATGTCTTTTTTAAATGGGGATAATTACATGTTCATCCTATTTATGGAGATCTCTGAAGATCTGCTAATAAGAGAATGTCTTATCAGTGTAAGACATTATTACAACATGGGTGATTAATAGAACTGTGCCTGCAGGGGAGAGAGTAGGGGAGGAGGAAGAGGGCGAAAATAGAAACCATACTTTCGTCAGATTCAAGAAGCTAGTGAAGAATGAGAACAAAATTCTACATTGCTTTGTAGAAAATTAAGGATCACAGCTACATCTATCACCATAAATGGCTTGCCTGAATTGCTTGCATTCTCTGTCTGAGCTGCAATATTTCATTCAACTAACCATTCGTTAAACACACATCCTGAAAGCAAATAACTTTAATGTAAATAATTTGTGAAGCATTGTTCCATCTGTTGAAAATGTGCAGTAGTAGTTTCAACCCTTGTCTAAACCAGGCAAGCTACTTTCAGGCAAGTTTGGGAGGTAAATGAACTGTCTGGCTGCTTTTCTTGGCAACATCTCTTATTAGTGGGAGGTGGCAGTAAAGAGAACATGAGGAAGACTGAAAGTGTTTACTTAAAACTTTAGCCAAATGGCTAGGGAGAGTTAAGATAAATCATAACTGTCAATGATGACAACTTTAGACTGCTACTAGTTCACTCCTGTTTATGCAGTTTTAAATGTTGCACTTAGAAATGTTTAGGAGGAGACTGAATTTTTATTGACAGATGCCATAACTTGTTTAGATGTAAATATTTTGGACTTGGTTCTAACAGTGACATAGAAGCTTTGCAGAAAGAAGGCTGTAAAGCTTCAGACAACACTTGAGAGATAATATTTTTTAAGAGTGTCTCCAAAGTATGTATCTGTGACTCACATTTCCCCAAAGAATAAGGTCCATAGATCAATTGCAGGCTTATTACACTTTCTCACACACACAAAAAAAGCCAAAGTAAAATGTTACAATAATTTGCCATATGGGATTATTGAACTAAGTCACTTTTCTTCCTTTTCTTCCTTTCTTTCCTCTTTTTTTTAATTTCCACCCCCTCCTTCCCCACTCTTCTCCATTCCCTTACTTTTGTTGTTGTTGTTTGTTTGTTGTTGGTTTGGTGTTTTTTTAAATGATGCCTTAGTTGCCAAGTATTGAACAGCAGCTAAGACATTTGAGTAAACTAGTGAAAAGCCAGAAGTTCAAACAAGAACATCAAGATTTTTCTTAAAAATTGAGTCATGTTGACCAATGCTGAAATACAGTACACTATGTGAAAGATCATGGTCTAGTTATTTAGATTTGTTTAGATCAGAGATTTCAACCTCTTTAGACCTATTGTAGGCTCTGGGGTGATCTCATTGCTGTCTACAACTACCTGAAGGGAGGCTGTAGCCAGGGGGGGGTGGGGGGTGGGAGTGTTGGTCTCTTCTCCCAGACCACCACCAGCAGAACAAGGGGACACAGTCTCAAGTTGTGCTGGGGGAAGTATAGGCTGGATGTTAGGAGGAAGTTCTTGCCTGAGAGTGTGATTGGCATTGGAATGGCCTGCCCAGGGAGGTGGTGGAATCACCATCCCTGCAGGTGTTGAAGAAAAGTCTGGCTGAGGCACTAAGTGCCGTGGTCTAGTTGATTGGCTCGGGCTGTGTGCTGTGTTGGCCTGGATGATCTTGAAGGTCTCTTCCAACCTGGTTGATTCTATGATTCTATGATTTATTTTACTTTCCAGTGTGGTAGCTGATGCTTCTTTTAATACACTTATTTTAAAGTAAGCAGCGCACCTAGAGCTACTTTATATAGTTCCATTTGTTTTGTGTACTGCTTCATTGCAGTATTGGTTTCAGGAGGAAAAATATCCCAAGAATTGGAATATGGGTTCAGTATAGAATTTGAACTATGAGTTCAAATCTGGTTTGTGTTTAGAAATTAAATTGTCATTAAGAGTCATGCCTTCCAAATATCTTCACTATGGACAATCAGCTTTAAAGTGCACAACATTTAACACAGAGGTACTTCACCATGAATGGTTTGTATACTGCTATATGGATGAACCAAAATGGACCTTCTCAGTGGAGTTTAGTACCTTGGATGAGAATAATGTGAACATAAACAGATAGCCAATTCTTCTGCTAGATATGAAACCTCAGTTCAGGAGTATATTCTGCTAAAAAGTTACACTGTCTCTTACATACTGCTTTGAACATCATTGACGATAGGGTTTTAGCTCATTTACCCAAAGAGGGACATCTTACACCAAAGATCTTTTACCAAAAGACCACCAAAGACCAATGAATTTTTACCTTAGGATCGATGGATATCCCAAGAGACAACTAATGGAGAGAAAAGAAGACTCCTGGATGATTCCTTCTCAATGATATAAAAATATAGCTTAAGTTGCATACTACGTGAGCCTATTTCTCAGTAGCCTGCAGAAACAATCTAAGGTGAATAGATCCCTCAACCTCTTCAGCACACACATTTAAAAGCGGGGGTCTTTGGAACTCCATTGTGAATTCATCTATCTCATGCCATTTAAGATACAACTGATTGCCTAACAGCAGTAAAGGGCAGGTAGACATAGAACATAATCTACAGGAGAAGAATACCCTTTCAAGATCAGGTTGACTGCATCTCTGAGAGATATGATCTAGTTAAAGATATCCCTGCTTACTGCTAGATGGTTGGACTAAATGGCCTTTAAAAGTCCATTCCAACCAAAAGCATTCAGTAATTCTATGATCCTTCTGTAGGGGATTTTAGTGGAAGGTCAACTAGGGTATACTGAATCTTCTCCATTAATGCTGGAAGTCTATGTATATCAACTGAATTGAGCCTTCTAAGCAAAACCAATGTCCTTTCATGAAGGATCCCCTGGTAATTGCTGAAAGCTAAGAGGAGTCTATCTTCAAGCTCAGTTTTATGTGATGCATTAAGTGTCACCGATGATATTGATTTAACAATCTATAGGTTTATTCTGACTACTATCATATCTGCAGCTGTTCTGTAAGAAAAGGAAATGTGCTGAATCTGCAGGTATGAAGGTAGCGTCAATGGTCTGAAAAAGCTGAGATGTAATTAATCTGGCAATCATTCTACACCTAAGCAATTGACTGGCTTTGATGCAAAAAATCAAGTTGAGATGTAATTGAACTGGCAATCATTCTACACCTAAGCAATTGACTGATGCAAAAATCAAGTCGAGATGTAATTGATCTTGTAATCATTCTACACCTAAGCAATTGACTGGCTTTGATGCAAAAATCAAGTCCAAAACAACCGGACAGTTTTGAGGTTAAAACATGTAAAGTTGCTAAGTCTTTTAAAAGTGAATTCTGTGAAGGATTTTTAAGAACACACTTTTTTTATATACATTTGAAAAAGCAAACCATTCAAATATTCTCCGAAACCTGGCTTCATGTTAAGTCTCTGAGATTCACAAAATCACTGGTTTTAAACATTATCAACATAATTTTTGTGCCAGAAAGAGCTTCCTTTATAAATAATGGCAGATCAAGGTACGGAATTTGGAAATTAAATTCAAATGGAAATTGATTTAATGCATGGCATAGATGTGCTCTGACAACAAAACAATACCCTACAATATTTCAGCTATCTTTCAAAGGTTTTATGTGGAGAGATTTTTGCTAACAGGACATGAAATGATAAACATGAGCAACCCATGCTGAGAAGTGTCCTTGAGTCCATCTTGGGCTTAAGATACCAGGCGCTGGGTAGCAAGCCCCACATGCAGCTGCAGGGGGTGGAGTGCCAGCTGCATGTGGGCAGAGTTAGCCCACATGCAGTCCACCCAGGGGGCTGGGTTAGCCAGCCTAGATGCTGACCCCTCAGAATGAACATGAGCCAGCAGTGTGCCCAGGTGGCCAAGAGAGCCAGTGGCATCCTGGCCTGCATCAGGAATGGTGTGGTCAGCAGGAGCAGGGAGGTCATTCTGCCCCTGTACTCTGCACTGGTTAGACCACACCTTGAGCACTGTGTTTAGTTCTGGGCCCCCCAGTTTAAAAGGGACATTGAGATGCTTGAGCGTGTCCAGAGAAGGGTGACGAGGCTGGTGAGAGGCCTTGAGCACAGCCCTATGAGGAGAGGCTGAGGGAGCTGGGATTGTTTAGCCTGGAGAAGAGGAGGCTCAGGGGTGACCTTATTGCTGTCTACAACTACCTGAAGGGTGGTTGTGGCCAGGAGGAGGTTGCTCTCTTCTCTCAGGTGGCCAGCACCAGAACGAGAGGACACAGCCTCAGGCTGCACCAGGGGAGATTTAGGCTCGAGGTGAGGAGAAAGTTCTTCCCTGAGAGAGTCATTGGACACTGGAATGGGCTGCCCGGGGAGGTGGTGGAGTCGCCGTCCCTGGGGCAGTTCAAGGCAAGGTTGGACGTGGCACTTGGTGCCATGGTCTAGCCTTGAGCTCTGTGGTAAAGGGTTGGACTTGATGATCTGTGAGGTCTCTTCCAACCCTGATGATACTGTGATACTGTGATACTGTGAGAATGTTATTGTAAATCACCATATCCATGCCATGCTTCTAACCCTGTACCCTCCACATATACCAGTCTTAGTTGTGCATGCCTCTTGCAAGAAAGCATATAACTTGCTGCAACTCGGATATAAAGGTGGGAAATGACCATCTAACCATACTGGTGAACCCAGAGTCATTTTACCCAGGTGTTCCACTGGCAGTTTTACATATTGCTCAACAACTCCTTCTGTTATTAAGGTGTTATTGGCATCACAGAACTCAGCAAAAATCAGTAAAAGTGAATCTCTTCAAACTGTACGGAGCAGCAGTTAAAATATTTCACAGTATCACAGTATCATCAGGGTTGGAAGAGACCTCACAGATCATCAAGTCCAACCCTTTACCACAGAGCTCAAGGCTAGACCATGGCACCAAGTGCCACGTCCAATCCTGCCTTGAACAGCTCCAGGGATGGCGACTCCACCACCTCCCCGGGCAGCCCATTCCAGTGTCCAATGACTCTCTCAGTGAAGAACTTTCTCCTCACCTCAAGCCTAAATCTCCCCTGCCGCAGCCTGAGGCTGTGTCCTCTCGTTCTGGTGCTGGCCACCTGAGAGAAGAGAGCAACCTCCTCCTGGCCACAACCACCCTTCAGGTAGTTGTAGACAGCAATAAGGTCACCCCTGAGCCTCCTCTTCTCCAGGCTAACCAATCCCAGCTCCCTCAGCCTCTCCTCATAGGGCTGTGCTCAAGGCCTCTCACCAGCCTCATCGCCCTTCTCTGGACACGCTCAAGAACTGGAGGCCCTTAAATGAAAATCTGAGTTGAAAAAGACAAGGCACTAGGATTCATGAAACACTTAGGATCGCTTTCCTGTATGGTACTGGAAAGCTTGTTTTATTCGGTTAGCATACCACAAATGAAATGAAATGAATGGATAATACAGTACAGCTCTGCATAAAGTTGAAAAGGGCATTCTGAAGGAACCACAGTCACATCACTGTGGTATTTAATACAGAATATAGTAAAGGACATGTTATAAAAGTAAATACACAGTGCTAAACTAACAGAGATAACAAGAATGATTTAGAAAGAAAAGATCTTGGCTAACTTGATGCTTCAGGAGGCTGCAGACAAAGCTGATAAAACACAGCATAATTTATTTGGATCTTCAGAACATTTTGACAAAGTTCCATACTACTGCTCTCTGTTTAAGCTAAAAGTTGCCAGGATCTAGGGAAGTACATGGGAGTGGATAAAGTGCTGATGGAAAAACAGAAAACAGAGAAGCTATGTTAGATTGTGGAAAACTAGATTTACTGAGGCCCGACAGGGGTCAAAATTTAGGCCTCTACTGTTCATGATCTATAAAAATGATATAGGCTAGTAAAATAAGCTGACAGCACAATGTGGAAGGAGCCATGAACCTACAACGTAAAGCTAGAAAAATTCAAAAGGTTTTTTTTTGCTTAGCTTGCTTGTTTTCATTACTCAAAAAGCACTAATAATCTCCTTTGAGCTAGCTCGTCAACACAAATGCATTTGAAGAATGCCTAAGCTATAAGGTAAATAAAGACAAGCCAGAGGATACAAAAAAATACTTTTGGCTCATATGCAAATAATACATTAGCGTGCCTGAAAGTCCTGCATTGCCTGGGACAGTGCCAAAAGTCAAAGATATAGCCCCAGGTATGACATGAGTGAATTCCATCATTTTATGTCCTTTTCTTTAAGAGTTCATGACTCAGTAGCATTAATACAGGAGCAGCAGAGATCCAAAGCTATAGAGATAACCTCAATCACAAGAAGAAAGTTCAGAACTGTATTACTGGTTCATGCAGATTCTTTAAGGATACCTTAAAGACAGTTTAAGACTTAAAACTCTGAAGTTTGATTTCAGTGGCAGACTATTAACAACACTAAGGTTTATTGTCACCACTGGTTGATTCCTGTCAGGCAAAGCAGCAGAACTGAGTAGACTTACATGCAGTTGCTTCTCTCCACACAGGAAACAGAAAGAGGCTTTGTGAAATGGTAATGGCAGTGTTTTCTTTTCCAGCCCCCAAATTGTTTCCATTTCTGTAATTTTGGGGTAGTGATCATCTCTGCTAAAACATGTATTTTTAAGTTAGTGGAGATCGCTGCATTTGTAGGGCCCTGAAGCTTGATTCAGAATTCTGATTCTTCTACTTGGTAAACAAAGATTCTTTAAGGAAAGGACTTTGAAACCATGCTGGTATCAGTGATTTCTGCATTTTTCTCATGAAAAGGCTATCTTCTGAAGATGATTTGCAATAGGAAAAACACATTAATTTTATTAATAAATTATTGATGATAAAACAAGAACATATAAACCAAGTGGAAAACATAGTGAGGACTGTTCACAAGTTTTTGTTTCTGATGTTTTTATATGGAGACATTAGATTTGCCTTGTTGAATGGGTTGTTTTCCTAGTAATAGCAATTACTGAAAGCAGTTTCCAGTACTGGGCACACACTCCACAAATGAGCCAGTAGTGTGCCCAGGTGGCCAAGAGAGCCAATGGCATACTGACCTGCATCAGGAATGGTGTGGTCAGGAGGAGCAGGGAGGTCATTCTGCCCCTGTACTCTGCACTGGTTAGACCTCACCTTGAGTACTGTGTTCAGTTCTGGGCCCCCCAGTTTAGGAGGGACATTGAGATGCTTGAGTGTGTCCAGAGAAGGGCAACGAGGCTGGGGAGAGGCCTTGAGCACAGCCCTATGAGGAGAGGTTGAGGGAGCTGGGATTGTTTAGCCTGGAGAAGAGGAGGCTCAGGGGTGACCTTATTGCTGTCTACAACTACCTGAGGGGAGGTTGTGGCCAGGAGGAGGTTGCTCTCTTCTCTCAGGTGGCCAGCACCAGAACGAGAGGACACAGCCTCAAGCTACGCCAGGGGAGATTTAGGCTCGAGGTGAGGAGAAAGTTCTTCACTGAGAGAGTCATTGGACACTGGAATGGGCTGCCCGGGGAGGTGGTGGAGTCGCCGTTCCTGGGGCAGTTCAAGGCAAGGTTGGACGTGACACCTGGTGCCATGGTCTAGCCTTGAGCTCTGTGGTAAAGGGTTGGACTTGATGATCTGTGAGGTCTCTTCCAATCCTAATAATACTGTGATACTGTGACACTGTGAAATGACATGTGCTACTAAACTCCATAGTAAAGTGAGTAGTCCTTTAGAATACAACAGCAGATAACATGCAGGAAAGGAACCCAGACTGTACATGAAAACAGGAATGTGGAGTAATGACTATATGCTTTAGGGCAGAATTATTTAAAATTGCAAACAAAATGTGCCAGGCTTGCTGCTGATTTAATGTTTTCATAGGAAAAACACATTTCCTGACTCACTCCATGTCTACGCTTTTGAATCATAGAATCTATACAACTACCTGAAGGGAGGTTGTAGCCAGGTAGGGATTGGTCTCTTCTCCTAGGCAACTAGCAACAAAACAAGGGGACACAGTCTCAAGTTCTGGCAGGGGAAGTATAGGCTGGATGTTAGGAGGAAGTTGTTGCCAGAGAGAGTGATTTGCATTGGAATGGGCTGCCCAGGGAGGTGGTGGAGTCACTATCCCTGGAGGTGTTGAAGAAAAGCCTGACTGAGGCACTTAGTGCCATGGTCTGTTTGATTGGCTAGGGCTGGGTGCTAGGTTGGCCTGCATGATCTTGGAGATCTATTCCATCCTGGTTGATTCTATGATTCTATGATCATAGAATGGTCTGGGTTGGAAAGGGTCTCCAAGGTCATCCAGTCCAACCCCCTCTGCAGTAAGCAAGGGGCATCTTCAGCTAGATCAGGTTGTCCAGAGCCCTGTCAAGCCTCACTTTGAATATCTCCAGGGATGGGAAACCAACCGCCTCCCTAAGCAACCCATTACAGTGTTCCATCACCCTCATAGTAAAGGATCTGTTCTTAACATCCAGATGAGAAGTTTTGATTCTTTTTCTCATAACAGAAAACAAGATATGTTTTTCATGTGTGGGGAAACAAATCAGATTTAACTTTCAGCCAGTATCTATCTATACTGCTTTGAGAATGCTGAAATCTTAATCACATCACAGGATCACAGAATCACAGGATGTTAGAGGTTAGAAGGGACCCAAGGAAATCGTACAGTCCAACCCCCCTGCCAGAGCAGGACAGTACTATCTAACACAGATCACAGAAGAACACATCCAGACAGGCCTTGAAAGTCTCCACAGAAGGAGACTCCATCTCTGGGGAGCCTGTGCCAGTGCTCTGTGACCCTTACAGTAAAGAAGTTACTGTTGAGAAGTTATTGCTGAGTAAAGAAGTTAAATTATTGAGATTCATTTGATTATTTATATTTCTAAGTATCAAGCATCTTCCACAGTCAATTTAAGAAATCCAACTCTTAACTCAGAGTAAAGGCTAAGGCTAAAGTGCTGAACCTGAGAAAAATAGAATGTGGCAATATTTAAATCAAAATGTGATGAACTTGGAGGTCTCTTCCAACCTGGTTGAGTCTATGATTCTATAAATCTTATTACTGTGTTTGGACCTACATAGCTTGTGTCTACATAGCTAAACTCTTGTTTCTTATTCCACAAGCACAGTGACCTCTTCCATGCCACCTTCTGGATATAGTTTCTACCTGATGTCATGTCTTGGTCTATAATGACTGTCACAGTACTATTTGGCACATGCCAAAATCATATGAGGGAGCATTCTAAGTATGTGTCAACATAGATTGAGGTATGCTGATAGTCAAAACAGTATCTTGTCGCTTTCTAGCTTTCTTGAACAGAGGTAATTCACTGGATTTTTTTTTTTCCTGTATACCCATGGAAAGTTAAGTAGTCTCAAGACAGCAGAACTATTAGCAAGAGAAAGTGTATCATTTGGTTAGGAGGGAATAGAAACCCATAAAACTGATTCTGAACAACTGCAGTATTAAAATATATACTTTAAAACAGCTACTTCAGCATGAGAAGTATTAATTTCCTCCACCTAGTTATGGTTCTCTCTGAAATAATGTGCTGAAGTGATGTATGGAATATTTTTGAATGAGAGGCATACATTTTAGATTGTGAAATACCACAACAAAGAGCTCTATAATAATATTTCTACTGTGTATGGAGAAAAGAAAAAGGCTGCAACCATGATCAGCAGAGCCAGAGCCAGAAAGAGAATCAAATAAGTTTCTAATTAAATTTAAAAGACTCAATATTGTCTTGTAAAAGCTTGTGATGAAGGGGAAACAGCAGAAACAGAATAGATATCAACCACATCAGGTGTCATAGATGCCAGATACTTTAAGTTTAAATGAATCTACTTTTAACAGCAACGGTAGTTTCTCATGCACCTGCCAATATTTTGCAATAAGAAAAACACATTCTCATCTGAACTGTATGTAGATGAAAGAAGGATAACTGAGGATAGCAGAGGTGTGTGGAAATTACACAAACTTATTTAGATGAATAAAAGCTGCTGTTAGTGGAAGTGACATCCAGCTGGACCCGTTAGCTCTATAATGCCAGATAGTTTCCTGCACCCTTTATTTGGCATGATGGCCTAAACCAATACTTCTGGAACCTTTTCCACTACAGGCCAGGAAGCCCAGTGTTTTAATTCCATGTACTGAGGGAGCTGTTGAAAGTACTCACCAAGCCACTTTCTGTCATTCACCAGCAGTCTTGGCTAACTGCAGAGGTCCCAGCTGACTGGAGGCTGGCAAATCACAGAATCACAGAATGTTAGGGCTTGGAAGGGACCTCCAGAGAGCAGATCACATTAATCATCTTCAAGTAAGCTCAGTGTGCCTCAGAATTTTGCAGCAAGAGGAATGGCATATTGCTTGGTCTGAATTTTTAAGGGACTGGATGGGGTCACAGAGATTCAAACACTGACAAGGCAATGCTGCAAAATCTAATAAATCTTCTTCATGTTTTGTGTTACAGAATTTGCAACTTGTGACCTATTAAGAATGCAGAAGGAAACCTATGTAACTGTTTAAAGAAGAACAATAAACAAAGGAATAAATTTGCTCTCAAGACCAAAGATTACATTATAAACCAGCCCTATGTTAAGTCAAGGAAGCTTATCTAGCCTACTTCAGCCCTGCTTTTGAGGTCCTCTTTACATGCTGACATTTTCTCTTTCTTAGTTTGAAATAGTTTCATATTTCAATGTCATTTCTTCTGTTACAACAGAAGTGTTCATTTTACTGACGAGACTCTTTCCCACATGAATTCTTCTGGAGTTTTGATAATGATAACAGCATATAACAGATTTTTCAACTTGACTTTGAGATAGATATACCATACAAGTTTGAATCTTCAACTAGTAATCACAATTATTAGTTCAGAGTAGAATTGGTGGTAACTCCCTTTCTCCCTTCAATGAAAAAGAAATTACACCCACTTAAAGCAAGGACTTTGAAAAAAAAAAACAAACCAACAAAAAAAAACAAACCAAAACTGGTTCACCAAGCTGAAAACTTCACTTAGATGCTGGAATTATATCTTCACTCCATCTTATATGTGATTCTTTCATCTTAATAACAATGACAGGCAGAAAAATAGAATTGTGTGTTTTCTTTGATAGTAAATTCCCATTGTTGAAACAGAAAGTTAAGATCATAAAGCAATAAACACTGAAAAATATTCAGTGACTAATGTCTTGTAGTTAAACTTTATTCAATTATAAATTCAGTAATAAAACTTGAATAATAGAATGATTTTCCTTTTCCACCACTTGCCTTCCATCTGAACAGAGAAATCATAGTTACAGAATAGTTTGTGTTGATTGAAAGGGACCTTAAAGATCATCTAGTTCCAGCTCCACTGCCAGGCAGGGGTATATTCTACTAGGTTAGATCTACCTCTTGTCTTGGTGCATCAGCCAGTAATCATATGTATAGACTTCAGACTCGAGTGAACATTTTGTACATACAACCAGAAAACAAGAGCATACATAAAGGTAATAATGATACACCATTCATTAAAAAAATAAAATAGGAAAAGTCTTACAGCACCACACTCTGTGTCTCATCCTGTCCCTGATTAAAAGTTGGCATTAAATACCCTTAACTAAACTGCTCAGGTAAACTACTGGACTGTCTCCAGCCTGAGGATTATGTCATAGCTGTTTAGAGTCCACAGGTTAAAACTAATATTAAATGATAACCCAGTCCTTGAAAAGGTTTTAAGTCTACAGCAAGGCTGTGGAAAATGATTAAGAAAATCAGTTCCTAGTCTTCAGAGATGAAGTCTTTCAGATGTCCGTTGAGACTAGACTCAATCTCATGAGACTGGAGATGCGCATAATTATTTTGTATGTTAGCAGGTATGCTGAGGTCAGCCTGGGTTTAGTCAGTGTTATTATGGAGGTAATAGCTTTCTGATGTTACTAAAATTAAAATAACAGTTTTTAAAGCTGTTGTACTGTTCACTTTAGGAATGTAACCTGAGTTCAGTAACCAAAGTTTGTAAGTGTAAATTGTAAGTGGTCATAAAAGAAATCAAGGTACCTCCCGGAGGAAATTTTAGTAAGATGATTGAAGTTAAGGTAGAGTGAATGTCACAGCTTGAAGAAAAAACACAGTCCTTTATGAAGCATTTAAGACATTCAGTCCCTTCCAAAAAGAAGTAAAACAGAAATATGAGCTGTTAAAAGATTTGTTTGTTTAAGTCTGACAATGGATTTTTTCAAGTGCAGCTATTTCTTACCCCCTGATACTTGGTACTTGAGCCAGGTTTTCTAAGGGCATATCAGGATTAACAGGTCTCCCTTTCTAAGGAAATCATCCATATGATCCGACCACTACAAGAACCAAGATGGTGCTGACATTCGTATTATCATCTATTTCTGTTCACTTGAGCATATGAACTTTCAGGGAATGCTCAGATATAAAGTGATATATCTTTAAAATCAGTGGCATGAGATAAATGTCATATTATCTTCCATTTTCCAGTTATATGGACCAGTGGAATATTCAGTGTGAAGTGCCTATATTTATTCTGTAACAGATTGAATCACTAGAGTCATAAAACAGTAGGGGTTGGAATAGGCCTCTGGAGGTCATCTATTTCAATCCCCCTGCTAATGCAGGTATCTCCTAGATCAGGTTGCATGGGAATGCATCTAGGCTGGTTTTGAAAATTTTCAGAGAAGGAGACTCCACAGCTTCTCTGGACATCCTCTCTGGGCAGTTCCAGAGCTCTGTATAAAATGGCTCTACACAAATCAAGAACATATCTCAAAGCTGCCCATATTTGAAATGCTAGGCATTTCTCACAGCTTTCATAGCCATGCAAAATCAACTGAAATTCTTATGTGGCCTTAGGATCCAATGAGGGTTGGTTCAGAGATAAAGTAGTTAACAGGAAATATCTCTTAATTGCTTTGATAGTATTGACTTGTAAAATGGCAGAAAAATGTTCTGTTTGCAACAAATGTTCTGTTTATTTACTTGAAAGCTATGTCAAAGTCCAGGGAACAGAGATCAAAAATATCTCTGTCCAGAGGAGCAAGATCTGCTCTTACAAATTTCCATGTTGTGAAATTAAGGTGCAAGCGAGATCATATATCACCACAAAACTATTTATTAAAGGATAAAGTTGAACAAAACAGAGAGAGAGAGGTGTGGGGAGAGAGAGAACAATGAAGAAAAAGAGAAGCAGGGAAGGAAAAGAGCAGGGATTATGTTACTCTCAGCTGCAGATTGAGGGGGGGAGAGATAGATGTGTATGTGTCCCAGGGATGTCCTTATGTGGAGTTCGTCAGGAGTTCTTCTGGTGGTGCTCTGGTGGAGGTCCACCCTTTGGCAGGCATTGCTCATGTCTTTTTATCCAGTTTTTTAGATTGGTGTCCAGGTGCAGCTGCTTACCTGTCCATACCCCAAATACACATAAGACTTTTCTCTTTGGGGTAGCTGACATAAGATGTACACATCCTGCCCATTCAAGCCAGGCTGAGGTCCAGAGATTTATCTTTGTTGATGAATGAGAGAGAGAGAGGATGTAGCTATTGCAGCTTCTATTAAGTGTGTAAAGAATGCAATTAACAACAATTTATGGTATCAGTTGACTGCATTTAAGTGACTGAAAAGAAATATCCTCAATATATGCTCCTCTGGTAAGATTAGAATGATTGTCTTACCGTCAGTGTCTGAAAAAATAGACACTGTTGTTGAAGGAAGGCTAACAGTTGAGGTCTCTTAGCTTCTCATTTCAGTCTAAGGATCAAGATACCTGATTGGCCTTGGCTTTATAATATATGCCAAGGGGTGGCTTTTGTGCTTTATGCTGTAAATATTTCTGTTGAAGTTAAAATACTGTGGATATCTGCAGAAGCACAATGTGTTCATCCTTCTGTGAAAGTATTCTGCAATCTGAGTGAACACTTCACTCAGGTTCAATTACATTAGACCCAATGTCTTATTTCTTCTGAATGAATGCATATTTATTATCCATTCGACTTAAAATTCTTCATAGTGTTTTATTTTAAATTTCTGAACACCCAAACTTGCTTTCCCCCCCTCCACTTGTTATAGTCATTCAGTCTGTTGACACTTGTGGTGTCAGCAATGACCCTCAAGAAGAAACAAGACTATTCTTCTCTTTAGTAAGCACATATTGTCTAGTGATTATTAGAAAAAGGTTGTGTTTGTCAAAACTTGAAACTGAGAATACATTCAGGATCCATTCCAACCTTCCTTCACTGCTCCTGTGGTCAGCCTGGACTCACATCCCATACAACATTGCAGCATGAAATATAAGACATTTGCATTTTTAGAAATGTCACTTAGCTGTCATACAACTCAAAACAATGGAAGATATAGCAGAAAAGGCAGGGGCATGGATAATGTAGGGACTCAGCTATTCTGAAAGTAATCATGACTTATAGTGAGACTTGAAGTGCAGATAGACTTGAGGTTTTCTCTTTACTCTGCTGGCTGGGTTACCTCAGAGATTTCTTTGATAGTACTCCAATATGTGTAGCCAATGAATTTTGCCTCAAGCTGCCTTTGAAGGCTTCTTCCTACTTGGATCAAGATGTCAAAATGTCCTCAGTTTCTTTAGTTCAGCTCCTGATTTAAGCAGCACTTGGCATATCTCCAGAGTGAGATTAATTCCGGCTTCTTTTTGACTGTAATTTGCACTCTGAGTTACCAATACCTGAGCTGCTCTCTGCTTTTACACAGCAATTTCCACCTATAGCAAGCGATGAAAGCAGCAGGATGACAGTTTCATGGACAGCTGGATTTTACTCTCTTCCATACTGAGATCAAATCTAAGAATTCATTTTAATTTTTTGAGCTTAAACAAAATTCACATTCTGCTGGTAGTTTAGATAAAGTTCCACATACGAAAAGAGTCAAAGATGTTCTTTTGACCTCTCTTGTCACGAGGTCTTCCCCATGACATGCTACTTGTCTCCTATCTCCTATCTGTGATTCTATGATTCTATGATTCCTATCTCCTTGGTCTCTGGTTCAGAGGACCCTTTAGAATCATAGAATCAGTCAGGGTTGGAAGGGACCACAAGGATCATCTAGTTCCAAACCCCCAGTCATGGGCAGGGACACTCTACCCTAGATCAGGCTGGCCAGAGACTCATCCAGTCTGGCCTTAAACACCTTCAGGGATGGGGCCTTAAACACCTCCCTGGACAACCCATTCAGGTTGAACAACTTCCTCCTCACGTCCAGCCAGAACCTACCCATCTCCAGCTTCGCTCCATTCCCCCTAGTCCTGTCACTCCCTGATATCCTGAAAAGTCCCTCCCCAGCATTTTTGTAGGCTCCCTTCAGATACTGAAAGGCCACAACAAGGTCACCTCGGAGCCAGACTGAACTTTCTTCCTCTTTTCTTCCTGAAGCTTTATCAAGTAGGAAAAGCCTCACCCTGAGCACATAAGTTACCAAAGTACTTTTCTTCTCATGTGACAAGCATAGAATATAACATAAAAGTGACCTCCTAGATGAGCAGTCTGTCGTCAACCATCGCATAGATCTATTAACCCTATGAAGTTCTGCTTTGAAAATAACTGAATTTGATGCCTCCCTGGTCTGTTACTGGAACATAGCAGACTAGACAAGATAGAAAAAATGTTTACACAGTGAGAATGGTGAAACAATTAAATATGTTTCCCAGAGAGGTGGTAGATGCCCCGTCTCTGGGAACATCACTCTGAGCAACCTGACCTAGTTGAAGATGTCCCTGCTCACGGAAGGGAGGTTGGACTAGATGACCTTTAAAGGTGCCTTTCAAGCCTAACCATTCTGTAATACTGATTCTATGATAAAGTATGATGAAATGAGAGAAGAATGCCTTAATTAGATCTGTAGTTCACTACAGCTCTAATACCTTCTGGATAAATCTTGTAGGACTGACAAAATATCCAAACTAGAAGAAAGATGATAAAAAAACTTGATTTTTTTCAAAGCCTCAGGACTACTCACTCTTCACTCTTTCTTCCACTGTGGATAAGATAGAAAATCAGATTTTTACCAGCTATGGTATTAACACAGTCTCGTCACTGCTTAAAGATAATGTCACTTTGGACAGTTACATTACTTTTAGGTACAGAATAAATTAAAACAGTCTCAACCTAGGATTATTCTATGCTGATACGTTTGGTTTATGTTTTGTGTCACAAATCAAGCAAGATAAAATGTAGGCTTTAATAGTGTTTCAAACATAATTCCATCAATAGGTCTCTTGGGAAGTCATCTCGAGAATATCTCTTTTTAAAAAAGCCTTGCTGTGGACAAAGCTTGTAAATCATCTATCCCAGAGCAGGGGTGGGGGGAAAGCTTTGCTGTCTTTGGCTTTTTGAAATACCAGGAATATTTCCAGTTTTGAATGCATTGCTGAAGTTAGGGTTGAGCCTTGCCTTGCCTTGCCTTGCCTTGCCTTGCCTTGCCTTGCCTTTGCCTTTGCCTTGCCTTTGCCTTGCCTTGCCTTTGCCTTTGCCTTGCCTTTGCCTTGCCTTTGCCTTGCCTTGCCTTGCCTTGCCTTGCCTTGCCTTGCCTTGCCTTGCCTTTTCCTTTCCTTTCCTGGATAAGCACACCTCTTTAAGCAACTCAGTCTTTATGTTTTCTTGGTCGTTCTGATTCTACTAGGATTTCCAACAAAATATTTCTTATCATGTGCAGGCAAATTTAACTTGCGCAAAACTTCTCAGAGTGCCCTCCCAGAACGCATTTCAATAGTGAATGAGGGTTCTCCGTATCTTTAAAGCCAGATTCCCTCAGCTACATTTGGAATTTCCTCCCAAACCACAAAAAGAGAAACAACTAACAAATGACATTTATGGCACAATGTATAACACACACCAGATATAGATGACATTTTTTATTTGGACTTTTCTAGCTAAACAGAAGCAAACAAATGTTTTATGAAATTCTCTACGGTTGCTATGGTTATTTCTATCTTAATAGCCACAGCCAAAAAAATTATCCCAGCCCAGGGCCTTAGCCCAGTGAATGCCCTTATTTAAATACTAGGGTCATTTGGGAAAAAGAAGAAAAAAGAGAGAGACTAAACCTCACTAGAGTCATAGAATCATAGAATCAGTCAGGGTTGGAAGGGACCACAAGGATCATCTAGTTCCAACCCCCCTGCCATGGCCAGGGACATCTTACCCTAGGTGAGGCTGGCCAGAGGCTCATCCAGCCTGGCCTTAAACACCTCCAGGCATGGGGCCTCAACCGCCTCCCTGGGCAACCCAGTCCAGGCTCTCATCACTCTCATCTCAACAACTTCCTCTTCACATCCAGTCTGAACCTACCCATCTCCAGCTTTGTTACATTCCCCCTAGTCCTATAACTACCTGATATCTTGAAAAATCCCTCTCCAGCTTTTTTGTAGGCCCCCTTCAGATTCTATAAGGCCACATCATACTTCTGGTCCCAGCACTATTTTCCCCTAACCTTCCAGAACAATGGATTAGCTGATTCTAGGTATGCTTCTTGTGTTTGGGTTCTCCATCACTTCTTCTTAAACTGTGGAAATTCTCAGTCTAGCTGTTCTGATTTTAAGGTTTGACCTGGAACTTCTCTAACTTTTCACCAGATCTGAATATTTACAGGCAGTTGGGACAACAATATAAGTACTTGGAAACCACTTCATACAGATGGTGCAAAATGAGAACTAAACCCACTAAGAAAGAGTGAGAAACAGAATCCAGGAATCAAAAGGTATTTCTGAACATATATATAAAAACATATTTCCATATAATGAAGATACTTCTGTATTATGCTATGGACATCAGAATTTCCTGCCTATTTTCTAATACAGTACTATCTCAGTTCTTGAATGGACATGTAGGATGCCTTTTTTTTAATGCTAGTTTAAAATCAGCTAAAATCCTAGAGGACATTTCAGTAAGCACTAATTCTAAGTTGTGTTTTTTATTTAATTAGGTAAACAGTAATTCAAATTTAAACTGTTCAAAGACAACCAGGAATCTGTTTCTGAAGTTCGTACTAGGAACCTTTTAGTGTTTTGGTCCCCAGAGTAGTTCAGACAGATCTTTATTTGTACAATAAAAAAAATAATCATAATCCAGGTAGCAGATGGAACAAAGGCAATAATTTTGGTTGGAAATGTAAAGGAATGGACCTGAAACAAAAATCTATTTCAATAAACTTCTTGATACTGGGAAGTTCTCATCCTACCACTTTGACAATGACAGTATGCTTGGTGATGTACTGCACCTGAAAAAGAATAATATCAAGAAGTATCAAAATGGGAGTGAGTTTGTAATGGGATGGTACATCAACCCTAAGAGATTACTGGAGAAGGAAAAGGGGATTCTTTTAGTTTTAAATTGTTTTGGTTTGTTTTTAAAGAAAAAGACAAACAAGGAGCTTGACAGGCTGGATGGATGGGCAGAGGCCAATGGGATGAGATTTAATGAGGCCAAGTGCAGGGTTCTACACTTTGGCCACAACAACCCTAAGCAGTGCTCCAGGCTGGGGACAGAATGGCTGGAGAACAGCCAGGCAGAAGGGAACCTGAAGGCACTGGTAGATAATAGCTGAAGATAAGCCAGCAGTGTGCCAGGTGGTCAGGAGAGCCAATGGCATCCTGGCCTGTATCAGGAACAGTGTGGCCAGTAGGACGAGGGAAGTTATTCTTCCCCTGTACTCAGCACTGGTCAGGCCACACCTTGAGTACTGTGTCCAGGTGGGTTCAGTCTCTTCTCCCAGGCAACCAGAAACAGAACAAGGGGACACAATCTCAAGTTGTGGTGGGGGAGGTCTAGGCTGGATGTTAGGAGGAAGTTCTTCACAGAGAGATCGATTTGCCATTGGAATAAGCTGCCCAGGGAGGTGGTGGAGTTGCTGTCCCTGGAGGTGTTGAAGAAAAGCCTGGCTGAGGCACTTAGTGATTGGGCAGGGCTGGGTGCTAGGTTGGCCTGGATGATCTTGGAGGTCTCTTCCAACCTGGTTGATCCTACGATTCTAAACAGTTTCGCTTCCTACTTGGTGCAATCTCGCAGCAAATCCATCTTTTCATATCGCTTGAGTGAGGCAGAGCCTTTGTGTGGAAGAATTTCCAAGGCAAGAAGCAGAGGAGCAAGGAGAAGCAACTTTTGTGCTCAAATTGAATCCAGTGGCATTTCAGGAATTAAAAAAAAAAAAAAAAAAGTGAAGCACAGTTGTGGTGGTGATTAAGAAAATAATAACCCCCACCCCCGGTCACGGCACATGCTTCCCATATGCTTCCCCTGGGCTTTTGCCAGATACAGCAGGGTCTGGTGACATTTCTGCAGAGTGATTCAAGGCCTGAAGAAGCCTTCCTGCACTCGATAAGGTCGGAGCAGGGTAGGGCATTGAAATGAGTGCCTGCTTCTTGTTTCCTACTGAAAGGAGAAGCATTAAATAGAACTGGCAAAAAGAATTCTCAATAGCTTTCTGGCAGAAATAATATTTCTATTAGAGTTGAAAAGCTCAGGGAATAAATGTCATCTTCTCTGAAATCTGGACTTTAAAAGGTAGGAAAAAAGGAGAGTCTGCTTCAGTGTCTTCATTCTGCTCTTGAGTGCACTTTTTGCAACCAGTGCCTCGTTTGTTCCCACTTACCACACTCTGGTTCACATCATGGAGAGATCTCTGAACAAGAGACCTAGATTCCTTTCAGATTAAATTCAACTGGAAGATGTGCTCCAGAAGCACAGCTAATGTACTCCAAACAGTTATGAATGTTTAAACCATGGGAACAGACTAAAGATGGTGTGAAGTAAACCCCCCCCAAAACATGTATATTACAGATGTCAGGTCCTTTACACCAGCATCTTCTCACTGCAGACCCACTTTTGGTCTGCATGACTTGTTCGTGTGTACTCAGCCAAAACCTTCTGCTCCAGCTTTCCAGAACAAGCTGTTTTGATTTTAGACTGACTGTTTTCTTTATTTGTTTTTAATATATAGTATATTATAGAATACAAAACTCAAAACTGTAATACAATGCTTTGACTGACCTCAAACCATTCTCATTGTCTTTCATGGAGTCCTTTGAAATAACTAGGTTTCTTTCCAAATGTGCATGGGGACAAATTGTGAAATCTGAAAATCCTTTGCCATTCTATATTCCTGTCTTACATACAGTTTCACAAGAGCCACAGATCTCCTTATAAATGAATACTTTTGTACTTTAAAGCTCTGAAACGTTCAGGCCCTATTCAGTCTGACATCCAGACTGCCATGTGTAATTATAATTGATGAGAGGAAGCTTCTCCTCCCTCTACTATTCCCTATAGGACAGACAATACATTACAAATTTCCTCCCCGCTCCAGCCCTCAGACTGCTCTGTCCCCATAGATTTAGCAGTTCTTGCACAGCTAAACCATGTTTGTTACTGCCTTTAAGCTGGCAGCCTGAGTTGAGTATTTATGAAGGGAAACATCTGTCTCATACCTGTAGGAGATGACTACTTCAGACATGAATCTTGCTCTTAACTAGGCAGCATATTCCCCAAACTGCCTTAATTTAAACAAAAAAGATAGAGAAAGAAAGAGAGGAAGAGAGGAAGAGAGGAAGGAAGAGAGGAAGGAAGAGAGGAAGGAAGAGAGGAAGGAAGAGAGGAAGGAAGAGAGGAAGGAAGGAAGGAAGGAAGGAAGGAAGGAAGGAAGGAAGGAAGGAAGGAAGGAAGGAAGGAAGGAAGGAAGGAAGGGAGGGAGGGAGGGAGGAAGGAGGGAAAGAGGGAGGGAGGAAGGAAAAGAAAGAGAAAAGAAAAGAAGGGAAGAAAAAAGAAAAAAAAAGAAAAAAAGAAAAAAAAAGAAAAGAAAAGAAAAGAAAAGAAAAGAAAAGAAAAGAAAAGAGAAGAAAAGAGAAGAAAAGAGAAGAAAAGAGAAAGGAAGGGAAGGGAAGGGAAGGGAAGGGAAGGGAAGGGAAGGGAAGGGAAGGGAAGGGAAGGGAAGGGAAGGGAAGGGAAGGGAAGGGAAGGGAAGGGAAGGGAAGGGAAGGGAAGGGAAGGGAAGGGAAGGGAAGGGAAGGGAAGGGAAGGGAAGGGAAGGGAAGGGAAGGGAAGGGAAGGGAAGGGAAGGGAAGGGAAGGGAAGGGAAGGGAAGGGAAGGGAAGGGAAGGGAAGGGAAGGAAAGGAAAGGAAAGGAAAGGAAAGGAAAGGAAAGGAAAGGAAAGGAAAGGAAAGGAAAGGAAAGGAAAGGAAAGGAAAGGAAAGGAAAGGAAAGGAAAGGAAAGGAAAGGAAAGGAAAGGAAAGGAAAGGAAAGGAAAGGAGAGAAAGAGCAAGGTTTCTTACAATGGCAAAACAATACTTTCAAGATTTGAGAGTGCTTTAATTTCATACACTTCTGTCTCTTTAAACCAAGAAATAGACCCATGTTCACATCTGGTAGTCAAAACTAAATGGAACCAGCTGAGAGAATACCCACTAGAAATTAAATTGTACAGAAGATGGCTAAGCCAGAAGGACTTAAGTGAAAGGCTCTTTTTAATAACTCCCTTGCTTTGCACTCATGCCTTTTGTTTACTTTGTTTATTTTTGCAATAAGCAAAAACAAATGAAAATGTCTCAGTTGTTAGCATTTAGCAAAATGTGTCCACTGTGCATTTAGCAGTGCATTTTCCATCCCATTTCACAAGAAGGACGTCATTCATGGCCAGCAGCATTTCCATGGAATGTTGGCCTGCAGCTTTATGAATTGATTTTAAAATGTGATGGAAATATACTGTATGTGCACAGTAGCCAACTCTTTCAATGTTAATAACCCAGACATTTTAATTAGGCTTTGTTTATTAAAAAATGAGTAGGAGGCTCAATCCTAGGAATAGCCATTTGACTCCTTGTGTTGAAACCGGCCATAACTGCCTGCTTATATAGAACCCCCCTTAGCATGCCCTGGCTCAGACCACACGCAGCTTCCTTTTCATTGTTTCATAAACTGCCAAACATATTCTCTGAGTAAGTATTTTTGTCAAGTTGGTAGTTCCTCCTCCTTTTGCCAGAATTTACAAAGATTTTCTACTAAACTGGAAGTTGCAGCAACAGCCCAGTTCCAGCCCTCACCAACTCTAGACCAGTTCTAAACAAAGTCAACAGAAACAGTAAAAATGAGCATCCAAAGTTAGAACCATGATCTGCAGATTATTAACAAGACCTCTCTAAGATGTTATGATGTGTATGGTATGGAATACCCCATTAGCTGTTTCAGCTGGCTATCCTGGGTGTTGTCCCTCCCAAATTCTTGTGAGGAAAATTAACCCCATCCTAGAGAAACCCAGGGCACTTGCTTTCAATTTTGCCTTATTACAGATCTTTAGTTATAAAACGATTTTACCTCAAATACATAATGGACATGCTTGCACTATGGTCTGTACAGACCTAGGCAAAGTCTGTTGAAACAGTGTTTGGAATGAGCAAGTTACTGAGTAACCTGCCTTCAACACATCAGATCCCTTGTGCGGAATACACCATCTGGTATTGGCACCCTCCAGGTTTCACAAAGGTACTAGTGCAAAATTTTACCTCTTTTAAACTGATATTAATTGATCTACAGATTGGAAAATGTAGTGGTTTGCATAATAATGTTCACAACTATTCTTACTAGTGGAAATTTTTGCATGAACTTTTCTGTGATGCAGAAGCAAACCCTAATGAATGCGGATATTAGAATGAAAAGGACCTCTTGGTGATTCTCTGAATGTCACAGGGAACCTGAATATATCATTCTTTCTCTATGTAAAGTACTGGCAGTCACTCTGAGAGGATGCTGGGAAGAGTACACTTGTCCTTTGGAGAAAGTTTAGCTCTGCTTCTTAAAAATATCCAAACAAACAAAACACTATGCCATGGAACAACTTCATAAGAAATCCCAGCTGTAGAACAGCAGCTCTCAGCCCCTAGAGACTGCAAAAGCTTTCTTTGAGCTGCCTCACCTCGAGCCTCACTGTCCTGATACATGAAGAAAAACCTCTGGTGAGAGATCTAGCTACAGCACCTCTGCTGCCCCAGTGGTGCATCACAGCAAGAAGCAAATGATAAAATAACTCAAGCTTTCAGTCCAAAAAGGCACAGAGTTTTAAAACTTTCTTAAAACCTTTCTTGCAATAGGCAGGGCATGAAACAGAGTTCTGCATGCATAAGTGGGTGACAAAATCCCTTTGCCATACAGGCAAAGGCTTGCATGAACTAGGGTATACTACTCTAATAGTGATGAGGGAAGACTCTTGATCATCATATTCTTATTTTGCTGGTGATGCTGGTGCTTAATACAGAATCTTGCCCTGGTCACCTTGCTGTCTTAATGAGATTAATTCTTCTGCAGCGAAAGTGGAATTTTCAACACAGAAAGTGGGTAATTTGCAACATTTAGACATTGTTCAATTCTTCTTCAAAAAAACCACAGAGATATATCAGAGCACTTCTCTGTTGTATTCCTTACTATTTCTGGGGCTCAATGCCAGCAAAAAAAATAATGCTTCAGCTTCTCATTGTGATCCTGTGCCAAGTACAGCAATATGAAGGAAGCATCAAAATAATCAGCACAATGTAGCATCTCTGAGCCAGCAGGGATATGTCACAGCTTTATGTAGAATTCCCTATCTTTTTATTTTATTATAGAGACCACAGACTGGGATATTATGGGCCACTCCAAGGTCATGTTGCAAAAAGCAGCTTCTTTCTGGAAAGATGAGTCCCTTTTTAGTATGCTATTAGATTATTTTCTTTCTCTCAGTTGACTGCATGAAGGTGCAGAATGAATGTTTGCTTTCTGAATTCCTTAAAAATCTACTCTTCTTACTGTACTTTTCCCTCTTTGACACCTGTTTGGAAAGATGGATTTCTTCAGTTTAGACAGAGCTTTATCTCCATGACTCCACAAGTATAACAGTCTTAAGCTGTTCTGTTAGCTGATGCACTCAATGAAAAGCATGAAGGCTTAGACTCCCATGTGCCCAAATTACATATAGATATCAGATTTGTGCTTTCAAGTCATTGTGATGGTTTGAGAGTTACCCACCACACCCACACAATGAAATCACCCAGACTAGACTCAGATGGCTGGAAGCTAAGGAATGAAGCTATGTTTACAACTTAGTGCAATTTACAAGCATATATATATATATGTATATATATATACACACAAATATTTACAGTTATGAACAAGTTAAAAGTAATACAGAAACACAAAATCCCTCTCAAAAACAATCAGATTGCCAGGAGGCTCCTGACCCAAACCTCCTCCCATCTCCCCTCTCTTTCTGTCCCTTCAGAAATAACCAGATCAAACCCCATATATCTGACGTGGTAAATCTGGAGAGATCTGAGGTGAGATGGCAAAAAGATGGCAAGGAGGTTAGAGGAAAAAGGGTTAGTTAGGTCGGATTAAAGAGTTAAGGCAGAGACAACCATAGACAGACCGCCAGAGAGAAGGAGCCAGACTGAGAACTGAGAAGTGTGTGAGAAGTGAGTGTCTTATCTATATTTTGACTAGTTGTGTTTCTCAGTAGAATGAGTGAGAGAGGGTAGTGTTGTTTTTTTTTCCTTTCTTCTCACAGCTAAGGATTTAATTTCTCTCAGTAAAATATTCCAATTAGCCTCAAACCAGCACAGTCATGCCTGAATGTGTGATGTTTTCATACTTACCCTGACACTTAAATTCCATTATGAATAATCTCTTACCTCCACAGTTTCCTTTTGATTGTCTCTCCTTGCATACTACAATGAACATTATGCCCTAATAATGCATGAAATGATATGCATGTAATTTTTTCTGTCTCCATCAAAAGCCAGTAGATTGTATTTAGTGGCATTTCTTATGCATATAGGATTCTCTGTGCAAGAGCTAGAGCTACAATCAATAGGGTCTAATGTACTCATGGTTCTACTTGCAGTTGCTTGTGTTTAGAGCACAAGTCATATTAGATGCAGCTGAGGGAACGGGGGGTTAATCTGGAGAAAAGGAGTCTCAGAGAAAACTTTTCTTGCTTTATACAACTATCTGAAAGAAGGCTGAAATGAGGTGGATGTGAGACTCTTCTTCCAAGTGGCAAGTGATGAG
Source organism: Pogoniulus pusillus (assembly GCF_015220805.1). Classification (NCBI taxonomy): domain Eukaryota; kingdom Metazoa; phylum Chordata; class Aves; order Piciformes; family Lybiidae; genus Pogoniulus; species Pogoniulus pusillus. The sequence goes on from NC_087270.1 coordinate 31,871,118, forward strand.
ACAAAATAGTTCTGCTAGAAGGGCTAGTTGGATATTAGGTTAGATAACCTGGGAATGCTAGTGGACAAGTTAACTACGAGCCAACAATGTGCCCTTGTAGCTTAGAAAGTTGATGGTATCCTGAGGGAGCATGAAGAAAGTTCTCACCAGCAGGTTGAGGGAGCTTATGTTTCCCTTTACTCTGTGCTAATGAGGCTGGATATGGAGTACTGTGTCCAGTTTTGGGCTCCACGAGGTTCCTTCCAACCCCTACCATTCTGTGATTCTGTGATTCAATGTGTTTTGTTGGCACTTTCTTGTTTGAAATAACACTTTTTATCAACTCTGCAATGCCCTGCAGAGTCTTGGTATCTCATCCTTAACTATATGGTGCTACAAATAAAAGTGTAAAGCCTAGTCTTCCTCTTGTTCCTGCAAGTACTAATCAGATCACCTAGCTTTAGACATGGGCAGTTCAGATACATCCCTCTTGCTTAGTCTTCAGCTCCCGTTGTACACAGGAGAGAGAAGTGGCCACCATCGGCAGTCCATATGGTTCTGTGCAACCTGCTCTAGGTGAACCTGCTTTAGCAGGGATGCTGGACTAGATAATCTCCAGAGATTCCTTCCAACCTTTGCCTATTTGTGATTCTGTGAATCCAGGCAGGCTTTTGACAAAACTTCCAGAACATTGCAGTAACCAAATTCATGAAAAGTGGACTGCACAAGTGGTGAATAATTGTTTGAGCCACCATGCTCAAGAAGTTATGATCAGCAGAACAAAGTTCACCTGGTGGTAGTTACTAGTGGTGATCAATAATGGGCCTCAAAATGTTTAACATTTTCATGACTGCACTGAACACTGGGATGGAGTTCATCTTCAGGTAATTTTCAGTCTACATCAAACTGGAAGGAGAAACTGATACACTAGTGGGCATAGGTGCTCACTAGAAGAACCTCAAAAGGTTGGGCAATGCTCTGATTATACCCTCAAGAAGTTCAAAAAAGGCAAATGATAAAACCTACACCTGGGATGAGTCAAGTCTCATGCAACAGTGCAGGCTGGAAGATAATTGGAGAGAAAACAGCTTTGCAGAAAAGGATCAGGGTTTCTGGTGGACAGCAGGTTGAACGTGAGCCAGCGGTGCTTGTGCATTCATGTCCTCATTCCTTCCTGGGAATAGTCCTTGGATCATGCTAACTTCTGAACCACATTTAGGCATTGTCTAAGAGAATACCAGTTGGCAACTGCCTGAAACATGCTAAGGATACCTCAAAATTTAGCAATATAGATGATTACATGCCAATGCCTCAGAATGATCCCTGGCATCATTTTGTTTATTACTGTCCTCCTAACCTGCAAGTCTGCAAGTTGCAAGGAAGAATGTCGATGTAAGGTTCTTATCCCACAAGTGGAAATGGAAGAGAAGAATGCATTTCAAGAGTCTTTTTTCCCCCCTCAAAATCCCTTGTCCAAAAGATTTCCAGATGTGTAGCACACATTTAACTTATGAATGGTCATGGCGCTACTGTACAAGTATTTGTGCATGAGGCATGAATGGGAACAGTATTTTCAGACTTCTCATTAAGAATTGATGCAGGTCTGGAAATCTGGGTTACCATGAAACTCAGCCATTGGATGACCAAGATGTACCAAAGAAATGCATTTTCACAATAAATCTAATGCTTTCAGGAATCATTTGACTTAGTCTATATATGAGAAAAGCCACTGTCAACTGGGAAATCCGTGTGCTGCACAATGACCACTCTTTCTTCTACTTGAGGAGGCAGATGGGGCAAGCTGACCCTCTTGCTTCTCCATGGGTGGCCCTGACTGCTTCCCCTTTCTTCTGTGTTTTGGGAATAAGGCTACTCTTTTCTTAAACATATGACTGTAATGGTATGAAAGTGCCCATGGACTGTTACAATACAGCTTAATTTAAACAGGAATGACATTAGCTTTACAGGCTATGCCCTCCTCCATTACATATTTGTTACAATTTCCTGCTATTGTTGTAGACTTCTTTCACAAAGCAATAGAGAACTTTGATGTAGAATTAACTGAACCTGTTTTACATATTCAGTTTTTGTTGGCAGTGGTTTTATGCTCCTGGCTTTGGTTTCCATGCACTACGTATACTGAATGGGAATTTTCAAACATTAATATATGCATTTTAAATAAAGAAGAAAATATAAACTCTAAGCCCACCTACTGCTTGGATGGCAAGGTTTAATAGGGTGATTTCTGAACGTGCAGGAGCATGGACTTAATTATAAAAGCGCTGTAAAGCCACTAGTGCTCCACAGTTGCTTTTACATGCACATACATATACACATATTTATGTATGTTCAGAAGCTTCTTTAGTAAGTAAAGAAAGAACTATATTTAGGCCAGGTGTTTGCCTTCAGAGAAACCAATAAGCCTGTATAAGTGTAAGAAATTGAAATGGTTAGAAAGATGATTTATCTTTTATAAAAAGAATGAAATACTCACATTTCAAAATTCCTTAACTTAAAAATCAAACCTTTTTTCTTCCCTCACAGCTTCCTATTTTCCTGCTTTCCTTCTTGTCTTCCTGCCCATGCTTCTAGATCCCTACTTTCCTGTTTCTCTTTTAGTGGAATAGAATCAGTTGAATCAAACAGATTGGAAGAGACCTCCAAGATCATCCAGTCCAACCTAGCACCCAGCCCAAGCCAGTCAACTAGACCATGGCACTAAGTGCCTCAGCCAGGCTTTTCTTGAATAACTCTAGGGATGGTGACTTCTGGCTCATGTTCAGCTACTATCTACCAGCACCCCCCATGTCCCTCTCTGCCTGGCTGCTCTCCAGCCACTCTCTCCCCAGTCTGTAACATTGCTTGGGGTTGTTGTGGCCAAGGTGCAGAACCCTGCACTTGGCCTTGTTAAGTCTCATCCCATTGGCCTCTGCCCACCCATCCAGCCTGTCTAGGTCCCTCTGCAGGGCTCTCCTACCTTCCAACAGATCAACACCTGCTCAGAGACAGGACAAGCAGGAATGAGGACAAGCTGGAACACAGGAAATTCCATCTGAACGTGAGGAAAACTTTGCTCATGTTCACATGGTGACAGCACATTGGAACAGGCTGTCAAGAGACACTGTGGAATCTCCTCCTCTGGAAACTTTCAAAGTCTTCCTGGACATAGTTCTCTGCAACATGATCTAGGTGAACCTGCTTTTGCATGGAGGTTTGGACTAGATGATCTCCAGAAGTCCCTCCCAACTCCTACCATTCTGTGATTCTGTGATTCATCAGGTTTTGACACTTTTAATCAACTCTGCAGTGCCCTGCAGAGTCTTGTTTTCTCCTCCTTAATTATGGTGATACCAATAAAAACATAAGAGAAAGTCTAGGTTCGCTCATGTTCCTCTACCATGGAACCAGAAAGTAGAAATCAGCTTACCCACCTTTAGGCATCAGCAGTCCAGCTCCCTTTGTAGGCAGGAGAGAGAAGTGGCCACCTCTGGCAGTCTGCACTGTTTTGAATGCCAGCTTTGGAATGAGATGATCTGCTATATTGTGCTAGTTTGAAGCAAGCTAGAATGTTTTGGTAACAGAACTAGATAACAGGCAGTGAAATCAAAACAATTGATGTCAACTTCTCTCACAGTTACGCTGAGAACTCTGGGAAGAAGAAAGTCTTATTCTCCATTTTGTTTCTCACTCTTGCTTTTGCCTTAGACCTGGTCACATCTCATTAACCCTGCTCCTACTAACCTTGCTCCCTAACCTCTTGGCTGCACCTCTTTTCTTCCTGAGAACTGGGGTAAGGTTGAGAGGGCCGGGGGGAGGTGTTGGGGTGGTTTGAGAGCCCCTCCTGGGGACCTTGGTTTCTGGGAGGGGAGTTGTGCTTTTGTATTGTTTATCCTTTGTATATTTCTGTATATAATTGTATATAACTGTATATATTGTAAATAGCTGCTTGTAAATTCTGCTAGCTGTAAATAAATTGCTTCATCTATATTCCCAGAGGCCGTCTGAGTTAGCTGGGGCAAATACAAAGTGTGGGAGGGGCGGGGTAACCCCCAAACCATCACATTTTTTATTGGCGCCCAACGTGGGGCTAGATATTTCAGTGAGTGGAAATCAGCTCTGGGAATTAAGATGAAGCTAATCAAGCAGCTATTGTACTTGGTGGGGATTGCTGTGTGGCCTGTTTTCTGGTTTTTTGTGTACAACTGGATCAAAGATCAAATTGGTTATTTCTTGCTTCATGTAGTTTTTAAGAAGGCTAAAGTTAAGCTTTCAAACATGTTCTGGAGCTGGGGTGATTTTATTCTTGGTTATGCTGGTTTTAGTGTCACTGAGAATATTACTAGTGATATTACAAGAGTTTTTGTCAATAATGTTACAATCAATCGAGAGTCTGCTTTATCTACTGCCCTCATGAGGGTCATCCAGCCCCAAACTGAAATGCCAAATCCATGCAAGGATTTCTACTCGAAACAGAGCATGGCAGGGATGCTGGGCATTATACTGGCTCTTGTAGTTTTAAATTTCATATTAATTTTGGCATTATGTGTGAAAAATTCAAAACCAGCTTCTGTAAGGACTAGGAAAAATTCTGTGTCTCAGAAGCAGTCTCTTTCACAGCAAAACAAGGGAACACAGTTATTGGCTTCCCCCTTGCCAGCCTCTCCACCCTCCTCTGTAGGTTCTGGGAACACAGCCAGCGTTCCCGCCACTAACGTAAACAATGATAAGGATAACCAAAACAAGCCACAGAGTTTAGCAGGAGCCTCAGGAGCACAGGCAGGTACCCAAAATCAGAATGTTCCCAGCAAAAATGATAACACCTCAGGGTTGGCAGGCATCCCAGGAGGACAGGCAAATAATCCCACTAATGTTAATACTACTACTAGTGCTGGTAACGCTAGCCCAGTCAGTCCAAATCCTAATGACACCAGCTCAGCCAATTCGAACCCCCAGCCAGCAGACCAGAACCAAAATCCTCCTGTTAAAAGCAAGGCAGATTTGAACTCACAAGCTCCAGGTCAGACCCCTAAGGATACAAATGCTCCAAGTCAGACCTCCAATAATTCAAATGCTCCAGGTCAGACTCCTAAGGATTCAAACCCTTCGGGTCAGACTCCTAAAGATTCAAATCCTCCAGCAGACACATCCAAGTCTGTTGCTGCTCAGGCCCTTCTGGCACCTGCTAAGGCAAAAGCTAAGACAAAGAGTGGTTCGCAGGAGGATGTAAGAGATGGGACCTCTGGTGATCAGCAGCAAGGAGAGGAGGAAGAGGAGGCAGTTAGTCTACGAGACCTTGTAGATGTGCTGAGACAACAATACTCAAGTGAGAGGAGCGCTGTGAGGTTAGCTGCCAGGAGAGAGGATGGTTCCAATGAGTTTAGGAATGCTATGAGGAAGATTGTGTTAGGCCCGGCACCACCAGAACAACAGGAGGAAGAGGAGGAAGATGACATCCAAGGCTCAAAGGATCCACTCAGAGAGGTCAGGGAAGTTAGGAAGGAATACACAAGGGAATCAGGTGAGCCAATCTTAAACTGGCTAGTGAGATGCCGTGGCATTGGTGCTAATGCTCTGCAGGTAGGAGACAAGTCTGCCAAGCAGCTGGGACCACTCACTAAGGAGAGTGGAGTGGACAAACACCTGGCAAGTCCTCTTGGTAGGGTTAGCTTATGGACACGCCTTCTGTTGGCTGTGGCTATGAGATATCCTTCCCGAGATGATTTGCCATGGGCTGCCAAGAAGTGGAACACCGTTGAGCAGGGAATTATGCTTCTGAAGGAGTTTGCTGTGAAGGAAGTGCTTTATGGAGATCATGGCACACATGAGCCTGATGATATTCCTTTGGGAACAGGTCTCATGAAGAAGCTGATTAAGCTTGCTCCTTCATCCTATGCTAACATCTTGGCCAGCAAATTCCTAGCAAGGAGTGATAATGGAAGATCTTTCACTGTTGGTGAATTCACTGACCAGCTCAGGCAGATTGAGGATAGCTTGTCACATTCTGGTATAATCTGTGCCATAAAGACTATGACTACAGAGCTTAAAGATGGTATTAGAGATGGCATTAAGGAGAGCATGAAAGAACTGAAGGAGGATCTTACAACCTCAATTTCCAATCTGGTCAAGGATACCATTCCTGCATCATCTGAATGGGTGAATGTTTCTGCAGTCAGGAACAGACGCCCACCTCCTGCAAGGCAATTCCAGCCCAGGAGGAGACAAATTCCACCCAGACAGCAGCAATCACGTGCGTCACTGTGGATACTTCTGCGTGACACATACGGTGAGAACATGAACAAATGGGATGGTAAACCTACTTCAGCTCTTTCAAAGAGGATCAGGGATCTGCAGAGTGGCAGAAACAGAGGCAATAATGCCAGGAAAGTAGCTGTCACTTCTTCAGCTCCCGAGAGCAACTGCAATTGTTCCAACAGTTGCAGTTCCTCTCACAACACCACCAATCATTGTGTACACCCTACATGCCATGTTCAGCATTAGGGGTGCCCTGCCTCCAGCCAGGAGGAGGAAAGGGATAGTGGAGAGAACCGAATCTATTGGAATGTATTCATTAGGTGGCCTGGCAGTTCAAGAGTTCGGAAATACAGGGCTTTAGTTGACACAGGTGCTCAGTGTACTTTATTGCCATCTAATTGTAAGGGGACAGAGTCCATTTCTATCTTTGGAATCACTGGTGGATCTCAAGAGTTAACTAAGGTACAGGCTGAGATCAGTTTAACTGGTAAAGAGTGGAAGAAACATACTATTGTAACTGGTCCTGATGCGCCTTGCATTCTGGGAATTGACTTTTTGAGACAAGGTTGTTTCAAAGATCCTAAGGGTCATAAATGGGCTTTTGGAATAGCATCTGTAGAGATTGAGGATGATAAATTGAAATTGTCTGTTAGACCTGAACTTTCTGATGAATCTGCAGTTGTGGGACATCATGACATAGAGGACCTGGAAGTGCCAATTGCAACTCAAACTGTTCATCATAGGCAGTACAGAACTAACCGTGACTCTTTGTTGCCCATTCATCAGCTGATTCGTCAGTTGGAGAGTCAGGCTGTCATTGAGAAAGCTCATTCACCTTTCAACAGTCCCATCTGGCCTGTGCGCAAACCTACGGGCGACTGGAGACTGACAGTTGACTTTCGTGCCCTCAACGAGGTGACGCCACCCATGAGTGCAGCTGTGCCGGACATGCTGGAACTCCAGTACGAGCTGGAATCGAAGGAGGCTAAATGGTATGCAACCATAGACATTGCTAATGCTTTCTTCTCTATTCCCATAGCAAAGGAGTGCAGGCCTCAGTTTGCATTCACCTGGAGAGGAATCCAGTACCAGTTCAATCGTTTGCCTCAGGGGTGGAAACACAGCTCAACCATCTGTCACTCAGTCATCCACAATGCACTGGAGAAAGGTAAAGCTCCAGAGCACATCCAGTACATCGACGACATCATTGTGTGGGGCCAAACTGCTGAGGAAGTCTTCGAGAAAGGTAACAAAATCATTGACATTCTGTTGCAAGCAGGTTTTGCCATTAAGAGAGACAAGGTCAAAGGACCTGCCAGAGAAATTCAGTTTCTGGGAGTGCGGTGGCAGGATGGTCGCCGTTACATTCCTCAGGATGTGATCAACAAAGTCTCTACCATGGCAGTTCCCACCAGTAAGAAGGACACACTTTCTTTCCTTGGTGTGGTGGGATTTTGGAGACTACACATTCCTGGTTTCAGTCAGATTGTCAAACCTCTGCATGATGTGACTCGTAAGAGAAACAATTTCGAGTGGGGACCTGAACAACAAGCAGCCTTTGATCAAATCAAACGAGAAGTAGTTCATGCAGTGGGCCTGGGACCTGTGAGATCTGGTCCGGACATTAAAAACATTCTGTACACGGCTGCCAGTGACAATGGTCCAACTTGGAGTCTTTGGCAGAGAGCTCCAAATGAGACACGTGGTCGTCCTCTTGGTTTCTGGGGACGTTGTTACAGAGGTTCAGAGACAAATTACACTGCAACAGAGAAAGAGATTCTAGCAGCCTATGAGGGAGTGAAAGCAGCTTCTGAAGTGATTGGAACTGAGTCACAATTGCTTTTAGCTCCTAGACTGCCAGTTCTTAACTGGATGTTCAAGGGCAAAGGTTCATCACCACATCATGCCACAGATGCAACCTGGTCTAAATGGATGGCTTTGATAACCCAACGAGCACGAATGGGTAATCTTGACCGACCTGGTCTGGTGGAGGTGATCACCAACTGGCCGGAAGGCACAGACTGTTCTAAACCTCCAGAGGAGAAAATAACTCGTGCTGAGGAAGCTCCTCCCTATGGTGATCTCTCTGATCAGGAAAAGAACTATGCTTTGTTCACAGATGGTTCCTGTCGTCTTGTTGGCAACAAGCGAATATGGAAGTCAGCAGTTTGGAGTCCAACCAGGAGAGTTACCGAAACGAAAGATGGAGAAGGAGAATCCAGTCAGTTCGCTGAGGTAAAAGCTGTTCAACTTGCTCTTGATGTGGCTGAACGTGAGAATTGGCCTATCCTTTACCTCTACACCGACTCGTGGATGGTAGCCAATGCTCTATGGGGTTGGCTAAAGGACTGGAAGAAGAATGGTTGGCAGAGGAAAGGAAAGCCTATTTGGTGTGCTGATCTATGGCAGGACATTGATGCACGGCTGGAGAAAACTCCAGTGAAGGTGCGGCACGTAGATGCACACATGCCTAAGAGCAGAGCAACTGAGGAACATCAACATAACCAGCAGGCAGACCAAGCTGCTAAGATTGCTCAAGTTGATACCAACTCTGATCTTGACATTGACCTTGATTGGAAACACCGAGGTGAGCTGTTCTTAGCTCGGTGGGCCCATGACTCATCTGGACATCAAGGCAGAGATGGAACATACCGATGGGCTCGTGATAGGTCAATTGACTTGTCCATGGACGCTATCACCCAAGTCATCTATGACTGTGACATTTGTGCTGCTATTAAGCAGGCTAAGCGAATCAAGCCCTTATGGTATGGTGAGAGATGGTCAAAGTACAAGTATGGTGAAGCCTGGCAGATTGACTACATCACTTTACCTCGATCTCGTTCTGGCAAGCAGTATGTGCTAACGATGGTAGAAGCCAGCACTGGATGGTTGGAAACCTATCCAGTTCCACATGCTACTGCACGTAACACCATTGTTGGTTTGGAGAGACAGATCTTGTGGAGACATGGAACTCCAGAGAGAATCGAGTCAGACAATGGTACTCACTTCAAGAATAATCTTGTGAAAAACTGGGCCAAAGAGCATGGTATTGAATGGATCTATCACATACCCTACTATGCATCAGCTTCAGGGAAGATTGAACGCTACAATGGTTTGCTGAAAACCACCCTAAAAGCCATGGGGGGTGGAACTCTGAAAAACTGGGACAAACATTTAGCACAAGCTACTTGGTTGGTAAATAGTAGAGGTTCAGTAAACAGAGCAGGACCTGCACAATCAGATTTAGTCCAAACAGTAGACGGTGATAAAGTTCCTGTTGTACGTGAAAAGAATCTGTTAGGGAAAACTGTTTGGGTATTTTCTCCTTCGGGCGAAGGGAAACCTGTCCGAGGGGTGGTTTCTGCTGAAGGTCCTGGTCATACATACTGGGTAATGCAGGAGAATGGTGAAATCCAGTGTGTGCCACAGAGAAATTTAACCTTAGCTGAGAGAGTTTAAATCCAAGTTGTTAGGAGTTTTCTGTTCTAGGTAACATCGGCGCCCAACACTGAGAGAATCTACGATAGAATCTACAGTATGTGAGCACGAACCCAACATCACCTGGGAGTCCCTGTTCTGAGCTTTTGAATCACCTACATCTGATTGAAGTGTGAACTGAACTTGTATATATTGTTTTAGTGTAAATATTGGTTTGAATTAGATTGGATAATTCTCAGCGATACTCTGAGCGAAGTAGACAGGGGTGGATTGTGCTAGTTTGAAGCAAGCTAGAATGTTTTGGTAACAGAACTAGATAACAGGCAGTGAAATCAAAACAATTGATGTCAACTTCTCTCACAGTTACGCTGAGAACTCTGGGAAGAAGAAAGTCTTATTCTCCATTTTGTTTCTCACTCTTGCTTTTGCCTTAGACCTGGTCACATCTCATTAACCCTGCTCCTACTAACCTTGCTCCCTAACCTCTTGGCTGCACCTCTTTTCTTCCTGAGAACTGGGGTAAGGTTGAGAGGGCCGGGGGGAGGTGTTGGGGTGGTTTGAGAGCCCCTCCTGGGGACCTTGGTTTCTGGGAGGGGAGTTGTGCTTTTGTATTGTTTATCCTTTGTATATTTCTGTATATAATTGTATATAACTGTATATATTGTAAATAGCTGCTTGTAAATTCTGCTAGCTGTAAATAAATTGCTTCATCTATATTCCCAGAGGCCGTCTGAGTTAGCTGGGGCAAATACAAAGTGTGGGAGGGGCGGGGTAACCCCCAAACCATCACATATATAGAAACCCCCCAACCTCTCCTTTCTTTCCCAACCCTCCACAAAATAACAAGGAACAAAACTCAAGGAAGGACTAATACAAATAAGCTTTTATGTGTAGTTTTACTTCAGTGTTACCCAGCTCAAAACAAGCTGATTAAAACCTTTTGTGCATTGTGTAAGGAACATTACATCATTTTTAAAAGCAGTAAATTATTTCCAGGGAAAATATTTGAAAAAATTCTCATTTTAAGAAAACTTTTAGTAGAAAAATATGAAAATATATTCCCATGATCATGAGGCCCCTTCTTAGTGGAACTTCAGTGTGCTACATTTCAAAGAAATCAAAAGGTTAGGAAAATCTCAGTCCAACAGTTCTGTCAGTTATTTATTTGGGAAAGGTTTAGAAGGCTGTAATATATCTTCCAATCAGTTTTGCTTGCACGATTTTGAGGAAACAAATTTGTACCTAAATATTCACAGAATCATAGAATGGTAGGGGTTGGAAGGCAGCTCTGGAGACCACCTAGTCGAACCCCTGTGCTAACACAGATATATCTAGATCAGGTTTCAGAGAAATGTGTCCAGGCAGGTTTTGTAAGTCTCCAGAGGATGAGATTAGGCAACCCCTCTGAGCAGCCTGTTCCAGCACTCTGTTACCCTCAAAGTAAAGAAGTTTTTCCTTAAGTTCAAGTGAAATCTCCTGTGTTCTACTTTGTAGCCTTTGCTCCTTGTCCTGTCACTGGTCACAACTGAAAAAGAGCTCAGCCCCATCCTCATGACCTCCACTCTTCAGATATTGATAAGCTTTGACATGATCCCTTTGCAGTTTTCTCTTTTCCAGGCTAAAGAGCCCCAGGTCTCTCATCCTTCCTTGGTAAGACAGGTGCTCCAGCCTCTAAATCGTCCTCATGGCCCTCCATTGGACTCTTCCCAGTAGTTCCCTATCCCTCTTCAATTGTAAATCCCTTTTGAACTGGACCCACCACTAGCCACAGGCCTCCAACTAGATTCTACACCATTAGTCACAACCCAATGGCAGCACAGCCTTCTGCTGTATCAGTCAGTTATTTCAGTTTTGTATCCCCAGCAAACTCACAACTCTGTCACTTCATCCAGTTCGTTGATGAATATGTTGAACAGGACTAGAGCCCTGGGAAACACTGCTAGCCACAAGCCTCTAGCTAAACTCTGCACCACTCATCACAATCCTCCATTGTTCAGCCAGTTCTCACCCCACCATCCACTTGTCTAACCTACACTTTCTAAGTTTACATGTGGGGAGGTTACAGGAAACTGTAAAAAGCCTTGCTGAAGTTGAGGTAGACAACACCCACTGCTATCCCTTCACCCACCCAGACAGTCATGCCATCACAGAAGGGTCAAGCACGATTTCCCCTTGATCAGTTCACGCTGACCACTCCTGATAACCTTTTCCTTCATGCTGAAGTCACAGACCTGCTCATCCTTTCCTTACAGATGCAAGAGGAAAAATGCAAGGGAGTGCTTATGTGCAGATTGAACCCAGAGCCAGGTGCAGGCTAGCTCCATCTGCCTGGGATCAGGGACCAGTATCTGCAAGGTTGTTGAGTTGGATTGTGTTTCTATAAAGCAATGGAAATGCTGCTTTGTGAGTCTCTTGTTCCCTGAATAAATATGCAGCTGACATGCCTTTGAAGTACATGCAGCTGCACATATTTACCTCTTTTCTGCCTGATATGAGACAGGAGATTTATATTTCTCTGCTAAATCTGCATTTTACTTTTCTTCCCCCACAGTTCTTGTCTCTAACTGTTTGACTATTAATTAATTATATACTACACAGGATTAAGTAATCAGGAAAATTGGCTTCACATACAGCCACATTTGCTCCATTTGTCTTTGTTTTTAGACTTAAATTTCATGCTTCATTCCAAGGTTTTACAGCCACATTTTATTTCCATGCCTTTGCTAATGATGACTGCTTGTGGCTAAAATACAGGGCAAAAAATGACTTTATGATCTTAGCTGCAAGTTGATGTAAGGTCATTAGGTTAGATTAGATTTAGCAGTCAATCTGTACTTGGAGTTTGATACCCAGTGATTGTTTTCAATATGATTCACATGGGCACTTGTAACAATAAATGTTAAACTCTCAGATTTTGCAGTATTGTTAAGTTCTAGAGAAGTGCTACAGATAAATATAGCTTCAATTTTTACTCACCTTGATTTTTATTTTTATTTTTTTTTTTCATTCTTGTACTTCTTGCTGCTAGTGAAACTGTCTTGCTGGGGGATAAAGAAGGAAATCTTGGTTTCATCAATTTGACCTCCGCAGCTAAGCAGAGCTGAATTAGATTGGCATCACAGTATCACAGTATCACAGTATCATCAGGGTTGGAAGAGACCTCACAGATCATCAAGTCCAACCCTTTACCACAGAGCTCAAGGCTAGACCATGGCACCAAGTGCCACGTCCAACCTTGCCTTGAACTGCCCCAGGGATGGCGACTCCACCACCTCCCCGGGCAGCCCATTCCAGTGTCCAATGACTCTCTCAGTAAAGAACTTTCTCCCCTGTATAGGTATGTTCATGCCTATACAGGTTCCCCTGTATAGGCATGAACATACCTATACAGGGGAACCTGTGCACTTCAAAACTAGGTCTAACAACTCAAAATGTGACAGTGATTTCCTCAAGTAAACATTATTTTTTTCAACAAGACATAGGAAATCTTTCAGAGCAATAAGAATTTTCTTACCTTTGTTGTCTAACAGAAATGTTTGGGGTTTCATAGAATCGTAGAATCAACCAGGTTGGAAGAGACCTCCAAGATCATCCAGTCCGACCTAGCACCCAGCCCTAGCCAGTCAACTAGACCATGGCACTAAGTGCCTCATTCAGTCTTTTCTTGAACACTTCCAGGGACAGTGACTCCACCACCTCCCTGGGCAGCCCATTCCAATGGCAAATCACTCTCTCTTGCTTCTACACTTTGTTTCCAGTCTCTCTATTTTCCTTTCACTACTGACTAGAAAGTCTTTCCTCATTTAGATTGAAATTCTTGACATTATCTTTTGATTTTTACTCTCTCCCTGATATATTATAGCAACATTTTACCAATTTAATCTTTGTTAGATCTGATTACTTCATTCATTGTTTATTATACCATTGTCTAGAATTTAAATATGGACTTTTGACACACATCTTGCTCTCTATTGGTCTATGTAAAACAGCTGTCAGTAACTAATTGGCTGTCAGTTATGGATGCATGATAAACACAGTATAGGATGACTGTAGGATGAGTCTTTGTGCATATGGGTGCACCTCTTTTTATCCTATCCTGATTTCAGTGAAAATGTTTTACCTTATGTCTGTGACTGCTCCATTCAGATAAATCAAAGCTGTCTCAACAACTCCTAACATAATTCTTGTAACATTGAAACTCCTTCTTTCCAGTTCAGGTCAATTTTCTCTAGTGAGCAGTAGCACATTGTTTCCTCTTTATGGTACTCTAGTGCCTCTTGTTTATGTGGGTCCAAATGTAACATGTAAGAAAGTATTTAGATTGACTAATAAGATGGCCTTTTTATTCTGTAATTTCTGCCATAGAGCAAATGTATGAGCTATTCTTGCAGGTAGTTTCTTGTCATCAGCAATGGTTAGTATGGCTTGCATATTTTTGAAGTAGTTTATTAATCAATAGCCTGTCAATAAACCTCTAAAGATTACTCTGTTGTGCAGTTAAGGAGAATAATGCAGATCTTCAAATTCAGAAGGAAGGAGAAGCATTATTTTGTAGTGAACATCTGAAAACCAGAAAACAAGTGACTGAAAAAAGAACAGGAGTACATGTCTACCACTGTGTGTGTAAAAGTCTTGACCTGGATGTGAACTCACATTCAAATTTCACATGATCCTTTTAGGCAAATGGTTATGTGAACCTGAAAATATGGGTCAGCTACTTCAATGTGTTATCAATGACTACCTTATAATGCAGCATTTCATACTGCTATTTATTTAAGTGGCAAGTTCTGCCTATGTTAAGGCAAGACAGATTCCTGTAGAAGAGTTAGGAAAATTCTAAATTAAAAAAATAAAATAATTTCCTCCTTCAATGCAAGATGAGGCTATCATAGAATCATAGAATCAACCAGGTTGGAAGATATCTCCAAGATCATCCAGGCCAACCTAGCATCCAGCCCTGTCCAATCAACTAGACCATGGCACTAAGTGCCTCAGCCAGGCTTTTCTTCAACATCTCCAGGGATGGTGACTCCACCACCTCCCTGGGCAGCCCATTCCAATGCCAATCACTCTCTCTGGCAAGAACTTCCTCCTAACATCCAGCCTAGACCTCCCCCAGCACAACTTGAGACTGTGTCCCCTTGTTCTGTTGCTGGTTGCCTGGGAGGAGAGACCAACCCCCACCTGGCTACAGCCTCCCTTCAGGTACTTGCAGACAGCAATGAGGTCGCTCCTGAGCCTCCTCTTCTCCAGGCTAAACCACCCCATCTCCCTCAGCCTCTCCTCACCAGGCTGTGTTCCAGCTTCACCGCCCTTCTCTGGACACGTTCCAGTATCTCAACAACTCTCTTGAATTGAGGAGTCCAGAACTGGACACAGGCCTAAAGGCATGGACTGACCAATGCTGAGTACAGGGGAAGAATAACCTTCCTTGTCCTACTGGCCACACTCTTTATGATGCAGGCCATATGCTGTAGTGGTCAGATTAGGTTGCCAACTGACCACAGCTTTGAAGGGTAACTGCTTGCTTTGCACATACTGTGAGACACTGACTTCATCAGATAAAAGTTTAGTAGCTCTGAATAAACTTTAAAAGTCAATCAGGAACTCTGTGTTGACACAAGCTTCTTTCTCTAACCAACACCAAAGGCTCCTTACCAGTCTTTTTCCAGAAATTCCTCAACCATTACTCTCAGCCATTCCTATTTTAAGTTATTTCTGATAGTCTGAGATAGTTCATGGTTCAGTGAGGATGACAAAGCATAAGCATGACTTTGAATTTAGTGATTAGGGATCTCAGGTTGGTAAGCAAAGATTTTAAAGCTGGTCCTTGCTTCAAAGAGTTTAATACAGACACATTCTTGGTATGAAAGCAGGAAATCAAGTAATTAGATTATGTATATCAGCCTATAATGTCTTTTTGGCCTGATGACATTTTATATGAAGAAAAATTTAAGAAGAAAAAGATGAGAGAACTTCCATGACCCACAGATCTGTTTCTATCCTATTTTGGTGTCTCTGTTTTGGGTCTTCAATTCGAGACAGGAGCCACAACTTTAGATGTCCCAAAGATTAAAGAAAGAGCTGAAATGGCATCTCTCACAGATGAATGCTGAGATCACTGCACATGATCAAGAAGCACAGCTTTATGCAGTAACTGCCAAGAACAAATGTCATGGATGTTTCTGCTTTCCTTGAACAGCCTGATACAATCCTCTGTTACTGAAATGTGCTTCCCATAAAACTTTCTGTTCCCTCCCACAAAAAAGTAAGGATTAAACAAGAAAAGGAAAAAAAGGAAAGAAAGAAAAGATGAGAGTTTACTCTATTTTTACTTTTTATATCCTCAGTGAAGGCCAGAAGAACTGAAGCAGCTAAGCCCTT
Organism: Pogoniulus pusillus; assembly: GCF_015220805.1. Taxonomy (NCBI): domain Eukaryota; kingdom Metazoa; phylum Chordata; class Aves; order Piciformes; family Lybiidae; genus Pogoniulus; species Pogoniulus pusillus. Next base: position 31,887,171 of record NC_087270.1, read on the forward strand.
GGGTCTTTTATGTAGGATGATACCTCAGGGCATTGGTACACTTTAGGGGCAGATGAACAGCAGACAGTGGTGACCACCAACAGCAAACTTTAGCACCTCCTTGACACCTCAGGCTCCTCTGCAGCTGAGGGAGTCTGACCACATTCTTGACTTTAGCTGGACTAGGATTTTGCCAAAAGCCATAGCCGTACATGGCCTTTACTTCTGTGTACACAACACTGCAGTGAAAGCGCTAGGGTAAAACTCAGGGGATGAGGGGTCAGTTCCCAGCTCAGCAAATGCTTTTCACTGACAATTTTCCCCTGAAATGTCTGGCAAGGCACTTTATCTATGCTATATTTTCTCCCGTTTTCTCATTGTTTGTCTTCTCTCAGGAATTCTCTAGAGCAAGTTTGTGTATATTTACACCTTCTAATGCTTAGTGTTTTGTTGGTTGACATTTTTATTTGTAATGAAAATGATGTTTATTTAAAACTCACCTTTACTAAATCATCCATGCCTATGCTGTAGTACTTCAACAACATTTATTTTCAGGTCTCCAGAACATCTTGCAATCATTATGTATTCTGACTGCCTAACTTTTGACATTTAGTTTGAGTGGTTAGGTCTGAGAAACACAAAACACTTAACAGTTGCCTCTGGTCTCTAAGAATCATAGAATCATTTTGGTTGAAAGAGACCAGTCAAGTCCAATCACTAACCCCGGCAATGACACTAAACCACATCTCTACTACATGTCTTTTAAATACATGGAATGGTGACTTGACCACTTCATTGGGCAGCCTGTTCTTGACAACCCTTTTGGTAATGAAGTTTTTCCTAATATCCAACCACAGTGCTCATGGCACAACTTGAGGTAATTTCCTTTTGTCCTAGCACTTGCTACTTTGGAGAAGAGACTGCCTGACACCTTGCTACAACCTCATTTCGCTTAGTGGTAGAGTTGGCTCATGTTGAGTCAGATGTTTCTTAACTTTGATCCTCCTGTGGTTTTGCTACCACCATGTGAAGATACTCATGAACTCTTGTTTAACTTGAGACCTCCTAAGTTTGGTGAATAGAAACTAACACACACACACACACACACATATATGGGTGTGTGTGTATGTACGTATATATAGATAATATATATATGTATACATATGCAGTGTATATATATATATACACATACACATACACAATCATTCAAGTTTGACCAAACCACTTCCCAAACAGAGCTATTTGTGTGTTAAAAAGATTAAGATTTACATAGCATTGGGTTTGCAGATGCCAATAATCCAGTTTCAGAGTTTGCCTGTACAGCAAGGTTGGATTAGAAAAACCAATTGACCACAGGTAATCAAGCCAATCATATCTATGCCAAGGTGCAATGCAAGTGTCATATGCACATCTCAAGATAGATTTTTCTCACGTGGAATACACATGAAGTTTGATCTATTTTTCCTATCTGAGAAGACTAAGGAAGATTATAATTTGCTGTGTATCTGCTGATATTTAGTGCATATACTTGATTTCCCTTACTAGTCGTAATGCTAGGTTCAGTGTGAAGAGCAACCTTGAAGACAACAATGAAATCTGAGCTACAGAGACAGCAGGAAATATTTGCAAGCTGTGCGAGGTCCAGCAGTGATACTTAAACAAAACATCACGTTTTGCAGGAGAATGCTGCATGCTGATCACTTATGAACTAGACCCTCTCCACCTCCCCACCCCTTTCTTTCAGAGATGAGACAGTGCTCTTCTTGAAGGGGGAGATGAACTCCTTATTCAAAGAACTAAACCACAAAAAAAACCCAAACAAAAACACTCTTTAAGAAGCTTTCCTGTACTGAAAGAACAGATGGAGGATCTGAGGAAGTATTGAAGGATGGAGTGAGCTACAGAGAAGAAGGTTATTCATGCTGCCTAACTTTGGGCATCCAGTTTAAGCTTCTTATAGACAACTGAGACAGCTAGGCTCCTGCAGAGGTCCCTTTGGGGGTCTATTTTTTATTAGCTTGGAGGAACTGGCTTTCTAGTTTAGGGTAGTTAGGTTATGTGAATCTCTCTCAAACTTACCTTTTAGCAGCATCCATAAGAGCTTTTTTACTGTCTGCAATATATATTTTCACCATAAAATAAATCCAAATAATGGTATGTTTAAGAAAAAGGGAATAAAAAAAGGAATAATGTGCCACCTAATAATGGTGGTCTAGGTACCTGAGTGCCTAGGTCAGTGTCCTAGGTACCTGAGTACCACTTCAAACATGAGTGTGTCACTTTATACTACCTTTTGTAAGATAAGGCATTTGCAGTTTAGCAGGATGGTCCCTAAGAAATAAATAACAAGATGAGACACTGAAATATGAAGAGTAGTCTTGAAAACAGGTCTGAGCCAGGTGGTCTATCCAGTCCTTTGACTGGTTTCTCATTTTTGGCCTGAGCTGAAAACATTCACACTGCTTTAAAGATGAGCAAGCTGACCAATTAGCCTGGGGAACCATCAGCAAGGACTGAGCATTCTTGAGTATCAAGCTAAAGTTTGTCTCCTGGGATGGCTGGTGTTGATGATACAGGCTTGAAAATTAACAGCATTCTTGTGTATAAATCTGGTCCTGAGAATGGGCTGACATCTTCCTAGAACAGGCAATGCAGCTTTATCCATGGAACCTTGTGCTGTGGTTAGGTAAACCCTCCACCAGTTCAGCTCTCCTTCGGGTGCACTGAAATGTGGGGACTTGGAGGAAGTGGAAGGGTGTCCTAAGTTCTGCAGCTCAAAAGTTTCCTGTTTCCCAGTAAAGAAACACAATTTTCCCCAAGTGTTTTGTTAAGAGTTGAAGCTTCCCTCCACTGCCAATTCCACAGGACTTAATTGTAGTCTCAGATATTTGTCTGTTCTCTGCCCCACTCTTCCTGACAGAAGTTCTTTCTCACTTGGACTGAGTCTAATTTTTCAAAATCAGTTTCCTAGTAGGTATTTGTGCTGTAAAATCCTCCAGGCTCAAGGGAGGTATTTGATTCACACCCTCCACTTTCTACTTCATCAGCTGTTTCTAAGCCCTACTGCATAAAATGTTCAAATGTGTTATTGCCTCTGGGACAATTGTGAGGTTCTTGATGCATTGTTACTGTTAGTAAGCTCCCAGGTCTGACCCCTGTGTCAGTAGCACAGTTAGAAAACAGGACTTATTAGAAACAGGTTTATATCAATCAGGACATGATTGGTTCTCTTTTAAAAATGCAAACATTTTGTGTGGGAGTTCACAGCACAAACACGAAATCAAGGAGAGCATTTACAAGAGCAGTTTACTGCTTCAAGCATGTTGCAAAAATATGGCAGTAAAGATAAAAAAAAGAGACTAATCCAAGATGGTGCAATAGCTTTCATCATCCAATCCCATAAATGTCTAATTCTGATCTCCTTCTGGCCATGTTTATTTTCATGTAAGTTCCTTTAAATTGTGGTGTTGCTCGTTTCTTAAACATGACTAATTGTTTCGTGCTACCCTTGTGAGCCTGCTTTTCACAACAGTGTGTTTTCATACTGTGTGACCCATCTGATGTGGCTGTTCCATCTAGTAAAGAAAAGGAGGTATTTTAATACATTAAGGCATGTTCGTGTTCCCATCAGCTATCTGTTCTCATCAGCCATCCTTTTCCTGTGTTTCCCAAATTTTCTCAGTGCAGAAGCACGCTTTCCTTTTGGCTGCACTTTTTGAGGGTTTCATTTTCTCCTTCAAGTGTACTAGAAGCTTAAGCTATTTGAGCAAGAGGGAAGAATTTAATAGACAGTGGAGAGATATGGAGATACTGGAACATGTCCAAAGAAGGGCAACAAAGCTGGTGAGAGGCCTGGAACACAAAGGCCTATGAGAAGAGGCTGAGGGAGCTGGGGTTGTTTAGCCTGGAGAAGAGGAGGCTCAGGGGTGACCTCATTGCTGTCTACAACTACCTGAAGAGAGTCTGTAGCCAGACGGGGGTTGGTCTCTTCTCCCTGGTAACCAGCAAGAAAACAAGGGGACAGTCTCAAATTGTGCTGGGGGAGGTCTAGGCTGGATGTTAGGAGAAAGTTCTTGACAGAGAGAGAGTGATTTGCCACTGGAATGGGCTGCCCAGGATGGTGGTGGAGTCACCATCCCTGGAGATGTTCAAGAAAAGCCTGTCTGAGGCACTTAGTGCCATGGTCTAGTTGATTGGACAGGGCTGTGTGATAGGTTGGGCTGGATGGTCTTGGAGGTCTCCTCCAACCTGGTTGATTCTATGATTCTATGATTCATGGCCTTTGGTCTGGACATTAGCTGTTCCATGAAATTTAAAAGTGAGAAGGGTGATTTCATGCCAGTGGCAGCTAAATTTGTAGGAACTGCTGTGATAAAATGATTCTTAGCCCAGAGAATGAAACAAATTGTAGCTGTGATCTCCCAGATTCAGTCCAGGAAGATAAGTGAGATTGCAACTAAATGTTTTCTTTCTCATTAATGCTCTAATTTAGAAAACTTGTTGTAACCTGGAAGTGGTTTGGGTACATCATTGGGAATTATTCACCTCATCATGTTTCCCAGCCTCTTTGAGAGAGTGTGGTACTGGGATTGCAGATCTCTGCTTCTCTTATCTCTCTCATCCTGCAGTATAAGACCATTATCGGTTCAGATAAGGAACAGAGTTCTTGTTCAGTGCAAATATCATGAAGCAGAACTCAGAAAAAACTCTTATCTCAACGTTCATAGAAGTGGGACACAATCTAGCATAAAGTTTATAGCTGTTATTGAAAATAGAGTTTACATTCCCCATTAAATGTTTCCTTGCAAAAATCATCTTGTAAGAAATAATAATAATTAAGAAAAAGTAGTTTTAACTCCTAGTTTTCATCTTAAAGCTCAGAGTCTTTCTAAATATGCTCTCATTATATCATGAATGTAATAAATCAAAGGAAAAGAGTTTTGCATTCCTCTCAGGCCTTTTCAGTTCTTGCATTTAAGCATGGCTTTACATAGAAAAAGTCAAGGAGATAACTTCTGTTCATAAAGCTGCATGTATTTACATGGACTTGGGGAATGGAGCAGGGCACTGACCTCTTGGCAGAGTTCTGCATAATTACAACATGCATGCTTTTAATTCATGAATACATATACATATATATAAACACACATATTTATTTGTGTATAAATTTGTGTGTATCTATGGAATACCAGATAGAACATAGTAGCCTAAGCATTAAAACTATGCATACCACAGTGAGAGGAACACTAAGCTGTGTATTATCTTATCAGAACTCAGAAGCAAGTACATTTTAATCACATTTTTTCCAGGGCTGTACATTTCACATACTGCATTCAAAGGATATCACAAGACATTACCAAGAAATTTCAAGGTTTTTATTACATTCATATGGGAAGCATAACTTTGCATTCCTACATGTTTATTGCACTTTCTATAATACCCCAGTTGTCAGGAAAAAACAGGAAAATACTAAAAGAAAAACAGTTTAGATTAAAAGACTGAGCCCCCCTATGGATATTCTCAGATCCATGAAATTCTTTCTTCTGGGGATTTCTCTGATGGATGTGGAGGCTCATTGCCTGTCCCACAGCACTGGCAGGAAACCCCACACCTTGAACAGGATGACCTCAAAGAAGTTGCTGAGCTTTCTGACCCCCTTTTCAGACCTTTTTCTCCTGGAGCTAGAGCTGCACTGTGTGAACATTAAAGATTTCATGGTGCTCTTCAAAAGGGAGCCAGCCCTGTACTCCCTAACAGCACTCTGCATTGCCTCAGGAATTAAAGACAGTAGGAACTGACCTCTTCACTGATGAGAATTTTCTTTCCTCTGTCCCTCTCAATTTATGTGTCATGCAGTAGGTGGTTTCCCCAGATCCTTACAAAGCAATCCCATTTTATGTGTTTTACATTTACAGATTTCCCAAAATTTTGGTTTCATTCACAGGCACCTCATAAGAATTAGACTGTATCTGATTCTGAATTAGTTTAAGGCCTCTTCACTTTTAGTTTATATCCCCCCTTTGCACTGCTGGAATAATATAAGTAAGTGGATCTCAGTGTAAACAAAAACAATATTTTCTTTAATTTTCTCTTTTATTTTCTTTTAAATTTTCTTTTAAATTTCCTTCAAAGAGCTGTGTTTGTTCTGCTCCACGAAATAAAACAGATCAGCCATGACAAAAAAATGTGATCCATCTGTCTCCTCTCTTAGCAAAGAATGCCCTGAGAACTGATGCTACCAAAGTTTTATTATTGCTCACAAAACAGAACTTAGAACCATCTAATGGGGACAATAGAGCACCATTAAAAAAAAATTAAACTAAACAACAGTTGTCCAAATAAATGTGTAAAGTACATTTTGTGATCCATTACCACATTTTTACTGCATTTATCCACTTTATTACTTCTTTTCAGATGAGTAATTTTTGATGAGTTTTCCAGTCATTAGTGGCAATTAACAAAAGCAAACCACAAAAATCACAGAACCACAACAAAAAGGGAAATCTATTTACAAACTGTTTTATCCAAAAGAGTGCTCAGTAGTCCTGGTTAAGAATGCATTTGGTCTATTTTTGTTGGCTGAAATCTTTCAGAAAGAATCATGTCCAGGTGAACCAGTAATGTACTCTCTCCAACAATGTAGAGGGAACTGTGCTGTGGGAGGTTTAGGTAGCGCAAGTGGTCTGAAACCTTGAAGAAACAAAAGAAGCTTCTTGTCACAATTTCTATATTATTCCCACAACACTCATTACCCATAAAAAGTTTTTATTTAACTGAAAAAGTAAAGTTTTCTCTTAAAATAATCAGAATTATGTGAATTTAAAATGTGTATATTAGTTTCCATTTTCATAGAATCATAGAATCAACCAGGTTGGAAGAGACCTCCAAGATCATCCAGTCCAACCTAGCACCCAGCCCTGTCCAGTCAACTAGACCATGGCACTAAGTGCCTCATCCATTCTTTTATTGAATAAGTCTCAAGTTGTGCTGGGGGAGGTGTAGACTGGATATTAGGAGGAAATTTTTGGCAGAGAGAGTGATTGGCATTGGAATGGGCTGCCCAGGGAGGTGGTGGAGTCACCATCCCTGGAGATGCTGAAGAAAAATCTGGCTGAGGCACTTAGTGCCATGGTCTAGTTGATTGGCTAGGGCTGAGTGCTAGATTGGCCTGGATGATCTTGGAAGTCTCTTCCAACCTGGTTGATTCTATGGTTCTATGTGAGGTTTGATTCATTTTTATTAATTAATGCATTCTTTGCTCAAGAGTGACAAGTAAATCAAGGTCTCTGGACCACTAGCTTAATTGTAATGGAAACAAAAAAATCCACTCTGAATGGATAGATTCCGAATGTGCAAGGATCTGTTGTGTATGAACGACAAATCTGAGCAGTACAAGACATACTGGAACAGAGGTAATCACCCTAGCAGAGAACAAGTCTGTGGACCATTCATCTGCAGTTTCTTCATTAAGGTGTGGCTCAACCCTCTCCAGCTTTACAAATGGTACTATACAGCTTTATGAAGAGTATTTGGAAAAGGCATGGAAAGACTATTAGTTGGGGTACATATGGGTTTGCAGGATTACAATTTATATTGTCATTTGTGGCTTTGTCTCTTCTTCTTTTTTTCCCCTCCAATTGTCCTATTTTTTTTTTCTCTTTAATAATAGAGCAGTACCCCTTTTCAGTAAGAAAATAATTTAAGTGAACTTGTGTAATAATAAAAAAGATGGAAAACAGGAGACCAATTCATTTGTTTCCAGTTCTGGCACAACCTTTCATGATATTTTAGAAGATTCACTTCCTTATCTTCAGAGCTTATTTTCCCTCTCTGTATAACCAAAGTAATACTTCTTCCTGCATATATTCTCCCACCACAGAAAGGACAATAAAAAGAGTGAATCACTTATGACAGATTTATTGCTTTTATTGTCTGTGTCACTGTAGTGCATTCTGATAAACCTAATATATTTTTGTCTAATTGTTACACTACATTTATAAACTAAACAATGTCAAAGTTCAGTTACTGTCCCAGGGACCATCTGGCGAATTCTGCCCACAACTCTTAAATTATTTCAGCCTCCACAACAATATGACTGCATCCTGCTGTTTGTTGGGAGTAATCCCTGGTACAAGCTACACTGCAAACTCTCCAAGTCATTCAGCAGTGTGCTAGGACTGCTCACTCAAAAGCAGATGCTTAAAATCCAGCTCCTCTGACTCCACTTGTGCTTTGATGCTCATTAATGTATTAGCACAGATGAAGCCATTAAGAAAGGATGGCATGGGTTGTGACAGGATTGTATGGGGTAGGGTAGGACAGGAATCTCGTGGATAACCCATTGTTTATAAGTGTTCATAGGATCATAGTATGTTAAGGGTTAGAAGGGACCCAAAAAGATCATCAGGTCCAACCCCCTCCCAGAGCCGATCTAACACAGATCACAGGAGTTGATGGAGGGCACAAATCTCCGCAGATTTCACTAAGATTTCAGTTAAATTTACTGATAAGCAAGTGTGAATAAAACACACTTTTTTCCTTCATCAGTGATGATCAGTGTTCAGAAAACAAAATTTACAATCAATGATTACTATGCTCAAATGAAAATACAGACACAGGTGCCTTAATACTTGAGCAGGGATAAGTTTTACATAGCTGTAAAATGAGCTTCAACTTTTAAGTTACTGTCTTTTTCTTTATAATAATAATCTCTTCACTTTTACAAGCTCTATATTATTTTTAGGTAAGAAAACACTATAAAGTTCATGTTTTATTGTTCCTTGCAGTTATATAAATTACATTTGGCCAAAATAAATGTAATTCCTACTGTGCGAACTGAGAACCCAGAATGTTGATTTTCCTCAAGTTATAAACAATGTGAAGATATGTTATACTGGGTCACAATTTTCCACTGTACAGCAAAATATATAACTCACTTTTAATAACAAAACTGCATATATCATTAAAATTTCCTACTCCATGGAGCACATATTACGTTTCCCTGCACAGCAAGGGATATCCTTTCTGCGTCCCACAATTCCTGAAGTATTGGTTGAATGAATTAAAAATATTTCAGTGATTCATTAGTAAAACAGTTGTCATTTTGAAAAATTATTCAAATTAGACTGCATTTTCACTGGTAGTACTGAATTATTTTTACAGTCATATATATATATATATATATGTATATATATAGTATTGCAGCACATGTCTGTACCGCCTTCTGATTGCTATGGTGTTCGGAAAGTGAACTATATTGATTTCTTTGGTGACTGTCAGAAGTTAGAACCAGCTCCTAAATGTAGCATACCTAGTTAGGAAATCCACAGTTTTCATTATGATATTTTGAGTCATTAAATTTGTAATTATGGCTTTTTGAAATTATAGACTTTCCCAAACCACTATTGATAGGATTTTCTAAGGCACTCAGCTTTGACCTAACACTGCTGCCATTCACATCCATTGTAAAATACCCAATGATGTCAGTGGAACTACTTAGGCCAATACTGAGTGCTTTTGAACATCCACTCTTAGAATTACTAGCTGACTATGTCATAAACCTTCATTTAAATCCTTCTTTAGACCACATCACCTCTGTCTACAAATCCCTGAGGTTATTAAAAGTCTTTGAGAAGAAATGGTCATTGCAGAATACCTGGAAGGTCAGTAAACTCAGGTCAGTAAACTCAGGCTCTAAGCAGACAAGGAATCATAGAATCATAGAATTATAGAATCATAGAATCAGTCAGGGTTGGAAGAGACCACAAGGATCATCCAGTTCCCTGCCATGGACAGGGACACCCTACCCTAGATCAGGCTGGCCAGAGCCCCATCCAGCCTGGCCTTAAACACCTCCAGCCATGGGGCCTCAACTTCCTCCCTGGGCAACCCATTCCAGGCTCTCACCACTCTTATGCTCAGTAACTTCCTCCTCACATCCAGTCTGAACTTACCCACCTCCAGCTTTGCTCCATTCCCCCTAGTCCTGGAAAAAACCTTGATTGCAGTAGCCAGACATAAAGAAATTTCATCACAGAATCATAGTAAAATTTAGGTTGGAAGGATCCTTCTCAGAGGTGTGCTAACTTTAAGATAAGGGTTGTATATCCTCCTAGGCTTTGAAAATCTCCAAGTATGGAGATTCTGTTTCCTCTCTGGGCAATCTGTTCCAGCCCTTAATTCTTCCTATGAATAATTCTTCAATGCCCAGAGGGGTTTTTTTGTGTTGCTTTTAATGGCTGCCTCTTGCTCTTCTTGAACACATAGAGAAGAAAAAGAAAATTTCAGAACTCCTCAAATGAACTCCAAAATATTTAGGGCATAAAAGCTTAGTAACAACATACTGACTTCTGCAAGAGCCTATCAGTGCCAAATGTAACAGCTAAAGTGTTGACAGTAAAGTGACTGCACAATGTACCATTCAACAATGCATCTGGCACTTTTGTGACCATTTTTGTGCGGCTCAACTGCCCTGCAGCTGCTGCATTAGTATAGGATTCATCTCCCAAAACTTCAATGTGAAGAACACATTAAGAGAACACCCCATCCCCAGGTGGGAAGAAAGAGAAACAGACAGAAAGAAAAAGAGAACATCACAGAAGTTTATGAACAAATAATCTTGTTGTGTTAAATTCCCATCAAAATACAATGTTTGGACCTGGTGAAAAGGTGATCATGCAGGTGATCATGCTCAGTATTGAGATAAATTTAAGTTGGGGGAGGGACTCAACAAAAACTCCAAAACAAACAAGAAACTAAGCATGAAGAGAAAAATATTAGCCTGCACATACATCTTTGTATCAAATGCCTACTGCAGTGCCTCCAAATACTGGGTTATGGGATGAGTTAATGTCACTCCATCCTACGTTGTAGAGAAAGTGTTTTCATGGAGCCACCACTTGGCAGTTGTCCTACACTGACATTCTACAGTCCAGCATCAAATACTTTGAATCTGGTGTTCTCTTAGCAGACCCCTTCTCATCCTTTTGTCCTCTTCCCTTCCTGTGTGGATTCACTGTACTTCTCCATGCCTCTTATGATAGTTTTTAACCCATAAATTCTGCAGGAGTTGTGAACAGGAATGACAAGGCCAAAGAAGCCAGCAAGTTAAATAAAGCACATCAGTTTGTTTCCTAAGAATGGGGTAGTTGTGCAAGTTGTGTATATAAGGACAATGACACTCATGTAGATGTAAGAGGAAAAAAAATGTTTATCTGAGTTACTGTAATGGAAGATAAATATTTTAGTTACCAGAGAAAGATATGTAGATAGCTTTGTCATTTCAAGTGTTTCTTTTTATCAGCTTCTGTGAATTGTGGGTATGAGATAGTTATCTGGTCAGCTTGACAACCTCTGCAAAGGTAAGTGTTCAGCATTAGGGAATGGCTGTTACACTAAAGACATACATGTAATGCCTGGTGTCCAAAATCCTCAGAACTAGCACACTCTAACATGGACTGGAAATGCTTGTGCAACAGGGCTCATCGTCTTGTGCTCTGTGTGACACCTCTTTAGTCCTGAGACACGCTTGTTGTTTATTTCCAACTTACCCATAGGGGGTGGAAAAATTCCTACATCAAAAACTCAAAGTTATCCTAGATGCACACATCAGTTTTGTCTCCAGGGGAATTAACTGGTTTACTTTAAAAGAGACTCTGAGAGCAAAATAGCATCACGAAGTGCTGACAGAAGATGAAGAAGCAGACTGAGGACATAAAGTATACAGTAACATCTAGCTCTGTGTGAATCTTATCACACATATAATCATAAAGGCAGGCTAAAACTGGAAGTGGAGCGAATGTCCTGTAAGGACAGAAATATACTTCTGTCCTTATATATATAACATATATATGTCCAATAATGTAATATATATTGTTTTAAGAAAACTTTGCCATGTAAATTATAAATCTGGGGATGAAGTTTATGTGAAGGTGAGAGAAGAAAGAGTATATGCAGGTTATGAAAATTAAATCTGAGATAAGCTTGTATATGAAGTATAGAAAGTACCTAGAACCAAAGAAGAGGTGGAAATACCACTTGCTTTTCTCCTTTATGAAATGTTTCTATTGTATGGAATAGAAAACCATGAATGGAAACCTGCTTCTGTACTGTCCCTCAGCAACTGATCTTTTCTAAATTAGAAATGTTGATTTTTATGCTTCCTTGGCACAGGTGAGAACCATGTTTGAGGAACCAATCACTTAAATGTGACTCTTTTTCACACTTGTCTCTTCAGGCTGGATGTCTACACTGTGGAGTTTTTCTTTAGCCTGGCGTGAGAGCTTGGGAAATGTGTAATGTAGGGACAGTTTGCTATAAACCTCCAAAGCTCAGCTGACCTTCATTACACCCCTAAGAACTCTCCTCCCTGCTGAGGAGAAAAATTGAAGGAAATGCTTGTGTTTCTGACAGCAATTTGCCCCTTTCTAAAACAGAAAGATTTTGCACTGGATGTTGGGATTTTACTACCTCTGCTCATTCCAATCACAAAATGATTAGAAAAGGAATCTTCTCCCTTTCATAGCACTGTGGTTTTCAGGAGGAGAGATAATTGCCTGTTTAGTAATACTATTTTTTTTTTTGGCACAATATTTCTCTAAGCCTTGCTACTCCCCAAGAGTGGCAGAATTGATGCAATCTGAGTGAAATCATGCCTTACTGAAAGGCATTTCCATGCTTAAAAGACTGCAGCAGAGTAACTAAGTTGGAAAAAAGACTTCTTTGGATCATCTGCTTTTCCTCTCTGACCCAAAGTAAGATCCACTCCACTCCAACAACCTCTTAGGGAACCCATTTCAGCATTTGTGGTGCTTTTCATTAGTTTTGGTTGAATACTGCACATTCAGTAAGCACTTGCAATCTTTACCAGAGAGAGGAAACTTTGAAGAACTCCAGAGGACCTGTTAAGAACAGGGAAGGCTGAGGAGCTTCAATTACAAACTCCTCAGGTTATGAAATTCTAGTAGCATATTTAGAAGTGGTTCGTGCATTTAGAACCATCACACAATATAATACAAGGAATAATGTTAAGTGTTAACACGGGATGCCTTCATCACATAAGCATGCTTTAACCCAACTCCATGTTTTAGTATTCTGTCTCTGTAGTACAGATATAGTAAGGTCTGGTTTGAGGGATCATAGCTAGATCCTACTTGTTGCAAAAACATTCCCAACCTTTTCGACTAAAAGGTTTTGTTCCTGCTATGGCTCCTGAAAGTCTATCCACTGAGTCTTCTGATGTGCAGAAAGTGACCAGCCTTAATTATCTGTCAGAGTGGTGAGAACCTGGAACGGGTTGGCCAGGGAGGTAGTTGAGGCCCCATCCCTGCAGGTGTTTAAGGCCAGGCTGGATGGGGCTCTGGCCAGCCTGATCTAGACTAGGGTGTCCCTGCCCATGGCAGGGCGTTGGAACTAGATGATCCTTGTGATCCCTTCCAACCCTGACTGATTCTATGATTCCTCAATATGATTATTTATGGTAATTTTGTCATTTATATCTATGGGAAGATATAATTTTTATTTTTAACCTTCCATCAAGCTACATGAGTAACATGTAATGTTTGGTGCTTTCTGTTAGAATGGGCTCTATCATTCCTATGATACCCCAGTAAAATTCATCTTTGGGGACAGCACTCCTACTGGACTGTAGGCACAGCTAGAAACTGCCAGCTGCTCACTTTGACTTCATCATCTCGATTATTTCACCTTTGGTATAGTTTGAGCCATCTTCACAAAAGGCAAGGCTTGTGTGGGCTCTTTGCAGAGAAATCAACAGTATTAAGTACACTGCAATAAAAAGCTGGTAGAATCTGCAAGTTTTGACTGGCATCTTCATTTTTGCTATATCATGCCAGTGGTGAGCTGCCCAGTCCTCCATGCAAATTGGCTACTGGTAGTGGAAATGAGGGAGTTTAAGAACCTAACTGATCCACTCAGTGTGGCCAGTAGGACAAGGGAGGTTATTCTTCCCCTGTACTCAGCACTGGTCAGGCCACACCTTGAGTACTGTGTCCAGTTCTGGGCCCCTCAATTCAAGAGAGATGTTGAGGTGCTGGAACGTGTCCAGAGAAGGGCAACAAAGCTGATGAGGGGCCTGGAGCACAAATCCTATGAGGAGAGGTTGAGGGAGCTGGGCCTGTTTAGCCTGGAGAAGAGGAGGCTCAGGGGTGACCTCATTGCTGTCTACAACTACCTGAAGGGAGGCTGTAGCCAGGTGGGGGGTGGCCTCTTCTCCCAGGCAACCAGCAATAGAACAAGGGGACACAGTCTCAAGTTGTGCCAGGGTAGGTATAGGCTGGATATTAGGAAGAAGTTCTTGCCAGAGAGAGTGATTGGCATTGGAATGGGCTGCCCAGGGAGGTGGTGGAGGCACCGTCCCTGGAGGTGTTCAAGAAAAGACTGAATGAGGCACTTAGTGCCATGGTCTAGTTGACTGGTTAGGGCTGGGTGATAGGTTGGACTGGATGATCTTGGAGGTCTCTTCCAACCTGGCTGATTCTATGATTCTATGATTCTTTTCTGTGCTTAAAATGGTAGAAACATCTACTAAGCGAGGAAGAAAGACAGTAGTATTAATTTTGTTTAGGCACTGAAGCTCAAAGAGATTTCTAGATTATGGGTTAAAAATGACATAAATCCATGCTATCTAAATTCTTGCTCCATGCCTACCATGGAGACATTGCACAGCCTCACTATGTAACGTCACTCCGTCCAGACATTTGTTTGATAGAGTTTTTTGAGAGGGCTGATTGTTTCAGAAGGAGTTTCAGAAGGCAGCTGGCTGGCTCTGTGCATGTGGAAATGATTACTTTAATGGTACTTTTCTTTTATAGAATTATTAACAATGCTGAGGGGAAGGCTAGATGTCTAAGAAAGGCATCCTTTTAAACGATCATAAATGTAAATAGAGAAATGAAATAAATCCATACATTTGTCATCTCCTTTCCCAGATCAGATAGCACTGCAGTAGACAAAGCCATGCCAATTACAGCTTAGACACGCGATCAAGTTGCTGCTACTTAACTAGCACCGTGCATCAACTGAGCTGTGGTACAAGCTGTAACCACAACGCCACTCTCAGTAACTCATACCTTCACTGCATCCATAGTGTGGGGCTGCAGGCATCAGAACAGAGGTCCACCCTGATTCAGAATTATGTCTTTTCCCTGAAGACTTTTGCTGCTGCAGCCTTACCTAAGCTCCCTGTTCTCCACTTGCTTTGCTCCTGCCTCTGTTCCTTGCTTGTATACTGGCTTAAAAATACCCACAGAGCTGCTTTGCTTCCACCAAGACAAGAAAGAGGTTAAGGTGATGCTCTGCAGCTGGTTGGATGCAGGAGGGAAATGATGTGCAGAACCTGCTTATGGCAGAGTAGTTCAGAGAAGAAACTTGGGATTTCTTTCTTCATTTCCCATTTCAGCACTGTGCTAGTCTGAGGCTAATTGGAATATTTTAATGAGGAAAAACAGATTAGAGGCTGTGAAAAAGAAACAATGGTGATGCCTACTTTACTCATAGGCTTGCTGGGATGTATAAAAGCTAGAACACAAACATAGATTAGACAGTATGTGTGTCTCTGTCTCTCAGAGCCTGTGTTTCTCCCTGGGCTTCTTCTATGTAACTAATCCTTCTGCTTCTAATTCCCCTTGTCAATCCTCCAGACTCACCTTGTACATCCTGCAAACTCTGGGATAAGGTAGAGCAGTGGAAAGAAGGTGGAATGGTGATTGGGAGCCCCTCCTGAGGACTCTGATTTCTGGGAGGGCTGTTGTGCTTCTGTGTTACATTTAACTTGTATATTTCTGCATATAGCTGTATATATTTGTGACATAATGTAAACATTTGCTTGTACATTGTGCTAGGCTGTAAATATAAAGCTTCATTCCTTAACTTCCAGATGGCTGAGTCTAGTTTGAGTGATTTTATAAGAGTGGGGATGAAGTAACTCCCAAACCACCACAAGCATTGACACCTGCCAGGGGGAAAAATACCCCACAACAGCAAAATATTCTATATAAACCAGGCAGGAGATAGTGGAGGTGGCTAATTCAGTATAGTAAAGCTGAAGAGCTACAGCTAAACAGGAACAAGATTTAATAAATTATCAGGCAACATGTTTCTGATGGTGACTTTATGTATGCAGATATTTTCTTAATACTTAAATAGTGACAGCTGATACTGAAGGCATTATAGTGGCATTCCAGTACCTGAAGGCTACTTTTTATGAGGGTTTTAAGTGATAGAGGAGAGGAAATGGCTTTGGTCTGGAAGGGGGGAGATTTAGACTGCATATTAGGAAGAAATTCTTTACAGTGAGGGTGGTGAGACACTGAAACAGGTTGCCTAGGGAGATTGTGAATGGCTCCTTCCCGGGAGATGATCAAAGCCAGAGTGGAGAGGCCTTGAGCAATCTGCTCTAGTGGGAGGTGTCCCTGCCCATGGCAGGAAGGTTGGAACTTGATGACCTTTAAGGTCCCTTCCAAACCAAGCTATTCCATGATTCCATGGTTTATTATACTGTGCCACACAAAGTGCAGTGTAATTGCTGTCCAAGTTTTCTGTATTTAGAGACTATTGGAATGGGCTGCCCAGGGAGGCAGTGGAGTCCCCATCCCTGGAGGTGTTTAAGACTGTCTGAGGCACTTAGTGCCATGGTCTAGTTGACTGGATAGGGCTGGGTGCTAGGTTGAACTGGATGATCTTGGAGATCTCTTCCAACTTGGTTGATTCTATGATTCTATGATTCTATCCTCTGGATAACCAGATGGGATTAAGGAATATCCTGCAGTAGTATTACTTTACACTTCTGTATGGTCTAAAGTTCTGTCTGTTCCAACTGTGTCCTCTGTCTGCTGTCTAGCAAGGGATGTTGTGTTTGAGCAAGCTGTGTAGGCCAGGTTCTCATGCCAGTCTTTGGACAAGATTAGATTTTGATACACAGACAGTAGAAAGAGGTCTTGGATGTACTATCAAAGTGCATAAGATGTACCAGTATGTGGTTTCAACTCCAAGTGCTATAAATCAGAAGGAAAATCAACATGGAGGTGACATTTAAGTTGGAGCTAAAGTATCAATTAATTCAACATTCACTGAAATAAAATCCCAGTTGTATGCTAGTCAGAATTTACCTTCGTTGCTGGAAACAAGATCAGATTAATAGCCACAAAAATAGCCACCCAAAACATGACTTCATCTGGGATTACATCACCACCAAACTGTTTTCTGGGGTGGGGGAGGGGAAGTTTTTTTGAAATAATTTATGTCAATGCAGCAACAGTGGAAAAGCATAAAGAATATATCTGAGTCACAGAATCAGAGCAAAAAAGGATGGCACTTTTTTCCCCAACTTTCTTTTCTGTTTTCTGACCTATAGTTCTGTTTCTATTCAGGAATAACTCTTTTCACAGCATGCACACTGCTTCTCACCTATATCCATCCCGCAGAGATGAAGATGACCTCAGCTACTAGAAGAAAGTAAGAAAGCTTCTTGTGAGGCAGGTTATCCAATCCTTCACTTAGCAGGTTTTCTTACAGCTTGGCTCTGAAGCACAAGGCCATAGTCAGCTGCAATCTCCTTTGCTTGGTACAGCAGATTTGTGTTAACACTACAGAACAGTCAGTGGAAAGGGATTGGAGTTGGACACATCAATACACATTAACATTAATTCCTACTGCTCAAACTTTGCAACAGAAAAAAAACCAAATCTCAGTATTCAAACCCAGAGAAGCAGTAAAGTTGTTGCTGATGAGCAGGAAGAGAAATGAAGTAAGTTTCACCTGCCTCACTGGGCTAAAGATTTTTCCAGAGTGGAAAAATGAAATAATTTTAATTTCTTGTGAGGCTTTGATCAAGATTGATTATTTAATTATTGCCCCCCACCCCTGCCCCTCGAATGAAAGGTGTTACATTTATTATTATGCTTACAGTCCCTGGTTTTAACAAAAATTCTCTGGTTATCTTTTGCTTTTCATAAACTGTGTGTCTTTGGAAATGAGTGATGATGTGAGAATCCCAGTTATGCTTAAAATAAAGTAACATTCTAGACATTCTGATTGCACAGAAAGTTTTGTTTGGGTAACCTGCATGCACCATGGTGGCTCAGAAATGAGACAGCAAAGCAAAAGAACCCAGAATGTATTCATTTATGTTTACCTGTATTTTAGTTTTCTACATCTCAGGCTTTTCGATGGAGCTTTCCAATGTTATCCTGATCTCACAGTTTATCAATACTGCCTTCAGTTCTCTATCATCATGTCAATGAAGCAAAAAACCTCATTGCACTATTGAGGTTTTATAAGTATAGAGTGAAGCAAAGTATTTCACTTGCCAAGAATGCTGATCAAAATGCTGAACTCTTGCTTCACATTTACAGTATAACCTTCTGAGATAATGCATCGAATGGCATCCTGGCCTGCATCAGGAACAGTGTGGCCAGTAGGACAAGGGAGGTTATTCTTCCCCTGTACTCAGCACTGGTCAGGCCACACCTTGAGTACTGTGTCCAGTTCTGGGCTCCTCAACTCAAGAGAGATGTTGAGGTGCTGGAATGTGTCCAGAGAAGGGTGACAAAGCTGATGAAGTGCCTGGGACCACAAACCCTATGAGGAGAGGCTGAGGGATCTGGGGTTGTTTATCCTGGAGAAGAGGAGGCTCAGGGGTGACCTCATTGCTGTCTACAACTACCTGAAGGGAGGTTGTAGCCAGGTGGGGGTTGGCCTCTTCTCCCAGGTAACCAGCAACAGAACAAGAGGACACAGTCTCAAATTGTGCTGGGGGAGGTCTAGGCTCGATGTTAGGAGGAAGTTCTTGCCACAGAGAGTGTGATTTGCCATTGGAATGGGCTGCCCAGGGAGGTGGTGGAGTCACTGTCCCTGGAGGTGTTGAAGAAAAGCCTGGCTGAGGCACTTAGTGCCATGGTCTAGTTGAGTGGCTAGGGCTGGGTGCTAGGTTGGACTGGATGATCTTGGAGGTCTCTTCCAACCTGGTTGATTCTATGATTCTATGAAAATAGAAATAATTTCTGAGATGAAGGAAATTACGTGCTTGATTGAAAATTGAGTTAATTGGAAATTTAGTGATAATAGCAATTCCAGTCATACCAGAATGCTTAAAGACTGTTTCATTTCCACCACACACAAGTTATTCTTTGGAAACTGCAGCTGATCGATCAGTCTGTTGCAAGACACTTGCAATCAAGATCACCTCAAACTGAGAGACAGTATCCCTCAATATCTCATGAAAGGGAAGGGGGAAAATGAAGAAGAAAGAAAGGGAATGAAGAGAAAGATGAAAAGATTTATCAAACTGTTTCAACAGTTGAAATTTCTCTGCCTGAGCCATTGTTGCATGAGTTCTTAGCAAAGCATAGTGAGGCAGAGAATAAGGCAGATGATGTAGAGATGCTTTAGAGGACAAACTCATCAGGCTTCCACAACTGATTTATTTTACTGTTGTCTTTGTTTTCAAGCCTCTCTTGTCCTTCTTTTGCTTTGGAAAGCTTCTATTATAAGCCCTAAAAATGTCTTGGAATGCCACTATAACTGAATCACATTGTGCACTTTTGCTGTGTTAAAAGAGCTCTGTTGTTTGCATTTTATTATGTACCTTAAAATGTTTTGAACTGCCTGACATAACTTTCAAGGTTCAACCTAGAGAAGTCACTATTAAATATGCTTCTTCATTAAATTTTATCCCAAGGCCATGAATAATGACTTACCTTAGAATTCAGTAACCAATCACCATAGTATTTACTGGCAATGAATCAGTGAAAGTTGTCGCTATAGTAATTTAAACTTGGGATTAATCCAGGTCCCAGAGGAGGTGCCCACGGTCTCAAAAGCCATGGAATCACAGAATTGTCAGGCTTGAAAGGGACCTTAGGAATCATCTAGTTCCAATCCCATTGTACTGGTTTGAGGCTAATTGGAATATTTTAGTGAGAGAAATTAGATTATAGGCTGTGAAAAGGAAACAATGGTGATATCTACTTTACTCGTAGGCTTGCTGAGTGTGCTAGTTTGAAGCAAGCTGGAATGTTTTGGTAACAGAACTAGATAACGGGCAGTGAAATGAAAACAATTGATGTCAACTTCTCTCACAGTCTCGCTGAGAGCTCTGGGAAGAAGAAGAAAACATTCTCCATTTTGTCTCTCTCTTGCTTTTGCCTTAGACCTGGTCACATCTCAGTAACCTTGCTCCCACTAACCTTGCTCCCTAACCTCTTTGCTGCACCTCTTTTCTTCCTGAGAACTGGGGTAAGGTTGAGAGGGCCGGGGGGAGGTGTTGGGGTGGTTTGAGAGCCCCTCCCGGGGACTCAGGTTTCTGGGAGGGGACTTGTGCTTTTGTATTGTTTATCCTTTGTATATTTCTGTATATAATTGCATATAACTGTATATATTGTAAATAGCTGCTTGTAAATTCTGCTAGCTGTAAATAAATTGCTTCATCTATATTCCCAGAGGCCATCTGAGTTAGCTGGGGCAAATACAAAGTGTGTGTGGGGGGGTAACCCCTAAACCATCACACTGAGATGTATAAAAACAAGAACACAAACATAGATAAGACAGAGAAAATCTCTGTCTGCCAGAGCCAGTGTCTGTTTTCTCTCCCTGGGCTTTTGCTGTGATCTTTCTGCTTCTAATCCCCCTTGCCGATCCTCACAGCTCACCTTGACCATAAGGCAGACTCTAGGATAAGGTAGAGGGGTGGAAAGAATGTGGAGGGTGGTTAGGAGCCCCTCTTGGGGACTCTGATTTCTGGGAGGGCTGTTGTGTTTCTGTATTACTTTTAACTTGTATATTTCTGTATATAGCTGTAGATATTAGTAGTATATTGTAAATACCTGCTTGTATTTTGTGCTAGGCTGTGAATATAAAGCTTCGTTCCTTAACTTCCAGCTGGCTGAGTCTAGTCTGAGTGATATCACAAGAGTGAGGAGGGCAGGTAACTCCCAAACCATCACACCCACTACCATGGGCAGAGACACTTTCCACTAGATCAGATTATTCAGAGCCACATGCAGACAGACCTTAAAAATTTACAGAGAAGGGGCTTCTACCACCTCTTTTGGCAACCTGTTCCATTGTCTCACCACCCTTAATGATAAAAAACTTCTTACTAACATCTAATCAAAATCTACCCTCCTCTAGCATGGATCCATTCCCTGTAGTCATATCACTACCTGACACTAAAATACTGGCTTATAGGTCTCCTCAGAATAAGGTCAGATACTGGTCCAGATACTGGAAAAAGGTCTCAGCAGAGCCTTCTCTTCTCTGAACTGAACAAGCCCAACTCTCTTAGCCTGTCCTCATAGGAGAGGAGCTCCAGCACTCTGATCATCCTCGTGGCCCTTCTCTGGGTATGTTCTAGCACATCCATATCTTTCTTGTAATAGAGGTTCCAGAACTGGAGATACTACTCCAGGTGGGGTCTCATGAGAGCAGTGTAGAGGGGGAGAATCACTTCTCTTGACCTGCTGGTCGCACTTGTCTTGATGCAGCGCAGGACTCAGTTGGTTTTCTGGGCTGTAAGTGTATGCTGGAGGCTCATATTGAGCTTCTCACCCACCAATACCCTCAAGTCCTTTTCTTCAGGGCTTTTCTCAAGCCTGTCACTGCCCAGCCTGGAATTGCCCCAACCTAGATGCAGGATCCTACACTTGGTCTTGTTGAAACTCATGAGGTTGGCTTAGGGTCACCTGTCCAGCCTGTCAAGGTCCTTCTGGATGGATCCTTTCCCTCCAATGTATCAGCTCCATCACACAACTTGGTGTCATCAGTGAACTTGCTGAGGGTGCACTCAGTGCCACTGTCCATGGCACCAACAAAGATGTTAACACTGGTCCAAGTACTGATCCTTGAGGGCCTCCCCTTTTCACTGGCCTCTATTTGTACATGGACCCATTGACAACCACTCTTTGGGTGCATCTGGCAAGCCTGTTTTTTATCTACCAAGTGGTCTATCCATCAAACCCACTGCTGGAGCAAGCATCTGTAGCTGCAGCTATGAAAGAGCGCAACCAGGGACTACAGAGGCTGAGTTTCTACACCACTGTCTCGCACACTCAGGCCACTCGAGTAGTAATGTTTCATTACCTCATAACAAGCAAATGTTGGAAATCTATCCTTTTCTCTGTGCTTTCTACAGAAGGTAAAAATGTCTCACTACTCCTGGTAGAGAATAGACATACCAAAAAAGAGAGGACCCATATTCAGAACTTAATCAGAGGAGACATATACCTAACAACACCTTCTGTTGTCTCTCTCGACTCACTTTCAAAACTTTCCCTTGATATTATTCTATTTATTCTTTAATAGCAAGTAGACAGAAATGTTTCTCGGGCTTTTGTCCCTCAGAAGATTTCCAGGAAAAGTAGAACTTGAGAAATTTATTTTCCTCTCCATGTGCCAGTCATGTAGAAAGATTGCCAGCTGCACCTGGAGATCTGTTTAGGGTCTTTTACAAACATGTGAGCAGCCACTTGCTCCATTTCTGGCCCAAGTCATGTCCTGCAGGAAGATTAGAATAGAGGCACAACATGGGAGATGCTGGAGAAAATTTCTCCAGCTCTGATCCTTCCTTCCAGCAACCTGCATAGGCTTGCTGACCAGTTGAGCTGCCTCTGTGCAGGCCTCCTAAGACTGGTAAAAAGGAAGATATTATTTCATATTTTCCATGTGAAAATAAACCACTTGTTATTCTAGTGAAATGCCATGTTCTGCTCAAGGGACATTTTGATTTTATGAAGAAGGACTTTCCAATCGATAAGTTGTGGTGAAGAGTCCCAAAGGTCACAAAATGGGCTTGAGCATGTCCTATCCTGTCCGGACATGTTTACCTGCCTGTCTGCATTGCAGACAGAGGCAGGAAAAGAGGACAAAAGAAACCCAGAAAACCTAGTCTGGTTTAGTCTGGTCACACAAGAGGGGTTTCATAAGACCCATGCCCCTGTCCTCCCTTTTGGAGGAGAACAGCCTATGGGTTCTTCCTTTTTTGGGTACATTTGGGTGATTGCCAAAGGTGATTGGGTGATATTGTGGCTTAAGAGACCATTAGCCTGGGCCATTGTCCTAGAAAAGGGGGCAAACAGGTGAATAAGGGGCTTGTGTGCTTGTTGGTTCATTCCTCGCTCACCTGCCACCTCAGCCTGCTGTGCCAGCAGCCCAGCCACATTGCAGCTCATGTGGAATTCACCACAGGACTTCTACTGAATATTTTCCTGTGTACATTTTGGGCCACAGACATTAAGACTGAGGACTGGTGAGTGTTCTGAATTCTTTATTCAAGTTGCTAAAGGAATTTGGATAACCTCACAAGCGGTGAATGAAGCCGCCAGACTCTCTCTCAAAGACATTTCTAAAACCTTTCAAAATTCCATTGTATAGAGACATTCTGTAAAATAGTTCTGCTAACCACATCCAAGAATTTGTGTGGATAGTTGTAAATAAGTTTGGGGGAATTATCTTTGCATATATTAACAAATTATTTAATAACTTTACATCGGCGTCATTGCATTTGACCCCAAACTCAGATTTCAACTAGCCCCTTCATAACGTGTTGCCTGAATGACTCCCTGATTTATAAAACTGAATTAGAAAAAAAAAACCCACCCACTGCATTTCAACTGTAATATATGCCAAACAGGCTCTGTATAGAAGGGACTGAATTCCAAAATGTCACCCAAATAACTCTGGGTTTACATCACCATTTCCTTCTTGCTATCAGCCTGTGCACGTTGGAAAGAAGATACAACACGCAATTCATGTTGAGAAGTCTTGAGAGTGACACCGTATGAGCCAGCACTCTGGACTACACAAGAAAACTGGCCAAGTTCCTTTTCCTCCATATTTATCCTCCTTGTGGGACTTATCTTCAGCTTCCTAAGTAAGCCTTCAGGTTGTCTTAATCTTGAAATAGTATTGTCCTACAAGTGTAACGTGATGTAATAGAAACGTTAGCATGATCCCAAATTTTAACTTGATATAGTCTAATTTGGAAGGTTTGGACTGTGTTGCAAACATTCCTTTGCCTGCTCAAGAGCAGGAGTGTTTGCTTTGGTTCCCTAGCTATAACATAAACTTGGCTTCAAAGGGAGAAAGCTGACCTTCTGTGTAGTTCTTACTGGAGGTTGCCAACTTGCCCTGAAGACACTGGAAAAAAAATTTTGCAATTAGCTTAGAGTGACAAGTTTAACATTTGCTTATCAAGTAGAGCAATTTGTTTTTACAGTTTTGCAAAATGGCTTGGGCCCAGCTAATTTCACTTGGAGGAACAAACACTGCCACAGCCAGAAGGCACAAAATGTGCAACAATAATCCTTAAGGCAACACGCTGTAATTTGCCGCCTTCTGTTTAATGCCATGTCAAACAGAAGGGTTTCTACACATTTCAGATGGTGGCTGCGTTGCCTTCCCTTGGTTTGAGTTTAAATTAAAAAAAAATAAAAAATTAAAAATTGATTTAGTTCAGAGAGCAGTGATAGATGAAGGATATGACATGCACTGAGCATGCCTAGTCCCTGGCTCATGCCAAAAAATTCCCAGAAGGATAAATCTCGTTTCCTGTCTTACTTCACAGAATTTAACTTTTTAAACAAGTCATGTTCTGTGGTTTGGATTCTGTGTTTATATCAGCGTTTGTTTCCAGACTCATGGACAATAATAGTACATGAGTCTGAAAAATCTGAACGTTTTTACTTGGAGAGACATGCTGGTGTTTTAATCTCACTTTCATTCTTATTATTTGCATTAATCATACAAATCAGCCCTTACAGATAAGTTGCATTAAAAAAAAAGGCTGATATTTTCCAGGTATAGGATGGAAAATATGTGAAATTTAGCTTTCATGTAAATCAAAGTTGTTTCTATGATTTCAAGCTGTACTTATATATTCATACTGTAGACTTTATTTATCTTAGAAAATATGCAGCTAGAAATTAAGACTTAATTTCAAAAATATGTTCTGTATTTAAAATGATTTGTGCTTTTTATACATACATACATACCCACATGCTATATAAACCCTTTGTGATCTGCTGATTATAGATGGATTCAAGCTGAACTGCATGCAGAACATGAGTTATATTGAACCTGTTAGCATGACTATGCTTAGGAGATTGTAAGAATAGGAGGGTTAGCATGTGTTTCTAGATGTGAAATTTTAATAATGCCTCAAATTATCTCCATATAAAGTACTACAACTTTTATTCATATATGCAGGAGCAGTTCTGCATCACAGGTGAATGATACTCTGAAAGAAGAGACCAATTATGCTGTAAAGAGAAGCGAAGATACAGAATGAAAGCAAACGAAAGAGCTGCTGCTACAGAATGTCTTCTAAACTCAATGGAAAACTGCTAAATCATCTATCTGCTCATAGACTTGGGATTATCTCTTGCCTTTTTTCTTTTTTTTTGGGGTGGGGTGGGGTGGTGTTTTAACCCATATCCTTTCCAAACCTTTAGCTACATCCACACTGTGTTTTTTCCTACTTGTGTTCTGGGGCTCAGTGTATTATAACACTGAGAAATTTCCATCTGTTTAACACATACCTTAGTAATATGCACAGCAGTTATTCCTGGATAGATAGAGAGTTGTAAGTGTGTATGTTTATGTGTGTATCGAGACATAAATATGAATACATGAAAATATATCTGTATATCTGTATATGTATGCCCATGAAAAGTCAGAAAAAGCGATTATATTTTCAGCTCTGTTAAAAGAAAAAAATTAATGGGCACAAGAAGGAAGAGTTCCCCCTTGTTCTTGGCTAAATCTCAAGCAGAACAGCTGGTGTTTGTCAAAAGCAGCAGTTCTATGTGTTGCTGCTTGCTTCTACCGAACGATCTTATCGCTAACTATTCTTTAAGCAACAGTGGAAATTCTGTCATGACAGTATGGGGAGTTTTCTTTCTTCTCAGTGTAGGATTAAACTTGAAAATTTTAGGAAATTGCAGTAAAACAAAGTGTGTATCTGAATGAGTTCAGCATGAGTCCTTTACTTTTCCATTTTACAAATATGTATGAGACTAATTTCTAGAGCCTCAGTCTTGCTTCTTGACATGCAGAAATATATAGCAAATGGCAACCCCTGCTTTAATGCTAACATTCTGCAATATGTCCATCAGCCTCAGTTCTTCTGCATTCCATTCAAGGAAGGC
Source organism: Pogoniulus pusillus (assembly GCF_015220805.1). Lineage (NCBI taxonomy): Eukaryota > Metazoa > Chordata > Aves > Piciformes > Lybiidae > Pogoniulus > Pogoniulus pusillus. Next base: position 31,913,309 of record NC_087270.1, read on the forward strand.
TGCATGAACTTTATGTAGGAACTCAAAAAGCAGTTCAAAGAGGAATTCCTTCAAAGAGGGATTCCTTCAAACTAATGCAGACATCATTCATTCTTTGGCCCAAAGAGGAGTAACAAAACCAGCTGCTTCCACAGTTCTGATGAGGAGGAGGGGTGAAAGGAAAGGGAAAGAAGGAGACTGACATGCTATACTCTTGCTCCATGTGGTGCCATGTGGTCCCTGTTACACAAGACCAAGATATGTGCACCTTGGACATAATCCATATATGAATCAGGATGCTACTCAGCTGCTGCTCCAGTACATAAGGTCATAAGAACAGGCATACCATCTCTAACACTGGCTCTAAAGGACACCTAAAGAGTAGGGAAAGCAACTTCAAATACTCTCTCAGATTCCAACTATTTTTAGGGGATTTCCTGAGTTTGACATGATTCATCGAGTCAGTAATGTTCAGTGGATTTCTTTTCCATGGTCTTTTCCAGTCTTCCTTCAAACTCATGTTAAGTTTTTGCATCCACAGAATCCCTTGGGGAGACAATGACTCCTTTGGGGGTCCACTGACTTGTGGACATCAAGAACAAGTTTTCTTTGAAGCTTTCTGCTACTATCTTCTTGTGATCTGCCTGTCACATCCTTATAAGAGGTAGTACCTAGCTCAAAGCAGCAGTAATAAATTTCCAGCCATGCTTGATGGCTACATTCTTATTTTAAAGACCAAAACGCTTCCAGAATCTCATGTTTCTAAGGCTAAGAAAGAAAGGGCATATTTGATTTTTGAGGCATTGTGCTGAGGCTAAGACAACTGCTGAAACTGCAGTTTTGGAATGCTATCTGTCATGTTGTACATCTCTTTTCCAGCTGAATATGAATGTGTTATCTCATTCAGATGGCCTGTTTGCTGTTTGGTCTGTGGATAGCCCCATATGCACTTAGTGCCCAGCACACTAAGTTCAAAATTTGTCTGGGTAACCATGGCATTTAAAAATAAATAAAATGAACATCAATCATTATCACCATACAGTCCTCTCTAAAATAAACCTGTGTTGAAAAATGGGTAGATTCCCTGTAATTGCTGTCCTGAGCCCTCTTTTTCTCTCTTGTGACTGTCCTGGGAACAATGTCTACAAAAATGTAATACCAAGTTCTCAAGCTGGTACCTCTTAGTGTCTTTCTATCTCATTGCCTTAGTTGCTTCTGTAGCCAAATATAATTAATTGCATTTGCTTTGCTAATATCCTTAGATTCTCTTTCTGTCATAACTGAGATATCCTCCCCTTTGTTTCTTTGCCAGAAATATTTGATAAGTAAATACTTTTCTAGTATCTTAAATTTACTAAATAACACACCTAAATATTTAATTGAGTTCCTGAAATAGTTTTACATTTAATTCTTGCTGCATCAGATTTTCTTAGATGTTTTTCTCTTGACTCATCTCCCAGAAAGAGTGAGTCTCTGCAATATTTACCTGAGAAGCAGGTATCTTCTGTGGGGCTGCCTGGTTTTATGTGAATTCCTTTATTTCCATGCCCTGCTGATACACTGAAGAAGACTTTTGAAATACATTTCTCAGATAAACTCTGGGATTGTTCCCCAGGAATGCACTGTGGCATAGATAAACTATCATGAGAAAAGGAACATTTCAGGTGCTTCTACTTTTTTTTTTTTAACTGCACCAAGATTGTCTTTACAGCTACATCTGCAGGAATTTATCAGCCTCCTTACAATCTCCTTCCCTATGTACTCAACTGAATTTTTCAAGGCAACACCACTTATCATTCAGGTGTCTTCCTCTTCAGCTGCTGGAGTATGATTCTTTTCTTGAAAGATATAAGAAAGATCTTCAGCTTCACCAAAGCAGTGGATCTTGCTCAAACATGAAGCTACAGTCCCTGTAGAATCATAGAATCAGCCAGAGATTCCAAGATCATCCAGTCCAACCTAGCACCCAGCCCTAGCCAAGCAACTAGACCATGGCACTAAGTGCCTCATCAAGGCTTTTCTTCAACACCTCCAGGGATGGCGACTCCACCACCTCCCTGGGCAGCCCATTCCAATGCCAATCACTCTCTCTGTCAACAATGTCCTCCTAACATCCAGCCTAGACTTCCCCCAGCACAACTTGAGACTGTGTCCCCTTGTTCTGTTGCTGGTTGCCTCCAAGAAGAGACCAACCCCACCTGGCTACAGCCTCCCTTTGGGTAGTTGGAGACAGCAATGAGGTCACCCCTGAGCCTCCTCTTCTCCAGGCTGAACAACCCCAGCTCCCTCAGCCTCTCCTCACAGGGTTTGTGTTCCAGGCCTCTCACCAGCTTCGTCACCCATCTCTGGACAGGTTCCAGTATCTCAACATCTCTCTTGAATTGAGGAGCCCAGAACTGGACACAATACTCAAGGTGTGGCCTGACCAGTGCTGAGTACAGGGGCAGAATAACCTCCCTTGTCCTACTGGCCACACTATTCCTGATCCAGGCCAGGATCCCATTGGCTCTCTTGGACACCTTGGCACACTGCTGGCTCAGGTTATGTTAATAAGAACAACAGTGAAGTGAAATGTATTTTTCATATTATGAAAATGTGCTGTGAATCTTTTGAATCTTTGCATATGTAACAGACTTCATTTGGAGACCCAATCTAACTTAAGTTACACAATATTTAGCCCTCACGTGCCCTCCCTATTAGTAAATTAAATAGAACTAGGGAATACTCCCAGCCAGTCACATCTCAGTAGCTGCACCATTGAATTCTCAGATTTTATTTTTCAACAAGGTCATCAACACATTTCAGACCAATTTCTGGCACAACTCAGGACTTGGCATGAACTCTTCCAATAGGTGTTTTGGAGGGTAAGTGAATGTAATGGTGTGGATGGCCTCAGCACTTAACTCTGAAACCAGAGAGCAGGCCTTGGCTTATTTAATTTACTGCTACAACTGAAGATTAGGGAAAGTGCTCCTGAAATAACAAATTCTCTACTTTGACAGAGGAAACATTTCTTCAATAAATGCTTTGGAAAGCTGCTAGAGAAAGACACCAATTTAAGTATTTGGGCTTAGATAACATCTTCATTGACTGCTTTGGGACAGGTTTCTGTCAATAGGAGAGAACAGTAGTGGCATATTTTTTGCAATGGCTTCCACTTGGAGAATTAGCCATTAGCACTGTGACATGTTGCCAAGATACAGAGAACAGAGAATAAAAGTATCTCTGTTCAGAAGAGCAAGATCTGTTCTAATAGATTTCCGTGTTGCCAAATTCAGGTGCAAGTGAGACCATATATAGCCAGAAAACTATTTATTAAAGGATAAAGTTGGACAAAACAGAGGGAGAGAGAGAGAGAAAGTGGGGAGAGAGATAAAGACAACAACAGAGGAAAAGGAAAGAAACAGGGAAGGGAAAGAGCTGGAATTATATTACCATCAGTTGCAGATGGTGGGGAGCTGGGATTGTTTAGCCTGGAGAAGAGGAGGCTCAGGGGGGACCTTATTGCTGTCTACAACTACCTGAGGGGTGGTTGTGGCCAGGGGGAGGTTGCTCTCTTCTCTCAGGTGGCCAGCACCAGAACAAGAGGACACAGCCTCAGGCTGTGCCAGGGGAAATTTAGGCTGGAGGTGAGGAGAAAGTTCTTCATTGGACACTGGAATGGGCTGCCCGGGGAGGTGGTGGAGTCACCGTCCCTGGAGCTGTTCAAGGCAGGATTGGACGTGGCACTTGGTGCCATGGTCTAGCCTTGAGCTCTGTGGTAAGGGGTTGGACTTGATGATCTGTGAGGTCTCTTCCAACCTTGGTGATACTGTGATACTGTGAGAGATGAGTGCGTGGCTCAGGGATGATCTGTGGCGCTTGTCAGGGTTTCTTCTTGTGGTGCTCAGCTCTGGCAGCGGTGCAGCTCTGGTGGTGGTCTGGTGGAGGTCCACCTGCTGTGGCAGGCATTACTCATGTCTTTTTATACAGTTTTTAGATCAGTATCCAGGTGCAGCTCCCCAGGAAACCTTCCTCTGTTTTCATGCGTTTGCAGGGGTCCATCTGCAGCACCGGGGGAGTGTCTCTGCCCCGTCCCTGCACGGTATCTGTCCATAGCCCGAACACACAGAAGCCTTTTCTTTTCAGGGTAGCTGACATAAGATGGACATATCCTCGCCATTCAAACCAGGCTGAGGTCCAGGAATTTCCAAGCCATTGTCTGTTGATTTGCATCCCTGAGCTTTCGGCCAAGCACCTAGACTGAGTCCAGGAGGTTAACAAAGGCAATCTTTTTCTTTCACAGTATCACAGTATCATCAGGGTTGGAAGAGACCTCACAGATCATGAAGTCCAACCCTTTACCACAGAGCTCAAGGCTAGACCATGGCACCAAGTGCCACGTCCAACCTTGCCTTGAACAGCTCCAGGGACGGTGACTCCACCACCTCTCTGGGCAGCCCATTCCAGTTGATGAACAAGAGACAGGATTTAGACTCTCACCCATATGCTCATTAGAATGAGGTAAAATGAAGCACAAAAGGAATCTCTAGCTCTCTGAAAGGCACTGTTTCTGCAACAGCTCAACTTCTGCTTCTTAACAGCTCAGTTTTTCTTTTCTCACTAGGCACTGTGGTGGTGAAATCTGGCAAATTCAGCTTTCAGTTACATGAAAACAAGATATATTTCTTTGAAATGGACACTCTCCTTTAACATCTACTTATCACGCAATGCAGCAAAGCATGGATTAACGACTTACCGAATCCAATCCTACGGTCACAGAAAATTGAACTGAAAAGGGATGTTGAGGGGTCATGCTATACATTTCACTGCCCTAAGGTAAAAAACAGCTCTGCTGAGGACATCATGGAGAGCTGTTAGAAAAGCAACTGGTTTAAAAACTCATAATTATGGTAACTCCACACTCTCTTTAAAAAATATATTCCCGTCCTTCACTATCTGTACTGATATAATGATTTTTCTTAATGCATAACTTTAATTACCTTTCAGCACTGTAAATTTATTATGTTTTCACAGTATCGCAGTATCATCAGGGTTGGATGAGACCTCACAGATCATCAAGTCCAACCCTTTACCACAGAGCTCAAGGCTAGACCATGGCACCAAGTGCCACGTCCAATCTTGCCTTGAACAGCCCCAGGGAAGGGGACTCCACCACCTCCCCGGGCAGCCCATTCCAGTGTCCAATGACTCTCTCAGTGAAGAACTTTCTCCTCACCTCCAGCCTAAATTTCCCCTGGTGCAGCTGAGGCTGTGTCCTCTTGTTCTGGTGCTGGCCACCTGAGAGAAGAGAGCAACCTCCTCCTGGCCACAACCATCCCTCAGGTAGTTGTAGACAGCAATAAGGTCACCCCTGAGCCTCCTCTTCTCCAGGCTAAACAATCCCAGCCCCCTCAGCCTCTCCTCGTAAGGCTGTGCTCAAGGCCTCTCACCAGCTTCGTCGCCCTTCTCTGGACACGCTCAAGCATCTCAATGTCCCTCCTAAACTGGGGGGCCCAGAACTGAATACAGGACTCAAGATGTGGTCTAAGCAGTGCAGAGTACAGGGGCAGAATGACCTCCCTGCTCCTGCTGACCACACCATTCCTGATGCAGGCCAGGATGCCACTGGCTCTCTTGGCCACCTGGGCACACTGCTGGCTCATGTTCAGGCGGGTATCAATCAGTACCCCCAGATCCCTTTCTGTCTGGCTGCTCTCCAGCCACTCTGACCCCAGCCTGTATCTCTGCATGGGGTTATTGTGGCCAAAGTGCAGCACCCTTCACTTGGAGCTATTGAATGCCATCCCATTGGACTCTGCCCATCTGTCCAGGCGGTCAAGGTCCTGCTGCAGAGCCCTTCTGCCTTCCAACTCAGTCACATCTGCCCCCAGCTTAGTGTCATCTGCAAACTTGCTGATGACTGACTCCATGCCCTCATCCAGATCATCTATGAAGATGTTAAAGAGGATGGGGCCCAACACTGATCCCTGAGGGACACCACTAGTGACTGGCCACCAGCCTTTTCCCTTCTGGCACAAGGAAAAGATTCCTCTCTTCTCTGCAACAACCTGTATTACTTGTGAATGCAGTTAATGTGCTTCCTCTTCACAACTTTTCTTTTCTAGTTCATGCATGCCCAGAGACATCAGCTTTTAGAAGTTGTCATGTTTTCTAGCTTTGTGATCACCTGTGTGTGGTGCTACTCACAGGACTACACAGACTTCTGGATGAGCTCCCTAAGCCAACGGACCACATATTGCCAAGAACAAGGAAAAGGACATGAGCACATCATTGGAGGAAAGGTGAAAAAGAGCAGTAAAGCCTTTTATTACAGCATAGACTAAAATTTATTTAACCAGCCATGGAATTCAGGAAAAGTTAGCAATTTCAGGAACATGGAGGAAAAGTTACTTTGAATTAAAAGAAAATGATTGGATTTTTACATGTTTCCTTCTACATGACGACATATTAATTAGCCTGAATAGGTAAATGCATTTTCTTTTGGATCAAAACTTACTTCCTTTCCCAGTTTTCTTTGCACTCTACAGTCCAATGCTCCTCTAAACACTGTTAGAAAGGGAGCCATCTAGATAATCCCTGTAATTCTGAAGAGCTCAGTCTTGGAAGACCACACAGATTCACATGTTAAATATTCCTCCAGCTTACATTATCTTTAACTGGATATGATTTAGGATGCCTGTTGTGATGGTTTGGGGGTTACCCCGCCCCCCCACACTTTTGTATTTGCCCCAGCTAACTCAGACGGACCCTGGGAATATAGATGAAGCAATTTATTTACAGCTAGCAGAATTTACAAGCAGCTATTTACAATATATACAGTTATATACAATTATATACAGAAATATACAAAGGATAAACAATACAAAAGCACAACTCCCCTCCCAGAAACCTGAGTCCCCAGGAGGGGCTCTCAAACCACCCCAACACCTCCCCCAGCCCTCTCAACCTTACCCCAGTTCTCAGGAAGAAGAGAGGTGCAGCCAAGAGGTTAGGGAGCAAGGTTAGTAGGAGCAGGGTTAATGAGATGTGACCAGGTCTAAGGCAAAAGCAAGAGTGAGAGACAAAAATGGAGAAAAAGTCTTTCTTCTTCCCAGAGTTCTCAGCGTGACTGTGAGAGAAGTAGACACAATTGTTTTTTCATTTCACTGCCTGTTATCTAGTTCTTTTACCAAAACATTCCAGCTTGCTTCAAACTAGCACAATCCACCCCTTGTCTACTTCGCTCAGAGTATCGCTGAGAATTATCCAATCTAATCTAAACCAATATTTACACTAAAACAATATATACAAGTTCAGTTCACACTTCAATCAGATGTAGGTGATTCAAAAGCTCAGAACAGGGACTCCCAGGTGATGTTGGGTTCGTGCTCACGTACTGTAGATTCTATCGTAGATTCTCTCAGTGTTGGGCGCCGATGTTACCTAGAACAGAAAACTCCTAACAGCTTGAATTTAAACTCTCTCAGCTAATGTTAGATTTCTCTGTGGAATACACTGGATTTCACCATTCTCCTGCATTACCCAGTATGTATGACCAGGACCTTCAGCAGAAACCACCCCTCGGACAGGTTTCCCTTCGCCCGAAGGAGAAAATACCCAAACAGTTTTCCCTAACAGATTCTTTTCACGTACAACAGGAACTTTATCACCGTCTACTGTTTGGACCAAATCTGATTGTGCGGGTCCTGCTCTGTTTACTGAGCCTCTACTATTTACCAACCAGGTAGCTTGTGCTAAATGTTTGTCCCAGTTTTTCAGAGTTCCACCCCCCATGGCTTTTAGGGTGGTTTTCAGCAAACCGTTGTAGCGCTCAATCTTCCCTGAAGCTGGTGCATAGTAGGGTATGTGATAGATCCATTCAATACCATGCTCTTTGGCCCAGTTTTTCACAAGATTGTTCTTGAAATGAGTACCATTGTCTGACTCAATTCTCTCTGGAGTTCCATGTCTCCACAAGATCTGTCTCTCCAAACCAACAATGGTGTTACGTGCAGTAGCATGTGGAACTGGATAGGTTTCCAACCATCCAGTGCTGGCTTCTACCATCGTTAGCACATACTGCTTGCCAGAACGAGATCGAGGTAAAGTGATGTAGTCAATCTGCCAGGCTTCACCATACTTGTACTTTGACCATCTATCACCATACCATAAGGGCTTAATTCGCTTAGCCTGCTTAATAGCAGCACAAATGTCGCAGTCATAGATGACTTGGGTGATAGCGTCCATGGACAAGTCAATTGACCTATCGCGAGCCCATCGGTATGTTCCATCTCTGCCTTGATGTCCAGATGAGTCATGGGCCCACCGAGCTAAGAACAGCTCACCTCGGTGTTTCCAATCAAGGTCAATGTCAAGTTCAGAGTTGGTATCAACTTGAGCAATCTTAGCAGCTTGGTCTGCCTTCTGGTTATGTTGATGTTCCTCAGTGGCTCTGCTCTTAGGCATGTGTGCATCTACGTGCCGCACCTTCACTGGAATTTTCTCCAGCCGTGCATCAATGTCCTGCCATAGATCGGCACACCAAATAGGCTTTCCTTTCCTCTGCCAACCATTCTTCTTCCAGTCCTTTAGCCAACCCCATAGAGCATTGGCTACCATCCACGAGTCGGTGTAGAGGTAAAGGATAGGCCAATTCTCACGTTCAGCCACATCAAGAGCAAGTTGAACAGCTTTTACCTCAGCGAACTGACTGGATTCTCCTTCGCCATCTTTCGTTTCGGTAACTCTCCTGGTTGGACTCCAAACCGCTGACTTCCATATTCGTTTGTTCCCAACAAGACGACAGGAACCATCTGTGAACAAAGCATAGTTCTTTTCCTGATCAGAGAGATCACCATAGGGAGGAGCTTCCTCAGCACGAGTTATTTTCTCCTCCGGAGGTTTGGAACAGTCTGTGCCTTCTGGCCAGTTGGTGATCACCTCCACCAGACCAGGTCGGTCAAGATTACCCATTCGTGCTCGTTGGGTTATCAAAGCCATCCATTTAGACCAGGTTGCATCTGTGGCATGATGCGGTGATGAACCTTTGCCCTTGAACATCCAGTTAAGAACTGGCAGTCTAGGAGCTAAAAGCAATTGTGACTCAGTTCCAATCACTTCAGAAGCTGCTTTCACTCCCTCATAGGCTGCTAGTATCTCTTTTTCAGTTGCAGTGTAATTTGTCTCTGAACCTCTGTAACAACGTCCCCAGAAACCAAGTGGACGACCACGTGTCTCATTTGGAGCTCTCTGCCAAAGACTCCAAGTTGGACCATTGTCACTGGCAGCCGTGTACAGAATGTTTTTAATGTCCGAACCAGATCTCACAGGTCCTAAGCCCACTGCATGGACTACTTCTCGCTTAATCTGATCAAAGGCTGCTTGTTGTTCAGGTCCCCACTCGAAATTGTTTCTCTTACGAGTCACATCATGCAGAGGTTTGACAATCTGACTGAAACCAGGAATGTGTAGTCTCCAAAATCCCACCACACCAAGAAAAGAAAGTGTGTCCTTCTTACTGGTGGGAACTGCCATGGTAGAGACTTTGTTGATCACATCCTGAGGAATGTAACGGCGACCATCCTGCCACCGCACTCCCAGAAACTGAATTTCTCTGGCAGGTCCTTTGACCTTGTCTCTCTTAATGGCAAAACCTGCTTGCAACAGAATGTCAATGATTTTGTTACCTTTCTCGAAGACTTCCTCAGCAGTTTGGCCCCACACAATGATGTCGTCGATGTACTGGATGTGCTCTGGAGCTTTACCTTTCTCCAGTGCATTGTGGATGACTGAGTGACAGATGGTTGAGCTGTGTTTCCACCCCTGAGGCAAACGGTTGAACTGGTACTGGATTCCTCTCCAGGTGAATGCAAACTGAGGCCTGCAGTCCTTTGCTATGGGAATAGAGAAGAAAGCATTAGCAATGTCTATGGTTGCATACCATTTAGCCTCCTTCGATTCCAGCTCGTACTGGAGTTCCAGCATGTCCGGCACAGCTGCACTCATGGGTGGCGTCACCTCGTTGAGGGCACGAAAGTCAACTGTCAGTCTCCAGTCGCCCGTAGGTTTACGCACAGGCCAGATGGGACTGTTGAAAGGTGAATGAGCTTTCTCGATGACAGCCTGACTCTCCAATTGACGAATCAGCTGATGAATGGGCAACAAAGAGTCACGGTTAGTTCTGTACTGCCTATGATGAACAGTTTGAGTTGCAATTGGCACTTCCAGGTCCTCTATGTCATGATGTCCCACAACTGCAGATTCATCAGAAAGTTCTGGTCTAACAGACAATTTCAATTTATCATCCTCAATCTCTACAGATGCTATTCCAAAAGCCCATTTGTGACCCTTAGGATCTTTGAAACAATCTTGTCTCAAAAAGTCAATTCCCAAAATGCAAGGCGCATCAGGACCAGTTACAATAGTATGTGTCTTCCACTCTTTACCAGTTAAACTGATCTCAGCCTGTACCTTAGTTAACTCTTGAGATCCACCAGTGATTCCAAAGATAGAAATGGACTCTGTCCCTTTGCAATTAGATGGCAATAAAGTACACTGAGCACCTGTGTCAACTAAAGCCCTGTATTTCCGAACTCTTGAACTGCCAGGCCACCTAATGAATACATTCCAATAGATTCGGTTCTCTCCACTATCCCTTTCCTCCTCCTGGCTGGAGGCAGGGCACCCCTAATGCTGAACATGGCATGTAGGGTGTACACAATGATTGGTGGTGTTGTGAGAGGAACTGCAACTGTTGGAATAATTGCAGTTGCTCTCAGGAGCTGAAGAAGTGACAGCTACTTTCCTGGCATTGCTGCCTCTGTTTCTGCCACTCTGCAGATCCCTGACTCTCTTTGAAAGAGCTGAAGTGGGTTTACCATCCCACTTGTTCATGTTCTCACCGTATGTGTCACGCAGAAGTATCCACAGTGACGCACGTGATTGCTGCTGTCTAGGTGGAATTTGTCTCCTCCTAGGCTGGAATTGCCTTGCAGGAGGTGGGCGTCTGTTCCTGACTGCAGAAACATGCACCCATTCAGATGATGCAGGAATGGTATCCTTCACCAGATTGGAAATTGAGGTTGTAAGGTCCTCCTTCAGTTCTTTCATGCTCTCCTTAATGCCATCTCTAATACCATCTTTAAGCTCTGTAGTCATAGTCTTTATGGCACAGATTATACCAGAATGTGACAAGCTGTCCTCTATCTGCCTGAGCTGGTCAGTGAATTCACCAACAGTGAAAGACCTTCCATTATCACTCCTTGCTAGAAACTTACTGGCCAAGATGTTAGCATAGGATGAAGGAGCAAGCTTAATCAGCTTCTTCATGAGACCTGTTCCCAAAGGAATATCATCAGGCTCATGAGTACCATGATCTCCATAAAGCACTTCCTTCACAGCAGACTCCTTCAGAAGCTTAATTCCCTGCTCAACGGTGTTCCACTTCTTGGCAGCCCATGGCAAATCATCTCGGGAAGGATATCTCATAGCCACAGCCAACAGAAGGCGTGTCCACAAGCTAACCCTACCAAGAGGACTTGCCAGGTGTTTGTCCACTCCACTCTCTTTAGTGAGTGGTCCCAGCTGCTTGGCAGACTTGTCTCCTACCTGCAGAGCATTAGCACCAATGCCACGGCATCTCACTAGCCAGCTTAAGATTGGCTCACCTGATTCCCTTGTGTATTCCTTCCTAACTTCCCTGACCTCTCTGAGTGGATCCTTGGAGCCTTGGATGTCATCTTCATCCTCCTCTTCCTGTTGTTCTGGTGGTGCCAGGCCTAACACAATCTTCCTCATAGCATTCTTAAACTCATGGGAACCATCCTCTCTCTTAGCAGCTAACCTCACAGCACTCCTCTCACTTGAGTATTGTTGTCTCAGCACATCTACAAGGTCTCGCAGACTAACTGCCTCCTCTTCCTCCTCTTGCTGCTGATCACCAGAGGTCCCCTGTCTTACATCCTCCTGCGAACCACTCTTTGTCTTAGCTTTTGCCTTAGCAGGTGCCAGAAGGGCCTGAGCAGCAACAGACTTGGACATGTCTGCTGGAGGATTTGAATCTTTAGGAGTCTGACCTGGAGGGTTTGAATCTTTAGGGGTCTGACCTGGAGCTTGTGAGTTCAAATCTGCCTTGCTTTTAACAGGAGGATTTTGGTTCTGGTCTGCTGGCTGGGGGTTCGAATTGGCTGAGCTGGTGTCATTAGGATTTGGACTGACTGGGCTAGCGTTACCAGCACTAGTAGGATTGTTTGCCTGTCCTCCTGGGATGCCTGCCAACCCTGACTTGTTTTCATTTTTGCTAGGAACATTCTGATTTTGGGTATTTGCCTGTGCTCCTGAGGCTCCTGCTGAACTCTGCGGCTTGTTTTGGTTATCCTTATCATTGTTTACGTTAGTGGCAGGAACACTGGCTGTGTTCCCAGCACTTGGAGAAGGAGGGGCAGAGGCTGGCAAGGGGGAAGCCGATGACTGTGTTCCCTTGTTTTGCTGTGAAAGAGACTGCTTCTGAGACACAGAATTTTTCCTAGCTCTTACAGAAACTGGTTTTGAATTTTTCACCAATAATGCCAAAATTAATATGAATATTAAAATCATGAGGCAAATATTAAAAATTGTGAGAAGAAAAACAGTTTTACACGAGCATGTGCCTATACAAACAGTTGGAATTCCTGTCTTAGGCTGAATAACTCTCATTAGAGCCATATTTAAAGCAGAATTTCCATTGATTGTCACATTATTGACCAGAGCTCCTGTAATGTCCTTGGTAATATTCTCAGAGATATTAAAACCAGCATAACCAAGAATAAAATCACCCCAGCTCCAGAACATGTCTGAAACCTTAGCTTTAGCCTTATTATAAGCCAGATCAATAAAATAAGCAACAATTTGACCTTTTAACCAACTAAATGCCAAGAAAACAAAACCAGACCAGAGCAATGCACCAACCAAATACAATAGCTGCTTGATTAGCTTCATCTTAATTCCCAGAGCTAATTTCCAGTCCTTCAAAAATCTCTAGCCCCACGTTGGGAAAGCCAATTAAAAATGTGATGGTTTGGGGGTTACCCCGCCCCCCCACACTTTTGTATTTGCCCCAGCTAACTCAGACGGACCCTGGGAATATAGATGAAGCAATTTATTTACAGCTAGCAGAATTTACAAGCAGCTATTTACAATATATACAGTTATATACAATTATATACAGAAATATACAAAGGATAAACAATACAAAAGCACAACTCCCCTCCCAGAAACCTGAGTCCCCAGGAGGGGCTCTCAAACCACCCCAACACCTCCCCCAGCCCTCTCAACCTTACCCCAGTTCTCAGGAAGAAGAGAGGTGCAGCCAAGAGGTTAGGGAGCAAGGTTAGTAGGAGCAGGGTTAATGAGATGTGACCAGGTCTAAGGCAAAAGCAAGAGTGAGAGACAAAAATGGAGAAAAAGTCTTTCTTCTTCCCAGAGTTCTCAGCGTGACTGTGAGAGAAGTAGACACAATTGTTTTTTCATTTCACTGCCTGTTATCTAGTTCTTTTACCAAAACATTCCAGCTTGCTTCAAACTAGCACACCTGTCTAAAGCCTTGGTTAGAATTCTTGTCTTTTTTAATGAAGGACCAGATTTTATCAAGACTTTGATAATGAGAGCAGAGAGTAGACTCATCATAAAATTCTAAGTTACAATGAAGGGGATTTCTTTTGGGTATCTCTAACTCCATAATGAAATATAGGAGTGCTTATTGCTCTAAAGTTGTCTGGTACATGCCTACACAATTTTAAGTACTAATGCTAAGGTTTCACATCTTGAAAATAGGTGTATAAACCAACTTGGGCCCAAAATATTTGACTATAATTGTATTAGAGAAGTGGATAGGATCAGGGCAGTGGCCCAAGAATAGTTTTCCATATGGTTAAATTGTTAATCTATTCCCTGGTGCCCTTTTGGTTCATGTCAAATAACACTATCTGCCTGGGAACTAGCACAAGCCAAGGACCATTCCCAGGGGGCAACTTGGAAGCAGCTACTCTGTTCTGTAATGTAAAAGACTTTATTGGTGTGGCTGTGACTAGATCATGTCATTTGGCTTCTAGGCCAATAAATGGACCTAGATACTGTTTTCTTTGCTATTCTCTGTTCATGTAGTCTTAGGACGGCAGTTTAAGATCAGGCAATTCCCTAAATTCTTGCTTCTGATATTTTAGAGTATATATAATAATTTTTTAACTCCTTAAAAAAATCTAGTGGAATAAAATTCATAACTATGAATTTTAAACACCTTTTTTTTCTTGCCAACTACATTTTGTAACGGCATTAAATACAATATTGGCAATATCTATCCAATATCAGCTTCTAGGTTTGCAGCAGAAATTGACTGTTAACACAGATTATTAAGCATTCTGTTAACCATTTGCTAAAAGCAGATTTCAATTTGGAGTGCAACACTATCCAAAGGCAGGTATGCAAGGCAGGTAATGCTGCTGCGGAGCAGGTCTTCAATCAACCAATGTTGCCTGTCTGTAAACTGATTTGGTCACTCAAATCTCAAAAAGCACTGCTTATGTGAACATCTCTTCCTCTTGTATCAGCTTTTATCTGCATTATTTTTGCATTTCCATCACTGTTTATCACAACCTTCATGATATCTTTTTTATATCTTGACTTTCAGGTAGAACTTTCAGGGAAACTTCTTTGTTTTTATCATAGAACGCTTTTTGGTAACTACAGGTAGAATGAGAGTTAGTTGAAAAATAAATTAGTGTAGCAACAGTTTGTTTGTATCATTTTCAGTCCTGGCCCTCACATAAAAACCAGCATTAACAATTTATAATTACTGTGTTAACAATTTCTATTTCCACACTAAGCTAAACATTTAGGAAAGCTGTATTGCAACACATCTTTGTTGTCTTTAATCCAGCAGAGATTTTTGTCTACCTATGATAGACTTTGTTTCTGATTTTTCAGTCTTTGCAAGTATAGCAATTCTGTGAAGTTCTGTTGATTGTGTCTCAGCTCTCCCTTAAAAATACCAGATCTGGTAGTTTTGTTGGATTTATTCTCTTTTGTTATACAAATGATGTGCAAACAAATGAGTATACTCATATTACTGCAACATTCACAAAATCAAAACCTATTGGATATACCAGGATTTATTTTTTTTTTCTTTTTTTTTCAAAGTCCACTCCAGAGAGCCAGAGATAGTTTTAAAAAGTTTATTTTGCTTCCTATTTGAAAACATTTTCATCCATGGCAGTTAGCCTGATCTCTACTGGGAAAACAGAGACCTAATTTTGTCCTGCTTAATGCAAACAGAATTCCCAGTGACTTCACTGGGAGTTTTGACTGAACTAGGACCACAGAAGAAGGCCCTATAAAGTTTCTAGAATACCCCTCTGCTTTCTTGTGGCCTTATCTAATCTCTGTCATTTACCAAGTACTTATAGTCTAGCTGTACATCAAAGTGCTTTGCAAATTATCACATCCTCATACAATATTTCTGGACAGACACAGATCATAATTTTGCAGGAGTGAAACACTTTGTTAATAATTCACATGCCCCAGGTGATTCTACACTTTTCTGCACAGAGCTGACATCTCTGCACATTGATCCTTTGTAATTGAAAATATAATCTCTTTTTTTTTCCCCCATTACTCCTAACAGCTTCACTTGGTAACAATAAATATCTTGGATCCAGAGAACAGTGAATAGAGTATAGGAAAATCAAACCATTTCCAAGAATATATTTTCTCTGTGGTTAGGATACATTACATTATACCACATTATTGAGCTAGTTTAGTTAGTGTTTGGAGACAAAAAGAAAGAGGAGAAATCTGAAGGGGAAAGCCAACTTTGGCAGGAGCAGTTGTGCTGGTTTTAAAGAAAGAAAAACAGACATTAAAAAAAAGAGAGAGAGAGAGAGAAGAAAGAGATCAGAAAAGTTGTTTTTCAAATACATATCAGACAAGTGGCAGATTATAGAGAAATTTTAAAACAGAAGTTAAAAAAGAAAGGGTGAAATAATGGGTGCTGTCTTTTTTCTTTTTTTAAAGATGGAGTGCAACTGGAAACAGCATGCAGCCAAAGGTCAGGGTCAAGAGTAATAGAATCCTGGCACTATGTGCTAGTTTATCTTCTACACAATGAACTCCTGCCAAACCATATACACAATGTCGTACAGCAGGGAAAAGTGTCTGATGCATCTCCAGAGTATTTATGAGGGCTTCTGTTTTGAAGATAGTTTCTTAGGTAACAGAATAATAACATAATAGGACTATTTTTCATTTATCAGGGACTTTCTTCCTTTTTGGGTTGGTTTTTTTTTGGTTTTTTTTTTTGTTTTTTTGGTTTTTTTTGCTTATTCTACAAATTAAACTGCAATAACCATTTTCCCCTTTCTGGACTTTTCCCCCCAGTATTAAGAGAATTGGAGTAAGAAATAGGTTTCTGTGGTGGTGGTACAAGAGTTGATTCAAAGACAGCTAAGTCTTGCTCAGCAACTTAGGAAATAAATAATTCAACTGGAATGACATGCATTCTCAACTTTTAAAGGAGATGAAAGAAAGTCTTGACTAAGTTGTTGCTTCTTGGACTGTGTGCCTTCCTGTCTTTCATGTAGTGCTCTGTGCTATGCTTTGTTTCTTTTAGGCATGGTAGTATATTTATACTTTGCTTGCAAAGCCTTCTGTCTCCACTGTACCATCAGAGCACAATCCAGTAGTTTGTTTTTCTACATTTCCCTTTATTTCACAAAAGTATAAATATTCCAAAATTAGTTTCAGAAAACAGTTTATCTAAAGACTATCACATATTTTTAACCCAAAACCTTGCAGGTGTACAGCATGAAATTCAAGAAAACGGTATGTCAGACTCTGGTCCAGCACTAGGAGCAAAATATCTTCATTAATGGAACGTGAACTAAACTCACAGCAGCTGCTCTGTAACATTTATATTCCAATCTCATATGAGCTTTTATTAGGGGACAAATAAGACCACATTAATTCCAACAAAACAAAATCCACATATTCATTTGCCCCAGAGAAGCCTATGCCTAATTTTCTAGCTCTGATCTGGTGTGGCCATGAACATTAGAATCACAGAATCAGTCAGGGTTGGAAGGCACCACAAGGATCATATAGTTCCAACCCCCCTGCTATAGCCATGGACACCCTACCCTAGATCAGGCTGGCCAGAGCCTCATCTTGGACTTAAACACCTCCAGGGATGGGGCCTCAACCACCTCCCTGGGCAACCCACTCCAGCCTGTCACCACTCTCATGCTCAACAACTTCCTCCTCACATCCAGCCTGAAATTCCCCACCTCCAGCTTTGCTCCATTACCCCTAGTCCTGTCACTCCCTGATATCCTAAGAAGTCCCTCCCCAGTTTTTTTGTAGGCCCCCTTCAGATACTGAAAGGCCACAAGAAGGTCACCTGAGAGCCTTCCCTTCTCCAGATTGAACAGTCTCAACTCTTTCAGTCTGTCCTCATAGCAGAGCTCCTGCAGCCCTCTGAGCATCCTCGTGGCACTTCTCTGGACACGCTCCACCATGTCCACATCCTTCTTGTAATAAGGGCTCCAGAACTGGATGCAGTACTTCAGGTGGGGTCTCAGCAGAGCAGAGCAGAGGGGGAGAATCACAATAGAGGGGGAGAATTACTAAGTAACATAGTACACAAGAGGAGATGCTATTTATTTCAAAGTTTTGAATTCAACAAAAGTGTTCACTATGTTTAATTTTCTATAACCACATAATATAGACACAGATTTTGTCTGCTTCAGTAATTGAGCTTTTTCAGTGAAATCAGTTGGCTGATAAAAAGAAACTTTATATGGGACAGAGGTTTCCCTAGAGAACCTCATTAAAATGGTAAGAATTTAAAAAGTGCTCCCTCTGGACCAAAACTCCAGCTGAAATCCCAGTCATTTTTAAGATATTGGAAGGCGAGAAAATAGATAAACTTCAAGAAGTCAGGAGGGAACATAAAGTTCAACATTACACTTTAAATGGTCAGGGAGATTCATCGTATAAGAGAATCATCACAAAGCAATAGAGTTGAATCATGAAATGTGAGAGCCCATGTTGTGTCTACAAAGGAGTCAACTTAGGTGGACAAGTTCAACTCTTCTCCTTTGCTGGATCACACACAGAATTGTACTGTGATTACTAAAAGCAGCATTAAAGCAGAGAAGTGACTGTCAGGCAACGTTATACAGTACTGCAACTGAAGAATCTAAGAGTTTGTCTTTGAGCTTGTTTTCCTTGAGATACTCACTGGCTTTCAAAGCTAAGATAACAACCCCAAAGGGACAGTGACTCTTAGTGCTGTTCAAGCTTTTATCAAACTCAATCCGCTATATGAGTTCTTAATCCCAAAGAACCTCTTGAAGGTTATAAATCACACAGCGAGTCAGATTCTGCAAAGCCACCTGCAGCTGTGTAATTTCCAGGATTTCTTTTCCTAGGGTTACATACAGTTTACAATTCAGATTATTAGAAAGCAGCATTCAATTTTGAGGGATCTACTGCTACAGCATAGAAAAAAGTAGCCAAGAGATGTGAAGCAGGTTCCATATCTGGCAGTGGTACACAGGTTTATTTCTGCTTATCCTTCTTCACTTTAAGCACTGGGTATTGCAGAGCTTTTAGTAGCACTGTTGGAAAGGCTGTAGAGGGCAGCCCTTCTGTTAAGTGACAGTAGTCTACCTGCATCTAATCTTCTTTCAAAATGTTATTTTCACATGCATATTCTACATGCTAATATATTTTTCCCTATTTCAACATTTTCAGCAATTCTTTTGAAATGTTCTGCTAAATAGTCTCCCTCTTGAATGTTAATAATTTTATGTCACCAGAAAGGTAAGTCACTCTTTCCTTCCATCCCATGATGTTGCTGTGATGGAAAAACAATGGTGTCTTCTTCAAGATTATCTTGTCTAGCTTCTAGCCTTGTAGACAGAAGTGCTGGACTTCTGTATCTACTTGCATGTCCAAAATCCATCAATTCTTGGACAGAATACGGGGCCCATATTGAGTTCTAACTAAAACCTCAAACCCATTGTTGTTGAGATCACATCAAAATTTACCAGATTCTACTCTTTTTTTTTGCTTGAAACTGAAGTTTATTTGTATTAATAATGGAATATATAACAAAACTAAATCAAAACATTAGTGGCTTAGCAGATAAATCAAAATACAGTTTTTCTTTGGCCAGAGAACACTACTGCTGAGTACCACCAAGGGTTAATCTTACTAGCTGTTGCAAAAGCCTGTATTCAAAATGTGCACGGAGTAATGCTGGCTCTAATTATTACACTGTATGGAGAGATCAGTCAACTTTATTCCTAGCAATTCACTAACTTTTCTTTTGTGTAAACTTGGCACAGAAAGGCTTTTGCTGTTGAACTAAATAAAACCCTCAGCACATGGCCATGGCCCAAGGGGACACTTTATCATTTGTATATAGTGAGACATTTGATTACGGTTTAATTATACAATATGCTGCTATTTATTTTCAATCAGTCTGCAAACTCCATAATTGTGGATTATTTACTGATGAACTACTTACAATCCATTATTCTATTATGTTAATGTATTCAAATCCCAAAACATACGAATGCTTAATAACCTAGTTTAAATCAGATGGAATTTTATTGGTCTTTAGAAAGAAAGATATGTAGAAAATGGCAACTTGGTAAATCAAAGTTACACAACACTGAAAACAAGCTTTGCTTTGTTTCAATTTTTTTTTTTTAAGTTGCTAAAAACTGTAATTTATCATATCATTATTATTTGCTACTGTACTTATGGTTGTCATCTTGTCTGGATGGTATTTCATCAGTTGCAGAAATTAAACAACTAAGACAGTGGACAACATTTCATGAAGTTCTAAACATTATGATTTTCCAAATCATAAAAATGCTTCATAACTACCCCTTTGGACCTGTAATTTTAAAATTATAAATTACAACTTTACTCCTTTTCCATTTCTCTAATCAGCTTCTTCTTAGCCCTGAAGGGAATTACTTAGAATATTTGCATTGGAGCCAAAATCAGACATTTTCTTGAGTTCTATCAGGACTTAAACTGCATTGTTTTCTTATCTGCTATGGAGACGCCTCAGTTAAGCAGCCACAGACTCTTCTAAAGTAGGACTTTCATACTATGCAGAGATTTTAATCAATGTCTGGGGCATAGAGAAAAGTCTAGCACATTTGGTACTCTTCAGTTACAAGGCTGTATGAGGAGATTGAAGTTGCAGCCACTGCTTCTGATCAGGCAAAAGATTATGGATCTGCTCCAAAACAGTACCAGGGAGAGATGAATTAGAGCAGTTTACATCCCAGATAACTCTGTAACTTTCATTTTTGTTGTGCAAAGGACTAGATGGAAGTAGGCAATAGGTGATGCTATGGAGATACCTCAAGCAGACACAGACTCTTCTGAAGTAGGACTTTCAAACTGTGCAGAGATTTTAACATCTGGGGCATAGAGAAAAGGCTAGAACACTTGCTACTCTTGGGTTACAAGGCTGTATGAGGAGATTGAAGTTGCAGCCACTGCTTCTGATCAGGCAAAAGATCATGGATGTGCTCCAAAACAGTATAAGGGAAAGCTGAATTAGAGCAGTTTACATCCCAGATAACTCTGTAACCTCCCTTTTTTGTTTTGCAAAGGTCTAGATGGAAGTAGGAAATAGGTGATCCACTTCTGAATTGTTTCACTAGCATGGCTGAATTCTTTCTACAGTGAAACATCAGCAGTGGCACCATCTCTAATGCTTAAGTAAAAGGAAGAACCAAAGATGTGAAGTAAGTTGGGTGCTGAAAATGCCTCTAGAAGCACATTTTGACCTCACAGCCACAGACAAAATTCCTATTTTTGCAGCCTAATTTGCAGAGAGACCAATTTCAGATCTTCGGGGGAAAGAAAAAGGATTTGCAGTGTACTTGAACTGCCAGGCTGTTCACACAATCACAGGGTCACAGGATGTCAGGGGATGGAAGGGACCCAAAGAGATCATCGCGTCCAATCCCCCTGCCAGAGCAGGGCCACGCAATCTAGCTCAGGGCACAGAGGTACGAATCCAGGCAGGCCTTGAAATTCTTCATAGAAGGCATAGGAGACTCCACAGCCTATCTGGGGAGCCTGTTCCAGTGCTCTGTGACCCTTACAGTAAAGAAGATCCCCCTTGTGTTGAGGTGGAACCTCTTGTGCTGCAGCTTACATCCATTGCTCCTTGTCCCATCACAGGGAGCAAGTGAGCAGAGCCTGTCCGTCCCCGCCCCCGACACTCAGCCCTCAGATATTTATAGACCTATAGATTTATTAAATCCCCTCTCAGGCTTCTCATTTCCAGTCTAAAAGTCCCAAGTCCCTCAGCCTCTCCTCATAAGGCAGTGCTCCAGTACACAAATCATCCTTGTAGCCCTCCACTGGACCCTCTCCAGCAGATCCCTGTCCCTCTTAAACTGGGAAGCCCAAAACTGAATGTAGTACTCACGATGAGTTCTTACCAGGGCAGAGAAGAAGGAGAGAAGAACCTCCCTTGATCTTCTGGATACACTCTTCTTAATACACCCCAGGATCTCATTGGCCTTCTTGGCCACAAGGGCACATTGCTGTGTCATAGTTAACTCGTTATCCACCAGCACTTCCAGGTCCTTCTCTACAAGACTGCTGTCCAGCAGATCACCTCCCGACCTGTACTGATGTGGTTTATTATTCCTTCCCAGGTACAGGACTTGTCCTTATTGAACCTCATTTATTTCCTCTATGCCCAGATCTCCAACCTGTCTAAGTCTTGCTGGATGACCACACAGCCTTCTGCTGTACCAGCCAAGCCTCCCAGCTTGGTGTCATCAACAAAAATTGCTGAGTAGACTGTCCCCTCATCAATGTTGTTGATGAAGATATCAAACAGCACCAGACCTAGCACTGATCCCTAGGGAACTCCACTAGTCACATATTTCCAGCTTGACTTGGCACCATTGATCACCACTCTTTGAACTCTGTCTTGTAACCAGTTCCTAATCCACTTTACTATCTGCTCTTCCATCCCACACTTCCTGAGCTTGCTCACTAGGATGTCATGGGAGACAGTGTCAAAGGTCAAGGTAGACTACATCCACTGGTCTCCCTGAGTCTACTCATTCTGTTACATCACCATAGAATGCTACCAGGTTAGTCAAGCATGACTTCCCCATGGTAAATCCATGCTGACTACTCCTGATAACCTTCTCTTCCACGTGCCTTGAGATGACCTCCAGAAGGAGCTGCTCCATCATTTTTCCAGGGATGGAGGTTATTTTTATATATATATATATATACATATATGTATATATTTTTTAATCAGTTTCACTTGAATTTACAGTTTTCTGCATCTGCAGATTTCTAAGTCTCCTCAAATCTGAAGAGGTCACTTTCTCCTCAGGAATACCTACCCGATAGTTGACTTGTTGGCAGTTCATACTGGCAGTGGAACAAAACCAGGGCTATAGCCTCTACAGTGCACAAGGGCCATAAAAAGGCAACACTGTTTTCATTCCTTTGTTTCTGAAAGGCAATTCATAACTTTCAGGATAGTTTCCTAATAATTCTCTTCAAAACGTCATCTCAGTAACAAAACCAGAAATTGCAGATGGAGCATTTCAGATAAAAAAATAAGGCACCCAACTCAACAATTCTTTCCCTGATGAACTCTTTTATGACTTAGAGGATTTCTCTATAGTGCAGCCTGTAGGATCAGCTGCAAGATTTATATAGTAAACTAACCATGTAAGTATGACAAAGTAAATCATTAGGTTAATACTGTAATAAGACATCGTATTCAGGCTTCAATAGAAATGATTTGTACAGAGGTTAGTAACTGAATACTAGATATTAGAAGCATACCACATACATTAGTAGTATTTTTTATGGACAATTGCAAATGCCATAGGTGTTATTGATCCTTTAATTTTATAATGACCTCTCAACACGATTTACTATTTACAAAAAGGATTATTACTCAAGTATCAACTATTCAGACATTATTTACAGATATTCCATAATGTTAAGCATGATTAATATATCAGATTTAATAAACCAGTACTGTAGTTTTTCTGCCACTAGGTTTACTGAGATGTTTTCATTAACATCTGTACAAATGTTGAATATCTTTGTCATCACTGTCCATATGAAAATAAAAGCAGTGACAAAATGGTACTCATATTCAAAGGTACTTAGGGGGCAAGTAGTGCAGAATCTCAGTATTCATTGTAGTTAAAATATTTATTTTAAGCTAAAATTTGAATCAGATAGGGACTCCATTGCTAGATTGGTTTGTGAGGAAAGCAGATGTGGTGGTTTGGGTGTTACCCACCCCTCCACACTTTGGAAATCACCCAGACTAGACTCAGCAGGCTCTGGAAATTTGAATGAAGCTTATATTTACAGCTGGCATGATATACAAGCAGATATTTACAGTATATACAGTTATAGGCAGAAATATACAAGGAAAGAGGTAATACAGAAACACAACTCCCCTCCCAGAAACCTGAGTCCCCAGGAGGGGCTTCCGACTGCCCTTCCACATTCTCCCACCCCTCTACCTTACCCCAGACATTGCTTTGTGCCCCAACGAAGAATAGAGGGTTGGCCAGGGTGGGTTAGGAAGCAAAGTAGATTAATCAGAGAGCCAGAGAGTGAGGTTAGAGAGAAAAATGCAGTCCAGAGCACAGGCAGTGCCCAAACTGTCTTATCTATGTTTATACTCTTGTTCTTATACATCTCAGCAAGCCTATGAGTGAAGTAAACATCACCATTGTTTCTCTTTCACAGCCTGTGATCTAATCCTTCTCAACAAAACATTCTAGCTAGCTTCAAACTAACACAGCAGACAATTGACATGGTTTTGTGTTTTATACACGAGGTAAATTGTCACCAGGATGTTCACAGTAGATCTAACTGGTCACGATAAATGGAAGCATTGGGCCCATAAATGTCCAATGAGCCTCATGAGCACTGAGATGCATCGCTCTGTTCTGTTTGCAATGTTTGCTGTTTGCAACAATGAGGTTGTTTAGCCTGGAGAAGAGGAGGCTCAGGGCTGACCTCATTGCTGTCTACGACTACCTGAAGAGAGGCTGTAGCCAGGCGGGGTTGGTCTCTTCTGCCAGGCAACCAGAACAGAACAAGGGGACACAGACGCAAGTTGTGTGTGGGGAGGTCTAGGCTTGATACTGGGGGGAAGTTCTTCACAGAGACAGTGATTTGTCATTATGAGACAACATTAAAAATTATCTGAAAAATAAATGATGTTCATGTGTAAGTACATACATATGTAATCTATGCATATAGTAAGAATATAGGCAAAGGTGCACAGACAGCAATTCTATGACATTTCCTATGTTTTCTGTTCTCCAGGCTGTTAAGAGTTGTTTTTGCTTTGAGAACTTCTGTTCATGGTGAAAATCATAGAATCAACCAGGTTGGAAGAGACCTCCAAGGTTGTCCAGTCCAACATAGCACCCAGCCCTAGCCAAGCAACTAGACCATGGCACTAAGTGCCTCATCCAGGCTTTTCTTCAGCACCTCCAGGGACAGTGACTCCACCACCTCCCTGGGCAGCCCATTCCAACGGCAAATCATTCTTTCTGGCAAGAACTTCCTCCTAACATCCAGCCTAGACCTCCCCCAGCACAACTTGAGACTGTGTCCCCTTCTTCTGTTGCTGGTTGTCTGGGAGAAGAGACCAACTCCCACCTGGCACCTTCAGGTAGTTGTAGACAGCAATGAGGTCCCCCCTGAGCCTCCTCTTCTCCAGGCTAAAACACCCTCCAGCTCCCTCAGCCTCTTCTCACAGGGCTAGGGCTTGTGTTCAGGCCTCTCAACAAGAGTTAATCTTTACAACATAAAAATTAAACCTCTTAACCTTCTTTCCCACTGATCAAGAAGATCAGTGTCAAAGCTCCTAAAGAAAAGAAAGCCACATACTTTTAATCTAATGGAAGAGTAGCAATTCAGGTAGTCATCCTTCAGGACGCTTTTCACCATTCAGTAATAGTTTGGTTTACCTTCTGCAGAAGCATCTACCACTCTCCATTTTCAACAACAGGCAATGAAATCTAGATAGCAACAGCTGTGAGATGAATTCTGTTATTTCAATTGCTTTTCTTCTGAACTTTTAAATTAGGTATGGTACTAGAGAAATGATTTAAATATGGCTTAGAGGTATTTTTATTCTTTTGTTGATTAAATACTAAATTAATACATTTACTAAATGTATTTTTTGCAAGTGTACCTCTGTCATTTCATCATTCTCTTAATACTTGCATATTTTCATCATTCCCAAAGCAAGATTTGATAATATTTTTTCACTCTCCTTAATCAAATGTTTTCTATACTTTATCTCTCCATTTTCTCTTATAATGTACTGTCTTTCCCAAACATTAAATTTCCATTTTAATCACCTACTTTGGTTTTCATGAATGTTAGAGGCTAAATTTTCCACTTAAATACTGCTTTTATGCTTCACTACTGATATCCTGCATGTAACAGATCTCAATCTGGCCCTCTGCATTTTTGGGTTATATCTTAGCCATTAATCTTTCTTTATTGCAGTATGTTTAACAAACTGTTAAAAATAATGGTAGCTGGCAATGAAAAAGTGTGGTGCCCTTTAAGAGGCATTGTTTGAACTGATATTTAAAGATTTCTAATTCTCTGGGGTCAGGAAAGTAACGTTTTCATGTTTTTACAAGTCATTCTGCAGCAAGTCTTATATTGTCCAGAAATGATGGTTAAAGTTTCAATAGCTTCTGGTTCTCTGTGCCACGTCACCTTGCAATTGCCCCCAAATTGTTTCTGAATCACGTTTCCTCTGGCAAGGAGTGGTAACCCTCATTTTATATTACATTGTACAATGTACAGTGCTCTCACCCCACTCATAACAATGTTAATGTCAGAATGAAAAATGATAATGCATAAATTAAATAGCAACCATATGTTTTCTGTAACATATCTTCCCCGCCCCCCCCCCCTCCCCCCCCTTGTTTTCTGACCCAGGTAAACAATTTCCTTATATCTCCTGCTCTGATCTGTATTTCATCCTCCAGATTTGCCTCATGAACACCAGAGGTCAGGAATCTTCCCTCTGTCCAGAGAGCTGAACCTAAACTTCAGTTTGTGTAAAGTGATAAAAGTGATACTGCTCATCACTGCTAACCAAGCTTTTCATTTTAACCAGTGAGCTTGTTGAATGTTGAATCTCACAGCAGCCTACAGTCATTTTAGAACTTTACAAACAAAGTTAAGCTTCCAGTCCATGTTATAACAATGAGCAGTGAATCCCTCCATGGGATTATTCTAGTAAACCCTTAGTAAATTATCCAAACAAATAGATGTTACAAAATTCTACTGGTTGAGCTCCTCACCCTCCCCAGCCTCTATGGGCAAGCGGAAGATGCTCTGTGTATATCACATTGTCTAAAGGGAAGGCCATCCAAAAGCCACAGAAATTGTTACAATAAAATAAAAGCCACTGGTTTCCTTTGGTCCACACATGGATCTTTGCTACCTAAGAGCGCAGCCCAGCTGGTGAGTCAATCAATAACATTTATCTTAGCTACATTTTTCCTCTTTTCCCATGAAAGATGGTTTCTGAACTACAGGCATCTCTCTTTTTTTGGTGCACAGGAGCTGATACAATTATGGGTTGCTGGTAGCAGGGGCATGGTGTGCATCAAGTATGAAGCACAACCCGGGGCTCTAAATGCCGATGATAGGATGCTTTGAATGTTTTGGCTTGTGCACATTCTTGCCTCCATGCTGATGGAGCATCCTTGGCAGAATCTCTGTCCCACACTTGCACAAGCCACTCCCCCACTTTTCCCTGTGTGATACTTCCTGCCTACTTCATACTGGCACTTAAAAGCAAGCATGCTAAGCAAACCTAAAGAACTTACAAAATGTCTCTCACTTGTAAAAATTGGTGCTTCTGCTATTCTTTGTAACAGTGCCAGCACCTCTTTGCTCATCAATTTCTTTTGATAGCAGCTCTGACCAGATTCATCTGTCTACACCTCAATGTGACAAGGTGGTTTTTTTTTGCTAGATTTCAATGATGAATAGAAATATACAACCATGCTTATTTGCCAGAAATGGCATCACAGCACCACTGAAATGCATACATTAGTGATCTGCAGAGAAGCAGCAGCAGGATGTACTTCCCAGGTGCCAGACTGCAGTAATAGTGAACTTATATTGAATCTACTGCACTACTCTAGTTCTGTTACATTGGCTCTGGTGCACAGGCTTGATTAATTAGATGAAAAATGAGGGTGAGATTCACAGGAGGAAAATAAAGTTAAGCATTTTGTCCTTTTCCCCTAAAAAACAGAAAAAAAAAGGAAAGATTTTTTTTCTTTTAATCTGAATTCAAGTTTCTGAATATACTGAACAAGAATCTGCTTGGCTTTCCTGGTAATTACATGCCAGCATTTAAGACTGTAAGAAAAAGTGAACATCCTGACTGACTAATGAGCAAAGTTAACATTCTTTGGCTGTGGATGTCAGGTAAGAAGTCTTAATTCTTTTAGAGTTCTATTAGAATAATAGGCTAGATAGTTCAAGAAAGAGTTGCAAACTAATCCTATATTAAATTTCATGTGCTTAGCAGGTTAGACTGATTAGATCTAGTGACAACATTTGTAAGACTTGCATGGGATGTCTAAACCTTTCATACATGCTCTTTCTCATCTTTTGCTTTGTTTTGTTTTTCCCCTGGAAGAAAAAATATAAGGCATTAAGTTAGGTTTGGAAAGGAACTTTTAACACTCCTGCATATGATAGTAAAGACTGCTCTGATACTTCAAACTCTAATCTAGACTCAAAGGGCCATTTGGAGCTCAAGCTATAATTCTATCTATAAAGAAATAAATTTCAGGGAGAACATTATTCAATTTGGCTGGAAATATCAAAGCAACATGGAAAAAACAATAGGTACCAAGTTGTCTCTGGTTTTACTGTGTAACTCCATGAGTTTCTTGGAAAGCTCCATCCTTTCTAACCTGGAATGGGAATTTGGCAAAGCAAAATCTGGCACCTTGAAACATCTTTTAATTCTTAAAACAGATTTAGATAAATATTTCTTTGATGCAGCCCTGTCTGTTTGCAATTGAAGTGTAACACTCTACCTTGCTGAGCTCAGGAATACTCAATCAGAAGATAGGATTTGATTATACTTTCTGTTTTCCCCCACCTTTCCAAGAATCCTTCAGCTAACTTGCTGACCAGAAAGAGATCTTCCTTTTGTACATGCAATTCTATTGCCTCTGGGACTCCTTTGGCTTACCATTCTCCTACTTTTTTTTTTCCCCTTCTTGAAGTCTTGCAAAGACCCAAAACTTTTTCAAGTGATACAACTTCCTACTCCACATTTGTGCATAGCTTTTTTTGCATAGAAGTACCTATTGTCTCAATGACCCCTTCCATAAAGGTGTTCTATTTGCTTTTCGAACGTCATGTGAATTAAAAGCAGGGCCTAAACACCCCAGTGAAGTTTAAACCAACTTAGCAAGATGGAATGCTCCCAGACCCTTGCTTTAAACTTCATCTCACCACGTCACCTCTCACATTGGTCATGAGAGTGCCTGTATGAAATGTGGTCAGAGAGGTCTACTCCATGTGACATTTCTGCTCTTCATACCGACAAACACCTGGACATTTTTCTGAGTCATCCCTTCGTGGCAAATACACCAACATGGTACAGTGCTGAATTAGATAGAGGGCTAACCTGAGCCCTCAGAATGACATAGGGGCATAAGATATCACTGTGCTTCGAGGCACAGCTCCAGCTGTAGAGAGGCTGCACTTTGATATGTGCCAGGTCTAGCCTATTTCACAGGGTGGTATAAAATAGCATATGATAAACCACATGGTATTTGCCATCATCTTCCTGGTGATTACCTCTTTCAAAATCAAATACTTTGCTAGTCCAAAACATGCCAACTTGTCATTCTACTTATATGAGCTCCAAGGTTTTTGTCACTTGAGTCTGTTTTTGTAGTAATATCTATGTAGACTTATTTACTATTCACAAACAGCCAGGAAATACAGTTTCTAGACTGTGGCTTAAACATTCAGACAAGGTCTACACAGAAGCACAGGGGAAACCTTTACCTCCTTTTCCAGTATTTGGATGCCCTCTGTGCTTTTTGTCTTGCTAGAGGACAAAGCTGTGAGGGCTGGCTAGTGCTGCCAGGATGAGATTATTCCATGCCTTTAAGTTAAACACGTAAGCGTTTGAAGGATCGAGGCCATCATTCCTAAAGCTTTAATAAACTTTACAGTAGAAATAAGTTTCCCTTAGCCCCATTTATTTAAACAGCCTATATTGTTTTATATAGAGGAAACTATCCAATGCAAATACAGCTAAATATTTTAATGGTTTACACATTCATTTTAGAAAGTTTTCTTTTAATTTGTTAACTTTTGTTCCTTTGAACCAGCTCAACCTACTCATTTAATCCCTTGAGCTTTCAAGGGACAGCTTGCAGAAAGTTATATACACAAATATAACAAACATTTCAAATAAAGCACAATGCATAAAGCAGAGAAAAGGAAAAATCTGACAACAGCTGCTAGATTTAACACTAATAGTTTTGAAAGATTTTGGCTTAAAGGTTAAGAGTATCTTATGACAATAAGCAGACTTTGTATATAATGTCAACAGCCCTGTTGCAACATGTCCAGTTTTAATTTATTCTTGTTCACTTGCATAAGACAAATAATATAATTATGTATGTCTGGTTCATGACATTCAAGTTGGGAAAAAAAATCAAATAATTCATGTTTTCTTTAAGAACAGCAACTTCTAAAGCTTTTGCCCTAAATCCTTTATTATTAACGTTAGAGACATTTTTGTCTGAAAGTGATAACCTGAAAGTTTGCAAGTATTTATTTCATTTGATCAGATTTCATCTTTTTGATCCTTCTTGCTTCTGAATAAGCTAGTGGTAACCAGTATCCTTCTTAGTCTTCCTCTCCTCTCCTCTCCTCTCCTCTCCTCTCCTCTCCTCTCCTCTCCTCTCCTCTCCTCTCCTCTCCTCTCCTCTCCTCTCCTCTCCTCTCCTCTCCTCTCCTCTCCTCTCCTCTCCTCTCCTCTCCTCTCCTCTCCTCCTCTCCTCTCCTCTCCTCTCCTCTCCTCTCCTCTCCTCTCCTCTCCTCTTTTCTCTTCTCTTCTCTTTTCTTCTTTCTTTTCTTTTCTTTTCTTTTCTTTTCTTTTCTTTTCTTTTCTTTTCTTTTCTTTTCTTTTCTTTTCTTTTCTTTTCTTTTCTTTTCTTTTCTTTTCTTTTCTTTTCTTTTCTTTTCTTTTCTTTTCTTTTCTTTTCTTTTTTCTCTTTTCTTTTCTTTTCTTTTCTTTTCTTTTCTTTTCTTTTCTTTTCTTTTCTTTTCTATTGAACAAACTTTTCTATTGAACAAACTAATTCTATTATATTATGGATAACTAGGCATGAGTTGAGTTGATTCTGCTGCTGATATTCAATATCATGCTGCTGTCATGTCAGCTTCAAAACGAAAGTGTTGGCTAGAGCTTGAAGTTCAGATTGCAACATGAGAGGTTTCCTGTTCCAGTTGCCTTTCCAGTTGCTGCTGGATTTGGGGTGTTGGCCTTTTCCTCTGGGCAAACTGTGTGTTAGTGGGTGGGGGAGCTCATTGTCTTCTGCTGCTGCTTCTGCATTTTGCTGGGCTGTCTTGCAGATAGGCTAAGGAAATTTACATCTTAGCATCTTAACCCTGAGGGATTTCTTGCATTGTGTAGAGAGGGGGCCTTGTGAGACTGTATTAAGTCAACACAAGGATGATGCACATACCTGTCTGACTGGATGAGATCCTGAAAACTGGAAGAGCCTGTATCTGTCCTTTGAGTGAAATCTAGGATGTGCTTTATTTTAAATATACAACTCTTTGGTAGCTTTAGACAGGTAAAGTGAAATCCACTGTAGATGGAGATCTGGACTTCCAACATAAATTACCATATCCACTTTGAACAAAAACAACAATGCATTTTAATAGTTGCCAGTAATGCTTCTCAGTCCTTAAGGAGGATGTAATAGGGTGAATTAGTGTTTAAGTTTTTCATGTGCATTTGTTTTACACAAAGAGACTACTCTGGCTTTAGTGATTTTTTTTTTCCTGAATTAGAGGAGATTAAATGAAATCAAAATCTTACTAGGGGAAAGATGAGATTGTACTAAAATGGATAACAAGAGTAAGGTCTTATATAATGCATAGGCTTAGCATGAAATGTGCATGGAGAGCTTGGAGAGTACACAAGTGACATGTATCTGTGTAATGGTTCCAAAGCATTTTCTTTTGGATGATATTAAGGCTTTATAAAACAAACATATGCTCATGCTAATACTGTTTTGAAGTAAATGTATTAATGCAAAAATGTCCAAACAAATGTGCCAGATTTACTCAGGATTCAACTCCCACAGCAGCAAAACAAGTAGTCTTGAATGTTTGAGACACTTTCCATAGGAGCATTTTTGCATGCCAAGCATCAAAGCAGGAACACTGTGCTATTGTGACAACGCAGAAGCTTCTGCAGCATACTCATTGCAAGAATACTGCATCTCACAGAAGGAAGAATCCATGTGTCCCAAGTATGAAATAAAAGAGAACCTGTTTGGTTTCAATTTATAGAAAGCAACTGTCAGAATTGCAGGGACCACGACTCTGAAAACTTTCTCATCTATGAGACTAGAAGAAGAGAGAAACCAAGCAGTGGAAGGGACGATGTCTTTGCAGGCACATCAGCATGCTGCCACTATGCCCAATCAAATGACATTGCCCTCAGTACAAGTGTTGCCCCCACATTTACCAGCAAACACACAGGAGCTATAGGTCCAGCAAACCCCAGGGAGGCACACCATATCATGTAAGAACAACTCCACCTTACTCCTCAGAAACTGCAAGACCTGTAACCAAGTACAGAGTGACGAAGGTAGTTCTTCGTATTTTAAAACAGTTATGCACATGAGATTTTGCAGAGAAATAAGTTTTTAAACAAATAAACTTTCTTCATATTTTGTTACCAGTTTGACCATCCAAATTTTCCCACCAGGAATCAAATCTGCCCACCAGGAAAAATACTGTTAAACCTGCACAGGACAACCCAGGCAGAATACCAATTCTTTGGGGATAATCCTTTAATGTGTAGAAGGAATTCAGCCAGACTTTTGCAGGCAGAGGATTGAATCAAACATTTATTAACCAGATGATCTTGTTACTTCTATATGGAACCTTGGATAAAACTGTATATTTAAAACTCTTTATCTGCTGTATATGCCAGACTTGGATTTACTAGAAGACAGAGAAGAAATAGAAGAGGAAATGCTGAGGGAACTCTATCTGCTCCCATTACTGTTTGTTAGTTCAGCACATAAAATTGCAGTCCCCGCTGAAACCCCCAAATCGGTGCTTCACCTTTCCTACTGGGCCTTTGCTCACTGCCCAAATAACTCCAATGCTATCTGAATAATCAAATACTATCAAAATAAAGTGTGTAGATAGGTAGCAGGTGGAGTTCCTGGCTTGCATACATGTGAGTACATATTCATACACATGTACATATGATTTATATTTCTTAATCATTATTTTTCTTAGCATTTTTTTTGGGGGTAAAATGTTAAAATTACTGTGGGATTTATTTTATTTTATTTTATTTTATTTTATTTTATTTTATTTTATTTTATTTTATTTTATTTTGTTTTGTTTTATTTATAGGGGTCAGATGTAGTGCTGTATCACTTTAAATTCTGGGTCAGGATCACATTACAGGGTTATAAAATAGTACCACTGATGGAGCAGCCTAGCACTGATAGAAGAGCTATTGATTGCAGATCTACTTTTAGATTGGATTTGAGCCCTACAGTCCTTTTACCTGGTCATAAAACATAAGTGGGGTTTACAAAAAAAAGAAACAAACAACTGAAACAGCAGTCCACTTAGGAAGTCTCTTAACAGGTTTTTTTAGCTTAAACTTACATTCCTTTAAGTACCTGTTAATTACTTTACTGTGATGATACGCACCTGTACAATGTCAGCCTGCCCACAGACCCCATTGTTAATCTGCCTGTCAGCCATTTACTGCCCATGATTCACAGTTGAGGGGTCTAGGATTATTGTCTGCTGGGAATTACATTTTAGTAGTACAACAGTGTGCTGGAGATGTCTTAATGGCTGCTCAAGTGAGACTGCTATAATGCTCTCATTGTTGCTCTGGCCAGTACACAGTCTGATTCCTTTTTAAGTTACAGCATCAGCAAGCTCCAGGTCATCTGCACTTAAATCATGTGCACATATCTGAAATGTTGATGTGGTAACTGGTAGCAATGTATACAATGCTTTTAACCTCCAATTTGGTGGGTGCTTGGGATCAGATTATATGAAGTGTGCCTGTATGCTTCAGCCTCTAGGGCTACAGCAAGCTTTGCTGATTTTAAATGTCATCATAAATTTTGCGTTGAACAGCTCACCTCAGCTCATGTGCAGCTTTCCCCTTGATAAACCAGAGGATAGAGAGCATAAGCAAGTTGCATTAAAATTCACATGTACCTTTTGCATGCAGAAGCTCATGAGCTTGTTAAAAAAGTGTTCGGACAAGTAGAGATGGAGGATACAGACACCATTTCTTATACCTCTACTCCTTTTAGACAGCTACCAGTGCATACACAGATAAATATGTGCACAGTCACATTCAAACAGTGCAACACAGGAGAACAGTACTAGGGAACTGTAGAAATTCTTGTTTTCTAACTTGCTCTGCTGGTTCCTTTGTGCACCACCACCCTGCAAGAGACTGAGCATATCGCCTGAGTTGTCCTTGAAACACCTATCACAAAACATTCTTGTTTTTGATTTCACTGCTAAGACGTGCATGGCACTCAGCGAGGCCTTTAGCAGCATTATTTTCTTTGAAGTCACAACCACCAGGCCAAATCATCTTGATTTTTATTTGGCTTGGTTTGGTTTTGCCATTTTTTGGTTGCTTGGTTGATCAGTTTGGGGGTTTATCAGTAATGTGAGGGCACTGGCATGATCAAAGAAAGAAACTAAGGAATTTCTAATGGATTTGCAGTCTGTGAAGTTTTCTGGCAGGACCTGTAACTTAAGTTGACTTGGAATATTTCCCACAGAATGGGCAAAACAAGCTTCCCCAAACAAAAGAGCAACAAGAACACACACATTGTCCCCCTACCTGAATGCAAAAGTGTTGCCTATTCATTTTAGCTTCCTTCTTGACACAAGCAAACAAACAAAAATTAAGCATTTTTTTTTCAGCAGATCCTCTTCTATTTAAAAAATGTGTAACTCCCTCCCTCCAGTTTTCAGTCATAAGGAAATTTGAAGGAAAATATTTTCATTTTTTGCTTTGAGGACTTGATTAGAAAAAAGTAAAAGACTACTTCATACCTAGTGTTATAGAGGTAGGACTCTTGCTCCAGAAATGGATTCATATTCCAACAGTTTTGCTGCAAACATTACCTCTTTAGCCAGCTGAAACAATACTCTTCTCAAACAACTTCCTTTTTACCAAACCCACAGAACTGGAATTTTTAACAGATGGTATTTTTCACTGCTTTGAGTCTTTTACAGAGAACGAGCTAAACACATTGACCTGGGCAAGAGGAGAGGTGATGCAGAGAAACAAGCAGGGATGGTAGGTAGAAGAGATTTTCTTAAGTGTTCAATTCAGACTTTTCCCTCTGCATTAAAAATAAGAATTTTACCCTAGTTTTCAATGGCTTGAAAATAAGAGCAATGCAGAGCACTTTGGAAAAAAAAATCACACTCCCCAATGTTATTAATATGAGTCATAATTAGAAATGGAACATTCAGTCCAATCCCCAATTAACTTTAGGGGAAATATGGATCCAAACTTTATGCCTTGAATTTATTTGCATGCTGGGCCAAGACAGAACTCCTGACCTAGTGCTATCCAATCCCTCCTCTACTAACAAATCCTTTAGGGAATTAAAGATGCATATCTGGTTCAAAATCTGACATTTGTGGTTTGGAGCTTGTTTGACAGTGCATCTTATACAGAAAAAGCACTTTCCACCTCAAACTACCATTTCTGCTTTAAAAAATGTATCTGTTCTGGAGGCTGATTCTTAGGAAGAACCCAGTAAAGCCAAGTGATATGTTTGCAAATAAAATGAAAATTCTCACAGATTACCAATGTCCTCAAAACTTTTATCTTTTGAGATAGGAAAATTCTCTCTGGAGCATTAGGTTCACTTTCCAGTCCAGGCAGTGATATTGAATATTTTACCTTCTTGTTCATGTGGAAACACACTGATTTCAGTTTGATCATTTATTAAGCAAGTTGTTAGCCAGCCTGATGATGTGTGAGTAATCTAGGGAGACCTGGGAAGTGTGCCTGCTAATCCAAGGCTTTTGTATTTTATATTTCATGGTTTGTATTTTCATATTGGTAGCATCTGACCCTGAGGTTTAGAAGGAGAGTCAAGGAGTTGTATATTTGAAAGCTTTATTCTAAAAACAGTAAAATTAACTTAAAAACCTCAAGAATTCTGAAATGCATCAGAAAAAAAATGTTTGTTTTTTTTTGTTTGGGGTTGTTTGGATTTGTTTTGGTTTGTTTTTCATGAAGCAAACTAGCTAAAGCACACAAAAAATGTGATGTTAAAGATAATTAAATATTACCCTGGTTTATGTAGTTCTAGACCAGATAGACTATGACTTCATACTTTTTTTCCTCCCCACATTTTCAGTCAGTGAACAGTTCATCACGTGCAGACTATACACAAACCCTTCAAAGGAAACATCATCCACAGGCTAAAGGATTTGCCTCAAAACCAATTGCTTCTCAAGTTCAGCTTGGTGACTTAGAGTGATTCACTCTGCATGCCTCAGTTTCTCATGCTGTAACATGTCCTGTATCTTTTTTTATGGAGATTTATGTGCTCTATGGATGAGAAGCCCTGTACAGGCATTGTACTTTCATCTATAGGTCCAGAGTCTAAGTAGGACAGAATATGAAGGAGATGGACTTGCCTTAGGTAGCCACAGAAAAAAACACTCAATGTTTTTATCTACAGCAGGACTAAAGGCTGGACCAATAACGACATTGCTCAAGAAGTAAAAAGAAAGCTCCCAGGGCACTGTTCAGAAGAGTACATGGCACATTATGTTGGCCCAAAAATGAACTGCATATTACACTGTTCTATCATACAGAGGCAAACCTGCTCTTCTGGCTGTGCTAGAGTCCAACACCTAATACAGTCAGAGCAGCACAGGCACAGGGCTGTGCTGGAGCAGTCCAGTGTGATGAGGGGCCCGAGCCCAGAGAGTGGTGGTGAATGGTGCCACATCCAGCTGGCAGCCAGTCACTAGCGGTGTCCCTCAAGGATCTGTGCTGGGCCCCATCCTCTTTAACATCTTCACAGATGATCTGGATGAGGGCATCGAGTCAGTCATCAGCAAGTTTGCAGATGACACTAAGCTGGGGGCAGATGTGACTGAGTTGGAAGGCAGAAGGGCTCTGCAGCGGGACCTTGACCGCCTGGACAGATGGGCAGAGTCCAATGGGATGGCATTCAATAGCTCCAAGTGAAGGGTGCTGCACTTTGGCCACAACAACCCCATGCAGAGATACAGGCTGGGGTCGGAGTGGCTGGAGAGCAGCCAAACAGAAAGGGATCTGGGGGTGCTGATTGATACCCACCTGAACATGAGCCAGCAGTGTGCCCAGGTGGCCAAGAGAGCCAGTGGCATCCTGGCCTGCATCAGGAATGGTGTGGTCAGCAGGAGCAGGGAGGTCATTCTGTCCAGAGAAGGGTGACAAGGCTGGTGAGAGGCCTTGAGCACAGCCCTACGAGGAGAGGCTGAGGGAGCTGGGATTGTTTAGCCTGGAGAAGAGGAGGCTCAGGGGTGACCTTATTGCTGTCTACAACTACCCGAGGGGTGGTTGTGGCCAGGAGGAGGTTGCTCTCTTCTCTCAGGTGGCCAGCACCAGAATGAGAGGACACAGCCTCAAGCTACGCCAGGGGAGATTTAGGCTTGAGGTGAGGAGAAAGTTCTTCACTGAGAGAGTCATTGGACACTGGAATGGGCTGCCCGGGGAGGTGGTGGAGTCGCCGTCCCTGGAGCTGTTCAAGGCAGGATTGGATGTGACACTTGGTGCCATGGTCTAGCCTTGAGCTCTGTGGTAGAGGGTTGGACTTGATGATCTGTGAGGTCTCTTCCAACCCTGATGATACTGTGGTGCTGTGATACTGTGAGATTGGAACAAGTTCAGTACATGGGCAATGAGCCTGGGCCTGCCTGCACTGACAGACATGGGCATACTTTCAGTTCCCTGGAGCCAAATTTCCACCAGTAACATTTAAGGACCAAAAATTCATACTCATCTTCATATCCTATGTGTGCAGCTCATCTTACTTTCACAACAAAGCTAGTTCCAAGGACCTTGGGCAGCAGGCTCTTACTGTTGTACTAAATCTCTGGTCTATGTTAGGATGCAAGAGAGCAAACAGAGCATTTTCAGTTAATGTCTCCCCAGGAGACTCCACAGCTATCAGGTTGTACCTGGTTTACTACATAAGAACAGAACAAAATCATTGGTGGTAAAAAAAGATTCCTATAGATTTTGGCTTAATTTGGGAGTCTACCCACATAGATAGCAAAGTAAACACTCGCTATAATTACAACAGATTGATTTACTGCCTTCTGAGAAATAGCACAGCATTGCAGCAATAACAAAGTTGTCTGTGATTGTGCGTGCATATATATATATAGGTGCATATCTATATACGTGTATGCATATGTGAAAGTAAATGAAATGTTCCAGACTGACAGCACTGTAGCAGGAAAAAAAAAGAATTGGCCCCATGTACAGTATAGAATTTTTCTTTTTCTTCTATTGCAAAATGCATTTTACCATGGGTGATAGAATTTTTGCATCATGAATATTTTATACTAGACTTTAGCCAAAGTCCTGATATATCCCAGAAATTAACTTAGAGAAATCTGGTTCTCATTATTCTCTGATGTTCATTGATTTATTTGCTTTCTCAAACCAAGAATTTTAGTCCCTAAACTTAGTATCTACTTCACTTATTCTTAACTATGCTATGGCAGGGGTGGGGAGAGGGGATTTATTTCTTGGGATAGTGTTGAATAGCTTGTTATTTATGCTGTTTGACTAACTTCTTCTATTATTTGCATCAGAATAAATCAAGATCTTTTCCATCCAAGGAAATAGAATTTAGGCCATCTTGTCTACTCTTATATTTGCATTTGAAAGACCTAATGGACTGATGAGAAGAAAAAAAGATAATAAGAAAAAAACCAACAAATGTATTTAAGTGAAAAATAATTTCATATATTCCTTAGATATGTAAGATGCAAACTGCAACTCATTTTCTTGCCTTCTCCCATTTCAATCCCCACCCTGCATCTGCGTAACTCTGAAAGTATCTGAACTCATCAGGCACAGCACATTTGGACCTGGATGTTCTCTAGGCACCTGCAGCTCTGCATTGTGTGCATGCCCAGATCTACCCAGGCCTTAATGGGATCCAGAGAGTCAGCTGCATGGTGCCAAAGTTCCCTAAAGGGCTTAATCCTGTAAACATGCCTAAAGCACAGTTCAGATGTTCTACTAGGACCAAGCCTCCTACAAGCTGTAATCATCTCTATTATCTTTTATAAAAGCTTTCTGGAAAAGGTGTTGATCCTTGGCTTTTTCAGAGCATGGATTTATCCATGGGATAGTTAAACAAGAGTACAATTCCTCCCATTAACTTTGAGACCTCCTCACACCCTACAATCTTCTCTATTGATATTAGTGTATTGTAAAATATGATCCAGTTTGCTACTCCTTTTGAAGGCATGCTACTCTACCATAAAGACAGAAAGGTTCCTGAGTTAGTTAAGGAGCAAACTAGTAAAAACTAAAGATTCAGAAGCCAGGTGCTTTCTTGTAAATATTTTCCAGTCCATATTAGTTACACAATGAGGGGAAATACAAAAATGGGAAATAATAAAACTGCTGTGCAACGAGATGGTAACAAAAAATATTTGTTCTCCTTTCATCCAATAAGTGAGACTCAGAGTATACTCTCCAAATTCCTGTCAACTTGCCTTTCTCTGGATGGAATGGTTTCATCAGTTTCACCTTTTTCTACCACTCCAGACAGGGAGATTCATCTTCCTGGCAATGTGATTTAGTAGTTTAATCTATGAGAAGTAGAGGAAGCTTAGCATCACGATCTTGGAGGTCTCTTCCAACCTGGTTGATTCTATGATTCACAGAGTGTTTTGCCATTGAAATGGGCTGCCCAGGGAGGTGGTGGAGTCGCCATCCCTGGTGGTGTTCAAGAAAAGCCTGGATGTGGCACTTAGTGCCATGGTCTAGTTGACTGGATAGGGCTGTGTGCTAGGTTGGCCTGGATGATCTTGGAGGTCTCTTCCAACCTGGTTGATTCTACGATTCTGTGATCAAGAAACAGCTCACTGATTACAGGTGAAGCAGGAGGTACAGTTGCCATGCATGACTTGTTCAACTTTTCTGGTAAGGTTCACAGCAATAACTAAGACAATGCAGTAAAAAGGCTGACCTTTAAAATGCTGAGCATGCATGCCTTCTCCCAGCTTCCCTAAAAACAAAACAGAAAGAAGGCAGAAAGATGACAAGATCTGGTTTTCCTTAGATTCAGCTAGTCTTAAGCTATTTAAATTCAACATAAGATTTTAAAAAATAAATAAAATTTGGAAAATCCCTTTGAATAGCAATTGATAGTGATTAGATGTTGTGCTGAGGGAGTTGGGTTAGTCAAGGACTTGTCAGTGT
The DNA here is from genome assembly GCF_015220805.1 of Pogoniulus pusillus. Taxonomy (NCBI): domain Eukaryota; kingdom Metazoa; phylum Chordata; class Aves; order Piciformes; family Lybiidae; genus Pogoniulus; species Pogoniulus pusillus. The sequence goes on from NC_087270.1 coordinate 31,953,132, forward strand.
GAAACTTTGCCATTGGAAAGTGCTGCCCAGGGAGGTGGTGGAGCCACCATCCAGTCCAACCTAGCACCCAGCCCTAGCCAGTCAACTAGTCTGAATTGAACTGAAAGAGGTTCCTGTGGTCCATTATACTGCTTGTCCACTAGATGAACTCAATGAGCTTCTTTATGCTTATGGCAAAAGGCTGGGTGAATTACAAGAGGCTTTCAGTATTTACTCACAAATACTAATCTCACGATTCTTCAGGACTAACTACAGCTTCAAACAGTACCCAAACACTTGCAGAGGGTTATTTTGATGTCTTGTCAGCTGCTGAGGTATCTGATTCTTTGCAAGTTTCACAGGGTACTGGGGAAAGGGGCAGACAATCTCTGATCTTATTGTGGTTTCACTGGATGGTCTGTATGTCCCTTCCAGGGCTCCTCATCTTGGCAGGGATGTCTTGCAATGTGTAGTCTTGGAGCAGATGTCACACTGGCTATGCAGGCCTATCATGTGGTGGCATTTAAAGCCTGTTCCTGGTAAACTTGAGGAAGGTAGTTCAGGCCCAAAACATCAGGACTTTATGCAGCAGGGCTAATTTACAGCTTAGCATAGCATAATGCTGCAGCAGACATTGGCAGAGTCACTGCCAGAAGCAGAGAGCAATGGCAGTAGGCAGTAGCAGGCAAGCAAGCATGACTACAACAGCAGAGCATGTTGGGATACCTGCTCATCTCTTTTTACCAATACAGCCCAAGACTAATTGACCCTTGGACACAGATTAGCAATCAGAATGGCAGTTAGCCAAGCTTGACCACATTAAGTGAAACAATAGGCTTACTTTACCCAAATTTGGGAAAACATAGGCCTTGAATGAAGCAGGCACAAGCCAAATGTATGTACCTTGTTTACCACAGGATGTAAACAGGAGTAAACCCCAGGGCAAGCCAGGGTCCTTAGACTCAGTGGCTTCAGGTTCTTTAACCTCTTTCCCATAGTTGCTTCTCTCCAAAACAGAGAGAGAGAGAGCAGAAAAACATGTCTGGGCAAGCCAGGACATGTTCAGGCCTATTTTAGCCTATTCAGGCCTGCCAGGACAAGTTAAAAGCTGAAAAATTCATCATTAACTTTGTACACTAATTTACAAAAACTCCTTACAGGAACCTGTCTGAAACCAGCAGAAACATCGCTCCTAAAAACAAGCAGATTGCTCGGTTTAGTGCTAAGAGAAAGTTGCAATGCAACTTGTTGTATTTGAAATGAAGTTCCCTAAACCAATAGAAACAACGCGACACCTAATTTCCTCCACACGAGGATAAAAACTCTACTGTATAATGCACTCCTGAGTGAGTAAATAAACAGCTGACTCCCTGTTTCCTGTGACATTGCCTACCTGCTTATTGTTGAAATGGCATCTGTCACTAGTATTTTGGGGCTTTTTTTAATTCCTGAAAACAAAGTTGCACCAGTAAGACAAAACAGCCCACCATATTAGTCTTACACTTGTAGGCTGCCTGCCAATCTTTTAAAACGCCATTGGATATGTGATGGTTTGGGTGTTCCCCGCCCCCTCCATGCTTTAGAAATCACCCAGACTAGACTCAGCTGGCTCTGGAAATAGGAATGAAGCTTATATTTACAGCTAGCACAATATACAAGCAGATATTTACAGTATATACAGTTATAGACAGAAATAGACAAGGTAAAAGGTAATACAGAAACACAACTCCCCTCCCAGAAACCTGAGTCCCCAGGAGGGGCTCTCAGCCACCCCTGCACCTTCCCCCTGCCCCTCTCAGCCTTACCCCAGTCCCAAGGAAGCATAGAGGTTTGGCCAGGATTTAGGAAGCAAAGAGAGTTAGCCCAAAATGGAGGGTGCAGTTAGAGAGATGCAGCTCAGCCAGCAGCCCCAGTGAGAGTGATGCTGAGTTGTTATCTAATGTTTTTATTTCTTGTTCCTACACATCTCAGCAAGCCTGTGAGCGAAGTAGACATCACCACTGTTTTCTTTCCACAGCCTGTAATCTAGTTCTTCTCACCAAAACATTCTAGCTAGCTTCAAAGTAGCACAGGATATATAACGCGATGAGCATGAGCGATGATTAAAAATAAACTTACATCTTAGTGCTCAGTTTCTTTCTTTCCCTTAAGAAGTGATTGCTAGAGCATATTGTTTGGGGGGAAAAAAAGAAGGAAAAAAAAAAAGGCAAGGGCAGTAGAATAAGATGAAATTTTTATGTGAGATAATCCATTCAAAACGCTCCTTGGCTGTCTGTTTGTGCCCTTGAGTCTCATGAGTACAGTTGGCAAGAATAGAAAATCACTTATGGACTCAAAAAATGATATAGTACATTTCCTACCCTTTTAAATCCTTTAATGTGTCCCCAGCATCCCATGTAATGTAGGGAGGAACATCAGAAAGATTGGATGCTTTCCTGAACCTCATTCAAAGAATTACAAATACTTTGGGTTATAAAAATGAGATAGAAATTCTGTAAGAAAAGTCTCTCAGATTTTCGTATCTTTTGAACTGAATTATTAGAGATCTCTGCAGAAAGGAAAGAGCATGGAACAATTGCAGAGGTTAATCACATCTTTCCAATTTCAGTAATTTGATGATCTGCATTTCAGTTGATTCTTAGGCAGCAGGAGCCATTCCTTTTTGGGACAATGGTAAGGCCTGGCGAACAGGCTTAACTAATTTATTTAATTTAGCTAGGATGTTCTTTAGGGATTAATAAGGAACAGCAATTGATGCCTTGCCACATGCTCTCTGGACTGTGATTTCTCTGCTCTTAGCTGTTTCACAGCCTTTCTCAAGCCCAGAAAACAATCATAAATCAAACTAAATATTTATATAGCTTTTTGGCATTTTTCATGCGTGAGTGAAAAAGATGATGGGTAAGATGGTCATAAAAATTCCAAGGGAAAACATTTAATGGAAATTTGCCGATTTGTCAAAATACAAACGCTTTACAGAGGCAGGAGGATCTATCATGCTTGCAAATATGTTGCACTGAGGGAATGAACAGACTCTTAAAAATACAGCCCATGAACACAGCCATGAAATCCATTGGTGGAAATGTTCCAGATTTTTCACTGGTGGAATACAAGGAAGAATTTGGTCTCACGTTTCTGCTTTGAGAATGCTGAAACCTAAAACACATCACAAGATCACAGGATCATAGGATCATAGGATGTTAGGGGTTGGAAGGGACCCAAGGAGAGCATTGAGCCCAACCTCCCTGCCAGAGCAGGACAGTACTATCTAACACAGACAATAGATGAACACATCCAGACAGGCCTTGAAAGTCTCCAGAGAAGGAGACTCCACAGCCTCTCTGGGGAGCCTGTGCCAGTGCTCTGGGACCCTTACAGGAAAGAAGTTCCTCCTTGTGTTGAGGTGGAACCTCTTTTGCTGCAACTTACATCCATTGCTCCTTGTTCTATCACAGGGAGCAAGCGAGAAGAGCCTGGTCCCCTCCTCTTGCAGCACTCATATATTTATAAACATTTATCAAATCCCCTCTAAGTCTTCTCTTTTCCAGACTAAAAGGTCCCAAGTCCCTCAGCCTCTCATCATAAGCCATGCCCTCCAGTCCTCTAATCATCCTTATAACTCTCTGCTGGGCTCTCTCCAGCAGGTCCCTGTCCCTCTTAAACTGGTTTGGTGAGATGTAAATTCTGTAAGAAAAGTCTAGGAGACCATTTGAGATTGGATTAAGTAACTTCAGTAATAAGGAAAGTAGTCAATGAGCGTGTAGGGCAAGATTACTATTACCTATCCTGAGTGACCAGAATTAGCACCAAGGCTACAGAACCTGATAACAGAGAGAGCTGTCTGTAGAGATCACTTTTTGAATTGCAAAATGAAGCAAGGAGGCTAAATCTAGAGTAGGAAAGTCTGGGTAAACCAGAGTCCTTAGACTAAGTGGCTCCAGATTCTTTGTCCTCTTCTGCAGTTGCTTCTCCCCATAGCAGAAGGAGGGAGAGGAGAAAAACATGTCTGGACAAGCCCATTTTGGCCTATTTTGACTGTGACACTAATGTCCAGTCTAAACCTACCCAGTTGCAGCTTGAGGCCATTCCCTCTTGTTCTATCACTATTTACCTGTGAGAAGAGACCAGTACCAACCTCTCCACAATGTCCTTTCAGCTAGTTGTAGATAGCAAAGAGGTGTCCTCTCAGCCTCCTGTTTTTTAAACTAAACAGCCTCAGCTCCTTTAGTCACTCCTCGTAAGATTTATTCTGCAGGTCCTTCACCAGCTTTTTTGCCCTCCTCTGCATTTTCTCCTGCACTGCAACATTCCTCCTGTAATGAGGTCCCCAAAACTGAACACAATACTCGATACATATGTGTGCTCTGGTGTATGGGTATACATATATACCCACATGTATACATATATACACACACATATATATATACACATATGGTTGTATATATACAGTCATATGTATACATACAGAAAAATAAATTTACAGCTGTTTCATTCAAGTTTGTTGATAGCTTGAGTTAATGAATAGTTAGAATTTTGGCTAGTCCTGCTGCAGTTTGGATCCAGTGCTCATAAAATTAAGCAAAATCCTGAAATCTCATCTGAAAATGGACCTTTTGGGGCATGTGTCATAGTATTATTACATTTTATATGTAAGGTCTGCTAAAAAAAAAACACTTAAAATGGAAAGTAGAATTATTAATGCAAATCAGGTTCTATTTAAAGCCAGTGGTTTGGCGTTATTGAAGAACTATGTGATTTAAGACCGTAACAATCTTCACTTACCCATTTTGTGACAATTTTGATTTAATTATATTTAGTCAGAAGCAATTTCCATTTTTATTTTCTAAACAATTTTTTTCCATTCTTTCTTTTTTTATGGGCAATGATGTTGACTGTTAGCATGACTAGTGGACAGAGGAAGATTTCTCTGAGTAGTTTTTAGAACTTAGCTGTGGCATTCCATGTTTTAAAAACTTCTCTGAGCAATCTCATGTATAAGTAACTTATTTTCCTAATCTTGCTATATTTAGAAAAGAAGCTTGTTTGGAACCCCACTGTTCCCGTGTGGTTTCTGTATGTAATTTGGTTGTATAATGAGAGGAAAAGACAAAGTAAGCCATAACGCAACTGATATTTTACAGGACACAGATGAGGATGGTCTATGATGCCAGTATTTTACTGTCCAACATTTCCAAGTTGATGGATGGGCACCCACCTCCATAAAGAGCTCTACAGCAGCCCATGGGCTCCTTCATATACACTAGTCCCTGCATATGTCATTCATTATGGGGAGGTGGCCCAAAAGACATATATGAGTCAGAAAACAGAGGACAGAATACGTACATTTCAATTGGCATAATCAAAGATAGCTCAAAGACGTGTGATTTTCATCAGAACTCCACAGAATATTACTTTTAGAAGGTCATTTTGATGAGTGACATGAAAATGGAATATCTCAACTGAAAGAGGTGTTTGCAACATTCCTTATTATTCCTGTAAGGATCATATGGGCATTCTTTTCTAATGCAGTTTGAAAGAAACACCTTAATAAAAGGAAGGGAGAAGAGGAGGCTCAGGGGAAACCTCATTGCTGTCTACCACTACCTGAAGGGAGGTTGTAGGCAGGAGGTTGGGCTCTTTTCCCAGGCTACCAGCAATATAACAAGGGTAGCCCATTCCAATGCCAATCACTCTCTCTGGGAAGAACTTCCTCCTAACATCCAGCCTATACTTCCCCCAGCACAACTTGAGACTGTCCCCCCTTGTTCTATTGCTGGTTGCCTGGGAGAAGAGGTCACCCCCCACCTGGCTGGTGTTCAACAAAAGCCTGGCTGAGGCATTTAGTGTCATGGTCTAGATGACTGGATAGGGCCGAGTGCTAGATTGGACTGGATGATCTTGGAGGTCTCTTCCAACCTGGTTGATTCTATGATTATATGAACTTTTTGAAGACTTCTATAGAGGGTTGGATTATAAATAAACAAACTGGAAGTAATATTCTGAAATTATTTCCAAATGTAGTTACAATTTAGGCTTGGATGATGCCAATAATCCTAAACATTTCTGTCTGTTCTACACCTTCAGTGTACAGCATAAAACAAATTAAGTAATCTTACCTGTAGCTGTGCTTTACAAGTAGTCTGAGTCACAACTATGGAAACAGCTTCATCAAGCGACAATAGAAAAGATTTTAACACAGATGAATAAAATCAATGGATAAGAAGCACATTAATTAAGTTGGAAATCAAATTAATTGGTGCGAGATAATCTCTATAAAATACGTAATGTATTAATTTTAATAATCTAAACTCTCACCAACTCCAACCACTGAATTTTAATATTAATATCTGTTTTTACACCGTTATGGAGGACATTCTAGGAATAACATCAAGCAGTAACTTATAAATAACTAGCAAACATTCAAACTATAAACAGAGAGAGGAATTTCCTCACAGCCAAATGCCGCTTGGGGTCGATATGCTACTTGCCCAGTAGATGGGCCCAAGCTCTTTCTGTTCTATGGCAGAAGGCAATAGAAAATTACAGAGGCATTAAAGCATTTACTCACAAATTCTTATTAACTATTAATCACCCTCCAGAGCTACGTCACAGCCTAAACAAATGTCCAATCTTCAGGGGAGTCTGCCCATGGACACCAAGGCTGGAATCCTCCTGGCTTCAGGGGAAAGGACAGTCTCTGACTTTGTTCTCCTGGCTTCTTCTGGATGATCTGTATATATGTCCAGGGATTCCTAGGCAGAATCTCAGGTGCAGAAGGAGTACGATGCCATGCAGTCTCAGCACGGTGTCACGCTGACCACACAGGCTGATCGCATGCAGACAATCAAGGGTCTGCTCCTGGATCTTACCTTGCAGTGATAAGGCAATGAGCATGCAATAGGGTGCACAGCTGCACGGGATACTGAGCTCCATAGATAAAGGCAGGCAATACAGGATCTAGTCCTGGTAACTCACCACAGTGATGTGCAGGTGTGCACAGCTGATTGGGAGCCCACAGGAGACTTTGTCTCTGTAGAGAAAAGTAGATGCACTGTGGGTGAGCACTGCGGGTGAACAGGCAGGCAGGCAATCAGGCAGAAGCAGAAGCAAGAGCAAGTTGTTTACCTGTATACCCCTATTTATCAAATGTGGGCTGAGATTAATGGCCCTTTGGCCACCACAGTGGCCAATCAGCTTGGCAGTTAGCCAAAGCATATCATAATAGGTGAAAGCCACAAACCTGCACCTCCTAAATATAGGGATAGCATTTGCCTTGCACCCAGTGGGCCATAAGCTGGGCACATGGGCTTATACAACCACCTTACACAACCAGGGGTCCTGGGCAGGCCAGACTTTATGGCACCAGGTTTGTTATGTCCCTTTGTGTTCGTTTATGTGTTTACCTCTGGTGTGGGCAGAAAAACATGTCCAGGCAAGACAAGGCATATATAAGCCTATTTTTGGGCCTATGGGTCCTCCACAACACTCTATTTAAAAAATGATTGAAGGCAAAACTGTGCTAAATTAATTATACATTGACATTGAAATGCTCTTTTAAAAAATAAAACTTAAAAAATTTTGTACCAATTTTGCCTTTCTTCACACTGTCTCAGTAGTGTACATGCAGCAGCAAGTTTCAGCTTTGGGAGAAAGTGAAAAGTAAAACCTAACAAAATGATGAATTAATGCACCATCTTTCCCCATGCTTGCTGGATTACAATTTAAAGCACTGCAGTACAGAGATGTTACAAGCGACTTGCCCAGGATAGCACAATAAGTACCACAAATTCATTTAAAGTCTCTAAGTTGTCTCTGGTCTAACAGAGACTGCTGTTAAGAGATTGCTTCCTTTGGAGTGTATGTGCAGCTCAATGGCAAATTTCTGTTCATCAGGGTAGCTTGCTTTGCATTCAGAGTGACACGTCCTTAGAAGTGCATTTGCTCTGTTATGCAAACACGGACATGCATGAAATAGAAGAGGAAAAAAAAATGGGAAAGAAAAAAAATCAAACATCATTTAGTGGTTGGAAGTTATTTCCAGTTTGCAACCACTGGAAGGGTTGCCCAGAGAAAACTTTTCCCTCTGTTATTACAGAATAATAGCTTGTGGATGCTGAAAAGCAAACACAACTTGTGGTTTTCTTTTAAGTCACACTGCAGGGCTATCTCCCGCTTAGCTTTTTAGCATCATGTTGTTTGGGAAAGGTCACGTTTTTACTTTCAAGACACCATTTGTCTTCGGTCTCCTCTTCTAATCTGCAAATAGTTACCCAATAGTTTCTGGCAGGAAGCCAAGTACTTGGTTAAAAAAGCTGCTTCAAGTGGCTTTTTACTAATCATGGAGATCTGCATTGTGTTAAGTAAATACAGGTAATCATCATCAAATGGTATTTGTGCCTGAAAATATCAGCCACTGTGTGAATAAAACATGGGAATCTCTGGTGTCTGCAATTTCAGGCCACAAATTCCTGTTTAGTTGATTAGTTGATTTAGTTGATTCTAGTTACCTAGAACTTATTGTCACTGTTTGGGGAATTTTTAAGCAGCTCGAACTAACTCTGAGCAGTCTGAAGTATATTCTTCTAGTTAGGGCCAAATTCTGCTATATTTATTTACATCAAGCAGCATGTAACTTTCAGGATCTTTACTGAAAGGACTACCCAGCACTGAAAACAAGATTGCAACTGATATCAAGCCTTCAGAGTTAATTTTAACTAAATCAGCAAGTAAATTGTGTTGCAGTCAAGCTGCTGTGATTTCACACTAGTGCAATGCAAAACACCTTCATTACCCTCTTTAGATCCACTCATCCTCCAGCCCATACATTTGTTAGATTATCTCCCAGATGAAAGTCATGGCAATTAACAGATCTGGTTGCCTGGGAGAAGAGACTAACCCTCACCTGGCTACAGCCTCCCTTCAGGTAGTTGTGGACAGCAATGAGGTCACCCCTGAACCTTCTCTTCTCCAGGCTAAACACCCCCAGCTCCCTCAGCCTCTCCTCATAGGGTTTGTGTTCCAGGCCTTTCACCAGCTTCGTTGCCCTTCTATGGACATGTTCTAGCACTAATGGTTGAATTATCAATTTTGGGTTAAACTGAGATTGATCAAGACTGTAAAACCTAGACAATCATAAAAGAGTTTTTGTACTGCATGGAAAAACAAGAGCAATCTTTCCTCCTATTTAATCTTCCAGCAGCTTTGAGGAGTGTCAATGAAACGGAGATTTTCCAAAAACTGATGTTTTTTTGTGCTGAGCAAATCAACATCTAGAACACAGCTTAAGAAGAAAATGTCTCTACTAAGGGCAAATCATGCCTGACAAATTTGCTGACCTTCTGTAACAGGGTTACAGCATTGGTGGATAAGGGAAGAGCGGCTGATATAATTTGTTTGTATTTGTTCAAAGCATTTGATACTGTCCCACACAACCACTCTGTGCATAAAGCATTGGCTGGATGGTCACACTTAAAACAGTTGCAGTGAGCAGCTTGATGCTCAAGAAGAAACCAGTAATGAGTAGCCCTCCTCAGAGGCTGGTACTGGGATTGGTGCCATTCAACGTCTTTGATGGTGATATGGACAGTGGAGCTGTGTGCATCCTCAGCAAGTTCACTGACATCACCAATTTTTTGGTGCAGTCAATATGCTGGAAGAAAGGGATGTCATCCAGAGAGATCTTGTCAGAGATCTTGTCAGTCTTGAGAGGTGGACCTGTGCAAACCTCTTGTTATTCAATGACACCATGAGCTAGATTTCTGGCTTAGACATTACAAAAATCAAGAACTTAGAAGCAGAAGATAATTGGAGTCTCTGGAGAAGTGATCATTCCAGGGATAGGCCATAAAATGGCAACAATGGATAAGTCAATATCATTTCATTGAAGCATCAAAAGCTTATGTCTGAAAGCACAGCTCATATCTTGCCCTTTTGCTGCTTCTGCTGCACCCACTGCTATCTTCCCCTGCCACTGTTTTGACTGCTGCTTTTCTGCTTCACTGCTGCTTGACCCCATCCCCATCTTTGTTAAGTTTATTATATTCTGTAGTAGTTTATTCTCCTTATACTGTTATATTTAGTTTAAACTGTAAAAAGTACAATTTCCTCTTTTTTCTGACTTTCCAAATTCTGAGTTGGAGTGAATTTACTCTACCAGGGGAGGGATCTGCTGCAACCCATCACAGCCAGAAACCTGTGCTCGCAGTCCTGAAAGACAATTGCATCCTGGGCTGCATAAAAAAAAAACAGGTCTGACCAGCAGGTTGAGTAAATTCATTCTCCCTCTCTCCTCTGCTCTCATAAGACCCTACCTGAAGTACTGTTTAGTTCTGGGAACCCCAGCATAAGACATAGATTTATTCAAGGAGGTCCAGAGCAGGGTCACAAAGATGATCTGAGGGCTGGACCACTTACCCTATGAGGCGACGCTGAAAGAGCTTGGGTTCACAGGATCACGAGATCCCAGGGTGTTAGGGGTTGGAAGGGACCCAAAGTGATCATCAAGTCCAGCCCCCCTGCCAGAGCAGGACCATACAATCAATCTAGGTTGTTCAACCTGAAGAAAAGGCTCCAGGGAGACATTTTAGAGGAATGATAGGGAGGGACCTTTTGTCAAGGAATGTAGTGATAGAATGAGGAGTAACAGTTTCAAGAAACCAGATTAATCTAGATTAGGTAAAAAGAATAAATTATTTACTGTGAGGGTGATAAGACACTGGAACACACTGCCCAGAGAAGCTGTGGATGTCCCCTTCCTGGAAGTGCTGAAGACCAGGTTGGAAGGAGCTCTGAGTAACCTGATCTAGTGGAAGGTGTCCTTGCCCAAGACAGGGGGATTGAAAATAACTGCTCTTTAAGGTCCTATCCAACCAAAAGCATTTTATGATTCTGTGAAGAAAATGTGTAATGCAATAGCTTAAAGATCTCAACTTTAAGCTTGGGGCTCTTTTAATCTAAAACAGGAAAATTTTGCTATTGTGCATACCAGCTTTAGTTTTCTTAACTGGTTTAGTCAAAAAAAACCAACAAGAACCTAACAAGAAAAAATTACCTATTACTTTGATACTTTCTAAAATAAATCATTTAAAATTCCAATTTAAAATTAACATCGTTTGGCATCACCAAATGTAAAATAATAACTTCCAGGAACAACACTGTTCATTTTGAAACATTTTGTTTGCTCTGAATTTTACTTCTGCTCATCCCTGTGTCTTTCTAATACTGTTTTCCAGCCACCAAGCAGATCAATGTACTACCCCTAGCTCTAGGGAAAAGAATCCACTCCACAAACGACAGCTTCGCAGGGTCTCTGTGTGAAACTTGGGTTAGTTGTGCAAGTCAGCTGCTTGAGAGACCTCCCAGGTGCAAAACATCATGGAAGTCATCAGTGTGCTGTAAAACTCCTGCTCTGTTACCGGAAAGTCTCTTCACCTTCTCAGCTGCAGAGGTCTGAACTTTGCACCCTCCAGCAATAAAGGCTAACCACACGCCGGTTTACAGTAACAAGAGCACGGCTAGTAGATCAAAGGAAATTATCATTTCCTTTGATTCAGCATTCTTGAGGCTACCACTGGAACACTGTGTCCAGTTTTGTGTCCTACCCACCCCCCCCAAGAAAAAAAAAATAAAGGCATTGGTATGCAGGAGAAACCTCTGTGGAGAACTTCCAGGATGGGTAAGGGTCCACAGAACATGACACATGAGGAAAGGTTGATAGAGTTGGGTTTGCTTAACCTGGAGAACAGAAGGTTAAAAAGGAATCTACTTGTTCTCCAAATATGATGCAGATGTAGAAGAGATGGATCTAGATGGTTTGGGCAGGTGTATGTGGAAAATCAAGCAGGCAGTGGACACTAGGTGGCAAAAATGGAGATTCTAGTTTGAAATAAAAGAAAAAAAAATCTTATCTATGCCAATTAAATACAGAAAGAGATTTCATAAAGCTGCCGTGGACTCTCCATCCTAGAAGATACTCAAAGTCCTGTACTTTGAGTAACCTGAATTAATTTGGACTCTAGCCCTCCTTGAGCAGGGGTTTAGGTTTCCAAATTTCTTTCCAACCTAAATTACTCCACATTATTAGAGTTCAAGAGATGTAATTTATTTCCAGAGAAGTACACTTTAAGGAATTATAGATCTTTGCTTTATGTTTCAGTCTCAAAGTTACAGTTTGCACACAACTCATTGATCATTCTTTTGTGAAGATGATTCAATACAGGGAATTGTGGAATATTTCTTGTAAAGTCTTGTCTGATACATGGAACAGTGCAAAAGTCATAACAAAAGCTTGGATCTCCGTTAATAGAAGATAATAACTGGGAGTCTTTACCTCTGCTAGGATGAGGTTTGAGAAGGAATAAAAAAATAAGTGCCTTGACTAGTCTTCAGATGACACAGATCAAAACCTATTACGATAACTTATGTAAGACAGTGAAAATGTCAAGACCCTCCAAGTCCTTAGACAAGAAGGATGAACATATAGCAAAATAATGAAGGTCAACAAATAGCTCAAGATTGACAGTTCGTAGTGAATTTTTAAATATTGGTCTTCAAGGAAACTTTTATGGATGAGATTTTTTCTAAGTAGAGATATTGTCTAATGAGTGCCTGGAATAGGCAGGGTATATATAGAATCATAGAATCAACCAGGTTGGAAGAGACCTCCAAGGTCATCTAGCCCAACCTATCACTCAGCCCAGTCCAATCAACTAGACCATGGCACTAAGAGCCTCAGCCAGTCTTTTCTTGAACACCTCCAGGGACAGCAACTCCACCACCTCCCTGGGCAGGCCATTCCATGGCAAATCACTCTCTCTGCCAAGAACTTCCTCCTAACATCCAGCCTGTACCTCCCCTGGCACAACTTGAGAATTAAGTGATAATATGGAATGGAAAGTGTGTAGGAGGATGAGGAGATAAAACAGATTAGTACAGAGAAGGGCGACAAGGCTGGTGAGAGGCCTCGAGCAGAAGCCCTATGAGGAGAGGCTGAGGGAGCTGGGATTGTTTAGCCTGGAGAAGAGGAGGCTCAGGGGGGACCTTATTGCTGTCTACAACTACCTGAGGGGTGGTTGTGGCCAGGAGGAGGTTTCTCTCTTCTCTCAGGTGGCCAGCGCCAGAACGAGAGGACACAGCCTCAGGCTGCACCAGGGGAGATTTAGGCTCGAGGTGAGGAGAAAGTTCTTCACTGAGAGAGTCATTGGACACTGGAATGGGCTGCCCGGGGAGGTGGTGGAGTCGCCGTCCCTGGAGCTGTTCAAGGCAAGGTTGGACGTGGCACTTGGTGCCATGGTCTAGCCTTGAGCTCTGTGCTAAAGGGTTGGACTTGATGATCTGTGAGGTCTCTTCCAACCCTGATGATACTGTGATACTGTGATACTGTGATGATAAAAAAGATTATTACAAATACTAATATTAAAGGTCAGGTGATACAATTTCTTTGGTGACTATACCAGACTCAGCTGGAACATTCTGTGCAGACATGACTATCCTTCTCCTGTTCTATGTGATCCAAAGATCCTAAAAGAAAAAATGGGAGTAAGATGGAAAGATGAAGGTTTTCATAGAAGAGATGGGCATAGAAGCTGTTATTGGATTAAATCCTCATGAATGGATTCTAGAATTACAAAACAATCAATGTAATATTTTTTTTTTACTTGTAAGATACAAACTATGGAACTAAGGCACAAGACAACAAAGATTATTGTACTGAAAAGATTAATGATTTGAACATAATAATAAGCTTTATCTGAAAGTGCTTTCCAGGTAAGAGGGAAGACTAATAAAAGACTTACAAGGGTCTTACAAGGATGGGAATAATTAATATGGTAAGGTCACATTTAAAGAATATGATTCTGATTGGTTATGTAAAAACAATTTACATTGTAACAGAGACATGTAAGAGTTACCAGATTATTAATGTAATGAAGTATTTACTGTATGAAAATATATTATTTTAAAAAATCTTGGTTTGTATTGACTCATAAAAATGCTAGAGTGTACAACTGTTTGCAATAAAGACATCTGGATCATAAATGTGAAAGACAAACGATTGCTATATCATTTAAGCTTATATTTGTATAGGAACAGATAAGCATAAAGTGCTTATGAAAGAACTTTGAGTCGAAATTTGAAGATTTTTAAACATTCATATGATGATTTTCAAGGTCAGCCCTCTAGAGAATGTGGATAGGGACAAGTAACCCAAACATCAAATTGTTTCAAGATGAAACTTAAAACCTCAGAGAAAGAAAGGATTCTACAACTGATTAGCATGATCTTAAAACCAGAAATCCAAAACAATGCAACAAGAACCCTTTATATATATGTATAAATAAATCAATTTCCTTTTCTATATTTCTGAAGCACACTATAAAGGTAACTTGGTCACTCTTTGTAGAGGCTTAGTTTTCCACTGTATTTGTTTTATGGTAAACCTATGCTTTGAATTTTCTTCTTACACTTTCTGGGGATAGAAAGAAATATTGCATTTTTTTCACAACTTGAAGCATAACTTGACTGCATTAAGAAGTAGGAGTATGTTTTCCTTCCACCAGTTCTTTGGAGATGAACCTAAAATGGATGTGCAACACTGGAAAGAATGTGCTGTTGTATCCAGAGCAAAATCTCACATGTTGGACTAGCACAGCTTGATCTTGCAGTTGCCAGGATCAGAGTCAGGAAGGAACTTTCTCACAAGTCATACTGCCCAATGTCACTGAGGACTGCTTGCAGTCTTTGGTAGTACAGGACATAGAATCATAGACTCAACCAGGTTGGAAGAGACCTCCAAGGTCATCCAGTCCAACCTAGCACCCAGCCCTATCCAGCCAACTAGACCATGGCACTAAGTGCCTCATCCAGTCTTTTCTTGAACACCTCCAGGGACGGTGCCTCCGCCACCTCTCTGGGTGGACACAATCATTCTTCAGGATCACTTGGCCACATTCATCTCTAAAAGTTCACTCTAATTCTTGACAGCAGCCTATGATTTCATTGATCATTTGGACATACCTAGTACTATATTTTGCACCACGTACCTCCATGTTTTGTGGCAAGCTAGGGAATACTTTGCAGTTTGCAATAGGCAGCAGAAAAGGCAGGTGGAATAGCACTGATTTTTTTAGATTCACCATCTTAGCACAACGCTCTTTGGGTCTAATCACAGACATCTGTGTGAGCTATCTACATCTATGGGCTATTTGCTCCAGATTTTTCATACAGCATTGAAGTGAGGTGGATGTTTCCAAGGGGAGTTTTGATGTACAATAGTTTCGAATTTTTGTTTTCCTTCTGAATAAGCTTATTTCTCTCCTTGAACTATGAAAAACACAGAAACACAAAACAGGTGGGTGGGGAAAGAATCTTTAGATAATACTTAAGCTTCCATTTATGAGAAGCATACACAGAGAAATTAGAGCTGATATGTCTGCTGCATGACGCCTTCAATACTTCTAGGGAGCTGAACACAGAGATCCATCTGGCCTCTTTCAGATTCTCATTTACAGCCCATATGTGGCAGAGGAATGGCAATGACAAGTCCTGCTGAATGGTCAGTAAAAATATTCTTCCCACATCACAAAGGGATCAGATATTCAAGACTCTGCTTTGAAAACTGTAAGAGGAACAGTGAATCAAACAACTCATAAGAATTGCACATTTTGTATTAAATTATCAGGTAACTTGATTGAATTTAATATTATGGCTCTCAACCTGCAAAATTTATTCTCAAATGAAACATAAATATATTTTAAAAATAATTAATGTTCTTAATGAAGTGTGTTAGTGAAGTAATCAACTTCTTGTGATATTTAAATACTGGGCAACCCTACATAAAGTTCTCAGTAGCAAATTAGGTACAGCACAGTATCCCAATCTGAGCCCTTGCCAAAGCATTCACTTAAAGTCAGAGATGAAGCCAACGACTTTACATGGGAGACAAGTCTGTATCCTAACATGAAGATATTGTGGACTGGATTTGAAAGTGCAGGCATGTACAGCTGTGTGCATGCATCTGAGCATGCCTAATATAGCCACAAATATTTCACATATGCAGGCAAATTGCATATCTGAAAACATACATCTCTAGTTATCTAGAAAAATGCTGCATTACTCTAAAGGACAAAGGTTTTGCTGCAGTGACGTTTCCCCAGTGGCTAGTTGAGATTGAGAGGTGAGGCTCAGAAGTAAGTGCATTGTCTTGGAAACTTGTGTTCTATTGTCAGGCCCTCATAGTAATAATTTTTGTTCAAATGGAGAGTTTTCCATTCCCTGCTCTGCTTCCATTACTTGTTTTTGCTTGTGTACTCCTTATGAACACTGTCTTACCAGTCCTCCACTGTGGCAGAGATCTAAATTTCTGTCTTGCTTCTTGTTAGTCAAGTAGTCAAGTAAATATCCATTGCTTAATGTATATGTATCATGTACACAAGAAATTAATGAAGTATATTGTGAAACTCTCCTTGTTTGGGCCACATTCTTTAGGCATTTCTTACTACACATAAAAAGACTACACATGAAAGACTACAAGCAAGATATACCCAGCCAAAGTGTACAGCAGTTACTCTTTGGCTAACACACACAATAGGAGGAGGGTTAAGCTTCTCGATCAGGCCAGTCACATATGGTACAAAGTCGTATTTCAGCTAATACTTTTTAACTTCAAAAGCCAGTTCTGCATGTCCATTGCATGAATAGGGAAACAAATAAGCTTTATACTTTAATGCACTGGTTTTAAAGCACTTTCACTAGCCAAAACTCACCTTATAATGATGTCTCTATGTCACAAAGAACAGTCTTTCAGAGAAATGCCTCTCAAGCAAGCCATATTTGCATGAGTATGACAGCATCTTTGTAGTTAACTGATCTCTGCTGTTATTTTTCCCAGTAAAGAATGGTAAGACATCCAAGAACCTGATTGGTTGGCATGGATTTTGTTTGCTGTAATAAAATACAACAAGGGCTGTCAAGACTTATTGCTTCAAACGAAGAGCTGTGTACAGCATGGTTCCCTGTAGCAGCCTGCATATGGAACCCTTTAAGCATTCTTAAGAGACCCATTGGGGCTTCTAATTATTGTGAAACATCTCCTGGCAGAACCATTCCTACCCTTCCAAGAATGCGTTGTAAAAATAATTAGATGATGAGATTTAGATCGAAACCGCTAACTAGTGATTTAAGAGTTTTTCTTGTACCATATAGAAAACTAAGGAAATGAAACGCTGAAAATCTCTTCACATGAAAGGAAAACAATCCTCTGTGGTTCACATTTTGGGGGAAAGACAGAGAACAAACTTCTCTTTTTCCCCGTTCCTTCCCGCTCCCCAACTTTAATACTTTGTTTCCTGTGGTTACACGAGGGGGTGGAGATGTTTCTTCATTTTCTAAACATTAAACCACTTGAGAATCTCTCCATTTCTGGGGAGCCTGCTATTAGGGAACAACTTGAGGAGCTTGCTTTAATCAAGCTTAAAAGCTACAAAGAATAGAATCATATTTTATGGCTTTAGAGTCTAAACCAACATGTAGTCAATTAGGTGACATCACTTCTACAAAAATTAAAAAAAAAAAAGGGCAGAACATCTTTGTTTAATCAAAACAAACAAACAAGATTAGAAGTTTAAGTGCTGTGATTTAGGAAAGATTCACATTTTGAATTACATCCTGCAGGACTACAGATGTGGCAGTGATAAATATTAATCGCATGTCGGCTTAACAGTTGTGTTAGTTTTAATGTGAAGGATGTGTATTTTTGGGTTTTATCCTCTGGGAAAATTAATGCCTAGTATATGCAGGTATCATGGATTTATTTTGTCCTTTTAATTGTTTGTTGTTTTCTTAATTAAGTCTTCAAACTGAGCTTTTCAACACCTAGATCCGTAGTAGAAGGAAGGGACCTATTTATATATTGTATTTTGTACACACCTTGCTGAGTGGTATAGAAAAAGCAGAGCCTTCCCTGAAGGTATTACAATACTGACAAGACAAAAATTAGCAGTGCCACCACACTGCTATTGACCCTGTCATTTCGGTTTACAATTGAAATGTGATCACTGATACGTATCTCCGTGGTATTCCTAACCAGGCTCTCCACCCCCCCTGACTACTACTCAAGAAAGCTATTACAATATTGTGATTGACTGGTGTGCACTTCTTCCACGGCCGTGACTAATGCAGTCCTGCCAAGCAGTTTATTCCTATAGTCTGTCGCCCTGCCCACGTTGCTGTCTTGCTCCTCTTTCCCCTTCATGTCATAGGACAGGCATGGATGAACCTTCACTCTCAAGGCAGTTCGCTGCTGGTCTGCATGTCACACCTTGAGTACTGTTGGCCACTCTAGAAGAAAGACAGTGAAGTGCAGGAGTGGGTCTGGAGTCATGTGAAGAGCAGCTGAGGGGCTGGAGTTCTTTAGTCTAGAGAAGAGGAGGATGAAGAGAGACTCTCTTGCTCTCTACAACTATCTGAAAGAAGGTTGTAACAAGGCAGGTATTGGTCTGTTTTCCCAGGAAGCAAGTGACAGGATGAGAGGAAATGGCCTCGAGTTGTTTCAGGCAAGGCTTAGATTGGACTTTAAGAAAAAGGTTTTCACTGAAAGAGTTGTCAAGTACCAGAACAGGCTGCTCAGGGAAGTGGTTGAATCATCATCTCTGGAGATATTTAAAAGTTTGTAGATGTGGTGCTTAGGAACATAATTTAGCAAAAGACTTGGTAGTGTTAGACTAATGATTGAAATCAATGAACATAAAAGTCTTTTCCAGACTCAGCTGTTATTTCATTCCATGTGTCTTCCTCCCATGGGCTTTGTAAACACCTTTGTTCCTCCATGTTCTACACCTCAGATTTTGAAGAAGATCCCCACAGGCATGAAACTACTAGGGTGTTCTGTCCCCTCTCTAAGATGCTTTTCTCTAGTGCAAGGGATGCAGAAAATACTGGCATGCTGCTTTTCATGCTTATTTCTTATTGTCCTCAGCTGTCAGTCTGTGTCCATTCCAATTCTCTATCTTTAGACTCTCGGCTTTCTCCAACAGAAATTATCCTCCATTCTATTTTACAGCACCTGGCACAAGAGGCTCTGGCTCCTAGATATACAGCAATACAAATAACCATAAATGAAAATAAATGAGTTGAGAAATTGCCTGCAGTCACACAGCAGGGCAGTGGTTGATGTAAGATTAGAAATTTTGGGACAGCTGGTTGGAAAACATGAGCCTTAGTCATGTTTTTCTAATTGAGAAGTCCTATTTGGGATAATTTTTTTAGCTGGAGATGTAAAACTCAGGGACCTAACTTGTGAGCACCAGTTGCTACGATTGTCTCATAACCATAATGCAGACAAGTCCTACAGAGCTGATTTTAGGCACATGGCAAAAGTTGTGTGGCAAAAAAAAAAAAAAGTGTCATTTTCTTTTCTTTTTTAATCTTAAAGCACTGCCAGTGTCATAGCCCCTCCTCTGCCAGCGACAGAAAGTGTTGAGTCACACTTCTGACCCTTGCACAAGCCAAGCATGTAGACGAAAAGCATCTCTTTTGACCTCCAGGTCACTCTCACACATCAATGGTTAACTCTTGGCAACAGCTGGGCCTTTGGGGATTGCAGGCTAATCAGTTTTGGGTTTAATACTGTGATACTTTTTTTAAACTCTGTTAGTTTGTTACTGCATGAGATTAAACAGAAATAAGCCTGACAGTGTTATGAGAAGTACAGGACTCAATGCCATACCTTGAACCCAACAAACTGTACTATTCACTGATCTGACTGACATTGCTGCGCAAAGGCTGAAGTTTAGTCCAGGGGTTACTGTTTGCAGTTTTGCCAGCAGCACTATTTATAGTTTCAATCAATTTGAAATGCATGAGAGTTGGACAACGCTGCTGTGCATGTGTGCAGGTGGAGAGCACATTTACGTCTATGTACAGGCTCCATCCCACAAATGTAGTCAATTTTTCAGTCAGGGGGAAGCATTAGCTTTTATAACTTCCAGATTAAGTCTGAAACGCTTTTCGGCTAAATGGTGGGACAAGAAATGATGAGACACATCAGACTGTGTATTAGACGTGCCTTGAGTTAAAACAAACAAGCAAACAAATAAAAGCAACAACCAGACAAAACCAAAGAGCTTTTGTAGGTACTTGCTAGTTATCATAGAATCATAGAATGACTTGGGTTGGAAGGGACCTCAAGGATCATCTAATTCCAACCCCCTGACATAGGCAGGGACACCTCCCACTAGAACAGGTTGCTCGAGGCCTCATCCAACTTGGCCTTAAATACCTCCAGGCAGGGAGCAGCCACAGCCACAGCCACCCTGGGCAACCTGTGCCAGTGTCTCACCACCCTCACTGGAAAGAACCCTTTCCTAACCTCTAGTTTGAATCTCCCCTCTGCCCATTACCCCTTGTCCTGTCATTACAACACCTTGTAAATAGTCCCTCCCCAGCCTTCCTGTGGACTCCCTTCAGATACTGGAAGGCCACTATAAGGTCTCCTCAAAGCCTTCTCTTCTCCAGGCTGAAGAGTCCCAACTCCTGTAGCCTGTCCTCATAGCAGAGCTGTTCCAGCCCTCTGAGCATCTTCATGGCCCTCCTCTGGGCTTGCTCCAACAGTTCCATGTCCTTCTTGTGTAGGGGGCTCCAGAACTGCACACAGGACTCCAGGTGGGGTCTGACAACAGCAGAGTAAAGGGGGAGAATCCCCTCCCTTGCCCTGCTGGCCACACTTCTCTTGCTGCAGCCCAGCACACAGCTGCTGTCTGGGCTGCATGTGCACACTGCCAGCTCATGTTGAGCTTTTCATCAACCCAGACCCCCTTCCCTTGTCCACTGCTGCTGTGACTTCATCATAAAAGGCCACTACATTTGTCAGGCATTATTTGCCCTTGGTTAAGCCATTGCTGGCTACCACCAATCACCTCTGCTTTGTTTTCCATTCACCTTAGTAGAGGATCTGCTCCATGATCTTGCCAGGCACAGAGGTGAGACTGACAGGTCTGTAGTTCCCAGAGTCATCCTTTTTTCCCCTCTTGAAGATGGGCTTTTTGTTTGCCCTTTTCCAGTCAGCAGGAACTTCACCAGTCTGCCAAGACCTTTCAAATATGATGGACAGTGATTTAGCAACTTCATCTGCCAGTTCCTCCAGGACCCATGGGTGGATCTTGTCAGGCCTCACAGACTTGAGCACGTTCAGATTCCCTAGGTGCTCACAAATATGATCTTCAATTACATTTGGCAGATCTTCCTTCTCCCAGTCCTTACTTTTGTCTTCTGGGACTTGGACATTGTGGTTGGAGCCCTTCCTGTTGAAGACTAAGGCAAAGAAGTCATTGAGCACCTCAGCCTTATCCATATCCTTTGTCACCAGCTCTCCATTTCCCCTCTGGAAGGGTCCCAAACTCTCTCTTGTCCTCTTTTTCTCACCAATACACCTAAAGAAGTTCTTCTTCCCCTTAATGTCCCTGGCCAGATTTAGTTCTAGCTGTGGTTTGGTTTTCCTAACCTGAGCTCTGGTTGCATGAACAATTTCTTTCCCTGTTCTTGCTTCCACTCTCTGTAGGCTTTCTTCTTGCATCTAAGTGTGTCCAGGAGCTCTCTATTCAGCCATGCAGGCCTCCTGCCATTCTTACCTGCCTCCCTCTTTTTTAGGTTGCATTGCTTCTGGGCCTGGAGGAGGTGATCCTTGAACATGGATCAGCTTTCCTGGGCTCCCCTTCCTTTCAGAGTTTTTTCCCACGGCACCCTGCCAAGCAGATCCCTGAAGAGGTTGAAGTCTGCTCTTCTGAAGTCCAGAGCAGCGAGTTTGCAATGCACCCTCCTTGACGCCTTGAGGATCTTAAACTCTACCA
Source organism: Pogoniulus pusillus (assembly GCF_015220805.1). Lineage (NCBI taxonomy): Eukaryota > Metazoa > Chordata > Aves > Piciformes > Lybiidae > Pogoniulus > Pogoniulus pusillus. The sequence goes on from NC_087270.1 coordinate 31,974,950, forward strand.
TTTCACGGTCTCTGCAGCCAAGGCTACCCTTCAGCTTCACTTCACTCACCAGCCCCTCCTTGTTGGTGAGGACTAGGTCCACCATAGCACCTTTTCTTGTGGGTTCCTCTACCACTTGGAGGAGGAAGTTATCGTTAATGCATTCCAGGAACCTCTTATATGGCTGGTGCTCTGCTGTGTTGTCCTTCCAAGGTTGTTGAAGTCCCCCATGAGGACCAGGGCCTGTGACCATGAAGCTTTTCCTATTTGTTTGCAAAGGCCTCATCTGCTTCACCTTCCTGATCAGGAGGTCTGTAGCAGACTCCTACTATGATGTCACCTTCCCCTGCCTTCCCTTTAACCTTTACCCATAAGCTCTCTATTTTTGTGTTGCACACCCCCAGGTGGAGTTCCATGGACTCTAGTTTATCACTGATATAGAGGGCAACACCCCCTTCCCTTCTCCCCTGCCTGTCTCTCCTGAAGAGTTATAGGGATGTCAAGCTGATGTTCATCTCATCTAAGGTAAGGTAATTTCTGCAGACTGCTTAATAGCAAAGGAAGGAAAGCAAACACTTGTGAGGCATGCTTCATGTGATCCATATTAGAAAGCCACATCAACATGACATTAATCACAGTGGAGAGGAGACTAAGGATGTATAGGCAAGAAGCTCAGATATAAGTATCAAAATTTATTCACAATAAACTCTTTCTCTGGACACCTCAGAAAGACGACTGTTAGGGAGCAGACTCATGTGGATCATTTTGCCCAGATGAGGTTTTCAGAAGAGGCTGATCAGATTTTGAAGTATCTATAACTTTTTTGTCTTTTACTAGGAAAGTCTTTCTAATGTTTTGTTAAAATGTTCTGCACTACCCTTTGTTCACCTGCTTGGAAAAAAAAAATCAGAATTTAGGACCTGGAACCAATTTCAATCCTTAAAACATCTTTTTGGTAACTGAGTACTTTGGAAACTGTAGGTTTTCAGTGAAGGAATTACTGCTTTTAAAATTTTCAGATGAAAATCAAGCACATCTATAGTCAGATGTATTGTCAATGTCTGTAAGTCTTGTTGACCTTAGTAAACTTTTCATCTACTCTGCCCTGAATTGCTAAGTTCATAATGAAGTGTTTTGGGCACAAATATTTGATAAAAGCAGATGACCGATTGCTGACACAAAGAGAAAACACAGGGAGATGGAACTTAAATCCAGTTGAGAAAACCTAGGCTAAATGTTAGGAAAAAAAACAGATGAACTCTGAGGGAAGTGGTGCACACTGCCAACAGGGGTCATGGAATCACCATCATTTGAGTATTCAAGACTGGGCCACCCATCTATTTGGGAATGGCTCAGAAGTAAAGCAATCAATCCTACCGTGATGCAGGGAGATGGACTTCATGACCTATCAGCAGTATCTTCTGGGCTAAATGAGCCTATTATTGATGGGGCTAATTAAAAGTCAAAGGCGAAGGCTTCTGGAGGGTGGGGAGGATTTTAAATCAGCACTTTTAATGTTTGCTTTGTTCCTTTTATTTACTTTAACAGAGAGAAGAGAAGAGAAGAGAAGAGAAGAGAAGAGAAGAGAAGAGAAGAGAAGAGATGAGAAGAGAAGAGAAGAGAAGAGAAGAGAAGAGAAGAGAAGAGAAGAGAAGAAGACAAGACAAGACAATAAAAAAAAAGAAAAGAGGGAAGAGAAGGGAAAGGGAAGGGGAAGGGGAAGGGGAAGGGGAAGGGGAAGGGGAAGGGGAAGGGGAAGGGGAAGGGGAAGGGGAAGGGGAAGGGGAAGGGGAAGGGGAAGGGGAAGGGGAAGGGGAAGGGGAAGGGGAAGGGGAAGGGGAAGGGGAAGGGGAAGGGGAAGGGGAGGGGAGGGGAAGGGGAGGGGAAGGGAAAGGAAAGGAAAGGAAAGGAAAGGAAAGGAAAGGAAAGGAAAGGAAAGGAAAGGAAAGGAAAGGAAAGGAAAGGAAAGGAAAGGAAAGGAAAGGAAAGGAAAGGAAAGGAAAGGAAAGGAAAGGAAAGGAAAGGAAAGGAAAGGAAAGGAAAGGAAAGGAAAGGAAAGGAAAGGAAAGGAAAGGAAAGGAAAGGAAAGGAAAGGAAAGGAAAGGAAAGGAAAGGAAAGGAAAGGAAAGGAAAGGAAAGGAAAGGAAAGGAAAGGAAAGGAAAGGAAAGGAAAGGAAAGGAAAGGAAAGGAAAGGAAAGGAAAGGAAAGGAAAGGAAAGGAAAGGAAAGGAAAGGAAAGGAAAGGAAAGGAAAGGAAAGGAAAGGAAAGGAAAGGAAAGGAAAGGAAAGGAAAGGAAAGGAAAGGAAAGGAAAGGAAAGGAAAGGAAAGGAAAGGAAAGGAAAGGAAAGGAAAGGAAAGGAAAGGAAAGGAAAGGAAAGGAAAGGAAAGGAAAGGAAAGGAAAGGAAAGGAAAGGAAAGGAAAGGAAAGGAAAGGAAAGGAAAGGAAAGGAAAGGAAAGGAAAGGGGAAAAAAGAAAAAAGAGAAGACCATTGATTCCACTCTGTTTTAAATTGTTTTATAAAGCATTAGCTTTGAGAGACAGATTAGCATAGATTTAGATCCAAGTTTTACACCAGATCCTTTCCATATAGAGGAATAAATCAAATCCTGATAGCAACAACTACTCTGGATTTATGCAGTTGCACATTTCTGTCTCAGACCTATCAAGTATTTGGAATATAATTTGCTCTCTTTTCCCCTATCCAAAAGTATGGATTTATTGTCCTCTGCTTGTATCAAAACTGTTTTGTGAAAAAAAATATATATTGTTCATTGAAATATAAAAATAAGAGAGCTATTTTTGGGGTATCACTCAGTTCTACAGCTGAGCAGACAGAGTGGTGGTATAAAGCATTCTCTCCTCTTTAAAGACTACAAAAGAAAAATTCAAAGGAGAGATCTTTAACTCTTTTCAGACTGCAAAATCCTTTTCAATATTTAGCTGTGAGTGTCAGGGCTGAGAAGTGTTAATATATAGTAAGTGCAGTTTTATTAGGAAAACAGAACACTCCTTTTGCCTGTAAATTCTACTGCAATGAGATAAAAATGAATCCCCTCAGTAGGTGAATTCTCCTGTTGCATGTGAAATCCAGACAACACAGAACAGATTCATACTTTATCAATCAAAGAGTAGGTCAGTGTAATTCCAGTTTCAGGGAATATCCCTCTGACAAAAGAGGGAGATATTAGAACAAAATGAAGTTTAAAAAAATAGTGTCTTTGATTACTAAATGTACAGTGAAAGGAACTCTTTGCCTCTATGCTTTCAGTCCCACTACATAGAGATATCATACTGGTGTCAGTGTAAAATTGCTGTGCATTTTCAGAACTCTTAAGAGCAGATTTATTTCCTGGAAATTATTGTTATAGAGATGACGTGGATAGTGCATGTAAAATGTATTGGCAATCAAAATTTTAAGTTGGTCTGTGACAATGTTCTAATAACTCAGTTCCCAAATATTCAAACAGTCATTATATCAATACAACACTTAATGTCTAACTGAAGAATAGGATAAATAAAAGCTGCAGCTGTTGCGTTTAAGCCACTTGCTTTCCAGTAAAAAATGTTATATGATTTTCTAAACCTTTTTAACCTCAGCAGCTATATTTCAAACTAACAGTTTATTCAATTAAAAGGAACATTTAAAAACAGACAATATTTTTTAAGTATCTTAGCAACAGGTGATTGAATCCTTGCCTGGAACTATGAGACAAGTTTTGCCAAATGGGCTGCATTCTAACGATATCTTTCATATAGCAAATGGAATAAATCTAATATTGTTTTGGACAAGTTACACCAATTACATCATAATACAAAATTCTTTATGTATTTTCAACAACAATAGATGATGGATCCATGAAAGAAATGAGAAAGGAGTACATGATTTTGTCCCCTCCAGCTGTAGCAGTTAAGAGCAGGTAGCGAGTTCAGATACTTGGCCCCAACTTTTTTTTGCTCCCTCCTTTCACACATACACACAGCACACAAACTCCATTGTAGTCCCCAGGACAATTTCATGGATTAAGAAAGAGTCTTTAAGGAAAGATCCATGAAGAATGTCAATAAAGTACCTTATCTGTCTGTTGTCTTGTCAGAGCTGGTGCAGCGAAGAAATGGCACTAAACTTCTGCAAAATCAGCAATGATCACAGTATCACAGCATCACAGTATCATCAGGGTTGGAAGAGACCTCACAGATCATCAAGTCCAACCCTTTACCACAGAGCTCAAGGCTAGACCATGGCACCAAGTGCCACGTCCAACCTTGCCTTGAACAGCTCCAGGGACGGCGACTCCACCACCTCCCCGGGCAGCCCATTCCAGTGTCCAATGACTCTCTCAGTGAAGAACTTTCTCCTCACCTCGAGCCTAAATCTCCCCTGGCACAGCCAAATGATCACATGTAGTCTTTTAAGATGGGCCTCTGGAGATTTCTCAGTAACTCTAAATTACCCTAAAATTTTGTCCTATATGGATACTATGCTACCATGTCAATAACTCATAGCTAACAAAACCAATCAAACCCAAACACAGTTCCACTAGAGCTTGTTCTTTAGTTGAAACTTGCTACTACACATTCACAGGAGACAAAAATGATCCTATGCAAGACAACAGTCCAATACCAGTGAATATAAAGGTTGGGGTTGAATGTCGCTTAGGCGTTATGGGCTCAACTCCCTCAGAGATATCTCAGTAACAATAAAAGCACCTCCCTTTGGTGTAACCAAGTAAAATGTTTTTTTTTCCACAGTGAGCTGAGTGCAAATCCATCTGTAGACAGAAGTTTCTTTCTCTCAGACCAATATTGTTCCCACCTTAATCACAAGCCTTTTTTCTGCTTCCAGACATTCCTGTGTGCTTTGCCTTTTTTGCCAGAGGAATTCTTAGGAAAATGCTAGCAACATAAGCTGTGACCAGAAAGCCCTCCCTGAAGGAAATATCAGCTACTGCAGACACAAAAGGCCAGTATATGCCCATACCCTATCAGATGTCCTTTAACAGCAGCATGACTTCTTACCAAGGAAACCTTTGACTCCCATACTCTCCTTCTGAAAAGTTCTTCACAGAAGAAGTGAATAGAATAGAACAGATTAAGAATTAGAACGGAAATTTCAATTGGAAGTGACCTACAAGGATCAGATTGTCCAACTGTCTGACCATTTCAGGACTGACCAAAAATTAAAGCTTATTATTAATGGCATTGATCAAATGTCTCTTTAACACTAACAGGATTGGATCATTGGTTACCACTCTAGGAAGGCTGTCCTGGTGTTAGATCGCCCTCTCAGTAAAGAAATGCTCCATAATGTCCAGTCTGAATTTCTCCTCATACAGCTTTGAACCATTCTTAACTTGTTCTGTCACTGGATAGCAGAAAGAAAAGATGAGAATCTGCTTCTCCACTTCCCCACATCAGGAAGTTGCAGAGATCAATAAGGTCACTCCTCAGTCATCTTTTATCCAAACTAGACAGAACTAGAGTCCTTAGCTGCTTCTTGTAGGACATTGATTTGAGCCTTTCCACCATCTTTTCTGCTCTTGATGAGGTAAGTTAAAGGTTTTGTCTTATCTAGGGGAATTTCTTGAAGGCTAAAATGATTATAGTGTACAATTGCCTGTCCTGAATTTCATTTTCTTCCCATCCAGTATGTCTCTTCTAGACACCAATGGCTGAGTCCTGGACTCGTCTAATAGTCTTGCAGGGAAGCAGCAGATGTTGTTAGGCTTATATCTATGTTTTCTGTTGTTAAAAAGAATATGTTTTTCATCCACAAATCATAGAAATGGAATGGCCTGCAATTTCAATCTTAAATCATTGTCCAGTGTTGCACTATCTACTACTAGCAGAAGTCAATAGATAAATGTTTTGCTTAGGGATCATTGAAGTCAACTGAGGGGAAAACAAACAAATGAGATAAAGGAATGATCATCAATTACATAATTATGTCTTTTGGTTATCAGCTGTATGGCTTAATAAATAGAACATTGGATTGCAAACTAAAACCACCAAGTTCTCTTTCTAATTCTGCACCTAATTTGTAATGTGATGTTGTCAAATCAGTTCTCTTTGCACCTGCTTCCCCTTTGTAATATAATATTTCTTTTCTTTGACCTGGTGTTTTGGATCTCAATAAAACTTAGATATTATTATACCACATTCCTGCAATAAATAATCTTCAGGATAAAATTCCAGTTAAGAATAATTTGTGAATAAAGATCCAAATGTATTGTATTTCAGTCAACTTTTCTTTCCCTTTTATCTTTCTTTAATGGAACAGAGTTCAGTTTTAACTTGAAAAGGAAAATTAAGAATCTGTGTGTGTGTTAACATGGGTAACAATTTCTCAGGAGGCTCTAATATGAATTAAAGTAAAAAGTTACATATTTATTATGCTGCTTAAAACTATATAAGTGGTAGTTAAAGCAAGCAAATATTTGGAACAATAAGGTAATTCTATACACTTTAAAATTGAAACAATAGTATATATTCTGTTGCTGCCAGATTCCTGTCATCCTTTAATTCAGCTCTTAGTTATATGATATTGCTAATGGATATTTTCAGACTCTTAATGTTGAAACCAAGTTATAAACAATATTCGTACCAGCTGTATCATTGGGAGGTAAATGAATCAAGTATTTCAGTGCAATAAAAAAGAAATTAAAAATCCCAAGGCATAGCTGATCTAACATGGAGACAAAGACTTAGTTTTCCTTCTTTCCATATCCTCATCATCATCGTTCTAAAAGCTTCATCGTTTGCGAGGTAAGGCGACTTATAGATACACAGCTAGTCTGTTTGTGAAGAATGAAGTTTCCCACTTCACACAAGTGAAGAACACTGTGTCCTGCTGAGTGATGAACCATTCTCCTCTGCCACTGACTGCGTGTCATGCTATGCCTTCGAATGTACAACAAGATGTGTTAATGTGTCAAGTCATGCTTCCTTGGAACACCTCACTGGGTTCATAAACACAAGACCCTGCACATGCACAAGAGAGGAAATCTGAAGAAAATGAAGCAGTGTCAGGAGGCAAAATTAAACCATTTCTAAGATGATTGTGAAGGCAAAAGGGTCTGGAATGGAGACTCACAGAGAACCATAATTTTTCTTTCCCCATTCCAGACACTGTTGCCTAAAGGATGTGTACAGATGGTATGCATACAAGAGAGCCACAGGGGTTTTGGATGGGTCAGCAGTAAAGAACCTAAAACAGACTGAAGAAGCTGTAGGACTCTTTAAAGTCTACATTTGCTTATTAGAGAAAGTTAATGCTGAGAAAGTTTTATAGGGAAATGACATCTTACTGAATGTCTACCTTTAGAAGAAAATGGAGCTCACAGCAACTGCCAAGACATCCTGTGAGGAAAAGGGTGAACTTAATACAAGTTCACTACTCATTTATGCAAGTGCATTGAAGGACTTAGAGGATTCCAGGGGAAATTCACATAGAAATTATCAGCCCAAGCTTATTTAGAAATGCAAGGATTTTGATCAGCAAAACCTTTTGATGTGGCATACTGCTTTATTAATCCAGAAGCATGCTTATTGGCATAAGTCCAAAAGCACACCATCTTTGTAGCAGGCATAAGCTGCAAACAGGTTTCTTGTGAGAGTTTTTTCAATAATGCCCCTGTCCTGGATGACTTCAGTAAGAAATACTTGTGCTTGTCCAAGAGATGCCCCTAAACCAGCTCCTACATTCCTCCCTGACTGTAGATCTAGAAATACTCAGTGAGAACAGAATTGTCAGAAAGAAAACAATATCCAGCTGAGATCCAAGGTGATGTCTTGCTAGCTGGATTGCAAGTTTTCCAGATGAGAAGCAGACACTTCCAGTTTTTTTCTCTCCAAGAGAAGATCAGGGTTAGAGTAACTCTTTCTTTATTTTTTCCAGGATATATTTTTTTTTAATTATTGTTCTGATTTGTTTTAATCTGTAAAATGCAAAATATTATAGATTTTTAATTAAAATGTCCCAGTTTGTCACTCAGTAAAAAGGATTTTATCAGCTCTTAACAATTTTCTAGAAAACAATATGACTTTGGTTAGAACTAGAGCTAGTCTTGTGGTTATACAAAAAAAATAAAAATTAGGCCTGATCATCTGCTTGGGGAAATCCTCTACTGTTATGCTGTCTGCCCAGTACCTAGGAACAGAGTGGCTGGAGAGCAGCCAGGAAGACAGGGACCTGAGGGTTCTGGTGGATAGTAGGCTGAAGATGAGCCAGTAGTGTGCCCAGGTGGCCAAGAGAGCCAATGGCATCCTGGCCTGGATCAGGAACAGTGTGGCCAGTAGGACGAGGGAGGTTATTCTTGCCCTGTACTCAGAACTGGTCAGGCCACACCTTGAGTCCTGTGTCCAGTTCTGGGTTCCCCAATTCAGGAGAGATGTTGAGGTGCTGGAACATGTCCAGAGAAGGGTAACGAAGCTGGTGAGGGGCCTGGAACACAAACCCTATGAGGAGAGGCTGAGGGAGCTGGAGGGTGTTTAGCCTGGAGAAGAGGAGGCTCAGGGGTGACCTCATTGCTGTCTACAACTACCTGAAGGGAGGTCACAGCCAGGTGGGGGTTGGTCTCTTCTGCCAGACAACCAGCAACAGAACAAGGGGACACAGTCACAAGCTGTGCCTGGGGAGGTCTAGGGTGGATGTTAGGAGGAAGTTCTTCACAGAGAGAGTGATTGGCATTGGAATGGGCTGCCCAGGGAGGTAGTGGAGTTGCTGTCCCTGGGGGTGTTGAAGAAAAGCCTGGCTGAGGCACTTAGTGCCATGGTCTAGTTGACTGGCTAGGGCTGGGTGCTAGGTTGGACTGGATGATCTTGCAAGGTCTCTTCCAACGTGGTTGATTCTATGATTCTAGCTCTTTAAGTTGAACAGTTTACTAAGGGTAAGCAACCTAACATCAGTTGTAACAGGACAGCTATCTCTGGATATCTTACTGATTCCTGGCTCCTTTTTTATGGAAAAGAAAGTTAGTTCCTGCCTGCTCTTTCTTCCTCTGTTCTTATCACATTTTTTTAAACACTCAATTAGAAAAAAATGGAGGAAAAAGTACCTATTGCTGCTTTCTGTGCACACCTCGACCAAGTAGCAGTGTTTGAAATGTTATTACACTTCATGTTATTGATGTAATTAAACCCTTATATTTGTTTTCTTTCATGGCTTCATTGGTGACTATCTAAATTAACTAAACACAGTGCTTCAAAGTTGCCTTGCATAAAATGAAGTCAGTTTTCCTTAGTAGATCTTGTAAAGCTACTTTTCAATCCACAGATGGCAAGCCAGTAAGAATAGTTAGAGTATTAACCAGCAACTGTTGATATAAGATCAGTGTAGCTACCATAATAATCTCATTGGAATAAGCTGGGGAAGTCTACAGACCCACAGAAAGTATTCAATTAGAATTGTTCTAATAATCTGCCAACAAGATAGTAATTTAGAATTCAGAAGCCTATAATCACAAGCCCAGGATTTAACAACATTGTATTCTACTTTTAAAGGAAAAAAATAGAGAATCTTTCTCCTTTAGCAGTGGCAATGGAATAGTCTGCTGGAAGTTCCATTCCATGAAGTGACATTTTTTTTCCAAAATGAAACTTCTGAATGTTCTGCCAATCACACAGTCCAGTTGGCCAAATATTCTCTATTGCTTTGTACAGGAATATGGACACGTGTTCAGTGCTGGGCACTTTGGAGAAATTCAGCTTAGAGAGTATCACTGAGCAGTTCAACAAATCACCACCTGGAATTTGCTTCCAGAGCACTGCTCTTTCCTTATGTCATTTGCACATCAAGATGGTTCCTGAGCCTAGCATGCATACCTTTTAACAGGTAATTTTTCAGGAAATAACTCCTTTTTCAAATTACTTGTATCTAGAAGTTTAAAGCTATCTTTCCCTATATTTCAAATGCATACAATCATCACCCTCTCTTTCCTCTGGGAAAGTGTGTTTTTGGAAAGGACATCAGGATCATTTTCTTCCATCGCTCTGGTTTCTGTGAGCAGGCCAGGCAAAGTAGAAGATGCAACCTGAAAAACATCACATGCTCAGTTTCTCTTCATTACAACCAGGTGAAGAAGATCCTTCTCCACTGTTCTTTGTTCAGTTCAGGAAACTCCCAATCCCTGCAATATTTTTCAATTAATTCTTATTTGTTATATTCAAAGTAGGTGCAAAATTATATTGTTACCTAACAGTGTAGGGAACTGAGGGACTCAGTACATATAATAGTTTAGTAACTTCATATTCAGCTGTAAAATGAAGTTGGATAACATATATGACTGAGTAACTCTGCACACCCTTAGCTTTAACTGATTCCATCTGGGTTTATGCAGTGTTTGGCTTCTCTGATATTCAGATCACCATTCGCTACCTACTAACTTCGAACTTGGAAATCATGCAGGAGAGCAAAGATCTCAGGCTACAGAACAAGGCAAAGCCTTGTCTAAACTACCCTTTACTTTTTACTTCCTTTTTAATTTTTTCCCCCCACTTTGTTCTAGGGAGAGGATTTTGTTTGGCCTTTTTCAGACTTTTTCTTTTTTTTTAACTGAAGTGTTATTTCAATTGCATTAGTCCAAAGAATATCTTTGGGAATAGATTCCAGAGAGTTGACTATGGAGAAAACAGATCAGACGTGAAAACACATGTTGTTGTAAGACATGTAACCCTTAAAAGCAACTGTAATGCATAATGGAGCTCTGTAACCCACTAACTTCCTCCGTGTCAGGGAGCTGAAATCGCAGTGAGAAAGAGCTGCTGATGGTAGGCAAAGGCAGAACTCTGGGAAGGGGAAATTGAAGAGGCAATAGCAGAGGATGAAGTGGCAAGAAGACCCCACAGGCAGGCACGAGTAACGGTATTTTGCATGGATTAGATCACGAAAGAGATAAAGGAGGAGACAGTGGAGATTACCCAAGAGGAAAGTGGAAAGCCCAATGCAATACACAATGCTGAACACTGAGGAACCTGTAAAGACATTCCTGTAAAAGATACTACATTAAACTGCAGCACTACTCAGCTAGCTCTTAGCAAACAAAGACCTAAGCCTATGCACAGGAAGGGCTAAAGAGTGGCACAGTGTGGCATAGGCACTGGCTCACTGACTCAGGGCTTGGAAGTCATGTAAAGTTGTGTAACTGTGTTGGGATGATACTGAACTCCCTATGTTCGGCTTGCACACACAGGTGTGATAATTTGGCTTTTGGTTCCATGAGTAGTTCATTCAGTGACTGTTCCATTCTCATCATTTTACAATCAATTAGACAATATAGGCAAATCTTAATAATTTTTTAATGCATTTTTTTACAGGTACAACACACCATTACATTCTGATGGGTTTGGATTCAGAGGGAAATTTTGTCTAAAGCTCATTCCTCATTACAAGATAGTTACTGTTCAATAACTTCTCATTAGAACAGATTAAAAATATGTTTGTATTTCATTCCACTATGGTTCATATTATTTGTAACTAACATTTTGATCTTACATTTTGACCACTTGGATGAGTACTGCCTCTACTGGAGCTTTGAATATAACAGAGTAAAATATGTATTTGCCAAACAGACTGAGTATATAATACATGTGAGATAGAAAATGACAATGGAATCAGGACTTGGCATTTTCTTGCAAATGTAGCATTTCTGAAATTACCAAATATTTCATTGACAATATGAGAATTAAGGTTGTATACTTCACAGCTACAAGACAGTCTAATCACTGTATAGGCTGTCATTGTGGTCTACAATAGGAACATACTTTAATAGTCTTTTCTATTTTAAGATATATCCAGAAACAACGATGAGATCATCAGTAAATGAGACATCAACCTTGAGATCCATTTGTGAAAGCAACTAGTACATTAAATATATGATGCAATCATACTGATGAAGCTTTAATTTCAAAGTAAATTGTTGACATAGTTGCTTATTTTAAATTGCTGGAAGCCAGATAAAGCCTCCTCCAAACTGATGAGTACTTGAAAGACGTTGCAAAATGGTTTCAGAATGAAGAAATAAATAAAATAGTCAACTCCAGTGATTTCTGAATGTATTAAAAGTATTGTATGTCAGTGATACCTACTTTGTTCTTCTCACTTTGGACCTCACAGACTGATAAGAAAAAAAGAGCCTTATAACCCAGAAGTAAAACTGTTGCGTGATTATAACCCTGACAACCTCCTCCTAATGAGCTTCCCTGCAGATAGAGGGAAGAAACAGCTTTGATCTCTCAGAGTGAAAGATCTGAGTGAACCACTGTTTTAAGGAAAGGAATCAGATTAGGTCCATTCTCCCAGTAATCAAACTCACAAGCTACCATTTGAGTTATTTGTGAAACTCAGATAAGATTAGTCGCTCCTTGGATAAGCCACTGCAGTTAGTAGTAGCTAATTTTGCCTGGGAAATGACCACAGGAAGTATCTTAATGGCAAATTAAGCATAATCTTGACAAATATTTTACAGGGTAGAGTACCTTCTATTATAGAGAACCCAAATGAACTTCAGAGGATTGTAATCACTTTAATGATGAACAGTTCTATTTCATCAACATTGTTATGATTATCACCCCTATTTGACAATATGCTTTAAAACATATGGAATTTATATGCAAAGGCAACCCCATCTCTACACAGCTCAAAAGACAAAAATAAAGAGGATGTATTTATTTGTTATGACAATTCCCTTGAAGCTTGTTAAGCTCTCTTATTTATGCTACCACCATATTTGACTTGAAAGTACCTCTTGCATTTGGTAACCATGGGAATTAAATGGATGTATATATGCCATTAATATTTTTGTAGTCCTCTTCCAGTTTTAGACTCCATATTTACATATATATAAATGAATATAACTATCTGAAAGGAGGTTGTAGCCAGGTGGGGGTTGGTCTCTTCTCCCAGACAACCAACAACAGAACAAGGGGACAGAGTCTCAAGTTGTGCCAGGGGAAGTACAGGCTGGATATTAGGAGGAAGTTCTTCACAGAGAGAGTGATTGGCATTGGAATGGGCTGCCCAGGGAGGTGGTGGAGTTGCTGTCCCTGGAGATGTTGAAGCAAAGCCTCGATGAGGCACTTGGTGCCATGGACTAGTTGACTGGACAGGGCTGGGTGCTAGGTTGGACTGGATGATCTTGGAGGTCTCTTCCAACCTGGTGGATTCTATGCTTCCAACTCAAAATGTAAAGAATGTATCCTATAAATCAGAAAAGCCTTTTTTAAATTTTCTTTTTTTTTTTTCCACTGCTGTTAGAGGACTTATGCCTGATGTGAAAAGCTCAAACCAGAAAAAAAGAAAATTAAGAAATAAAAATCAAGGTTGACTTTCATATTATTTTCCCCTACTTAAGCTAAATACATGTGCTGTAAAATCCACTGTTGTGGGTCAAGTGAAATATTTGCTGCTGTTACTCATACCATGATGCCATCATACCAGCTTCAAACTGAAACTCTTGTTCCCCCTCTTCACTTACACATAGCACCTCCTGCTCCCTGCCAAACCCTCACCTCCCCTGAGCAGCCCCTGCTCCCTCCTTTCACTCTGCCTGAACAGCTCTGCTGTACCACCACTATTTTCATCCCCACCCCAGAGCCTGGGGCAAGACCTAAAATATCACCCAGAAAAGCTCAGTTCCAACAAGGACACACACCCAGCACCCATGCATGTTATTGTAATGGCCATTGATGCTGACTCTTAACTAAATGATCTTTCAAGGTCCCTTCCAGTCCCTAACAATCTGATTCTCCACATCTCACCTTCCTAACACAGTCCCTGCTCCCCTCCGCTCTTACCTGCTTACCTCTCACTCTACCTGAAGAGCTCCTCTTCTCCATCACCATCTGCAGCCATCTCAGAGCCTGAGGCAAGAGTCTCAAGCAGCTAAAATACCCTACAAAAGAAAACAGCTCCAGCAAGGACACACTCCCAGCACCCGTGGATGATGCTGTACGTTGCAATGGTTATGGAGCCTAACCCTAGCAAGCCGGGGGGCCACCAGGCCCCCCGGCCTTTGAAATCCTCCACCAATTCACCCGGTGCACACCATGGGCACTCACCAGGGACGCCAGGCAGAGGATCCCTTGGCCCACAATGGGCCTAACTTTGGAGCTTCTAACCCTCCTGGGGCAGAATATAAAGGGGAGTGGGCAGGGAGGGCAAAGTGGCCACACCTGGGGTGGGAGGAGACTCCAACAGGCAGCTAATAGCAAACGGTATCACCTGGTGGCATCTGATGTGTTACAATAGGAAACTAATTAAATGGTGATTAATTAATTACAAGCACAACAGATGATAGCAATCTCTGTAATCAAAGCTGATTACATTATGCCCAGATCAAATAGCACAATGGAGATGTGTATTTGAACAAAAAGTGCTGGCTAAAGCACATCATTGAATTTATCTGCTGAAGGGGGCAATGCAGTGACTGACAAAATATCCTCTGTGTTAAAAGAAGAGGTGTTCAAAAAAAGCCTGGATGAGGCACTTAGTGCCATGGTCTAGTTGACTGAACAGGGCTGGGTGCTAGGTTGGCCTGGATGATCTTGGAGGTTTCTTCCAACCTGGTTGATTCTATGACTCTATTCTATGACTCTATGTGTATAATGAATAATAAACAAGCTGATAACTTAGGTCAGTTTTCACTCCCTCATCCTTTCTTTGCCCTGATAGAAATGGGATAGAATGACATCTCTAGAACACCAGGCTGAGATACAAACACAGACACGTTGGTGCTTAAGTTAAATCATTTATGGAAACGAGCATTTGCAGAAATGGGATATCTGATTGGGAAGCACAAGAACTTTTCTTCCTGAGAAAAAGTATTTTCTGAATTGAACCACACTTCAATTTTTGGCTAGAGCATGTCCTTGCTACTGCATTACTGCTGTGACCAGCAAACAATATACATGGCACATGACTTGTTCTCTGACTGATGATTTCAATTGGGATGCGTGAAAAAATCAAAATGGTCACTTAGATATGATGAATCTCAAGAAGGTAAAATAAATCTAAACTTTTAGTTTTGGATTATTCTTTTTTTTTTTTTTAAACAACAAATAGCCTTTTCTGAAATCATCTTAACTGGTTTATTATGTAAAAAAATAAACAGCTGAAATCTATTCAGCAAAACTCTTCCTACTGATAAACAAGAGTATTCTCCCGATCAGATTCTGACACTTAAGGGTCACACAAAGGACCTAGAAATGTATTTTTTCTTTTGAAGCTATTATAAAACACTCACATTAATTTCTGTCAGATTTTCAGACAGATTTGCAGGGGATGGGGTGGGGTTGTGGAGATCAGTGACTCATTTCAAGCTGTCACTGTTATTTGTGGTCAGCCAGAAGCAACTGATAACAGAGTATTATCTGCTAAGAGGAAGGCAAGAAAGCTCTTATGTTTTGTTGTTTGTTTAAAATGAATTACCCCCATGAAAATGCAGACTTGAGAATTTAATTAAGCAGCTGCCTAAATACTGAAATTTAAGGATGTTAGGCATCCCATGTCAGCCTACTAAACAAATGGTGCAATAAAGATACAAACTGCTTTGTTTGATTGAAGACTGAGCTTTTTCACTACTTAGTTCTCAAACCATCTGGGTATGTTTGGAGAATGTGGGATGGTAGCTACTCTAACTCTTATCTAAGGATAAGACTCTCATTATCAAACATGTGCACCAGAAAGCAAATATTACACTCTTTTAGGCTCATGAAATCTTCTTTTTTCTCTAGTGAAGGAGTATGTTTTGAAGGCAATAAATTCCAGAGCCTAAATGATACTACTTTTCAGTGAGCTGAAATTTCCAAATCATTCAGAGCCACTTCAGAAACCGCAAAACTGCTTTCAAGGTTAGTATTTGTCCAGTTCTACTTAAAAGGACAGGACAATTCAAGGTTTCTCATCCATTATACGACCACCTCCAAACTTAAAAAGGGATTGATTCTCTAAATTCAATCTACAATTTCTGGAACTCCTTCCAAGTTGGGTTTCTGGTTGTTTGGTTGTTGTTGGGTTTTTTTCAGCTCAGCTACCCGAAATTAAAAGCTATTGATGAAAAGGATGCCTCTAGGATCTCAGCTTCACAGCCCTTCACAACTTTACCTCTGCCAAAAATCTCACATGGCTTCATTTCCTTATGATCTCACCAGTCTGCACTTTCATTTCCAAGAGTGTCGTCCACACTGCTCCTCACCTGGCACTCTTTCTTCATTTACTTTCATTTCAAGAGTCTATTTTTCCTGATGACCTCTTAGAAGAAGACTCACATACAAATCTACATTCTACAGTAGCCTTACTTCTAACTTCTACATGAAAGAAAAAAGAAAAAAAAAAAAGGTTCAGAAAAAAACAAATGTGTTATTGGAATCCTGGATAGAGGGAAGGAGAGCTCTGTGAATGCAATACAACTGTACAAATTGTTAGCAGTTCTTCACAGATTACCAAAGTGCAGCAAACTACAGCGTGGGTGTCACTAGCCAAAATTATTTATCCAAACTGTCCTGACCTAAGAGAGACCTAAGATAAAATTCTTTAATGTCTTTCACAGAAAAAATATACTGTGCTGTTGTATTTTTTTTTTTTTTTTTTCCTGAACCTAGCTGTGTATGTTCATACTGGTGACTAGTTCAGTGTGGTAGGAACAGATAACTGCTTCCCAGTTTAAGAGGGACAGGGAACTGCTGGAGAGGGTCCAGCGGAGGGCTACAAGGATGATTAGGGGACTGGAGGGCATGGCTTATGAGGAGAGGCTGAGAGACCTGGGACCTTTTAGTCTGGAAAAGATAAGACTGAGGGGGGATTTGATAAATAAGTATCTGAAGCCTGACCAGAAGCGGGGGGAGACAGGTTCTTCTCACTTGCTCCCTGGGATAGGACAAGGAGCAATGGGTCTAAGTTTCAGCAATAAGAGGTTCCACCTCAACACAAGGGGGAACTTCTTGACTGTAAGGGTCAGAGAGCACTGGAACAGGCTCCCCAGAGAGGTCATGGAGTCTCCTTCTCTGGAGACTTTTAAGGCCTGTCTGGATGTGGTCCTCTATGGTCTGTGTTAGATTGTATTGTCCTGCTCTGGCAGAGGGGTTGGACTCGATGATCTCTTTGGGTCCCTTCCAACCCCTAACATTCTGTGATCCTGTGATCCTATAAGCACATCAAAGCTGCTGATGTACAGGTCTCTCATATTTGAGGATGTTTCTTCAGGATAGATTTAGCCTGTTGTCTAGGTCTCAGTGTTTCCATGACACATACATTTCAGAGTTCTCTGAGGGGTAAAAAAAGTGTTCAGTGGAGACCACAGATGATGGGTTCAGACATCTATAAAATTTGGCACCTAATATCAAATTTCTTATTAACTTTTAAGCTAGTCTAAAAGGAATTTTAATGACTGGATTTATTCATTGAATGTGATTTGCTTTAGCTGGCAGTTATTTTTATTCCTTTCCCAATGTGTGCTTTTCTGAAAAGAATTCATTAATTTCCAAAGGCAATTTTTCTTTTATATTATTTTATGAAGAATTTAGTTTGTTCAAAAGAAGGATATGACATTGACCCTTCAGATAAAGTGAATTAGGACTTGTCTGTTGATTACAGGAGCTCTCACCAAATGTTCCTACTGAGGTGGTTTTGACTTTTTATTATTATTACATTATATTTTTCTATTTTCTGTATAGAATCATAGAATCATAGAATCAATCAGGTTGGAAGAGACCTCCAAGATCATCCAGTCCAACCTAGCACCCAGCCCTAGCCAATCAACTAGACCATGGCACTAAGTGCCTCATCCAGTCTTTTCTTGAAGACCCCCAGGGACGGTGCCTCCACCACCTCCCTGGGCATCCCATTCCAATGCCAATCACTCTCTCTGTGAAGAACTTCTTCCTAACATCCAGCCTATACCTACCCCGCCACAACTTGAGACTGTGTCCCCTTGTTCTGTTGCTGGTTGCCTGGGAGAAGAGGCCACCCCCCACCTGGCTACAATGCCCCTTCAGGTAGTTGTAGACAGTAATAAGATCACCCCTGAGCCTCCTCTTCTCCAGGCTAAACATCCCCAGCTCCCTCAACCTCTCCTCATAGGATTTGTGCTCCAGGCCCCTCACCAGCTTTGTTGCCCTTCTCTGGACATATTCCAGCACCTCAACATCTTTCTTGAATTGAGGGGCCCAGAGCTGGACACAGTACTCAAGGTGTGGCCTGACCAGTGCTGAGTACAGGGGAAGAATAACCTCCCTTGTCCTACTGGCCACACTGTTCCTGATGCAGGCCAGGATGCCGTTGGCTCTCTTGGCCACCTGGGCACACTGCTGGCTCATCTTCAGCTTACTAAAGAAAGAAAATTATGCTCACTGTATTTCTGAACTTGTGTTTGAGAGACCCTGTTCCTAAAGTGGGAGTTATTTCAGCCTTTTTATACTGGTAAATGAGAAGTGGTCGCTGGAATGGAAATACTGAAGTTCACAGCCTTTGCTGTAAAGCATCAGGGGACACATCTCATATTACTGGACACACATGTATACGGGTTTTTTTCTCAAGTCCAACAGACATTGAACATATTGTAAGTGTATTCCTAAGGTCAGACATTTAAGTGATGGTTCTATTTTGCAGTTATGCACTCATCCAGGTGGATGCTGAATGCCCACTAAGAGGCCAGCAAATGCACGATCAGGCTTCATATTTTTTTCCCATAGATATATAATTTCCTGATTTGTAACATAAAAAAGGATTAAATACCAAATGAGCTCATTTCATATGTACATAAATATAAAAGCTGTGCTCCAAGAAAGCACAATGACTGTAGTGGGCACTAGTTTCTTTGGCAAAAGTGAGGGGAAGAAAACAGAATATTTATCCAGAGTATATGCTTGTGTATTCCACCACAATATAAGTATGCTCTAAGAAGTGGAAGACAGGTTTCTTAAAATCTGGAAGCACCACAAAGCAAATGAATATTGAGCAGTCTGGTCCCAAAGCACCAGTTTATGCACGAGGTCTGTATCAGTGGTCATATTCCACAATATACATCTGTAAACATATTTTAGGTGTAAATAAAATAAAAAAACAAACAAGCTTTTGCTGCAAAATATTTGGAACATCCATATTCAATACTGACTTACAGAGAGAAATGGTTTGATAACTAAGTTGCCTGGACTTGGTACGGAGTGTTAAATTCATATCAAAGGATATGGGAATTTTGATTAGCAGAGCTGACAGTCCTTTGGATGTTATAACAACTGAAAAGATTTGTAACTGTTGGCTAAGAGACTTGAGAGAATATTCAGTTTTGAATGGCAAAAAATAAAAGCATCCTTATTTTCAGAATGAGTATAACTTATTACTATTTCTTAAAGAGTCTTCATATTTTGTTATGTGGCCTATAAGCATCTAAGTGAAAAATTACACACAGCATACAGCAAGGTTTCTTTTACTCAAAAGGTTTTAAACCAATCCAAATTTAGTAGGCTAAATGGATTCACTTCTAGAATACATGACAGCCTGAAGTAAGAAAAGAATTCAAAGGTGAAAAGGTTATCAACTGAAGAGAATTGTCCTGACACCAGCCTCCTGCAATCGTGAGCAGACAAATTGTGTGACTTTAAATTAAGTCCTTTTGGTAAATTTTCCATGCTAAACCAAAAAGGCTTTTTCAAAAGAATTCCTGCATTCCTGTCTTGTATTTGTCTCTTAAACAAAACTCTCTCATTTGAAAGAGAATGTTTTTTATAATAGCCTTTAGCTTTTTCCAGAAAAGAGGAGCCTGTCCATGTTTTGTTTCTGATTCTAATGTGCTTGTGCATAGGTGAGTGTGGAGGGGTATATCTATTTCTATGTGTCCAGACACACATATACTTTCTGTACATGCACAGAGAATACAGATGTCCACGCATGCATAAAACCAATACTGAAACAGTCTGGTTTGGAGGCTTTTGAACTACAGACACTTTAAGCAGTGTTTGTTAGGGTTAGGTCAGATTCTTTGACTTGCTCATTTTTAAACAGTAGTAATCTCCATTTACTTAGATGTATTTTACAAAGGCAATTGTGCTGCTGTCATGAAGCAAGTATTGTTTTCATCCATCAGCTTTAAACCATGTTTCAGATTTTCTTGCTGTTATGGATAAACATCAAAAAGAAGAAGGGAAAATAAGAACAAACCAAAACAAATCGCTCTTTCTCTTTGGCGTAGCTGCATTCATCTGGGAATTCCATGTGGTTTTATGGGCTTCCCACTTTACCATAGGCAAAGCCACTCTTGTGTGGCTTAATTTCTTCTTCTGGAAGAAGAGTGATTAAAATGGACAGAAGTATTAGTGGAATGTCACATCTGTGAGCAAACTGTGGATGATAAGGATGGAACTAGGGCACTGAGCAACTGAAGCTCTTCCCTCTCCATGTTGAAAGACTCTGAAGGTACAAGCTAAATGGGAGCAGGAACTCCATAAACCGTCAGGAGTCATTTCAAGCCTCGCGCTTGTCCATAATATGACTTGGATTTGTCTTACAAAGCCTTTTTGCATAGAGGAAGGTTATGAAAATGAAGGAGGACAACAAGTTCCCTGATTTCACAACCAGAATCAGGTGGATGCATCCACTGAGTGCCCCTGACAGGTAAAGAACACCATCACTGCTTGTAACTATGTGTCTTTAATAAAACTTAAATGGAAGTCCCACTCTAAGTATGAATATTTCCCAGCCTCTTTTCTAACCCTGAGACAATATCACATGTTGGCCTCACCCCTGCTACTCAAACTTCCTAGTGCTCAAAGCAATGCAGTGCATTTAAACCATCCATGGTCAATGGACCTTGCCCCACAGCAGCTCTCAGTCTGGGAGACTGGGAGTCTGGGAGTACAGGGCAGTTTGAGAGAGTGGCCAGAACTCCAGGCAGCCCTAAGCCAAGGACTACATAGAACAAGAGACTATGCTTCCTCACACTATCAGCTACTGCATTCACATGACTTAGTCCTCTAGTTGTCCCTTCTTGTCACACTGCTTATACTCAGTGATGCTGATTTTGCTTTTGCCTCAGTTTTCTCCTGTGCAACATGATAAGAATATTTATCACTGAATAAGTGTATGAGTACAACACCTAACAGTACCAGACAGTCGTTAAAATAAAGAGTAGGAAAAAGACTTAGACTAAATCAGATGTGACATTGAAAAGGTTTTTGCTTTTTTTCAAACAAAGCTAAGCCAGATTACAGAGTATTGCCTTAGGAAACAGGGAAAGAGGTGGGTGATATAGCAGAAGAAAATACACAGAGATTAAATAAAGTAAAAAAAAAAAAAAAAAAAGACAAGAAATCAATTAATGACTTGACAGAAATATGAGCATATTAAATATGAGGTCCTGAAGCTCTACAAAACCAAAAGGATTATGATCCTGAATTAATCATATGAGATAAAGTTTGAATTTCCATGCCTAAATTTCTCTGGTTTTGTATATTCAAAGTAAAGGTGCAAACATCTATGACTAGGGAACAGCTCTGCAGAAATGTTCAGGCAGAGGAAACCACAGGAGTTGGCAGTGTTCTGCGGCAATGTTCAGGGCCACCAGCAGGCTGCATGCAGGCCATGAGCTCCAGAGTAGGCATCACCCCTTGTGCTAGTTTGATGCAGGGTAGAATGTTTTGGTGAGAAGAACTGGATCATAGGCTGTGAAAGGAAAACAATGGTGATGTCTGCTTCCCTCAGAGTCTTGCTGAAGAAGAAAGGGAAAACATTAGATAACACTCCTGCCATTTTTGTCGCACTCTGCCTTGGGCTTCTGACTGAGCTGCATCTCCCTAACCTCACCTTCCACTCACCTTTGCTTCTTAACCTCTTGGCTGAACCTCTATTCTTCCTTAGGACTGGGGTAAGCTTGAGAGGGGCAGGGGGAAGGTGCAGGGGTGGTTGAGAGCCCCTCCTGGGGACTCAGGTTTCTGGGAGGGGAGTTGTGTTTCTGTATTACCTTTTACCTTGTCTATCTCTGTATATAACTGTATGTACTGTAAATATCTGCTTGTATATTGTGCCAGCTGTAAATAAATAGCTTAATTTATATTCCCAGAGCCAGCTGAGACTAGTCTGGGTGATTTCTAAAATGTGGGGGGGCAGGGAACACCCAAACCCTGCTGAGGTGGAGAGAAGGGAGCTGGAATTATTCATCTTGCGTAAGGGGCAGCTTTGGAGCAGCAGCTAGCCTATGCATCACAGAGCTGGGAGAAGATGAACTGCTTACTGCAGTACTGGGTGAGAGAATGAGGCAAGAGGCAGAAGCTCAAACAAAAGGGGTTATGCTTGGAAGTACTTAGAGCTGTGAGGTTGTTCAAGATCCATCCCTGGAAGTTTCTGAGATCCAGCTGGAAAAACCTCTGAGCAACCTGGTCTGATCTCATGGCAGACCTTGCTCTGAGCCTCTCAAAGTCCCTTCCATTGTGAACTACTCTGTGATCCTATAACCCTGCAAGTTCAAGCTGAATTTCTGGTGATCAAGTGTTTTCAGTGTTTATTTGCAATTGTCATAGAAGGGTAAAAATCACTGCAATAAAGACTCCAACTTTCTTAAATCAATAATTAAACCCCCATAGCTTTATTGAGGACAGTGGCTGTTGGTTGTTTGCTTTTACTGGACAACTTTCTTCCTCAATTTACTGTTGCATGTTATGTTCAAACCAGAAAAAATGTCAGAAAGACAGACAAACCAGATACTCAGCAGCTGCCCAACTCTAAGCTTATTTCTGTTGCACAGAAGCCAACCAAACCAGCAAGAGGGTAGTGCCAAAGATCATCAGAATAGTCAGCCAAAGAAAAAGCCTTAGGTCTAGCTGTTGCTACTGGGAAACCCTAGACAAATGCCTGGCAAAGAACTGTCTCTGGACTTACACATTGTTATTGTGGAGGAGCAAATGATGACACAGTTTCCTGCACAATATTTATACACTTGTGCCCTGGAGACTTGGCTTCGCACTCCAGTGGCTATAAAGAAAATCTGCTGCAGAAAAGGCATTTCTGTTGCCTAAGGTGTTCCAGGGGTTATTTGTACTTTTAATTTCTTTCTATTTTATATTAAATTGCTAGAATCCCATTAAGACCTTAAATCAACAGGAAGATGCCATCATTACAGAATTTGTCATCACTAGGGGCAAAGCAGAGAGCACTTACCAGAGAAGTAAAGGCATCAGAAAGGTGATATGAGGTGCTGCACTCAGATGGAGACAGTGCTGAGAATGAAGTCTACATCTTCTCATTCCCCTCTATATGAACTTCATCCATCCTACTCAGCTCATTCCCATTCAGGCAGATCATGATGCTTGTGTAATTGCAGCAAAAGCCTGTCTTTAAGGTGCACTAGCACACGTAGGCTCCTTACCTTATGGCTGCCTTCTGGGATAAAGATATATATCGCTGGTACAGTTTCAGTCCAACTCATAATTCCAAAGCCATTTCATATGCACACCTGTTACAAAGTCACCCAAGGATATTCCTCCTGGGGCATTGCCTAATTTTCTTTAAATCAGTGTAATTGTTACTGAACTACATAGGGCTTTTGGAAGTGTGATTTCACTGTGAAGGAGATTTAGACTATTTGGAATAAGCTAAAACATTTAGCATTATAGAGAAGAACAAATAAAACTCTGAGAGAAAGGAAAAGATGTATTAAAATGATAAGCACATAGAAAAGATGTTATAAATTATTTTGTGATTACGCTTAAAACTTAATGAGTGATTCCTGAAGTGTGCAGCAATGTTCTCCTTAGAGGTGAAGCTACTTTAACTGAAGTGCTGCTCTTCAGATCTTCTGAGTGCTGGAGTCATTTTGCTATTTCATAGAATCATAGAATCATAGGATCATAGAATCAACAAGGCTGGAAGAGACCTCCAAGATCAGTCCAAACTAGCACCCAGCCCTCTCCAAGCAACTAGACCATGGCACTAAGTGCCTCATTCAGTCTTTCCTCGAACACCTCCAGGGACAGTGACTCCACCACCTCCCTGGGCAGCCCATTCCAATGGCAAATCAATCTCACTGTGAAGAACTTCCTCCTAACATCCAGCCTATACCTCCCCTGGCACAACTTGAGACTGTGTCCCCTTGTTCTGTTGCTGGTTGCCTGGCAGAAGAGACCAACCCCCACCTGGCTACAGCCTCCCTTCAGGTAGTTGTAGACAGCAATGAGGTCCCCCCTGAGCCTCCTCCAGGCTGCACACCTCCAGCTTCCTCAGCCTCTCCTCATAGGACTGAGTTCCAGGCCTATCACCAGCTTCATCACCCTTCTCTGGACATGTTCCAGTATCTCAACATCTCTCTTGGATTGAGGATTCCAAAACTGGACACAGTACTTGAGATGTGGCCTGATCAGTGCTGAGAACAGGGGAAGAATAACCTCCCTTGTCCTACTGGCCACACTGTTCCTGATACAGGCCAGGATGCCATTGGCTCTCTTGGCCACCTGGGCACACTGCTGGCTCATCTTCAGCTACTATCTACCAATACCCCCAAGTCCCTTTCTGCCTGGCTGCTCTCCAGCCACTCCGTCCTCAGCCTGTAGCACTGCTTGGGGTTGTTGTGCCCAAAGTGCAGAACTCTGCACTTAGGCTTGTTCAATCTCATCCCATTGGCCTCTGCCCACCTATCCAGCCTGTCAAGGTCCCTCTGCAGGGCTCTCTTACCCTCCAACAGATCAACACCTGCTTCTAACTTGGTGTCATCTGCAAACTTACTGACACTGGACTCAACCCCCAGTCCAGATCATCAATAAAGATATTGAACAGGACTGGGCCCAGCACTGATCCTTGGGGAACACCACTAGTGACTGGTTGCCAACTGGATGTGGCACCATTCACCACCACACTCTTGGCCCAGCCCCCCAGCCACTTCTTGACCCATTTCAGAGTGAATCTGTCCAAGCCACGAGCTGCCAGCTTTGCCAGGAGCTTGTTGTGGCAGACAGTTTTTTTTTTTCTAACTCATAAATAATACAGGTAACATGATAACTGAGGTTGAGATC
Organism: Pogoniulus pusillus; assembly: GCF_015220805.1. Taxonomy (NCBI): domain Eukaryota; kingdom Metazoa; phylum Chordata; class Aves; order Piciformes; family Lybiidae; genus Pogoniulus; species Pogoniulus pusillus. The sequence continues at coordinate 31,999,915 of NC_087270.1, forward strand.
CTGCTATACAAATCTCTAGGCATTGCCATACTAGGAAACAGTTCATCTGAGAAAAAATTACAAACCAACCAGCCCATAAAGGCTAAAGACTGAAAAATGAAAGATGCAATAAGTTATTTTCATGGGCAATCATACAATCATAGAATCAACCAGGTTGGAAGAGACCTCCAAGATCATCCAGTCCAACCTAGCACCCAGCTTTAGCCAATCAACTAGACCATGGCACTAAGTGCCTCATCCAGTCTTTTCTTGAAGACCTCCAGGGACGGTGCCTCCACCACCTCCCTGGGCAGCCCATTCCAATGGGAAATCACTCTCTCTGTGAAGAACTTCCTCCTAATATCCAGCCTATACCTACCCTGGCCAATCTATCAAGCTAGCCATTTTCATATTTCAGTCTCTGATTAAACCACACTGTGTACCAAAGAACAGGAGATAATTCTGAATGTAGAAGAATAATGTATGTGAGATGAAGTAGATTCTGATCTCTTATACAGATGTAGCAAAGTAAAGCAATTGGGAATAAATGCAATTTATACTAGTGTTCTAGGATACATCCTCAGATTTGCAATTACAGAAACATACTAAGAAGCCAGAATGGCTTTAGTGGGATCAGATTATCAGGGGAAAATCTTGTCACTGGTAACAATTTACCCATTTCTACCAAAGATCTGTCAACTTGACATATAGAATCATAGAATCATAGAATCAACCAGGTTGGAAGAGACCTCCAAGATCATCCAGTCCAACCTATCACCCAGGCCTAACCCATCAACTAGACCATGGCACTAAGTGCCTCATCCAGTCTTTTCTTGAAGACCCCCAGGGACGGTGCCTCCACCACCTCCCTGGGCAGCCCATTCCAATGGGAAATCACTCTCTCTGTGAAGAACTTCTTCCTAATATCCAGCCTACCCCTACCCCGGCACAACTTGAGACTGTGTCCCCTTGTTCTATTGCTGGTTGCCTGGGAGAAGAGGCCACCCCCCACCTGGCTACAATGCCCCGTCAGGTAGTATATTAGATGTCTACTTCTTACTCTGGTCTAGTACAACCTGACATGTTCACAGGTAGTGGGATGGCAGAGTGCCAATACCAGTACTTAATTTTAAAGCAGAGAGCTATTTCACTCAGCTCTTATTTAAAGTGCATGAAAACTGATATTATGCTGTGAGTAAATGACAACAGAACAGAGGCCAATGGAATACTCTTGAATGAGGTGGAAATGTTTTCTTGGTGTTTGCCATGAGTTTTGTCCTAGTGTCAGAGTGGCTTCCATGCAGACTTCTTGCAGAGTCAAACAGAAATGATGTTTCTACTGTAGCTTTTTCTCAGTCTGTAGCAGTTTATCAGCATGACACCAATCTCTGAAATGCCCAGCTGTTGTTCTTCTCTGAAAACACAATACAGCTAAGATCAACAGTGCTGCCTTACAGAGAAAGGACAAAAGGATAAACACAGGTTCTAAAATGCCAATCACTCATTCTGAAAAATTTCATTTCTAGAAAGGGAAGTTCACAGACAGGAGAAGAAAATAGAGAAGAAACCCTTTCTCTGTCTTGGAACAACTGACACCTTCAGGTTTATTTGCTACAGGAAAAGAGCTGCTATCTCAAAAGTTCAGCACAAATGAGACTGTTGGGGTTCGGAGGCTGGCGAGAGGCAAGATCGGGGTACTGACGACTCGAGACAGCAGCTTCTAGGCATCAGTACATCAGTACAATTTATTAAGGCGATACAGCGGCTTATATAGTGCCTCAGAGGAGGTGTGCACAACCAGCCTGGGGCTGGCAGAAGTGGACAGTACAGATTGGCCCCAAGCCACGTGCAGGGTGCAGATAGGTTACCCTTATCAAAACAATCCGTGGCCCCACCTCAGGGGGGCTGGCAGGGTCAGCCCCCTAGAGCTGTATCCGCCCCAGTGGCTGGCAAATTCCATCCCCTATCAGGTGTGCGTGGGTTGCTCAGCCTAAAAGCTTCCTTGGGGCCTGCTGGACTCCAAGGACGTTTCCCATCATGTTTACAGCTCATGCTCCGCTGTGGGAGAAATTCTCCCACAATAGACCATAAAATATCTCTCTGTGCAGAATGCCAGTGGCTATTCTGTTAAACTTATTTTCTTCAAAGTTCTTGATTAAATAAATAGACCCCAGTTGAAGAGGTGTTATTCCTCCATTGAGAACTGAAGGGATTAGAATACACATGAATGCGGTCACGGGAGGAGGTGGGAGGATTGGGGTACTGACGAGAGGACTCGATACAAGCTAGCTGCAAGCAGTAGGCTTTATTGAGACAATACAGCAGCTTATATGCTACTTGGAAGAGGTGTGCACAACTAACTTAGTTTGAGATTGGTACAAGTGGAAAGTATAGATTGGCTCAAAGGTATGTGTAAGGTACAGATAGGTCAGTTTACATCAACAACCTGTAGGAGCCCATCCCCTGCAGCTGGTGGGCTCAGCCTCTTGCAGCTGCATGTGGGGGTGACACCCAGCACCTGGTATTCTGAAGCCAAGATGGACTCAAGGACACTTTGCAGCATGGGTTCTCATGTTTATCAGCTCATGTCAAGAAAATTCTCCCATGTATGAACAAGCCTGTTGTGCTGGGGGAAGTATAGGCTGGATGTCAGGAGAAAGTTCTTCCCAGAGAGTGATTTGCCATTGGAATGGGCTGCCCAGGGAGGTGGTGGAGTCACTATCCCTGGAGATGTTCAAGGAAAGGTTGTCTGAGACACTTACTGCCATGGTCTAGTTGCTTGGAGAGGGCTGGGTGCTAGGTTGGACTTGGAGATCTTGGAGGTCTCTTCCAACCTGGCTGATTCTATGATTCTATTCTACGATTCAGTTTTCTTATAGAAGTGCTTCTTTCAGATTCTGAGGGCAGACTTTACTCACAGGTTATTCTTCGTCTACTAACATTTCTACTACCATACGAGTCTGAATATTCTTATAACCTAGAATAATAATATTAGATTTTTTTTCTTTTGCCAATAAAACCTTCTTTGTATCCTCAATAAGTGAAATTCCAGGGTAATTTTAAAGGATTAACATAAATGAAAAGATTTAGAGGTTCTGTTTTTCATGTGGGAAAAAAATGGGAAAATAATGGAAGATTTCATATATATCTATACATAGTTTGTTTATAAAATTATCAAAATTACTTTCCATGTATTAAGTTGCAGATTCTGGTGCTCTTAAGGAATCAGCAAGAATAAGACTGTTCATGTTTGTGGGTTAGTTTGTGGAACAATAGCCAGAAAAACGGCTACAATTCAGCTCAGGAATGATGCCTTTGAAACAAAATCTATGGTGTAGAAATGAATAACTATTAGAGCATACAGCTGCCAACTCTGGAATTTAACATTCCACATTTCACTTAACCATAAAAAATGAAGAGGACCCATGTTCAAAGGCAAATGTAGTAAAACATTACATTAATTTTATAGCATGCACATTATAGGTCAAGCATATCTAAAAGTTCCCAAAGCAAACTGCAACAATGTCACTGAAAAATATTTAACATGGAATAATGTAAGCAAAACACAATAATAAAAGAAAGACACTTCTACTGTCTCTCTCTTCTTTCTCTGCATTATACTTTTAATAATAGATGAGGTAGTTTGGGACATATATCAAAATCATCCTTTGCTTTTTCTGGACTTAGTTCTAATGATTTAACTCACTACTGGTGAAAATGTAACTCATAATAAGGATTCATTCAGTTCACTGCTAGTGAGCTACTATTTAATAAGAGCATTCCTATTTCACCATAATATTAACATACTTTGCATTAAAAGAAAAAGAGAAAAGAAGAAGAGAAGAGAAGAGAAGAGAAGAGAAGAGAAGAGAAGAGAAGAGAAGAGAAGAGAAGAGAAGAGAAGAGAAGAGAAGAGAAGAGAAGAGAAGAGAAGAGAAGAGAAGAGAAGAGAAGAGAAGAGAAGAGAAGAGAAGAGAAAAGAGAAGGGAAGAGAAAAGAGAAGGGAAGAGAAAAGAGAAGAGAAGGGAAGGGAAGGGAAGGGAAGGGAAGGGAAGGGAAGGGAAGGGAAGGGAAGGGAAGGGAAGGGAAGGGAAGGGAAGGGAAGGGAAGGGAAGGGAAGGGAAGGGAAGGGAAGGGAAGGGAAGGGAAGGGAAGGGAAGGGAAGGGAAGGGAAGGGAAGGGAAGGGAAGGGAAGGGAAGGGAAGAGAGCAAATACTGGTCACAAGTTCATGAAGGGAAGAAGACAAATGTCTTTATGAAAGTCATCATATGAGCATAAAAAAAATAGTTCCCAAGATGTCATAATTTCTGAGTAACATTCCTGTTCAAGAAACCTAGAAGCATCCATTTCTGTCATGAGTGTCTTCAGCTGGCTTCCTTTCTTATTATAATATTAATAAAATACAGTTCCTATGGTAGAGGATCCCAGAGTTCATTTAGGAGATAATGACAGACAGTTTTAGAGGTACTAGATTATCAAATGCACCAGAAAACTCAACATAAGCAGTAGATACCAGATGAGCTAAGCACACAGCCTTGTTATGCCTCACTTTCTTCCTGTGAAATCATAGAAACCATAGAATCATAGAAACATAGAATCAGGCAGGGTTGGAAAGGACCACAAGGATCATCTAGTTCCAACTCCCCTGCCATGGGCAGAGACAACCTACCCTAGATCAGGCTGGCCAGATCCCCATCCAGCCTGGCCTGCTTTGATTCTTTATAGACATAATTATTCATGGGCCATAGCTGCCAGTAGAAACTCAAACCTAATCAAATACTCTGAAGTAATCCAAATTTGTCCAAAAGATGAAAGAACAAAGTCAGGCCTGAATAAAAGCTTGAAGAATTGTTTGGCTCCTTTGTGGAGAGAGGTACAAATCTGATGCCTGAAACACCTGAGATGTTCATTGAGGAGAAAGAAAAAAAGAAACAAAGAAATGGAAAACATAGGGAGAACTACCATTTGTAGTTTGTATTACCTTTCTCTGGTGAAAAGGTATAAATCAGTTGACAGCAAATTCTAAACACTGCTGGCAGTGAGAAAAGTGTTCATGGATAGAATGCAAAAAGGAAGACGAAGACTAAGAGAAAGAGGGTAGAAAAGTAAAGAAGTTTATGTAGTCAAGGAATGTATTTAAAGTCAGTTAGTATATTTCAGAAGTATTCTCCTAGCTCCCACATGATTGTCCCATGCAAAAGATCTCAGTATCTCTCAGGTTTTATTCCTTCACTATTCTTTTAGATTATACTGTGCAGAGAGATCACCTAAGTTACAGTCAGATTAATGAGTAAAAAGGCAGAGTAAAGTGCACAAATGTGTAATAGAAATCAAGAGACCTAAGCAGCTGCTAGGAATTTGAAGCCTGGTTCTATCATCACTTAGTAGGTGGGATTCAGATAGCAATCACTGGAACATAGCAAGATTTCAGAAAGGCTCAGAATTTATGAGGCTCCCCACTTATGCACAATTGAAAGACTGGGAAAGTAGAGCCTGGATTCCAAGATCTGTGATAGAAATCATGCAAAACTCAGTGGGTTTGGAACTTGTGAGCAACACAGATATTTAAACTGTCATTTTGTAATTTATCATCTCAAGAAGACATGCATGCATGGAGATTATGTTACAGAAATTGACACCTATTTGCATTGATGGTTCTTGGCCTTCAGCCTTTGGTATGACACAGAGGGTGGGAATTAATGCATCACATTGATTCATTTGCAGGGATTTTTCTGGTTTTGGTTTTAATTAGACATGCCATCAAAAGCTGGTGTGAAGGTCTCGAGAATGACAGAGCATGCTTTGTCATGTTAGCACTTCAGTTATCACTCAAGGAGTAGCATTATGAGTAAGCCATAACATAAAGGGCATGCTCAGAAAGACCTCTCAGCAATACACAGCACAAATGGCACTGGTATAAATAAAGTATGGAAACAAAGCAAAGGCTCATGCTTCAGGGCATAGATCAAGAAAGACTTTGCACTCAGACTAAAGGGATTTATTTTTTTTCACTCAGTGCATGTGCATTGCCTAGCACAATGGAATCACAGAGTTCCTGCCGAAGTATCACAGTATCACAGTATCACAGTATCACCAAGGTTGGAAGAGACCTCACAGATCATCAAGTCCAACCCTTTACCACAGTGCCCAAGGCTAGACCATGGCACCAAGTGCCACATCCAACCTTGCCTTGAACTGCCCCAGGGACGACGACTCCACCACCTCCCCAGGCAGCCCATTCCAGTGCCTAATGACTCTCTCAGTGAAGAACTTTCTCCTCACCTCGAGCCGAAATTTCCCCTGGCGCAGCCTGAGGCTGTGTCCTCTTGTTCTGGAGCTGGCCACCTGAGAGAAGAGAGCAACCTCCTCCTGGCCACAACCACCCTTCAGGTAGTTGTAGACAGCAATAAGGTCACCCCTGAGCCTCCTCTTCTCCAGGCTAAACAACCCCAGCTCCCTAAGCCTCTCCTCGTAGGGCTTGTGCTCGAGGCCTCTCACCAGCCTCGTCGCCCTTCTCTGGACACGCTCAAGCATCTCAGTGTCCTTCCTAAACTGGGGGGCCCAGAACTGAACGCAGTACTCAAGGTGTGGTCTGACCAGTGCAGAGTACAGGGGCAGAATGACCTCCCTGCTCCTGCTGACCACACCACTCCTGATGCAGGCCAGGATGCCACTGGCTCTCTTGGCCACCTGGGCACACTGCTGGCTCATGTTCAGGCGGGTATCAATCAGTACCCCCAGATCCCTCTCTGTCTGGCTGCTCTCCAGCCACTCCGACCCCAGCCTGTATCTCTGCATGGGGTTGTTGTGGCCAAAGTGCAGCACCCTGCACTTGGAGCTATTGAACCCCATCCCATTGGCCTCTGCCCATCTGTACAGGCGGTCAAGGTCCCGCTGCAGAGCCCTTCTGCCCTCCAGCTCAGTCACATCTGCCCCCAGCTTAGTGTCATCTGCAAACTTGCTGATGACTGACTCGATGCCCTCATCCAGATCATCTATGAAGATGTTAAAGAGGATGGGGCCCAGCACTGATCCCTGAGGGACACCACTAGTGACTGGCCGCCAGCTGGATGTGGCACCATTCACCACCACTCTCTGGGTCCGGCCCTCCAGCCAGTTCCTAACCCAGCACAGAGTGTTACCATCCAAGCAGCGGGCTGACAGCTTAGCCAGCAGTTTGCTGTGGGGGACAGTGTCAAAGGCCTTGCTGAAGTCCAGATAGACCACATCCACAGGCCTCCCCACATCCACCAAGTACTACACTGCTGTAGGAACAACTACAAAAGTGGTCGTAATTACAACAATAGTTCTTTTTAACGAGGGTGTAAAGACATCCTTCCTTATATGTGGGGAGGCTCAAATGATGATTTTTGCACTGTTTTCTGAAATGTTGGCCACTATAAAATGCCTCTAGCATCATCCTCAAGTTCAATTTCCCAGTTGTCTACACAAGCTACATTTACACTAAGAAGTTTCAATTGAAGCACATCTATTAAGCCTTTAGTGCTGAAAGTGGAATAACTCCATTACACACACTTCAGGACCCTGATTTTAAACTAGCTGTGATTTTGTCCTGTAGATTTCAGCCCATTATCACTTGCTGTATGTCAGGTGCAATGTCAAACATCACCCCTCAGTTTAAGTCGACTAAAAACGCATTGATTTCCTGTGACACAAGGCCATTCCATGATGCAATCCAAGAGGTATTTGGAGGGGTTAACTGAATCATTAGCTTCAGAAACATGTTCCTGACCTGAAGCAAATTGTTGTTGGAGACACACTAGTCTTGGTCTCAGAGTGCATGCCAAAGTACCACTGAAGTTCTCCATCTGGAATGCCGGAAGGAAAAACCTAACTAGCCCCAGGTGTCACAAAAGCTTTTCAGCATACCCTCTGAAGCCACCAGGAAAACTTGCACCCCAGTGCCTCACCACATGGAGTAACCTGAAATGTAACACAGCTGTGAGTGTATTCCAGTGCCAGATGTTTCTTCAAAAGCTGTGTGGCAGAGACACTGCACAATGCTCTCTCATTCGTAGTGTCCCCATATTTGTACACTAGCAAGAAAATGCTCCTGAGAGGAAAGCTTCTCTATACTGCACAGAAATCCCATATGAATCTCTCACTAGTGAGGATTAAGTATCAAATCTGACTCCTCAAAAGATGTCAGTTCCTCAATGACAAGTGGGGAAAGGCCTATGAAGACAATCATATCATTATTTCACTTCACATCACTTCTCAGTCTTTCTCAAATCTTGTGCTGTCCTGACTTGAGGTCGCTTTTCTGGTATTGGAAGTTGAGTGCCAAGACTAAGTTTCCCAGACAAGCCAGGTCTGTCTAGCAGCAAGGCACACCAGAGTTCAGGATAACAACAATACAGTTTGATGCCAATCAGAAATGTGCACATGCATGTAACCTAAGTCATCAACTCTCTTGCCAACTCCTGTAAGCAGCTACGTCCAGTGTATGCTCAGACATGCTGGGCTGCCAAGGCCAGCCCAGGCAGAAATGCTATTTCTGAACACACAATGGATTCTTTATGCAAGAAAACAAAAGCACACAGGTAGCAATTATTCTAGTGAGAATGGGTTTGACTTAGGAGGAAACCACACATTATACTACTTTCAAAGATTCAGCCTACCAGTACTTTCTTGCATTTTTACTGATGTCTGAGAAAAACTGAAAAGCTATGGACACTTTCCAAGCATCTGTGGTGGTGATGGAGAATTACCTTACAAAGAATTGTTTATGGAAGGACAAGTGCTTTATAACTGCTTGTATAGTATGTCACTGTAAAGTCCCATTTCTCTCCACCTATGGCTGCTTGAGAGATGCATTCAAGTATACCTGTATTGAAGCTGATCCATTGATAAATGCTACTTTGCTAAGGAAACAGACATTCATACTGTCTTATATACCTTTTGGACAGATGATGGATACTGAGTCTTGGCAATGCTCTTCCTTGGAAGAAGGTTTAATATGAAAATATCAGAGGAGAGAAAATTTGTTGTGACAATCAATAGTGTTGGATTTTTCTGAGGATAAAAGGTGTAAGTCAACAATATGTCCATCACTACTTCCACGTTAGTTTGGCCCTTCCGAAAACATGATCTATATGCACATCATGGAACAAAGGATTTATGAACTTTGCAGCAGGCAAAAAACATATGTATTTGAGCAGCTCATTCAACAGACACATCAAAACTAGATGCTTCTTTCCAGCTGTCCTTTCTGTCTTACATACCTGAGGAAAACACACAACCTCTGTCCCACTGAAGTAAGCTTGGATTTAAATTAGGCACATGATTTATTTTTCTTCATGGTAAATAATGTTTCTGCAGATTTTATTTTACAGAGACATGTAATATCTCTGTATTTACTATACTATAGTGTATGTTTATATATGCATACACAGGTATGCAAACACAAGATTTGAGTATCAGCAGACACATTTTTTAACCTAAAGGATTTGCACAAAGGTCAGTCCAGCCCTCTGCTCGCTAGGGTTTCCACAGAGCACCTTCAGACACTTTGATCTCCAAGTCTTACTTCTAAAATGAATACATAACCAAGTTAGGCACAGTGAGCAGAAGCATGAGTTAAACAAACAGGGGTGGACACAAAAGGTCGTTGCTCAGGTTTGGGACATTTGATTGCATGACTACTTGTAGACCGAGGTGAAAAGTGCAACCGGCATCGTAGAATGAACAGAGTGTGTAAACAAGCATGAAAGAGAGATTAACTCTCACTATCGAGAAACGTCTGTGCTCTTGAAATCAATGGGTGATTCATGACAACAAGAAAATGGCAAATATTGAGACAAAAGACTCCAGGCTGTGCTTTGTATTCAATCAGCTCTTAATATCAGGTAAACTTGTTGCAGGCACGCAAATTACTCATGTGGTAGGCTGTGATTTCATTAAAGTAAGAAGAAGCGTTGATGTAGAGAGAGTAAATATGAGCAGCAGACTGTCTTGTAATTGATCCCCCTTTAATCCTCCTCAGTTGATGACAAATTGCCATTTACAGAATGCTTTTTGAGAATTTAAGCCTTTCAGATAACAAATACCCACGGAGTAGGGAACTGCAGCAAAAGGGCCATATTCCCATTAACTAACCAACCTAAGTAAGCAAATAGAAAGCAAAACACTTTCAAACAACAGGAACATTTTTATTTTCCCCTGTAGTATGTCTGCTGTGATCTATATGAAACTAAAGTTTCTCTTTGCATGGATGTTGCTGCAACGTTCATACATTACACTGGCCTACAATAAGAAAGATAATGTTTCCTGTTAAAGTTCTGATTTTTGCTACATATACAAAAGTTCCATAAAATCAAGTCAATGTAGGGCTGAAGTAGAAGCTCACTGTATGGAGAGGCATCCTGTTAGTAGTGATAGTAATAGGTATCCATCAAACTTCAAGGTTTCTGTTAGAGGTAGTAAATTTTATTAACCATCAAGTTTAAAAAGTGCTACTCTAATGTGCAAATCTTGCTTTAAATACACCACCATGGCTAAAATGGTGCTGGTATGTCTAAGTGATCCCATAAGGCCTTCAACATGTGCTTGTTGTACTTCAGATTCAGTTTGTATCAGCACTTTTTTGACAGTCTGAAATGGCAAAATCCCAACTTACTCAGCCTGTCCTCACAAGGCAGATGTTCCAAGCCTCTGATCATCTCCATAGCCTTACTCTGAACACTCCCCAACAGGTTTGTGTCTTTCTTTACTATGTTACTAGGCAAAGGACATGTGAAGGAGCATATAATGAAGTGCCAGTACTCAAATTTGTGTCTTTGTTTTTAATTACTCATATTTATGTAGTCACAAGTTTCAAGTTCAGTCTAAGCCAGACATTATATCTGTATCTTGTGCATTTTTAGTCATGAAAAGCAGCTGACCAGACCCTCAGGGGATATTGTGTAGCAGAAGGAGTTAACTGGCCAACCTCTCAGCCATCAACTTGGAAGCAAATGTAGTGCAGAGCTCTGGACAACAGAAGTTGCAGCTCACCATACTTCCTCATAAGAATCTCTAGTCAGAACAGTCTTGTTCTTGGTAGAGCCCTGATCAAGTCTAATTCAAGCTACGATGGAACTCTATGTTAAGTTTAGGCATACAAATTCCTGGTTCTCAATTCCACTGCACTTGTCTGGAGATAGTCCTTTCCTGAGTAAAATGCTTGGCTAGGTCCTGCAACCTGAAAAGTATGAGTGTCATAGCCACATAACTGGCTGCTAGGAAGCACCTCATGCAGTGGGACATGGGAGAACTTGGAGATTAATATGGAGTAAATCACTTGTTCTCTAGAGAACTGGGAACACAAAGACTAAAAGTTACTCTTTTCTAGTCTGTTCCTGAAGAAGAGAATCACACAGAATCACAGAATGTTAGAGGATGGAAGGGAGCCCAAAAGATCACCCAGTCCAACTCCCCTGCCAGAGCAGGATCACTTACAGTAGATCACAGAGGAATGCATGCAGGTAGGTTTTGAGTATCTCCAGAGAAGGAGACTCCAATAACCCCCTTGAGCAGCTATGCACTGTCTTGTACATGGAACTAGGGGTAAAACCATAAATAATCCTTTCTCTACATAATTTGAGGAACTTTGTGTAAATGTCTTCTTGGCAACTACTGCACTCAGATTTTCTCTGGCTTTTTGGACTGATTGGAATCAGTAGATATACTGTAAGTACAATCCTGTGTTTGTGTCATCCAAAAGAAATAAACAGCTCCTGGATCCCTGGATGAGACCCAGGGCTCTTAAAGCCAATCTGATGTAAGCCTATGCAGCACAACTATCTGAGAAGAATTCAAAGACAGCATTGTAAAAAGGTTAATAAAACAGAACTTTCTCCTCCTTTTCTTATTAAGAATGCTCTAGATATCAGTGAATTTTCTTCAGAACTCTGAGGTAGAGTCTGCCCTTTCCATTTTGGTTTACTGCCAGAGTAACCACATTAATTGCTTTGCTACCAATGTAATGCAAAGTGATTGCTCCAGTTGTTGAAGCTAAAATATACCGGGGTTTGTGACATAATTGCTTTCCATTATCCTAGTTTACTAAGCAAGACAAAGGATGACAGTTGTGATCTTGCTGCCCTTCATTTTTGAAGGGTTAAAAGTATACCATCTCTTTAAGGATATTCCTACCCTGGTCATCACCCTATAGGCAATAAGAATAGATAAGACAGAATAGAAGGAGGTGAATATCCTTTACTCTTCTCATTGAAGTTGGATTTCTTGTAGATGAATTTTAAAAAGTGGTCTGGTCAGAAGACAGCAAATGAAAGAGAGGGTTCTATAAAATACAGAGTAGGATGTTTTTCTACTGTAGTAGAATTTGGATTATTTTGTCATACTTATACTACAGTGACCTTGTATTTCTTACTTTGAAAAGGGTTTTACCAGAGCATGACTGTAGCATGCTAAAGTGGAATAATCACAATCTGTAATAAAGGCAAAGCAGAAGAGAACCGAGATGGACAAATGCTAGAAGTGAAGCAGTTGTGTTTACAGCTTCTGCAAAGACAACAGAAGGGGCAAAAAATGCACAGTTTCAAAGAAATTGGTTTGGGAGCTAAAATGTTGTTCAGCTAAAGGAGATGGGAAGAACATTACTGCTAATCTGAGGCTGAGGGTCAAATGAGGAAAAAGCACAGAAGTTTGGAAAGAAAATCTATAAGCAACGTCACCTCACTGAGACCACATAAAACACCTGGTTGATTCTCTGGTTGATTCTATAACTTCTGTATGTGTGAATTTACAGTGACTGTTAAGCATGTCTAAATATGTAGTTAGTAAAAATACCTTCGTAATAGCGCTTACAATCTAAATGAACAAAATGCAGAGGGTAAGGGAAGATTGTCTCAATAGCTTTGGATTAAAAAAAGAGAGATAAGGCTTTTCCAGTTACAAAGGACATGATCTGCTACATTTAATAAGTGATCCTTGGATTTCTGAGTCTTAGAGCCATGTAAAGTACTAATAGCGATAAATGCTATGTAATGAAACCTCCTTATTCCCATCAGTACATGTAGGAACTGTGCTGATAAATTTGATCTCTTTCCCATTTGGCAGCTAAGGTTAGAAAGGTAGAAATGAGCAGATCCCAAGGTCACTCAAAACATCAAAACCAGTAATCAGATCTAAAAAAAAACTGTTGCTATCAATCTGAGAACAGAGATATGAACTATCCGACCACCATGCGTGCTTATCATCATTTGAGACTTTCCTGTCTCAAGAATTACCTTCCTTCTGAATCTGTTGGTTTACATTTAGTTTGAAATCTATTACGCTGAGATAACTTCCTTTAGATTTGCTCTCTAGGTAAAAAAATACTATATTTAAAGAGATTATGTTTGGAATGTGAGCATAGCAGTTGCATTTTATTTATTGGATTGAATACTCTTCAACACAGATCATTTGCCATTACAAAAACCAGAATAAAAGCTCCATCTTTCTCTAAACAGGCTTTAACAAATCTCTTTTTATTTCTCTCTATATGAGAGAATATAATTTCCATATCTTTTAGATTGTTTGTTTACTCTTTTTTTACACTCTGATGGCAGAACTAATCTTCTTCACATAAAGTATTACAACTTCTTTAAACTCTCTTCATGGGCCAGCAGTGATAAGCCCAACAGTGTAATCTTTGCATTATGAATACTATAGGTCAATGCTTGAAAAAGTTCCCATTGGACTGTTGAACAAATAATCATGAAAATGCTTCAATTTTAGGACTTTCAAAGGCTTCTCTGTATGAAAACAAAATCTGAGACCTAATTTGACCTGTCAGAGCCCTTTTAGTGCATGGAAATTACACGCTATAACCAGTTTTGACATCATATTTAGAACTATGGTGTCACTCTTTTGTGTGTCCTTCACCTTGGTGTTAATTCTAAGTACTGCAAACAAGGCAGATATTTTTCTAGAACCCAAAGAGTGTAACATTAATGTACTTACAAGCAAATTTAGAAAGGATGAAAACAAGAAAGATCCTTGGAAGACTTAAAGAAATAACCATCTATTTTCTCAAAATAGGTCTGGATGGGTTAACTTTAGAGGGAGTCCCTTGTGGAAAATGTATACTATTAGCATAGCAGCTGTACTTTACGATACCATTAAGATTAATTTTTCAAACCTAAGAGAGGTAAAATACCTAAGAGTCGCTGCTTAGAAAATAATCTTGAGTCAGGACATCATTGGTGGTTTTGGTGGTGTGTTTTTTTTACTGGTTTCCTAAACAGAGATGGACATAGCATAATTAAGTGCACTCTAAGGCAGACTAATTTTTTTTTGTTGACACATTGGTGGGCAATGACTGTTTTGGAATATGTCATTTCATCCCCGTTTGCATCAGGAATTTGGCCTGTCCAGTGTATCAACAGCAGAATGCTTGGGCCAGAGAACAGTATTACCATGAGCTCTCCCTTTGCAGATAGCAGGAAGGGTCTAGAGAGGTCATTTTCCAACATGTAGACAAGTGCACCTTGGCCAAAGGATTGTGAGATGATGGAGGCTGTGGATGCCCCCGCCCTGGAAGTTAAGGCCAGATTGGATGAGGCCTCAAGTAACCTAGTCTGGTGGAAGGCAGCCCTGCCAATGACAGGAGAGCTGGAACTAGATGATCTTCAAGGTCCTCTCCAACTCAAAGCCTGCTATAACTCTACAAAAAGTTATGTAAGAAAATGGACAGGTAAATCTTTCATCTCTAGAACTTTTTATGAGAATGAATTAAATTGAAAGACTTGGAGAAGAGGATTCTCAGGGGTGACCTTATTGCTGTCTACAACTACCTGAGGGGTGGTTGTGGCCAGGAGGAGGTTGCTCTCTTCTCTCAGGTGGCCAGCACCAGAACAAGAGGACACAGCCTCAGGCTCCGCCAGGGGAGATTTAGGCTGGAGGTGAGGAGAAATTTCTTCACTGAGAGAGTCATTGGACACTGGAATGGGCTGCCCAGGGAGGTGGTGGAGTCGCCGTCCCTGGGGCTGTTCAAGGCAAGATTGGACGTGGCACTTGGTGCCATGGTCTAGCCTTGAGCTCTGTGGTAGAGGGTTGGACTTGATGCTCTGTGAAGTCTCTTCCAACCCTGATGATACTGTGATACTGTGATACTGTGACTTAGTACCTTACTGAAGGACTTACTAACTTTGATGTCCTCATTATTCCTCTTTTTCTTCCATTCTCCAGCGTGTTACAATTATTCTCTGGCAATATCTCCCTTCTACTACCTGTGTCTCATTCTAGACAAAATCCTTGGTAGAGAACACAACCCTGCACTGGGCACAGTTGTTGCTCTTACACAAAAAAAAGGGAGTGCTAAACATATCAAGAACTGCAGTCATAAAATTCAGCCTACTAGACAGGAGGTCATCTAGCTCAGAAAGCAGGAGAAAAGGTCATGACTGTCATCTGGAAGTCACAGACACAAAATATGTCTTGGGCTCTGATAGCTTAGCAAGCTCTGTCTCAGAAAATGATTCTGGGAATATTCTTGCCTAGATTTCACCTAGCTGGTGAAAAATGGTGCGTGCATTTTCCTCACCTGGGCAGACTGAATGTTCACTTGCCTCTTCCTAGCACTGTAGCAACCAGTTGAAGGCTATGGGGGGGGGAATTTTTCTTTTCCTGTTCTGACAATTCTATTTTGTATAAAAATGCTGGATTCAGGTATCTTGTCTCCTAAAATAATGCTGTGTTACTAGCTATAGATTAGTAACAGATGTGGTAAATGAGTCAGTTCCATTTATCAAGGAACAAATGACCATTTGCTTGGCCAAAGAAAGAAACTAAACCCATACTAGTGAATATGATCTGCCATAAAACCTGCTTAGACCTTGAGGTATGGCACAACATGACTTGTATCCACATAACTAAACTCTCTTACTCCAGAAGCAGAGTGGTCGGGTTCAAACCATCTAACTAGTAATATCGCTCTGCATCACTATGGTATCACCAAGAAACTGCTAGAGAGCACCCACACCAAAACCAGATTTAATCCTGCAGGGGATCACAGGACTAACTGGTAAAAAGCAGGACAAAAAAAAATCTTCTTTTATACATAGGGACACAGTCTCAAGTTGTGTCAGGGGAAATATAGGCTGGATGTTAGGAGAAAGTTCTTCAGAGAGAGAGTGATTTCCCATTGGAATGGGCTCCCAGGGAGGTGGTGGAGGCACCCTCCCTGGAGGTGTTCAAGAAAAGCTTGTATGAGGCACTTAGTGCCATGGTCTAGTTGACTGGCTAGGGCTGGGTGCTAGGTTGGACTTGATGATCTTGGAGGTCTCTTCCAAACTAGTTGATTCTATGATTCAAAGAGGTTACATGACCTATAAATCTCCAAATAGCATAAGCATCAATTAAGAGACTTAATTGCATCGGGGCATGCCTACAGGCCTAAGCATAAGTAACAAGACAACCAGTGCATTCCATGCTGGAGGCTTAGAACACAGACAACACTGAAGGGTAGGTAACACTTAAACAGCACTTTAAAGCTTTCATTAATTTTGTTAGATGTCTCTCACTACCCTGATTATAGTAAAGCCATTCAAATACAGCCCAGTTATAACAAATAAAAGGTTGCTGCCCTCAATTTGTGGTAAGATTGCTACCATTTTTCAGTTGTGAGATTTATCCTTTCATTTACAAAAGAAAAGGGAAAAAATAAAATAACCAAACCCCTAGCATAAGTACATCTGATTTACAATGTTATATTATTATCTGTCTCTGGCAAACAGGGAAAGGACATTGTTTTAGAAAGCTGAACAGTTTGTTCCAAATAATTCACAGTTTTTACATAGATCTTCAATAGCACAGGTTTGGATTCAGATGCAATAGAAAGTTTTCACATTCTTGAAACCTCTTGAAATGTATGTCAGGATTCAAATGTTGATTAAATGCAGAGCATTTGTGTCGGTGTCTGGAGAAAAAGATCATCATGGTTCTGAGCCAGATTTGTCTGCAAAATTTCCCTCTTATGTTTGTTAGTAATTTTCTTACTTCCAGTGACAGGAAAATAGATTCTTACATTGATAACTTTATGAACACTGAGTTATATGCTATTTTTTTGAAGAGTCATGTTGATTTAAATGAAACTTTAACAAGGCCAAGTGCAGGGTTCTACACTTTGGCCACAAGAACCCCAAGCAGCGCTACAGGCAGGAGACAGAGTGGCTGGAGAGTAGTTAGGAAGAAAGGGACAGGGAACTACTGGTAGATAGTAGCTGAACATGAGCCAGCAGTGTGCCCAGGTGGCCAAGAGAGCCAGTGGCATCCTGGCCTGCATCAGGAACAGTGTGGCCAGTAGGACAAAGGAGGTTATTCTTCCTCTGTACTCAGCACTGGTCAGGCAGCATCTTGAGTCCTGTGTCCAGTTCTGGGATCCTCAATTCAAGAGAGATGTTGAGATACTGCACTGTGTCCAGAGAAGGGCGACGAAGCTGGTGAGAGGCCTGGAACACAGCCCTGTGAGGAGAGGCTGAGGGAGCTGGGGTTATTTAGCCTGGAGAAAAGGAGGCTCAGGGGTGACCTCATTGCTGTCTACAACTACCTGAAGGGAGGCTGTAGCCAGGTGGGTGTTCTCTTCTCCCAGGCAACCAGCAATAGAACAAGGGGACACAGTCTCAAGTTGTGCCAGGGAAGGTCTAGGCTGGATGTTAGGAGGAAGTTCTTGCCAGAGAGAGTGATTTGCCATTGGAATGGGCTGCCCAGGGAGGTGGCCAGGTGCCATTCCTGGGGGTGTTCATAAAGAGACTGGCTGAGGCACTTAGTGCCATGGTCTAGTTAACTGGACAGGGCTGGGTGGTGGGTTGGGCTGGGTGATCTTGGAGTTCTTTTCCAACAAGGTTGCTTCTATGGTTCTAAGACCATTTGAGAAGATACTGTTCACAGTGATAGCACTGCAGTTTGGTTCTTAGCAATAAATCCAGACAAAATCCTATCATTTATTCCAACCAACACTGTCAAAGTTTAAGAATTGCTTTATAAGCCATCAACAAAATATAAAACATGACTGAGTCCTCTCTTGTAAAAGTGACTCATAATTACCTTGAGAAATTCTTGTACCTGATGTGGGTTTAGCTCCCTCAAAAAACATCAGGATACTTAAGCCATTTTATAGCTATCAGCACTATAGAACAAAATCCACATTAGTTGTGCCTTAAGTGAGGAAATCTCTTCACAAAACCTTCCATCAGATCTTGTTTTGTGAAACTACATAATTTCTAAATAAATCCAAAGCAGAAAAAAAAAAATCCTGGTCCTAATGGGAAATGTTAATCTTCCTGGTGTCTTCTGGATGCACAAAAGGAAAGCAGCTCTATCATAGAATCATAGAATGTGACAAAGGAAAGAAATCAGTGGTGTCAGGTAAGCCAAAGCTCACTTGGAGTTGCAGTTTGCAAGGGATATAGATATCAGCAATAACTTCTAATGCCATTTTAGTAGTAAAAAGCTGAATGAAAAAATATGAAATTGTTATTGAATGGGGCTGGTGGTTTAGTGACAGCAGACACAGATAAGGCTGAGGTACTTAATATGTTCTTTGCCTCAGCCTTCACCAAGAACATCTCCCAGGCTTTTGTGGCTACACTCTGGACTGGTGAACAACCAGATGGGTAAAATCTAATTTGAGAGTTGGGATTAAAGGATAGTGGTTAATGGGTCACGTTTGAGGCTGGTAACAACTGCAGTTTTACAGAGATCTTTCTTAGTAGCTGTCCTGTTTAACATTTTTACTGGTGCCCTGAAAGAGTTTTTGGTGTGAAGTCTCATTAAGTGTGAAAATGACACCAAATTAGGAGAACTGGATGATATTCTGAACCTAGGGTGTTGAGAGAAGACAGCCAGCCGTGATTTTCACTGTAGCACATGGTGGGAGGATGAGCAACAAAGATTGAAACAAAAAGCAGCCCTTTTCCCCATGAAGACAGTGAAGTAGAGGACCAGATTGCTAAGAGATGTAGTGAAAACTCTGTCTTCAGAAGCTATCAAGACCAGAATGGAGAAACACCTGATCTGACCACATAGCTGACCTTGCTCTTATCAGGAGGTCATACTAGAAGCCTCTAGAGGTCTCTTCCAACCTAAATTATTCTACAATTCTATGAGTTGAGTTGAGTTGCAACACAGAACTGCATCTTGGTTTTTCATACCGTTTGTGAAACAAAAGTGAAGACAGCATAGGTTGGGTTTAGCTATTTTTGTGGGAGAATTTTGTCTTTGATGGGCTTTAGCTCTCATTCTTATCTTTATCTTTCCACAGTTTGACACTCTGCTTTATTTAATTAGCATTACTGATTCTAGTTACTGGTCTGGTTAATGAAAACTATCTCACCCATAAGCATGTTTAAAGAATAAAAAGACAAAATGCTATGAATCAAAGCACAGGTTCCCTCACAGATATTAGCTGAGCCAACACAATGCATAAAAGTGAATTGACCTAACACGAAAGAGAAATGAGGATTTCAGGAGCACAGCTGGTTTATTTCTCAGTGACAAAATATATAAAGAGAGTACAGGCCCCAAATGTCTAAGGAAAGGAAAGATGTTTTAGTAGCTTGGCTTTATGCTGCATTGGCTGTCCTGAGTCAGGCTTCTTTGCAAGTGATCACAATCATAGTGGAAAAAAAATAATTCAGGGCTTCTTCTCTTTTTTTTTCCTTTTCCCTGAACTGAACTGGTCATTTCGTAATTTCCAATGAAAACTAATCATGGTCTCTCATTCATTGTTTTTCATAAAGAATAAAAATAACTCCACTTCTGGCCATTATCATTTCAGCAAAAAAACTTCAGAAACTTGTCAGGCCTGATCCTGTAGCTTTGAAGTTAGTGGAAATAGAGTCCTGGTCATAAACCCATGTTTTGGCTAGATTTCATCACACAGTTGCTCACATCTTTGTTATTTTCTATCAGTAAGATTAGTGTTTCATACTTTCTGAAAAGAGATTGCTCTTGGTTTCTGAAGATTCTGTCTAGAGACTACTGTGAATGAAACGTATAGGGAAGTGTGACTTGACTTCTATAGCTTTTAAATGGGTTTGATGTTCTTTCCTGTGTGCCCATACTAGAAAATTTAATGCACTCACAGTGGCTCTCTGGCACTGCAGCTAACCAATATAGAAAGACTTATATCTCTTTTATTGATTCCTTGTTCTGCCAGCAGACACTGAGCAGCCACTTGCAAGCTGCCTGTTAACAACAGTCTTTGGCCCCAGTTCACTCCAGAACAGGTTTGGATGGCAATAGCTTGCCTGGGTCAAAACCAGCTAGATACCCTCTGAACCTGTTTGCATTGTAGGCAACAAAGTGGCAGGGCATGATCCCTTCTACTGTTTAATTTATTAGTGTGCATAACTTCAGGGTGCAATTCATCTACCTTAATGCAGGCATCTGAAAGTTCAACATTTAAGCCTCTGCTAGTTACCCTGGCTTCCTGTTATACTCAGTGGAAGCAAATCCAGGACACAATTCATCTGACCTGTCTTGTGTACTTAGCTCAAATAAGATGGATTGCAATCTGGGAATGTCCATTTTTTTCTTCTGACTATACAGTGAGTCTGAGGTCACCAGGTCAGACACAGACTTCTAACTATTAGGCACCTGAGATAAAGTGAGACAGATACTAGTCTAATACATATTAATAAGTTTATCACCACATCTCTATGGTTAAGATACAGTTTTAAAGACCATGCAGATTAAATTGCAGGTTTTCATTCAAGAAAATTGGTGAACTGAGAAGTTTCTCAGTCAGAAGACATAAACTGTTCTCCACAGAATAGAACAGTGCGAAGGAGTGAAATGTGTCTTTTCTGGAGCAGCTGTCCAGAACTGAACTATTCTCTCCCATCTCTCCCAGAATCATGGTGCAATTTATCATCAGCCTTGCTACCTTCATTCTTGTTCTAAGCATGGAGCAATACCCATTTCTTTCATCTTATTCTCAAGTGGGAGCCAGGCTTGAGTGTCTGGGAGGATCTACCTGAAGCTGTAGGATTTAATTTCTCTTATGTGTCAGGAAGTCTGGGCAGCTGCAGAGAACGATGAGGTCAGGACTCTGCCCTCCAGCAGCATAATTGAGACAGTTTGACTTAAGTTTCATTAATAACCCCTCTTCCACTCTGACCTTCAGTCATAATAAATACCTGGGAACCATAGCTGTTGATTACATTTGCAGTTGATGCCAAGTTATATAATTTCTATTACCATTAATGTAAAGAAAATATTTGTGTCTGAAAAGAAGTCACTCTGCAGCCTATACCCATTTTTTTTTTGCAATGCTTGGTCCTTGTTACCTTTACTAGATATTTTTCTAATGATAATTAACTGAGAAAACATGACCTAAGTAAAGTTATCAAAGGATAGCAATTATGGGAACATGTGCCATATTATTCCAATTAGGTAACTGCTCATGGTGGTTTCACTTGGTAACAGCACAAAACTACTGTTCAGCCCACTATTCCCACTGTTACATTGATAAATGATCCCAAAGCTGCCTTTCATTCGACAGGTCTGTTTTTGGACAAGGGCCAGACAAAACAAAATCACAAGATTTATAAGTACTGCAGTGGGAGGGTAAAGAGGATCTGAAGGGCACGAGCCCTCCTCTGTCTTCACAGAACAAAGGCTCAAGAAAAATAATCCTGGTGGACCAAATCCTAAAGACTCTATACAATTTTTAACCAGCAGTCATAGAGTTAAGCTCTTGCAGCCATTAGTATGCATATCTCTGAACAAATACACAATTTACTGTCCAATTGCAATACTTTTTGTTATGGAAGCACAAGTTCTGGTCTTGGTGTACGGTATTTGTCCACAAAAGCTCTCTTTATGTATGAATAGGCTTGTGAAAAAAAGCAGGAAGCAAATATCACAGTGAGTGCATGATGCAGTTCAACTCTGGATCACCATGAAATGCAGAGGACCAGCAGTGTGCATCTGCCCTAGGTATAGGCAACAAACACTGAAAGAGTTAGAGATTCCCTATAGTTTCTCTCACTCCTTTCTCTCTAGGCATTGCCATAAATATCATCAAACCTAGACTGCAGAAAGGTTTTTGGGCCATGTACCTTATGGAATCCGTTGATTGAAATTAAATTGGAAGACTTTATTAAATTGGAGGATCCTCCCAAAATCTAATGTAGGACTTTTCATCATCAAATACCACCATTTCAGGGAAAGATCTCTTCAGTATCAGGGCGCAATTAAAAATAAATGTGTCTTCTTTGGGACAATGTTTTCTCAAAGGGAAAATAGCAAAGACAGAGGGAGAGGATAGGAAGTTAGCACTATGGTAAGAGGTTAACAGACATGATCTTACAATTAAAGATATTTACCAGAGAAATTTGAACCCTATTATACTCTGGCTCACGGTACATAAGGAAGAACTGGTTTACATCATCAAAGACAAAAACCAGGTCTATAGGTAAGCTTTAAGAACAATAAACATCCTGAATTCAAGAATAAGTCTGTCAAATGAAGGGATATTGATTTTGGAACAAGGAATATTATGTCAAACAACATTAGTTTAATTGATCTGAATTTAGTTTAAGTACTAAAAGCATTTATATACAAACAGCAAATGAAAATTAACTGCAGCTGAGTCTCTTGATTCTCAGATTATACAATATGTGCAAGTGACTGGAAGTTCTTGTAGGAATCCCAGCAGCATGGTCTGGGTTCTATTCCCATAGCATGACTCAATAGAAAAGCAATATGCTTTCTTTCAGGAACTATGAATAGTTAGAGCCATGTTTTGACTTTTAAAAATACACAAAACTTTTCCTTTCCCAAAAAGAATTTATAATAAAATGCAGAAAATATGCTAGAACTATGATCATTGCTAACATGGTTTAGTTCAATTATTTCAGCTTCTGGAATGAGACATACAGGAAGAATTCCTTGCTTCTGAAACAAAGCCCAATAGGTTCATTTGTTGTTAGTGTCGTTGTTGCTTTTCTTCTGCTCCCATTCCAGTATTTACGTGATTAGCTGAATCTGTACTCGTAGGCACTGATGAACAGAGCCTCAAGATTCTGACTGCTAAAAAATGCTGCCATTGTTACCCATCAAAGAAAATGCCAAGTTCTTTCTATAATTCATAGAATCATACAATCATAGAATCAACCAGGTTGGAAGAGACCTCCAAGACCATCCAGTCCAACCTAGCACCCAGCCCTATCCAGTCAACTAGACCATGGCACTAAATGCCTCAGCCAGTCTTTTCTTGAAGACCCCCAGGGACGGTGCCTCCACCACCTCCCTGGGCAGCCTATTCCAATGGCAAATCACTCTCTCTGTGAAGAACTTCTTCCTAATATCCAGCCTATACCTACCCCGCCACAACTTGAGACTGTGTCCCCTTGTTCTATTGCTGGTTGCCTGGCAGAAGAGACCAACCCCCACCTGTCTGTGACCTCCCTTCAGGTAGTTGTAGACAGCAATGAGGTCACCCCTGAGCCTCCTCTTCTCCAGGCTAAACAACCCCAGCTCCCTCAGCCTCTCCTCACAGGGCTGTGTTCCAGGCCCCTCACCAGCTTTTTTGACCTTCTCTGGACACATTGCAGTATCTCAACATCTCTCTTGAATTGAGGATCCCAGAACTGGACACAGGACTCAAGATGCAGCCTGACCAGTGCTGAGTACAGGGGAAGAATAGCCTCCTTTGTCCTACTGGCCACACAGTTCCTGATACAGGCTAGGATGCCATTGGCTCTCTTGGCCACCTGGGCACACTGCTGGCTCATGTTCAGCTACTATCTATCAGTACCCCCAGGTCCCTTTCCTCCTGGCTGCTCTCCAGCCACTCAGTCCCCAGCCTGTAGCGCTGCTTGGGGTTGTTGTGGCCAAAGTGCAGAATTTGTTTCATTTGAAAGCTTGATTTCTTCCAAGTGGGAAGATCATTTTCTCAACATTTTATTTATTTTTCAATATAAATTCTTTGGATTTTCTAAAACAATGACATTTTAATGAGCTTGTGATAACAGTGCAGGCTTCACAATATATGTACACAGGTAAAGAAGTCCAGTTACCACTTATCACCCTCGTGTATTTAACTTATTAAAATAGACTGCTGCTCTAGAATATCTTGATCTTATGTTTGTGATCAACAGTTCAAAGCATTTGAAGCTTTTGGAATTCTATCTATAATCATAATATTGTTTGTGTGTGGAAAAGAAACTTGATAGTGGAATTTCTCTTTCCTAGTAAAGGTATCAGAGCCCTGCCAGATGAATTGTATGTCTGATGTAAGCACAGATGAATCATTATGACTGGTTGCAATGAATGGCAGTTTAAAGGTAAATAATCAATCCTGGATCTCTAATTGAGTGATTAAAACTCAAGCTTTTTAGTGAAAATCTGACCTTTTAGAGCTGTTTCTTTATGTACCTTTTCTCATATCAGTCATGCAATTTTGTATAGATTTTCTGCCCATAGCTTTTTAGTCAATGTCAATGCCAAAGAAGTGTAGGCTCAAAAATCTTCTCCAGCATTGTGATAATAATTTGTAAAAACATTTATTACTCACAATAATCACTATCCATACATCACAATGAAATATTAAGTGAACATAAAAAGATTTTGTTTTCTACGTGGCAGTGCCAAGTTTACTTCCAAGTCTTATCACTGAGACTGTGTCAAAACACAATCTTTACACCTGCTGCAGAATTTACTGGAGAAATATTTGAACCTTCCACTTGCCAGACTCTTTCAGGGATTGTTTTAGTAAGTCAGGAGTTTGCAGCTTCTTATGTTTGCACCTTGTGCACCTCACTAAAATATCAGTGGATCTTCCTAGCAATTGCCTGACTTGGTATGAACAGGTTCATTAGTTTCTCTAATTATTTACATCTGATCTAGTACTTGCTTGAAATGCGTCTTCTAAATAAGCCTAGTTAAAACCAGGCTTAGCAAAGGAAATTCGATGTTCCATATGGACAAAAACAGGCAAGCTTTGGAGGCACAAAAAGAACCCCCAAGAGAGCAAGGACATATCACTGAGAAAGACAAACTAGGAGCTTGCTGAACATCGGTGATCTGAAAGCAGAAAGAGCTTGGCAAGTTTCATTTTGCAACTATAAAATTCATGTGACCTCTTACACGCGAGTTTTTCTTCTTAGTTGCAGAAACTGTGCTCAAGAATTCAGGGGCTGAAGGGTCACAGGGACACATGTGAGTGCTTACTCCTGTACTGAGCCTGTATAGTGGGCTTGGCAATGGTCCTAAAATATACCAGAAGTCTAGCCAACAGGGGAAGGGTTAACTATGCACCAGCTTCAGATCAATTCTTCAGCTTAATTCAGTGGAGTACCAGTCTGCAGTTGTGTATCCAGTCTTTGCTTACTTGTCAGCAGAGCCATCATGTATAAAGGCACTTGTAAAGGGGTCAGCAGCTACCTGTAAAGTAAGATGTCTTTGTTTTTTTTCTTATATTCTGTAAGAACTATGCTGAAAATTTCCTCACTGTAAACTTATGCACCTTACATGCCATTGTCTTAGGAGGAGATGTTTCTGCTTTCCTCTGTCAACAACTGTTCTATCTAACACTGCCTTATATTTATGTTCAAACCAAATTTATGCATCTCATGCATGAGAAAAAAAATTACTGTAGAACCTCATATTAAAACCAGCTCACTAATCTCAAACTATTTATGGTAAAAACTGCCATCTAATAGCAGCTGGGCAAATAGCATCTTCTTAATACTGATGGTCTGAAAACTATTCAGCAAGAAATCTTAGTTTATTCTTGTATAGCTGATCCTGCTCTGGCAGAGGGGTTGGACTAGATGCTCTTTCGAGATCACTTCCAGCCCCTGATGTTCTGTGATTCTGTAAAGGTTCTCTACTCTACTCTCCTCTCCTCCTCCCTCTCAACTCTGCCCTGGTGAGACCTCATCTTGAATACTGTGTTCAGTTTTGGGCTCCTCAGTTTAAGAGGGACAGGGATCTGCTGGAGAGGGTCCAGTGGAAGGCTATGAGGATGATTAGGGGACTGGAGGGCATGGCTGATGAGGAGAGGCTGAGGGACCTGGGGCTTTGATAAATGTTTGTATGTATCTGAAGGCTGTCTGGGATGGGGGGGACAGGCTCTGCTCACTTGCTCCCTGGGATAGGACAAGGAGCAATGGGTGAAAGTTGTAGCAAAAGAGGTTCCGCCTCAACACAAGGGGGAACTTCTTTACTGTAAGGATCACAGAGCACTGGAACAGGCTCCCCAGAGAGATTGTGGAATCTCCTTCTCTGGAGACTTTCAAGGCCTGTCTGGATGTGTTCCTCTGGGATCTGTGTTAGATAGTATTGTCCTGCTTTGGCAGGGGGGTTGGATTCAATCATGTCTTTGGGTCCCTTCCAACCCCTAACATCCTGTGATCCTATGTCACATTTCTTACAGTGCTGTTTTCCTCTCTTGCCTTTTCTCTTTTCCCCATGCCTTGTTTTGAATCCCACTCCAATTTTCTGTTAATGCAGACTATTCATTGTCACATATATAGGGCAACTAACACACTACAGGCAGAACTCCACTGAAACAGTAGCAGTTGTATCACTGTACTTGTCATGCAGAAAGATATATTATGAACACTAATTGCAGGGCTGCAATGCTTCTAGAACATATTGAAGAGCAAAGAGTTCAGGTCGACTCTGAGATTATGTCTACAGTGACAAATTAAACACTGCTAGGGACAAGACCCATACAACTGAACAAGATTTCTAGGTCAAATTTCTGCACACATTTTCTCAATCTATCCAGCATTCTTCAAAAAAAACCCCAATTTGGGAATTCAAGCATTCCCAACAGTTAATTTTAGAATAAGCATTTTGGTTTGAATGATAGATGTTTACAGCATGGACTAACTAGACTGTGCAAGTTGGCCTCCACAGCAGAGAACAAATCCTAGGACTGATAAATTACCAGTATAGGTATAACAGGCAATGATGTAACTGCAGTGCTAGAGGTAATATAATCTCAGGGAACGAAAAGCCAGGTTGTACTAGTCTTGGTACAAGCTCCACGTCTGGCTTTCTCCCTGTCACCACATCATTGTTGTATGGGCAGTACAGGCATTAACCTCCATGTTAATGTTATCATAATGAAAATTAAGTTCTAGCCATTTTTTTCCCCTACAATGTTTAGGAAATAAACTTGCTAAAAGTCAGGATAGTAACCCAGAATGAATTGCCATACGGGATGTGCAGGCTTAGCTGATGTTTTGCTGTGAAATGTTTGGCACTGTGCACTTGATTGCCATAAGCAAAGTGCTCCTTTATAGGGCCTCCTGTAGGCAGTGGTGGGGGAGAAGCCACTTGGCAAGAGAAATACCTTCCAGTCTCTGAAAACAAATGATTCTACAGAGGTTGACCTATTTCCATTCTTTTACCCAGAGAGAAAAGAGTGTCAGACACAGGTAGAGTATGAAATGCACATAATTACTTAGGGTACATCATGCCACATTGCACAATCACACAGAATAAGCACGTCAAGTTTCTTAACACGTGCATATAGGAGACCTTCAAATGGTTTAATTGGAGTAAGCTGCAACCTTAAAATATATTTCTTTATTTTAAAGATAATCAGATTAAGGATTATCTGAAGTATTACTGAAGTAATGAAAAACTATTTTGACAACCAACTTTTCTAATCCAGCAGCCTGGAGAAGAGGAGGCTCAGGGGTGACCTCACTGCTCTCTATAACTACCTCAAGGGAGGTTGCAGCCAGGTGGGGGTTGGTCTCTTCTCTCAGGCAACTAGCAATAGAACAAGGAGACTCAGTCTCAAGTTGTGCCAGGGGAGGTATAGACTTGATATTGGTAGGAAGTTCCTGACAGAGGGAGTGATTTGACATTGGAATGGGCTGCCCAGGGAGATGGTGGAGTCACCATCCCTGGAGTTGTTGAAGACTGGCTGAGGCACCTAGCCATGGTCTAGCTGCTTGGAGAGGGCTGGGTGCTAGGTTGGACTGGATGATCTTGGATGTCTCTTCCAACCTGGCTGATTCTATGATTCTATAATTTGTTTCTTTAATGCAACATTCTTTTCCTTCATTGTAAGCATAAAATAGGTAACTATAGGTACTTATAAGCTCTTCTGGAGGCCTCATCAAAGCTAGTAGGTGTAATAACTGCCCTTCATTCAGAAGCACATTGATGAATCCAAACAGCTGAAACAATAATCACCCAGATTAGAAGTACAAGCAATGGCATACTGGAAGTAAAAAGGTTCACTTTGGATGAGGACAGAGATTACAATTGATTACTGCTGTGTGTAAAACATAAATGGTACACAAAACAAGAAGCAGAGGAGCAAAGGAGCCAAAAATCCCACAGATACACAGTCCTGGAATTAAAATTTAAAAGTGGGTGACAATAATGACAGCTCCTACCTTAAGGCTAAAGCTATCAAGAAAAACTCATGTTGATGTTTTTTTCAAATGACCTTGTCAGCTAAGGAAGTAAAATTATTCTTCTAAGGATAGAGAATTTTATTTCAAGCTTCTTCAGTACTCATCCATAGATTCACATAGATACCCAAGAATTCTTGTGGGTCTTATTTTTCTTCTGTCCTTTCTAGGGCATGAAGAAAATAAGGTTTCCTCATGCTATGTAAAAGGGATTTTCATTTTTTTTCTACCAAAGTTGTGGGGGTTTTGTGTCAGTTAAATTAAAGTCTGACTTTATATTCACCCACATCTTGCTGCTTCACTTATGTTTAGGGAAAAAATTATTTGGAAGAATTTGGAAAACAAGCAGAAGGAATGTTTCATTTTAAATGATTTTTTTCATTTCTAAATGAATCTTATCTGATGTAATAAAAAAGTTGAAGCAAAACATCTCTGTGTTATCAAAACACAACATTTTAACTGACTCAAACCACTTTTGTTATGGCTGCTTTCAAAAGGATGGAAATAAAAGTGTATTTTGGAATGGAAGAAGTTACTTAGATTTCCAAATTCCTGCTCTACTTAGAGTGATAAATGACCCATCTTCAGTAAATAGTGACTCAATAGTCTACATGATTACAAGACATGCAATTTGTATAGCATTCAGATTTTTTCTCTCTCCCTTTTTGCTTCATACAGTGACAATAAATCCACATAATAATTGTAATAATCTTTTTGCTTTCTGAATCATAACTAGTGACCAGAGACTTAAATTCAAACATTTCTGCCCAGAGAAATTCTTCTGCTTAATCTTCCACCAGTATACAATTATATTTCTGCAAAGATAGGATAAGATGCAAGAGACCCTGTTAGACAGGATGCAAGAGATTTCAAAACTATGCACAATTACAGATACAGCAAATAACCATTCAGTAACACCAATATTCTTCAGTCAACATTGTGATGCCAGTATGCTCTGAGATGCCAGGTGAATACATGACCTCAACTGCTTGGAGAGAAATGTATGCTGACACCAAGGGCTGGAGATAGCCAAAGACTAAGAAGAATTCACTTCTGGTAAAGTATTGCTTCTGTAAAAGCAAAATGAACCCCCAACCCCCCCACACACATGCACACTTATATATACAATAACATCTCAAACCATATACAAAAAGATCTGATCTTTCCAACAAAGAAAGCCAGTGCAGTGCCTGGAGTTTCTCTTTTCTCCCAGGTCCTTTCCAATAATATTTGGCTCAAGTTCAGCATGTTACAGGGCTCCCAAGCCCCTTTCCCAGATATATCTGTCTTGTCTCTCTGGGTAAAAGAAACTTATTTCTGGCTCTCTGTCAAGCTCCCCACAACCTTATATTACCAAACAACAATGTTGAAGTCAGGAATGCATACTTTTGCTTTGATTTCCACAGAGAATCATAATTCTTCTCTGCTTCTCTCTCCCCTCCTCCTCTCCTCTTTAGGTGACAAATGGCTCTCTAGAAGTCACCCATCTCTTCATTTTGACCTTTCGTTCACCTCCTCATTTTTTTTTCCTCTGTCCTGGCCAGTTCCAATTTGGGTAATTATTCTGTCTACAGTACGTAAAATTCTCTCTTTTGTTGTAGTCAAAGATAATATCCTTCTCTTTCTACCCTT
Source organism: Pogoniulus pusillus (assembly GCF_015220805.1). Taxonomy (NCBI): domain Eukaryota; kingdom Metazoa; phylum Chordata; class Aves; order Piciformes; family Lybiidae; genus Pogoniulus; species Pogoniulus pusillus. The sequence continues at coordinate 32,029,924 of NC_087270.1, forward strand.
AAATGTAATGCTATTCCTTGATAAATCATGTGGCTTAGCCCAGAAGGGAAAGAGTAAGAGGTGGAGGACTGATATCTTTTTATAAAGTCATTCTAATATTTAGGGATCCTTTGGGATGAGTAGTGTTATATTATTAGTCTTTAATCTCTGGATGATTTGCATTACAACTCCTATTCTCTCTATTGTACAGCTTTTTAAAGGGTGCCTATTTCCTACTAAAAGTACATAAACCTTTGCCCATGGAAAAGCTGTAGCTTTGGAAATGTTTTAGCAAACTGAAACTCTAGATGTTCTAAATACAGCACTGAAGAGACATGAAACCCAAACTCTGACATTTTCCCCCTTCTTCTCCCTAAGCATGCACTTAGATCGGTAGATTTCTATAATTACTACAAATGAAGACTAACAGACACAACAGATATAGTGCCCCCTTTTCTTCAGCTTTCATCGTTAGAAAGGACTAATAACATCTCTGCAAACTTAAGTCCATGTTAAATAGTAGTTCTCTTATGCACACCAAGCCATCAAGTCATACCTTGAGCTGAAACACTTTGTAGATGAGGACAGCTGTTTGCTATGAAGGACTCACTGTTATTTTTGAAACAGATGCTTTGATTTGTGGGAAAGGACTAATATGTGCTGATTTTAGCCCCAGTCCAGTATGACACAGAAGCATGTGCTTAAATCTATCGTTCCTCAGAAAAGTACTTATACATATGTTAAAAATTAAGAATGTGTTTAAGTGCTTTGCTTAATGGGGATGATCTTGAGCACATATTAAAGTGCACTCTTGAATCAAGGCCAGAATGCCCAACCTTAGTTATTGTGAAGTTTGGGATCTTTTTTTCTACTTTAAGAAGTTCAAACAACTTAGCAATGCTTTATTACATGTTCTGCACAAAGGAGGCAATTGCATACTTGACAAGAAGAAAGATTTCATTGCATCTTGCAAGCCAAGTAGTGGGGAGGATGGGAAAGCCTGCATAAAATTAGCATGCTCCTCTGACTGGTAAGCATGTGAGATGCAGTTCCATCAGTGGCTGATCTTTGATAGCTACGAGTTTGTTTCAGATCTCAATTGGTTCTTTAGACAGCAAGAGCTCTCAGGTTATGTTGAGGGAAGTATAGGCTGGATGTTAGGAGGAAGTTCTTGGCAGAGAGAGTGATTTGCCATTGGAATGGGCTGCCCATGGAGGTGGTGGAGTCGCCGTCCCTGAAGGTGTTCAAGAAAAGCCTGGATGAGGCACTTAGTGCCATGGTCTAGATGACTGGCTGGGGCTGGGTGCTAGGTTGGACTTGGAGGTCTCTTCCAACCTGGTTGATTCTATGATTCCATGATGGAATACACATTCAGAGCTCAAATTCACTACAAAGCCATGTTTGAAATATTTTCAAAGTATGGATCCACTACAAAAACAAACAAACAAACGAACAACAAACAACCCCCCCTCAACTCCCTCCCAAACCTCTACTTCTGCAGTAAGAAAAAAACCAAACCCCAAAAACAACAACAAAAAACCCAAACCCAAAGCACCAACCTAGCAGTGGTACTGTTTAAAAACATCAAAGAAGCACTGTCATCTTCTTCCCTACCTCTTTAAAACAAAGGATTAGTTGAGAGGCAGTTCAAAGTCCAAGCCAGAGCTGTTTCAGGGAATTCCAGAATTTGGAGCAGGTGTTAGTACCATATGTGCAAGTAGTACATCCAGTAGCAGCGCGAGTCATCCTGGCTTAGAGAAGAAGAAAACCTGACTCAGTATTCCCAATAGATCTTCCAGACAATGAATCACAGGTTGAGAAATCAGAAGATAGGGACAGGCAAAAATAGAAATATTTTATGAGGGTTACCATGAGGATAGCAGAAAGGAAATCATGCTCAAAACAATTCACTAAAATAGTGGGGGAAAAAAAGTTAGAATTTGCTGATTTCTGGGGGGGGGGGGGGAAGATTCTTAGCTAAGTTCACGTAGAGAATATGTTTTCATGACAGAAATACAGAAGACTGACACCAGTATTGGTGCATGCAGGTCATTCTCTCTAGCCACAAAGCTGTAAGGAAAATGATAGCAACCTTCCAAGTGCTGCAGTTACTTAAGTGTTATTACAGATACTTGAGGTTATACTTCCCACAATTCTACAGTGAACTGAGCTACTCTCTGGTGCTCCCATGTTGTGTAAGTAGGAAGTTTGTCTGTACCAAGTCAGTTTGGGGACTTTTGTGTGGTTAGTAGAAGATGTTCACTTTTTAATAGTTGTCCCTGTCCTTCACTGGAGTGAGTAGTTGGCTCTTTTGCACTTGGAAATGACGTGACACTATTAGCCATATAATCCCATCCAGTTAGCCCAGTTAGCATAAACCATTTCAGACACAGGAGGTTGGACAGAAGTGGGGTTGGGCTCCTACTAACGTGCAATGTTATATGCAAATACCACATAGATTTCATATAGGAGATTATTTTGTTCAGTAGTATAAACTATGAATAACAGGCCTGGAATCTGACCTTTTAAAAATATAAGCAAAGGAGTCATTCCACTTGCTCTGTTCTGTGCAGCTTCACAGATAAAAAAGCACAGTCACTGTCAACTTCTTGCCCTTTTTAATATCACAGTTATTACTGTGATACTTGGCTAAAAAGGCAAGAAAAAGCTTAAGTCTGCCCTTACCAGAAAGACATCAAAATAATATTTCAGCATACATAAAACATGCTTGGTGGAACTGGTTTGTGCTCAAAATAGAGTAGAAAAGGTCTATTCTATTAGATTGAGTTTTACTATGTTTGCTCAAAGGAATATAAATTTCACTTGCAAGAAAAAAAATTTACAGAGATATGTCTAGCTCTTTGCATATCTCTTCATCAATTAGATAGAAGGAAGCTGAAGAAGAAACTATGTGTATGTGTCATAGAATCATAGAATTGTTTAGGCTGGAAAAGATGTTTAGAATCATTGAGCCCAACCATTAACTACAAAACCTGCTGCTAAACCATGTGCCTAAGTACTGTCTACACAGCTTTAAAAGTCTTCCAGGGATATGATTCAAGCACTTCTCTGGGCAGCCTGTTCCAGTGGTTGACAACCATATCAGTGAAGACATTTTTCCTAATGTTCAATCTAAATCTTCCCTAGCACAACTGGAGGCTATTTCTTCTTGTTCTGTCACTTGCTTCTTAGGAGAACAGACCAACAATCACCTCCTTTCCTGTAGGCATAGAGAGCAATAAAGTCTCTTCCCAGTCCAGCTGAATCAAGACACATTATTTTGTCTCTGGAATATGGCAACCCAAACCACTAAATGCCATAGATTGATTTTTGCAATAAGACTGCTGCTGGATTAATATTAGTGCCATGAGTTTGGTGAGCAGTGACCCACAGTGCCATGAGTTGTATGATATTCTACACAGGATATGACAGCACCACACACAATGACTGTCCTACGCCCTGGGAATTGAACAACTGGGTAGAACTTACTTCAATTAAGTTCCATGTTAAAGTATCACAGTATCACCAAGGTTGGAAGAGACCTCATAGATCATCAAGTCCAACCCTTTACCACAGAGCTCAAGGCTAGACCATGGCACCAAGTGCCACGTCCAATCTTGCCTTGAACAGCTCCAGGGACGGCGACTCCACCACCTCCCCAGGCAGCCCATTCCAGTGTCCAATGACTCTCTCAGTGAAGAACTTTCTCCTCACCTCCAGCCTAAATCTCCCCTGGCACAGCCTGAGGCTGTGTCCTCTCGTTCTGGCGCTGGCCACCTGAGAGAAGAGAGCAACCTCCTCCTGGCCACAACCACCCCTCAGACAGCTGTAGACAGCAATAAGGTCAATCCGAGCCTCTTTTCTTCTTGTTCTGTCATTTGCTTCTTAGGTCAACAGACCAACAATCACCTCCTTTCCTGTAGGCATAGAGAGTAATTAAGTCCCTTCTCAGTCCAGCTGAATCAAAACACATTATTTTGTCTCTGGAATATGGCAACCCAAACCACTAAATGCCATAGATTGATTTTTGCAATAAGACTGCTGCTGGATTAATATTAGTGCCATGAGTTTGGTGAGCAGTGACCCACAGTGCCATGAGTTGTATGGTATTCTACACAGGATATGACAGCACCACACACAATGACTGTCCTACGCCCTGGGAATTGAACAACTGGGTAGAACTTACTTCAATTAAGTTCCATGTTAAAGTATTAAATCACTTTCAGTCATGAGATCATATCCTGATAGCTGAGGAGTTAGTTTGTGTTTTTCTCACTCAAACAAACAGAATATGGTCTTGCAGTGGGATATGGCTTACATAATTTTGATGTTGATACTGTAGATAACTCTATGTAAGTTAGTCATCATAGACTGCCTTTATCACCCATGCAAATAAGTCAATAATTAAGGAACACAATTCATATGGCCCATTATAAACTCCTGTGAGCTGACTCATATTCCAGAAATGCCTGGTTTTCTCATTGATGAATAGGAAGCTTAGGATGACTACTTGAGAAGCAGAAAAAACCCTCCTATGTTAAAGATACATCCATCCAGTCAGAGGAATCCTGTGTAGAGAGACTAATAAGTCACAGAGCAGGAAAGCAAGATTTAAGCCAAATCTATATTATTTATTTATTTATTTGTGCCCTGATCCACTGAGAAATTCTGTGGTCTATTTGCCATAAATCAAATGAATACAGCACAGTTGTGCTACAAGAATGATGGGACTGGCTACAGGAATAATGAGGTCCAAAAAAGGCTACTCATATCTCAGGTTTAGACAAAACCATTCCAATTACTTTGCATTGTCAGAGTCTACTTACCTTGCCTTGTCAGTGTCTACTCATTCAGATCTGCATTATGCCCTGCTTTCCTATCTGTCCAAAGGTATACATGGAATTAATTTATACAAGCTTTATGAGGGAACATGAAACCATTTTTTTCTTCTTGTGACTGAACACTACTGGAATTTGTTTGTGATTTCCATCATCAAAACCGATGGAGATAACCTACTAGAAAGGGAGAATCTGGGTCTAGTGCAACCTACTAGAAAGGGAGAATTTAGGACTACTGCTTTAAAAATAGCAGCAAACTTTACATTTCATGAAGGATACAATTTTATTCTAATGAAATGCTGTGGTCTTTTTTATGTAATGGAGAGAAATAGCATTGTTGGTGAACTGTTGAATAAAAGTCTTCACTTAACTTACAGTACATTTTACTGTCATCAAAAAAGCATTTGGGAATAATAGTTTCCAATGAGTCTCTGTTGAAATTTTGGGATAATAAAGTTTTATATCTTAATATTTATGATTCTAATAAACTACCACAATATTAAAATGAAAGATACAAACTCTGGGGTCAAAAACTACAATTTGTTGTAAAGCAAAACAATTTTAAATAATCAACCACCATTGAAATCTAAGTTCACTTCCTATAATTTAATAAGTAATCCCCTTGGTGATATATCCCGGATATTAAACTGCTTTAACTCACTTGCACCAGCTGTTTCAAATTGGTACATACCATTTTGCCAAATGATAATACAAAAATAAGCAAGAAATGACATGGTAACCATTCGAGTTCTGAATTTTTTTGCCTTCACTGTCTGCCACAGAGTGATCACAAATCAGCTAATCAGGCCACAGTTTATTAATTCATTACTCTTAATAGCAGCGAATGACAAGCATACATATATTACTTTTTCCTAGTAGCTCCTATGCAGCACTGCCAGACAAGAGGTCAGTTGACTAGATGCAAGTAGTTTATTGGATAACATAGCTCCCAAGCCAGAAAATATGTACCAAAGCAGAAGTGTTTTGTTTTGTTCTCTTAAGGAAAAGCATCCAGCTGCAGATTCTCAGTGTTTCCATAATAAAATCAGTATGGCTTCTACTTATGAAACTTAAAGGATACTGAGTCTGACAAACACTTTCAAAAGGCTCTGGCAAATGCAAGCAAAAATATTCTACACAGGAAACTTTCATTACACTTCAAAGATGCTTGTTAAACAATTGGTTCTGAAGTGACCTTATTGTGGCCTTTCAGTATCTGAAGGGGGCCTAAAAAACTGAGGCTGTGGGTGGAAACAGTCTTGCCCAATCTGATTAGTGGATGAGCAACAGCATTTCTTCCAACTATATCTTTATTGATGATCTGGATGAGGGGATTAAGTCCAGCATCAGTAAGTTTGAAGATGACACCAACCTAGGAGCAGGTGTTGATATGTTGGAAGGTAGGAGAGCCCTGCAGAGGGACCTAGACAGGCTGGATGGGTGGGCAGAGGCCAATGGGATGAGATTGAACAAGTCTAAGTGCAGGGTTGTGCACTTTGGCCACAACAACCCCAAGCAGTGCTACAGGCTGGGGACAGAGTGGCTGGAGAGCAGCCAGGAAGAAAGGGACTTGGGGGTACTGGCAGATAGTAGCTGAAGATGAGCCAGCAGTGTGCCCAGGTGGCCAAGAGAGCCAATGGCATCCTGGCCTGCATCAGGAACAGTGTGGCCAGTAGGACAAGGGAGGTTATTCTTCCCCTGTGCTCAGCACTGGTCAGGCCACACCTTGAGTCCTGTGTCCAGTTCTGGGCCCCTCAATTCAAGAGAGATGTTGAGGTGCTGGAACATGTCCAGAGAAGGGTGACAAAGCTGGTGAGGGGCCTGGAACACAAACCCTGTGAGGAGAGGCTGAGGGAGCTGGGGGTGTTTAGCCGAGAGAAGAGGAGGCTCAGGGGTGACCTCATTGCTGCCTACAACTACCTGAAGGGAGGCTGTAGCCAGGTGGGGGTTGGTCTCTTCTGCCAGGCAACCAACAACAGAACAAGGGGACACAGTCTCAAGTTGTGCTGGGGGAAGTATAGGCTGGATGTTAGGAGGAAGTTCTTCCCAGAGAGAGTGATTGGCATTGGAATGGGCTGCCCAGGGAGGTGGTGGAGGCACCGTCCCTGGAGGTGTTCAAGAGAAGCCTGGCTGAGGCACTTAGTGCCATGGTCTAGTTGATTGGATAGGACTGGGTGCTAGGTTGGACTGGATGATGTTGGAATTCTCTTCCAACCTGGTTGATTCTATGATTCTATTCTATTTGTGATTTTCCTCTCATTACAGTTAAGTCAGTGTAAGACCTGGAGAAGATGTAAAACCCATGAGCTTAAAAAGTGTCATCTTTGTATCTGATTCCTCATCTGACAGAGATTGGGAATATCCCTGTGATGATTACAAAGCTGGACCTCTTTACTCCAGGCCCTACAGCAAGTGTATTTCTCCATTTCTTTTACAAAAGCTGTAGAAGTGGCAGTTAGGATTTCATCTATTTTGTAAACCACTCTGATGGGCTCAAAAAGAAGTCACAAACTTTCATTTCAATGTGTTTGAAGGTTTCTGAATTCACTGATTCTTCTCAACTATACAGGAACACACAGAGGCATACACAAACGGCTCATGAAAGAAATCAAGGCAGCCAAAGGAAAAGGTTTATTTTACTCTGGGTGATCTCAGCTACATTATTTACACACAAAAATCTCTCACAGGGAACCATAAAAACACATCATAGTGCTGTGACTTTCTTGTGCCCCTCCCTTCTAAGTTCTACAACAGATTTTGCAGTTTATTTTCTCTTCCTGGACAGTATTTTCCAGATTTCATAGTAAAACAGAGAATAGGAAAACTGAAACTTCTCAGGAAAAGCGTTGGTAAATATTTTCTTTTAGAAACTGATTCTTCTCTGCTGAGTTTTTTTGCATGTTCTTATATAATCTTTCAGGCCTTTCTTTTCTTGCTCTGCAAGGCATTCCCTTGGAGTATGTATACCCAAAGGGACATAGTGATGGTATCAAGTCTTGTATAGTAGGTGTGAGCAGTCCTTCAGAAATGTCTTAGGATAATCTGCATATGGTACCTGCCACAGCTATGAAGTATTTGACCTAACTTTGTGTGTTCAGTCACAAAACTGGAGTAGCACAGGACAATTTCCCCTGTCTGTGCAAAACTTCCCTGTGTACTACCACTCCTACATAAGAAACCAGGACTCACACAGAATCACAGAATCATCCAGGTTGGAAAAGTCTCTCAGGATCACCAAGTCCAACCTACAAGCCTACTCTACAAGATTCACCTTAAATCATATCCCTAAGCACCACATCCAAACGACCCATAAACACATTCAGGGTTGGTGACTCCATCACCTCCATGGACAGCTCATTCCAGTCCCTGATCACTCTGTCCATGAATTTTTTTTCCTAATGTCCAATCTAAACCTTCCCAATCTCAGCTCGAGGCTATTCCCCCTTGTTCTGTCTCCAATTGCCTGTGAGAAGAGACAAGCAGCAGCCTCTACACAGTGTCCCTCCAGGTAGCTGTAGACAGCAATGAGGTCTCCCCTCAGCCTCCTCTTTTTCAAACTGAACAGCCTCAGTTCCCTCAGTCACTCCTCATAAGGTTTATTCTTTAGGCCCTTCACCAGCTTCATTGCCCTCCTCTGGACCTGCTCCAGCACCTCCACGTGTCTCTTGTATTACGGTGCTCAAAACTGAACCCAATAATTGAGGTGTGGCCTCACCACAACCAAGTACTAGGGGACAATCACCTCCCTCAAGAGACTTAATTTCTGTTCAACCACGTTTTTTTTGTGTAGCCTTGAATAAGCTTCTTCTCAGAGAGAGTGATTTGCCATTGGAATGGGCTGCCCAGGGAGGTGGTGGAGTCACCATCCCTGGAGGTGTTCAAGAAAAGACTGGATGAGGCACTTAGTGCCATGGTCTAGTTGACTGGATAGGGCTGGGTGCTAGGTTGGACTGGATGATCTTGGAGGTCTCTTCCAACCTCATTGATTCTATGATTCTAAGCTACCCCACATGTCCAAATCTCAGGTCTTTGTCCAGAACATTGGGATCTTTAATGGGAAGTAAGTATCAGCCATTATTGGCAGGGTAGCAGTCAGATATGAGAATGAGAATTGCACAAGCAGGACAGCAGAAAGAAGAGGGCACACTCTGCAGTATGCTTTCTGGATTGCCGGTGTATACAGTGCACACAGAACAGTAAGGCACACCTGCACTTCAGTTCCTATGTGGAACACCTACAGTTGAGGTTTAGGACACCAGCACTGGCTGGATTTCAGTTATTCACAGAAATCCATGCTCAGGAAGAGGTGGAAACACATGTTAGGACCCAGCAAGTAATCCAGCATCTGCAGGAAGATGCCTGAATGTCTCGGTGCAATAATCTCTTTGCAATTTCTTGTGGCTTTATCTTCCTTCTCAGATGAACAGGAGGAAAGAAAAAGCATTTTTTCACTACATAATTCAAAAAAGTGTGCATTATTAACACATCCTGTCTTACACAGCTGATAACAGATCCACAATCTGGCCTGCATTTGGAATCATAATACACTTCCCTTTCTCTTTCGCATTCTCTCTATCTCTTAGGCACTAGCTCTGCTTGACATATCTCCTCCAAGATGTACCTGATGAAAGCTAACATTTCATATTTCAAAGAGATTAAAGACTCTAGTTCTGGTTCACCATAGTGTGGCATTTGTATTGGCTGCTGTACTTCAAAACTGCCAAATTACCCTTGAGCATGCTTTTGCTATTTCCATCATTTTAAGGCCTCCCTTTTCCTTATAAGCCTACCTGGGAAATGGCAATAAAACTTACAAGCTTTAGGGGGCTTGTTTTCCTAAGTTCACCACAGCTCTAGCTGGTTTTAAGAGTGCTTATCACTTTATTAGACATAAGAGATTGTTTTAATTCTACATGCCTAAGTGTATGTGGTTGAATGAACAAAACATGGCTTCATAGAATCATAGAATCATAGAACCAGCCAGGCTGGAAGAGACCTCCAAGATCATCCAGCCTAACCTATCACCCAGCCCTAACCAGTCAACTAGACCATGGCACTAAGTGCCTCATCCAGGCTTTTCTTGAACACCTCCAGTGACGGTGTCTCCACCACCTCCCTGGGCAGCCCATTCCAATGCCAATCACTCTCTCTGGGAAGAACTTCTTCCTAACATCCAGCCTATACTTCCCCCACCACAACTTGAGACTGTGTCCCCTTGTTCTATTGCTGGTTGTCTGGGAGAAGAGACCAACCCCCACCTGGCTACAACCTCCCTTCAGGTAGTTGTTTGGTTTGTGCAATGTCTATTCAGGACAGGGACTGTTATGATACAGGTGACAAAAACCTCAACCATTTTAATTGCTGATTCTAAAATATTTTACAATCCAAACAAAGTAAATTCTTCAACTTTTTTATGTGGCAGCTTCAACTTGAAGGATGAAAACTCCTCAATTCAAGAGAGATGTTGAGATATTGGAACATGTTCAGAGAAGGGCAACAAAGCTGGTGAGAGGCCTGGAACACAAATCCTATGAGGACAGGCTGAGGGAACTGGGTTTGTTTATCCTGGAGTAGAGGAGGCTCAGGGGTGACCTCATTGCTGTCTACAACTACATGAAGGGAGGCTATAGCCAGGTGGGGGTTGGTCTCTTCTCCCAGGCAACCAGCAATAGAACAAGGGGACATAGTCTCAGGCTGTGCCAGGGGAGGTCTAGGCTGGATGTCAGGAGGAAGTTTTTGCCAGAGAGAGTGATTGGCATTGGAATGGGCTGCCCAGGGAGTTGGTGGAGTCACTGTCCCTAGAGGTGTTCAAGAAAAGACTGCATGAGGCACTTAGTGCCATGGTCTAGCTGATTGGCTAGGGATGGATGCTAGATTGGACTGGATGATCTTGGAGGTCTCTTCCAACTTGGTTGATTCTATGATTCTGTGACTGGAGGTTTAGTCTTCTGAACTGGAATCTTAGCTACTAAATATATAGTCATTCAGCTAAAAATATTGCTAATAATAATTTTGCTCTCTGTTATATTGAACATAGCCTTTTAATGTTAGATACGGGTGAATTACTCTCTAAATGTGATATCTGTAGACTAAAAGCTGGAGGCAGCATAGAAACAAGTAGCCATGATCTTCTCAAAGAATATTCCCAATTAGTTACATAGTTTGTGCTTTAAAAAGATGATTTCCTCGAGGTGAGGACTGTAATGAGCAAAATTCCTGGAAAGTGAAATGTAAGCAGAGGACATAGAATGAAACAGGCATTCTTTTAGAAGAGTTTATTAGATGACTAAACCCCCATATTGCACAATCAAGAAAGAACAAACTTTGGCTGAAAGCTCAACCTCATTTTGTGGAAATTGGGACTATAAAAGCAATGCATAACATCTGAAAACAGACATAAAATGGCAGATTTAGTTAGCTGTTTGAATGAGAAATTCTGAGCAACAATGAAAAATAATATCAGAAGCTAAAACTATGGGGAAATAATCATTGTTTTTAAGAAAAAGACTTTTACAATATTTATTAATACGAGAAAAACATGCAATGTCTTTTTAAAACAGAATTGTCATCAGATAAAGATGTTAAATCTTTAAATAAACAAAAAGGATAAATGTTCAGTAAATATTGTCTTTTAATATGGGGGGGGGGGGGGGGGGGTTTAGGGTCATTTAACCAATTCTGAAGAGAGGCTGTAGCCAGGTGGGGGTTGGTCTCTTCTCCTAGACAATCAGCAACAGAACAAGGGGACACAAACTCAAGTTATGCCTGGGGAGGTCTAGGCTGGATGTTAGGAGGAAGTTCTTGCCAGAGAGAATGATTGGCATTGGAATGGGCTGCCCAGGGAGGTGGTGGAGTCGCTGTCCCTGGAGGTGTTAAAGAAAAGCCTGGCTGAGGCACTTAGTGCCATGGTCTAGTTGACTGGCTAGGGCTGGGTGCTAGGTTGGACTGGATGATCTTGGAGGACTCTTCCAACCTGGTTGATTCTATGATTCTGAATTCACATGAAGATAATTGAGATCCTTCTAGTCCTTCAGTTACCAAAAAGGATTTTAGACTAAACTTTAACAATATTTTTAAACTAATAGGTCAACTTGAATCCTACAGTCCTCAGCAGCTTTCCAAGGAAGCAGCTAAATCACTAATGTTACTTCTGAATAAATCTCGAAGTATTGGAGACATTCCAGAAGACTAGAAGAGTACAAATACTGTGCCAATATCCTAAAAGGTTGAATTAGGCAAGTTACTAGACATTGGTTAAACTAAAGAAAAGCTAATAAGGGAATAAATCAATGTGATTAAGAACTAGCTGAGTTCCCTTAAGGCAACTGATGACATGGTCACATTCTACCTCTAGTGTCAGCTCTCAAAGGTTGGCTAAAGGATGACCACATCTAATAAAGATTATTCCTAGTAAATTCACAGAAGACACACGTGAATGACATGAAAACTAATGGAAGAGCATATCATGATACACAAAATTAGCTGATTTATTTGGCCCAGTTGAGACAATAACAACTAACCAGTGTTATAAAGACAAACTTGCACAGATGTTCTAAAATGGATCTTAAGAGATAAGTACCATAAATTTCTAATGTAGGTCTGAACAGCACAAAACACATATATGAACCTTTTATTGTACAGACAGAGCAAAGAATACAAGAGGAGTGATGATTTTACCTCTGTGTGTAATATTGATGAGATTGATACTAGAATATTGCATACACATCTGGTGTCCATATTTGGGGGGGGGGGGGGAAGTTGAATTTGGAAAGGATGCAGAAAGGACTTGAAAAATCATTTCAGGATGGAGAAAATGCCTTACGAAGGGGCACTGGAAATACTCAATCTGTTTGGATTATAGTAGATTTTAGAATGGCTTGATTATGAATGCATGTACATTCATTAGGAAAAACACTGAACTTTGAAAGGACCTTTAAACCAAAGAGAAAATGCCTAAAGAAAATCAATGGGTACAAGCTAAAACCAGAGAAGTTTAGTTTGGAAATAGGGCACATTTTTCAGCAGTGATGGAGACTGCTCAGAATAAGCAGCACAAAGTAGTGAATTCTCCTTCTCTTCATAGCAATACCGGCTGTGTTCCAGAATGATGAGCTTTAGCCAAACAAGAGTTATTCCTTTAGTCAGAGATTTTTCTCTTACTTTATTAAATTACCCAATTATTCCCACTAAACTTAAACATTTTACCTTGTATATACTCATGTAACTTGAATTGTCTCCAGGGTAGACATCTGAACCTCAGGTAGCTTGTCTAAGTTTGCTTTAGAGTCAACAGACACTTTGAAAGCTGGATTCACCTCACTCATTTTGGAAACCCGCACTAGGATGATATTAATCCTGAAAAGCATCTGTTTCTCTCTGCTGCAATGAAGGTGCTATAAAGGGAACACAAAGAACCTTTAAAGGGAATTTGAATAGCTAGCTCTGATACAGACATTTCCACTGAAAATGCATGCATTCAGTCAGATGAATCCTACCTAGGGTTTGGGTCTGGGTGTCGGGAAAGCATTTTGATAAACATTTCAGAGCAGTAAATCTAGATCAGCAGGAAAGGCAGTACCTCAAGTTCTGCTAGGATGAGGTGAAGGAGAAATTTACTGTATTTCTTCTGTGCCTAATGTGTACCTGCTTATACACACTCATATAGATTTCATCTTCCATCTGTTTCAGGGTCACACATATTTTAAAATTTAATAACAACAACCAAAAACTGTGTCTGTCTTTTAAAAGACATTCAATGTCTTTATTCACCAAGGGCCCACCAAGTAAAACATCTCAGAAGGAGGACATAGAACAAAATTATATGCAGTGTAAAATGGCTGGAGAGCAGCCCTGAGGAGAGGCACTTGGGGGTGCTGCTGGATGAGAAGCTCAACATGAGCACTTGCAGCCCAGAAAGCCAACCAGATCCTGAGCTGCATCAGGAGAAGTGTGGCCAGCAGGTCGAGGCAGGTGATTCTCCCCCTCTGCTCTGCTGAGACCCCACCTGGAGTACTGCATCCAGTTCTGGAGTCCCCATTACAAGAAGGATGTGGACATGTCCAGAGAAGGGCCACAAGGATGATCAGAGGGCTGGAGCAGCTCTGCTATAATAACAGACTGAAAGAGTTGGGGCTGTTCAGTCTGGAGAAGAGGAGGCTCCGAGGTGACCTTCTTGTAGGGCCCAGTATCTGAAAGGGCCCTACAAAAAAGCTGGGGAGGGACTTTTTAGGCTATCAGGGAGTGACAGGACTAGGGGGAATGGAGCAAAGCTGGAGGTGGGGAAGTTCAGACTGGAGGTGAAGAGGAAGTTGTTCAGCATGAGAGTGGTGAGAGCCTGGAATGGGTTGCCCAGGGAGGTGGTTGAGGCCTCGTCCCTGGAGGTGTTTCAGGCCAGGCTGGATGAGGCTGTGGGCAGCCTGCTCTAGGGTAGGGTGTCCCTGGGCATGGCAGGGAGGTTAGAACTAGGTGATCCTCGTGGTCCCTTCCAACCCTGACTGATTCTATGATTCTCTGAAATTAAATCTTTCTGTGATTCTGAATATTGGGATGTTCTCCTGTCTGCTTTGAGCTCCATATTAGAAGAAGGCAGAATTAATATTCCTAACAACACAAGTAAATTTGAAAATTAAGTAAGTTACAGCTCTTCATGGACCACAAGCATTAATCACTGGGAGCAGGCACACGAACACACGCAGAGTTAAAGGGCTTGTGAAGTTTGAGGGGGTCTGTGTTTGGAAACAAGCAAGATCTCCCACACCAGAGCCCTGGTCAACTTTTAATACAAATAACATGGCTTGAAGTCAAGGGAAGATTTGCCTGAAGAAGGACTAGAAGGTTGGATTCAGCGTACTGCTCATTATGGCTATTTCTCTTTCCTTTACAAGCCACCTGGGAATCCATCTCCCTGCTTCAACTGACATGAACTATTTCATTTCAACATTACTTTTTTACTGTTCCAGTCTGCATTCTTTGTTGATGTTGATTACAATTTGGTTTCTCACCAACCTAAATTGAAAGGAAAAGCTGTGATCCAAACTAATTTCTGTAGTGATTTAAGAACAGTTAACCTGTACAATGCTCAGATGAAACTTTCTCATTAAATACTTATTATGGATTTTTAAAATTTTTGTTAAGAAACCTTTTAAAACCACAGCACATGTCATATTATATATATATCTGAAAGTGTATAATGCTTCTTCTAAACTAGTTACTTAAACAAGAGTAAGTTGGAACATCTATTTATCCATACTGAAAGCAGCAAAAAGTTTCTTTTTAGAATTCATAGAATCACAGAATCAGTCAGGGTTGGAAGGGACCATGAGGATCACCTAGTTCCAACCTCCCTGCCATGCCCAGGGATACCCTACCCTAGATCAGGCTGGCCACAGCCTTATCCAGCCTGGCCTTAAACACCTCCAGGGATGGGGCCTCAACCACCTCCCTGGGCAACCCATTCCAGCCTCTCACCACTCTCATGCTCAACAACTTCCTCCTCACATCCAGCCTGAACCTACCCACCTCCAGCTTTGCTCCATTCCCTCTAGTCCTGTCACTCCCTGAAGGCCTAAAAGGTCCCTCCCCAGCTTTTTTGTAGGTCCCCTTCAGATACTGGAAGGCCACAATAAGGTCACCTCGGACCCTCCTCTTCTCCAGACTGAACAGCCCCAACTCTTTCAGTCTGTCCTCTTAGAAAAGGTTCTGCAGCCCTCTGATCATCCTTGTGGCCCTTCTCTGGACATGCTCCAGCATGTCCACATCCTCCTTGTAATGGAGGCTCCATTACTGGATGCAGTACTCCAGGTGGGGTCTCAGCAGAGCAGAGGGGGAGAATCACCTGCCTCGACCTGCTGGCCACACTTCTCCTGATGCAGCTCAGGATCTGGTTGGCTTTCTGGGCTGCAAGTGCACACTGCTGGCTCTTGTTGAGCTTCTCATCCAGCAGCACCCCCAAGTGCCTCTCCTCAGGGCTGCTCTCCAGCCAGTCACTGCCCAGCTTGCATTTGTGTTTGGGATTGCACTTGGAATTCACTTCATTAGAACAAATAACATCACTATCAGATAAATGGGGAAAAAAAAGTGTCAATATGTCTGCCTTTAGATGACATTTTTAAGATTGCTTATAGTAGAATTGTAAAATAGCTATTTAATTAACACACACTTTACCTTCTTGAAGTTCAAAATAGGGCTCTCTGTGCTGCCACTTCTACTACTTACAGATATCAAAGAAGGCATACAAAAATGACACCAAAATGTAAAATCACCATTGAAGTCTTACTGAGCAGAAATAGTTCATGTGGGTTTTTTTCTGTCAAAGAAGGACAGGGTGGAAAATGGACTAATCATTTGCTAAATCATTAGATGATTAGAAGATGGCCTTACTGTAAAATGTTCAAGATAAGCTAACATCCTATACAGCACATATGTGAACTGCTGACTACTCATTGTCAAGGAGAAAATTCTCATCTGGAGTGAGTATTTCTACCAAATTCTCAATAATGAGAGATCTCTACAGGTTTCTCATAAGTATCTGGCACTCCTTAAGTGAATCATTGTCAGACCTATGAATACTTTTTTTCTTTCTTTTATTTTTTCTGAAACCTGGTTCCAACTTTAAAATATTGCCACAGCAGTGCTGCAATGTCCAAGCTCTGTTATGCAATTGTCCATATGGTTATATTGTTAACACACCTCTGGTCTATGCCAACTATCATTCCCCCAGGCAGTAGCTGAGCACAGTTCAAGATGACTGTGTAGACCAGAAATAATTCCCAATGTACACTTTGAATATGGCTAAGCTGTTTTGCAGGGAAAGATGTCAGATGTGTGGGTGTGAGCAATGCTGTGCCATCTGCCCTCAGGTCCAGAAAGCAGGCCCTGCTAATAATGGCATAGTCTTTTGAGAATAAGAAATAATGTAGTCTTGCTCCCTGCTTTTTCAAGCATGGGAAATCTTAAAAATATCTCTGAACAAATGAGGGACTACAAAAACTTGCCAGTGAAAAGACTGGAGAAACCTACAGATGGATGCTGCTTGTGTTGCGTAAGAAGAAATAGCAGCATGCTCTGTCAACATCCAGCAGCAGAATGGAAGGCTTAGGTGGATGGTAGGGAGAAATAAAGGTTGGAGCAAGAGCCTCATGCCCTGTGGCCTTTCTGATCTCTTTCTGATCTTCTTGGAAAGGTCCACACTCACAGTGTTCTTATATAGAGGTGGCTACACTGCACTCAACAAAAGAAAGTCCACCCAGCCCTGAATACAGGTATAAAAAGCAGACATCGAGGCTGTAGCAATAAGGTAAGCAGGTGGTGAAACTATACCTACATCCAGATACTTGTAATTAAGACATGTTCTGAGCAGAGTGAAACTATTTCTTGAATTTGTCTGTTTCTCCTCTTGAATTTTGGCACTTACAGCATCCTATGCCAAGGAAATCCACTGCTTAACTTCAGTCTAAGTGAATGAGGTTTCTTACTTGTTTTTGTGCCTCCCTTCTCCTACCTTCAGTTAAACAATACAGCCTTATGGCCACCTCAGCACCATTCCAGTCTTTAAAGACCTTTCCTACATACCCCTGGTCATTGCCTTCCCAGCTTGTCCCCATTTCTTTAGTCATTGTTCACAAAGAAACTCTTCCATACCCCTTCCTTGGTGTGAAACTTGTTCAATCCTGCTGATGTATTTGGATGACTTCAGTACTGTGCACATCTGTAGTTTCAGTGAATTTATACAGCAGCACATCATGCTCTCCTTTTTTTTATATTTTATAATTAATTTCTAACAAGTGACTTGTTTTTTCATTTGCTACCTCTAACGTGAACTGATTGTGCCCACACATTGCAGCACTTGGAGAAAAGCCTGTCTTGGTACTTACCCCATGGACTTCTTCATAAACTAATTCACTGCCCTCTCACAGTCTGGACAAAGATTGTCTTTTTCATTCTCTCCACTCATGGCTAATAGCTGTGGCTTCCCTGCCACATCTCTGTTCAGCAGCTAGGGATTTCTCACACTTTCTTTCCTTGCAAGCCCTTTCACACCTCAGCCTAGAATAGTCTGGAATACTCTACAAAAGGTCTAGATCTTCTCCTGCCCCCATGTGGTCTATCTTTAGGGCTGAAAAGCTTGGTATTCTTTAATAGGAAATACTTTTCAACTTCCTTAGGTCTGAAGAGTGGCTCCTTTACCATCTATCACATTTACTCTTTTCTATACAGTGACAACTTGGGTATAGATTATGGGCAGAAGGACACAGTGTGAGGACAAAGGAGGACACAGGGTCCAATGGGGTGAGTCTAAATTTGAAAACCTAGGTTTAGTGGCTAGGAAGATGTGTGGGCTGTTTCAGTGATTCACTGCATCAGTGCTTGGACTATTAAAAAAATGCACCATAGGTTGTTTGTGGAGACACCTAATTGGATGGATCCTGAATGTGACCCAATACACAGTTTGGACAGCTTGAGAGCAGGTCCATGGTGCAAAGCAATTAAAAGGTTGCTGCAGTGAGGAACAGAATAGTCTGTTCTCCAGATGCCCTGATGACAGGAAGAAAAACAGTATGTTTAAATTGCAGGAAGGGAGAATTAGGTTAGACAGTAGAAAGAATTTTCTGATGGTGAGGAGAGTTAAGCCCTGGAATAGCTCGCCTGGCAACTGGTGCAGTTTTTCTTGCTGACAAGTTGTAAGAACAGGTTAGGCAAACATGCCAGAAATGGTTTTGGTCTACTTGATCTTTTCTTGGGTCAAATGCAGAGATAAGATCACTTTTTCTGTTCTTCCCAGACTCACCTGCTAGAACACTATCATTTTTCTAAAGACAAAAGACAAAAAATGCTAAAGACACAAAGTGCTAAAGAAAAAAATGGACTCTCTTTCCTTGTTTTCTACTACTGCAAAAAATAGTTTGTTATACCCACCTAAAAAACAACAGGCATAAAAACAAACTGTACTTGTAAAAGTGAAAAAAAAAAAACCCAAACCATCACAGTTAAATCAAAAGATCTCTGTCCAGTTCTATCAGTCTGGCTTTGTGTGCTGAAACTAAATATGGCACATTTAATTTAATAATGCAATATTTACTCAGTAAATATATTTACTGCATCTCTTTTATCTATTCTGTCACAAGCTGAAAAGTAAAATGAGTGCTATGGCAAAAATCATCTTTTCAGAATTTACAAACAGAAACCACCTCTGGTCAGAGTTCATCTTGATTGAGCTTTGATTACAAAATCATAACTATCTTCTTAAAGTATTATAGCCAAATACAGACCCAGAAGGCTGGATTTTAAATTAATGCATTGTACAGCCTATTGTACAGGTCATGAAACTTTAAAACATTTTAAATAGTGCCCACTGGCTGTTTTATATGACAGACTAAATAATTAAGAAGGTTTGCTTCAACCTGGTATCCATTGAGTATTTTTGGTGCCCAGACATGGTCAATGGTCAAAATATAGCACTAAAATGAGAATTTACCCTGCATCAGCTAGGCATCTGGATCTGTTTTATGATCCTACAAGGATGCATAAAAAGAATAAACTACAGCTATCCAGTAGACCTTTTTCTCATTCTCAGAGATTATTGTTGAATTCTTCTCCTTCTGTCCAAAAAAAAAAAAAAAAAAAACAAAACAAAAAAAAAAAAACCCAAACACCTACACAGTATTTTCTTCAGTTTTTTCTTGACTGATTGTAACATATGTGGAAATCCTGAGACTCTTAATTCTAAGTGACTAGTGTTACAATGCCTGAATTCACAAGCTTTGTTTCTGGCTTACAGAGATGAAATGCATTCAAGACAGGTTAAACATTTGTCTGTCTCTTTAGACACCTACTGTACCATACAGGCAGTCATTCCCAGAGGGGTTTCTCAGCTATCACCTTCTCTATAAATACCTAGATCATTGACAGTCAACACATTCAAGTTCTCCTCATCCATGAGTATGTTCAACACATGATGAACTGCTTAGAGGTCAGGCTACAGACAAAGGCTTCAGTTTATTTTCAGGTTTTGATAGGAAACTCTAACTAGTCAGGCTGTACCTTTCAGGTTATGTACAAAGCTTATCTAATATCAGCTACCAAAATGTGAAGGGACAGTTCACTTTAAATGTGAGAGACAATTAAGGGATATACAACTACCTGAAGAGGACACTCATCTGACACATCATGACACAATTCTCCTTCTCAGAGCCAAGATGCAGGACACCTCCCATGCTCCTGGATTTAGTCTTAGGTTCTAAACTGTCAGCTGGACATAGAATCACAGAATCATAGAATCAATCAGGTTGGAAGAGACCTCCAAGATCATCCAGTCCAACCTAGCACCCAGCCCTGTCCAATCAACTAGACCATGGCACTAAGTGCCCCATCCAGGCTTTTCTTGAAGACTCCCAGGGACGGTGCCTCCACCACCTCCCTGGGCAGCCCAACTTCCTCCTAACATCCAGCCTAGACCTACCCCAGCACAACTTGAGACTGTGTCCCCTTGTTCTATTGCTGGTTGCCTGGGAGAAGAGGCCACCCCCCACCTGGCTACAATGCCCCTTCAGGTAGTTGTAGACAGTAATAAGATCACTCCTGAGCCTCCTCTTCTCCAGGCTAAACAGGCCCAGCTCCCTCAACCTCTCCTCATAGGATTTGTGCTCCAGGCCCCTCACCAGCTTTGTTGCCCTTCTCTGGACATGTTCCAGCACCTCAACATCCCTCCTGAATTGAGGGGCCCAGAACTGGACACAGTACTCACATGTCTTAGAAAGCTTTGGGTTTCCAAACTGGACAGGGAAATCATGTTAAGCATCTGCCTCTGAAGAGAGATAGCTATGAGACAGTTACATTTCTCCACGCATATTTCTAGTTGTTGCTGGCTATGTCAGCTTCTTGTTTATCTATTCATGGAAAATCTGTTCTATTAGATGCCTCATCCATGTGTCCTTCTCAAATACTGTCAATAATCTCAGGAAACAGTGTTTTGCACGCTCAAAGAAATGTGAAAATAAAAGTTGTCAGTATTACAAACATCATGGGTAAAATAACACTATATATTAGGAAACACAGCTGCAAGATAATTAATTATTTTTAATGAAAAAGTGTTAATTTTCTGGGGAAAATGGCTAAGACTACAGAACACACTAAGTTTCCTTACTAACTCTTCACTGACATCCTCTCTCAGTCTTAATCTAGTGGCAAAGAGGGTTTTTAATAGCCCAGACATGTGAAACACTCCAGGTTTTGAAGGAATGAGCAGATATTGAAGGTGTTAAATACAGGGTTAAAAAAAAAAAACAAACTCAAAATCCTTCATGTCAAAATTGTATTCAAAATACACATACTCGAGGTGTAATACCAGGGGGTGATGGGGGTGTCTTTTCCTTTGGAGGAGCAGTAATACTTCAAATTTCCCATTTTTTTTTTCCTCTACATGAAGTTTTTTTCACAGGCAGGAAAATGTTGTTTTCTAATTCAGAGAGGAAGTGATGTGACATTGCTAATGTCTTGACTTGGTTTTTCACTGTTTTTCTTTCCTTCCTCTTTAGGCTTTTTGAAGCTAGATACACAGAAGATAACAGTCCTATGGTTTATCTATAGTCCAGAGATATTAAAACAATGAGACAAGGTGAGTGAAGTTTCCTGCTGATGACAATGCAATATAAAACGAAAGAAACAAATATGAAGGCGGGGGGAATACATTGAATGAAGCTGAAGCAAAAAAAAATTACAGTCATAGTTGAATCATCTGAGTGATTATCTTTCATATTAAAAAAAAAATCAGAAGATTTCTATGACTAAAAGAGCAAAGGATATCCTGAAGAATACCAAGGAATTTCCAGTTATTGTAGTTCACATGGATACCCACTCCACACAAGTGAAGGGAGATGTACAAGCTAGAAAGACAATGCTGGATATTTGGGAAAAGAAAGCAAGCTAGGCTTGACATAGTCACGTTGTACAACTCAGTGGTGCCAAAGAAAATGTAACAAAGAAGTTAGACATCAGGTGTGAGTGGACTATTCTGAAAAAGACACATGGGTAGGGGCTCCTGAAGTAGCAGAATGCTGTGAAAAGTGATGCAGAGGTTGCACTTGCATCCAGCTCTTGACTTCAGAATTTGTAACACTTTTTAGGAAGCCTTTGAAAGCTCATGGTTTGGACAGATTCACTCTGAAATGGGTCAAGAAGTGGCTGGGAGGCTGGGCCAAGAGAGTGGTCGTGAATGGTGCCACATCCAGTTGGCAGCTGTCACTAGTGGTGTTCCCCAAGGATCAGTGCTGGGCCCAGTCCTGTTCAATATCTTTATTGATGATCTGGTCGAGGGGATTGAGTCCAGCATCAGTAAGTTTGCAGATGACACCAAGCTAGGAGCCGGTGTTGATGTGTTGGAAGGTAGGAGAGCCCTGCAGAGGGACCTGGATAGGCTGGATGGGTGGGCAGAGGCCAATGGGATGAGATTTGACAAGGCCAAGTGCAGGGTTCTACACTTTGGGCACAACAACCCCAGGCAGTGATACAGGCTGAGGACAGAGTGGCTGGAAAGCAGCCAGGCAGAAAGGGACTTGGGGGTACTGGTAGATAGAGGCTGAAGATGAGCCAGCAGAGCAGTGTGCCCAGGTGGCCAAGAGAGCCAATGGCATCCTGGCCTGTGTCAGGAACAGTGTGGCCAGTAGCACAAAGGAGGTTATTTTACCCCTGTACTCAGCACTGGTCTGGCCACACCTTGAATGCTGTGCCCAGTTCTGGGCTCCTCAACTCAAGAGAGATGTTGAGGTGCTGGAACATGTCCAGAGAAGGGCAACAAAGCTGGTGAGAGGCCTGGAATACAGCCCTGTGAGGAGAGGCTGAGGGAGCTGGGGTTGTTTAGCCTGGAGAAGAGGAGGCTCAGGGGTGACCTCATTGCTGTCTACATCTACCTGAAGGGAGGCTGTAGCCAGGTGAGAGGTGGCCTCTTCTCCCAGGCAACCAGCAATAGAACAAGGGGACACAGTCTCAAGTTGTGCCAGGGGAAGTATAGGCTGGATGTTAGGAGGAAGTTCTTCCCAGAGAGAGTGATTGGCATTGGAATGGGCTGCCCAAGGAGGTGGTGGAGGCACCGTCCCTGGAGGTGTTGAAGAGAAAACTGGATGAGGCACTTAGTGCCATGGTCTAGTTGACTGGCTAGGGCTGGGTGCTAGGTTGGACTGGATGATCTTGGAGGTCTCTTCCAACCTGGTTGATTCTATGATTCTATGATTATGAAGACACTAAAGAGGAACTTTAATATGAACACACAAACATACCATTATTCTTTTATGAAGCAATGAAATACTAGTGGGAGGCTAAGACTAATGCATGCCTGTAGTAACAATATGGAAATGAAGGACTTCATTACAAAATGGTGCTATACATCTTTAGAAATCCCTAAAAGGCATGGAGCTATGTTAAGTATGACATTTTGACAGGTGAGTATAAGAGAGATTATCTTATGGTAAAACACTTTGCTAAGATGTAGTATAGCATAAGCAACCAAAGGCAAGGAACAAATTGTGCTGATTGCTAGAGACCTTTGGGATTGAGAAGGAAAGGGATCCATTATTTTTGTCCAGCTTCTGAGGACTACAGCACCCCAGAAGTTAATGCCGCAGGGTCAGCAGCTCCACAGAGATGTGCAGTGTATGGCTGTGCAGTATATTTGCACCTCATCAAAACATCAAGGAGGAAGGGCATGTCAAGTGACAAACTGTGATGACACTGACCTATGTAGAGGAAATACTAACTATCCAAAAGGAAAATCAGTTAGATCAAGAGCCATCCTGGAGGAGATGCATTCCAGTCCGAATAGCGAAGTCATAAATGCTCATTTCAATCCAAGTATCATTATTTCAGTTATAGCCACTCTAGCTTACTATGAGTAGTTGGCCCTCTAAAAAGGCATTATGCTATTCAGCATAAAGCCTTCAAGGCAGTATTGTGCTAGCATCTTTGCTCTCATATCCTATCTAAAAAGCATTCTCTATCATCATTTGCCTGATATAGTAAGCACTAGTCAATCTAACCAGGTAGCTGAACATGAGCACCTTGAAACTCAAGCTGTGAATCACACTTTGTGTGTTAACTGTAGTTGCTATCAGAAAATTACTCATCTGAATCACTTGGTAAGTCTGTGCACACGGTTGTTGGAGTCAGGAAAAGAATGAGTGGCAAGCAGGGCAGGGAAGCAGTTTCATGAACTGACAATGAAAATTAGTAAAAGAACTGGCTTATGTTTTGTCTATGTCCACAATCAGTTTTCATTCCCCTTTTCCTGTACTTCTGCCATTTCAGCACATACACCTTTCCACCGAGCAGAGGAGTAAATAAAAACTGGTCATACTGGTTGGAATTGATAAAATCAAGTTCACAAGCAGATATTTCACCCCCTTTACTAGCAAGGCCATAAACTACATATGCTGTTTGATTAGGATATGATGAAAAGAATTTATTAGCAGATGTGTATTCAGCTATACTGTTTCACTGGCAGCTTTATGAGATTCTCTCCTAGGCTGACAGGTGTGGCCTGCCAGCTGCTTTGTACAGTAAACAGGGGCTGGAGAGCATGCCATGTGCAATGATTTAATCAGTTACCATCAACTGCTAGAAAATAAACAAGGTTTTGTTCATTTCTTTCAGTTCCATGTATATTAATTGAAACCAAATACTACAAATGACACTGAGAGTATCGCTGATCAGAGAAGACTTAGATTTAATAGGACACAGCCATGTAATACATAAATATAATAAAACACAGTCATGTAATACATAAATATTTGGTTAAAAGATAGCAGAATTTTGTTAAACTTGGCAATGGGAAGTCTTTTGAAGTCTCATTTGTCAGTTTCTGTTCATGGGACAGTCAGTTCTAGCCATTTGGGTCACAGCTGGCAAAAGAAAGATGATCCTCTTGGTTTATTGTTCTGATACAAAATTGTCATTACAAATTGAAAACACAGAGCAAATAAAAGAGGGCAAATGGGGAACTTGTGTGATTACGTATTTTCAACTGTTGCGTCTGGCCATACTTTGTTTAACAGGGGTTGCAGAATTCAAGACGTCTGTATGCTGGGTCTCATTACTATTGTTTAAGAATTTCTATACAACTAGCCTGCAATTAAAGGGCTCTTTCCAAACTCAGCCCTCATATCCCACTTTTTCAGTGCTCTAAATATGTGTAATCTGAACTAATATTTTTAGTACTTAACTGACAGCTGCATTAAAACATTTTTATTTCAAATATTTGCATGTCAAAATAAAGAGGCCTAAGACTTTTTTTTTCTGCAGTAAAATGAGAATATTCATACACTTAAAAAAAAAAATCACACCTAAAACTGTTAAATTGATGCAAGAACACTTTGCAAAGGATGCTTAAGCTTTATATTCTGCCGGTTTATGACAAATAATGTCATGATTACACCGCGAGCAAAGACATCGAGAAAAGCTGAAAAGCAGCAGACAGAAAACTCTGCAAACTCATTGTCTAAATAGTTATAGCAGTGATCTGTTAAAAATTATGAAAATTGAAGCCATGACAGTGTTTTGGGGAAAAGTGGGCTTGTCTTTGAAGTGTCACTACATTAATTTTCTTTTTCTCAGCCTAAGCACATACTCAGAGTTGAGTAGATTTCCTCTGTTGGTTCTAAGTCAGTTTCTTCCATAGAATCACAGCTGTTAGAGAGAAAAATGCGCCAGGAGCAGAAGACTTTATCTGGTTTGCTGATTATCAAAATTTCTCTGAAGAAGGCAAAGTTTGCTTTTTTTTTTCTGTCACTGTCAACATTTTCAAAAGGACAGGCTGCACTGTATTGCCCTGGATGATTTCTTCTTTGTGAACTAGCACAGATTATTAATTTCCTAATGCACAGCAGTGCATGTCTCTTCTGAGAGATGTTGGCTATTTGCCTCAGCAGCCAACTTGTGGCTTCACGTATCTATTCTTGCTTTTTATTAGGGCCAATGCTGTTTAAAGGGACAGTGGTATTCACTGTTGTACTAGGCAGCTATAAGAAACTGAATACTGTGGATAAGCAAATAGGAGGTAACCAAAGAAGACTTTTGAACTGCACCAGAACTCTGTATTGGATCCAGAACAGAAAAGGAGGCATCTGAATGTCTTCAAAGAGCATGTGGGAATGATGCTGTTGTGAAAGGACATGTCTGCATACTGCAAACAGTTTAGGAAGATTAGCAGCAAACAGAAGAGCTTGGATGATGGTATGAAAAGTGTGGAAACTTGATGGGGAAAAAAAAACGCAGTCTGAAAGTGGAAATTCTGGAACCCACAAAGGAACAAAGATTTAAAACACTACTGGCAGAGATTAAGACTGAAACCTTCCTGTTGTTCAGAAGGGTCTTGCGGTTTTGCAATGTGGATTCTATGATGCAGTTTCCCAGTACTGAACTCAATGACCCGGAGTGGTCTCCTTTAACTCTCTCTATTGCTGCTACTGGAGTGAGATGCTAAAAGCACAGTTTAGTCACTATCAGTTTTAATGATCTGAGAGACCAGAGTTTCTAAAAGTAACAGCCAAAGGATCCAAAGCTGTGACAATAACTGTAGGACATAATAGGCAGAAATATTATCTTTTATAATGCAGTATTCATCCTGATTCACTCTTTTTTTCTCTTCATGCTCCTTAGTGTGTTTCCTTGCTCAAGCACAGACCAAAGCTCAGCTTTTTCAGGATCTTAAAAGGAAAAGTGTCACACCAAGAGCATGTGCTGTGTAACTCATTAGGAAATGCCACTGAATGTCAGAGGCTGGAAGGGACCTCGAAAGACCATCTGGTACAAGCCCCCTGCCAGAGGAGGATCACCTATACCAGATCATTCAATAGCATTCAATACATGCCCATCAGCTTTTGGGATGCCTCTGAGACTTTTTCTTGAGCAGTTTCTAGGCAGTAACTCAGACTTTTCCATGCAAACATCATCATCGTTCTGCCATTCTGCACATTTTCAGCACAGGGTTTGCCTTAGAGCATATATGTATGAAAACATTCCTTGTACTCTTTCCACAGAGGTTCTTTCTGTCTTCTCCCAGGTGACAACTTCTGCATCATCTAGGAGTATATTCCAGGTGTGAATGGTAACTTCTGGGCTCTCCTCAGAGCCTGTATCTATACTAGTAAAATAAATTTTGGTGTGTCCCTGAAGACAGCATAACATGGTATTATTATCTCCATAGTAGTAAATTCACTTTACCTCCAAAATAAAAGTGGCCACATTCAAACTCAACACTGAGAATACCTTCATCCCATACATTATCCTCAAACCATTCCCACCTGGGAATCATCAGAGAGAACGTTAGTTATCTTGAGTCAAAATCAGGCAAGGCATCATTGAACACTGCAGATAATGGCATTTGAGTGTCTGTGCCTGTGCCCTGTTTAACTTCCTGGTAAAAACGAAACCTCAGGATGCAGCTAAAAAGTCTGCAGTCTGGATCCACAACAGACTTCAGGATGTAATAAACCCATCATAGGATACATTTATATGGCATGTCAAGCTCAGGTCAGCATTCTGGATCTGAACTCTAACTTACCAAGAGTGTGAAAATTTACAGCCCTAACACAAGGTTACAATTCCCTCAATGGCAGGGTTTTAAGTCCTTGTGGCTGCTAAGGTCCAAGGTGAGAGACCGCATATGATGCTGAGCTCTGTTCTGCAGGCTGAAATGCATAAAAGCAATTTGAGAAGCTACTTCTAACCATTTCCCAGCAGTTGATTTGGCCTCTTGAGACATCAGGGAGCATAAGAGAGGTCTGCAGCACTGTGATCAGCTGGCAGGAGGGCTAAGTACCACTGCCAAGACTGCACAAAGTAGCAACCAGTTGGTAGGATTAAGTTTATGTTTCTAGCATTGTACAGGGTGATAGTATAATCTTCTCCTGCTGTTGTTCCATTATGGAGTTTACAACTTTTCTAATACTGTCATATGTAAAGTTTTCTGTCATTGTTAGATTTGTCTTTAACACAGCATATGTGTCATCTGCTGGACTGAATGCTGTTTGATCTCTCAAACAATCTTGTTCCATTCTTCCTCTCTGCCCAAAAGCGACCCCCCATGTCCTATCCCAAATTAGCTCAAGCACTGCATGACTGTCATATTTCAGACATCTAATTCTGGTTTAATTACTAAAGTTTCTGAGGCCTACTCCAGCTCCAAACAACTCCAATGGTCAGGCATATAGAAATCTTCTGCATAGCTTTGAGGATGGCTGTTCTGTATGGCCAGGTACAAACTTCAGCACTTCTCCAGTGGCCTTGTGATTTTCGTGAACATGAATACTCCTTCATTTCCACATGCACTGATACTGATAACTTACAGAAAGCACTTAAGTGGCTGTCCAGCTACTCTGCTCAAATGCCTGCAGCAAAAACCATAATCCGTACAATAACTGATTGGTTTGAGCTAAGCATATATACTGCACCTACATAATAGTGGCTAGTATTTGCCACATATTTTGGTTCTCAGTGCCTGGCAGTTTATTTCTCCTCTGTGAACCTCTGCCCCCTGCTCATCTCCCTGCTTTTACAGACAAGTGTACCTCTAGAGAGGGTAAACTTAGAAACATTTTTACCCTTTTGGACCTGAATGGTTTTGTAAATAGTAGCTAGTTTCTTTTTTATTCCCCCAATACACAGAAGGATCAGGCAATATTTCATCTTAAGTGCAGAGCCCCACTGAAACATATTCCTAATGTTATTTATATTATGTTTTTATTTCAAGGGAAGTTATCCACTGGGAGTCTGCCAAGGAAATGGCACAAGTAGGTGAGGGCTTGGAAACAACTGCTAATCTCAGCGGAGGCAGTGTGCTTCCATCTCCAGGGTCTTTGTTTAAATTCTTTGCTGCAGATTATATACACCACTGAATGTATTCTACTTGGTCAGATGAATTTAATCACCTTGAATCTGGACTTGCAGTCTAACTGCAGAATTGATGCAGTACACCCTAGCTGCAAGTATGAGTTTTTCGAACAGGAGTGATGAGGTTCAGCCCTGGAACTAACAGGAAATTTTAAAACTCCAGAATTAAAAGTGAAGTCTGTGATTTTTTTTTTCTCAGTCCTGACATCTCCAAAAACAAGGACCTTTGACAGAGAGGTAGAAAAAATAACGTGACTTGAGAATTTTTTTTTCAAAGTCTATTAACAATCAGTTGTTAACATTGGTGGAGGTCAACAAAATCTAGACATGTATCAACGAAGATACATGTCTAGATAATACATGTGAGATACATGTGAGATAATATAAAGCACACTGGATGACATGTGATGGCAAACATATGACTACCTGAAGGGAGGCTGTAGCCAGGTGGGGGTTGGTCTCTTCTACCAGGCAACCATCAACAGAACAAGGGGACACAGACTCAAGCTGTGCCAGGTGAGCTATAGGCTGGATGTTAGGAGGAAGTTCTTCCCAAAGAGAGTGATTGGCATTGGAATGGGCTGCCCAGAGAGGTGTCGGAGATGCTGTCCCTGGACGTGTTCAAGAAAAGCCTGTATGAGGCACTTAGTGCCATGGTCTAGTTGATTAGATAGGGTTGAGGGATAGGTTGGACTGGATGATCTTGGAGGCCTCCTCCAATCTGGCTGATTCTATGATTCTATGATTCTATATTTACCAACCACAGAAGAATTCTGCGATGATGAAACCTTGGTAGGAACTCAGATGAGCTGTAACAACCACAACATGATGGGATTCAGTGTGAGAACGTGCTTGTGACGGAAGTTTTTGGTGCATGTTAGTGTTTGAAAAGATGGGGTATTAGTCGGAGACAAAGCTAGTGGTGCTACTGTTAAATGCTCTACACCTGCCTGGCAGAATAGCAAAGCATGTCTCATATTCAAAACATTGCTCCTGGAAAAAAGGAGCTAGGAACCACGATGAAGGACAACCTGGGGATTACTGATAAAGCAAAGGTGTTTTTCTCCTCTAAACAAGGATGCTAGAGTTAATTTGTTGTGGTTTTGTCTGCAAAAGAGCTATTACATGGGCTGTAATTTCACGGGATGGAGACTGTGAACTCCCAGGTCACTTGTAAACTGATCACTCCCCAGCCTCTCCTCCTTGTGCTTTTAAGTGTTTCGAGCCTGGTAAATTGAAACCTGAAGAAACACAGAACTCTGATCTTTGGGACCTCTAGACCAAACCTGGGCTTTTGCTGATTTGCTCTAGGAAGTAACTGCTTACTTACCCCATAATTAACACCACAAAGCTGATCTTTGGAAGATAAAGTACAGGAGGTCAGAGACGGGATCAGGGAGAAGGGCTTCATTAGAACTGCAGCATTTGGGGCCTGATTCTCTTTTCATTTGCATGAGATTAACGCAGGAACTATTTCACTGAAGTCGAAGGTGTTACTCAACTATAAAAACAGCCTGTAATCTAGTTCTTCTCACCAAAACATTCTAGCTAGCTTCAAACTAGCACAATGGATTAAAACCAGGTCATTACTATCACAGCTAATGGATATTAATCCATATACTTATTAAAGAAAGCAACAGGAACAGCTTGTTAGGTACATGACCACACTTTCACTCTTATCTCACAGCAGAGGCTACTTTAGGGCTTCCTTACAAGTTCCAATTTGCAGCAAGTTTTCAGACCCATAAATAAATATTCCAATTGATTGGCTTGCTATAAACAAGCAACTAAGTACAGCAGAATCCGTGACGTTGACTAACACCGTTAAACAAGCTTCGCATAAAGTAATATTTTCTTTACTGCATTTTATTTATATCTTGCTGCCGAGAATTAAAGTCACTTTCTTGTGTTAAAAAAAAACCCAGCACCAAACCCAAGACAAACAAACAAACAAACGAAAAAACCACACACACACAAAAAAAACCAACACACAAAGACAACAACTCCGGGGGTGGGGGGGGCAATTAAAGTCCAGACTCTCAACTGCTGGAAAAATCACAACTGCCCCACGTATTCCTCTCTGTATTTTGGCAGGGTGCTTTCAGGTTGCTATGTAGTTTATATTAAAGAGGAGTCAGTTCAAAATATGTGACACAGTAAGTGAAAGGCTCAGATGCCATCTCTAAACTGAGACTTTCACAAGCAGTAACAAGAACTAAATAAGTATATAACAGAAATTTAGTCATTCCTCTCTAACATCCAGTTTTAAACTGGAATTCCTGCATTCCACAAGTGGGTATACTACAATTTAATGTTGACAATCATTCTGAGGTTAGAGCAAGACTTATTTATACTACAGGACTGGGTCTCACTACATTTTAAATTTACTGGATGAGTAATTTCTGTGTATCCCTCATTCTGTGTCTTTGTCACATACTGCATCCCACATTCAGGCTTTGGTATCTGCAAATTATGCATCTCAAAGACATTTTCCTCATAAAACTGGCTGTTTACCTTTTGTGCAGCAATACCACAAAGCTAATGCTTTCTTTTCAAGAGGGTCAGGGTCCTTGGGTCTATTTTAAAATGAAAAACTGAGTAGTGTAGATCAACTAAACTTCAGAGCATAAATCAAAACTTGGGTAATGGAATGGGCAGCCTCTAATTTCTTGCTCAGAATATGTGAATGCTGAGGATGGATAACCAGCCTGTTAATTTGCCCTCTTGGTCTTTTTCTCAAACGTCATTCTAATACACAGGAGTAGAATAGAAATGAGTTTCTGGAGTAATTTATCTGTCAAAAACAAGTTCTGACTTGCAAGCAAGAAAGCTTTGTATTGCCAGTTATGGACACAACAATTCCTCTCTATGCTACTCTACTTATATTAGTAAGTTAACTAGTGTCAGGGAGTGTCCTGGACACTGCAACTTGCTTGCTTACATGGTTGCATTTTAAGAACGACCCCTGGTATGGTTTAGTTAAAATCACCTAGCATTTCCAAACAATTTCCTGGCAGAGTGAGGAAGCTAATATGGGAGAATGACCACTCAGAACAGTATGAAATAGTCTCCATTTTGGGAACAAAGAAATCTTACTAAAACATAAACATCGAGACGATGCCAGCTGGCCCTGCGGTCAGAGAACAGGCACTGGCACAGTTTGCTTTGTTAGTATAAAGCCAGCCTGTATGACTAAGACACTTCAGCACAGAAATGCTGTATTCCTGGATGCTTCTACAGATCTTATCAAATGAAGGAAATCCATGAAAGAAAAGAGCAACAGAAATACCCAGAAAGGGTCTTCATCCCATTCAAAGCTTCATATTTTGCAGCTTATTGGGGCATAATGGCAACACTGAGAATATCAAGATCTTGTGCAAATATTCCTAACTGCAAATAATAGTTGACCAGTAGTCATCATAATGGCTTCTTCACAAATATACTTTAAAGCTGCATAATTATGTTTGGAACCTCACTTCATAGAATCATAGAATCAGAGTCATAGAATGGTTTGAGTTGGAAGGGAACTCTAAAGATCATCTAGTCCAATCCCCCCCCTGCATTAAGCAAGCACTTCCTCATCTAGACCAGGTTGATCAGACCTAAACTCAGGATATCTCCAAGAGTTTCCAAGCCACATGCAGACCCTCTCTACGGGGCACACAATGGCTGAGCAGTGGAACAGAGAGAAGAAACCCCTGAAAAGAACATGCACAATATGTAGGGTGGTTGTTATGGAGGGATAATTAATTAATGCAAGATGATATCTTCCAACATTAATATTGTTTATTAATTTTGCTACTCAGAACTCTCACCACCCTCGACCACTGATTTTAATAATAATCAGTTCTTTGCAGGGTTATGGAAACATTACACAGATAATAACATAGGATCTTGAAATAATTTGCAAAAATATATAAACATTAATTGAAGTGGGAAAGAAGATTCCTGCAGTCAAGGACCACTTGCCCACTAGATGGACTCAAGAAGCGCCTTTCTACTTATGACAGAAGGCAATGGTGAATTAAGAGGCTTTAAGTATTTACTCACAAAATATTATTTCCTGATTCGTGGAGCTAGCTACAGCTTCAGACAGTACCCAAACACTTTCAGGGAATTCTGTCTTGTCAGCCACTGAGCCTTCTGATACTTCCCAGGCTTCTGGGGAAAAGAGGAAGACGCCCTACGAGGAGAGGCTGAAGGAGCTGGGATTGTTTAGCCTGGAGAAGAGGAGGCTCAGGGGTGACCTCTACAACTACCTGAAGGGTGGTTGTGGCCGGGAGGAGGTTGCTCTCTTCTCTCAGGTGGCCAGCGCCAGAACAAGAGGACACAGCCTCAGGCTCCGCCAGGGGAGATTTAGGCTGGAGGTGAGGAGAAAGTTCTTCACTGAGAGAGTCATTGGACACTGGAATGGGCTGCCCGGGGAGGTGGTGGAGTCACCGTCCCTGGGGCTGTTCAAGGCAAGGTTGGACGTGGCACTTGGTGCCATGGTCTAGCCTTGAGCTCTGTGGTAAAGGATTGGACTTGATGATCTATGAGGTCTCTTCCAACCCTGATGATACTGTGATACTGTGATTGTGTATCCAGGACTTCTCATCTTGGCAGGAGACTTTCAGGCATAGGCAGGATATCTTGTGATGTGCAGTCTTAGCATGACGTCACAATGGCTATGCAGGCCAATTGCATGTAGGCATATAGAGCCTGTTCCTGGTAAACTCAAGGCAGTGGAGTTTCCAGGTAATTCATATAACCATAGAATCATAGAATCAGTCAGGGTTGGAAGGGACCATAAGGATCACCTAGTTCAAACCACCCCTGCCTTGGGCAGGGACACCTTACCCTAGAGCAGGCTGGACACAGCCTGGCCTGAAACACCTCCAGGCATGGGGCTTCAACCACCTCCCTGGGCAACTCATTCCAGCCTCTCACCACTCTCATGCTGAACAACTTCCTCCTCACATCCAGTCTGAACCTACCCATCTGCAGATTTGCTCCATTCCCCTAGTCCTGTCACTCCCTGAGAGCCTGAAAATCCTTCCCCAGCTTTTTTGTAGGCCCTTCTAGGAGTGAAAGGCCACAATAAGGTCACCTCAGAGCCTCCTCCAGACTCAACAGCCCCAATTCTTTCAGTCTGTCCTCACAGGGAAGGTGCTCCAGCCCTCTGATCATCCTTGTGGCCCTTCTCTGGACACGCTCCAGCACATCCACATCCTTCTTGTAATTGAGGTTCCAAAACTGGACAACGTACTCCAGTCCAGGGGTCTCACCAGAGTTGAGTAAAGGGGGAGAATCACCTTCCTCGACCTGCTGGCCACACTAAATTCAGGATGTACTGAGGCAGTAAGCAATGGCAGCAGGCACCAGCACACACAAATGCAACAGCAGAGCACACTGTGTTACCTGCTCAACTCTTTTATCAATACAGCTCAAGATTAATGGGTCTTTGGACAAAAAATAGCCAATCAGAATGGCACTTTTCCAAGCCTGACAATATTAGGTGAAACCATAGGCTTGCTTCACCCAAATCTGTGAAAAGCATAGGCCTTGCACAAGGCAAGCACAATCTAAGTGTGTGCACCTCGTTTACCACAGGAGCAAAACAAGTTTGGGCAGGCCAGAGCCCTTAGGTTCAGTGGCTCCAGGTTCTTTGTCCTCTCTCTTGTGGTTGCTCCTCCCCAGAGCAGAAGGAGGGAGAGCAGCAAAACATGCCTGGGCAAGCCAGTGCACGTATAAGCCTATTTCAGCCCATCAGGCCTACCACAGCAGCGGTGCTGTAGCAAAGCCATGATGGCTTTCATCAGACTGCTAAGCCTTGTTTTCAGTTCAAGGACTGCCTTTTCTTTACAGGTCGTCTTCTCTCTGTTCTAATTCTTCTCTGGATACAGATGGTATATGTCCATGCTGGGCTTCTCTGCCTATCTCACTGGTAATGTCAAGGACAGCAGCTATTCCTAGAGCATCCCTAATACTACAAAGAAGACTAACAAAAAGTGACCTTCCTTCTAGCCATTCCCCAGACAGTAAGAGCAGTTCCTTCTTTTTCCCTCAGGATAGTGTGCCTTTGAGGAATGATCTTCACTCACTTTCTCTGTAGTTGAACCTCACCCAAGAGAAACTGTAGTCATACATCAATGCTTAGAGCACTCACCTGGAACCTTATTCCACTGAAGAAGTAAGCTTTGTGTTTGTTAAACAGAGAAGTTTTAACTAACCCACAAAGCTTCTCAGCTGCAGCATTTGTAGCAAATGTGTCTGGAGCACCTCATGCAAGAATGAGAAAAGCAGTTTGGTGTATGCATTTTCCTATAACAGATAAGATGCATCTCATGCAAGTTTAGTATATGAACAGTAGTTTTCCTTACCCATGTACCCCTTCCTTTGGACTGCTCAATACGTAACCTACTAGAACAAAGATGATATGCAAATAGCCTAACACTTACCTGAGTAAGTAAGGCTACTGATCTGAGGTCTTATCACATCTTCAGCAGGGTGGCTATTGCCAGAACAACTCCTAAGATGGAACAAGCAAGGAAAGTTTCTTCTCTACCATAAATTCACAGTATCACAGTATCACAGTATCACAGTATCACAGTATCATCAGGATTGGAAGAGACCTCATAGATCATCAAGTCCAACCCTTTACCACAGAGCTCAAGGCTAGACCATGGCACCAAGTGCCACGTCCAACCTTGCCTTGAACAGCCCCAGGGACAGCGACTCCACCACCTCCCCGGGCAGCCCATTCCAGTGTCCAATGATTCTCTCAGTGAAGAACTTTCTCCTCACCTCGAGCCTAAATTTCCCCTGGCGCAGCCTGAGGCTGTGTCCTCTTGTTCTGGTGCTGGCCACCTGAGAGAAGAGAGCAACCTCCTCCTGGCCACAACCACCCCTCAGGTAGTTGTAGACAGCAATAAGGTCACCCCTGAGCCTCCTCTTCTCCAGGCTAAACAATCCCAGCTCCCTCAGCCTCTCCTCGTAGGGCTGTGCTCAAGGCCTCTCCCCAGCCTCGTCGCCCTTCTCTGGACACGCTCAAGCATCTCAACGTCCCTCCTAAACTGGGGGGCCCAGAACTGAACACAGTACTCAAGGTGTGGTCTAACCAGTGCAGAGTACAGGGGCAGAATGACCTCCCTGCTCCTGCTGACCACACCATTCCTGATGCAGGCCAGGATGCCACTGGCTCTCTTGGCCACCTGGGCACACTGCTGGCTCATGTTCAGGTGGGTATCAATCAGCACCCCCAGATCCCTCTCTGTTTGGCTGCTCTCAGCCACTCTGACCCCAGCTTGTATCTCTGCATGGGGTTGTTGTGGCCAAAGTGCAGCACCCTGCACTTGGAGCTATTGAACGCCATCCCATTGGACTCTGCCCATCTGTCCAGGCGGTCAAGGTCCTACTGCAGAGCCCTTCTGCCCTCCAATCCAATTCAACCACACCCAGCTCACTGTAGTTTGTCGTGGGCTTCTGAACACTTTATTAAGCAAAAGATATTTGCTGGTATGCCCACACAGCTAGGCACACACACAGTTTAAGAGTTTCTTGCAGAGCCGTGATAACTTTTTTACATAGGTGGTGGAGAAACCAGCAAGGAGAAGTGTACTACTGATCCTCGTAGTAGCAAATGAAGGGCAGGTTGGGGACGTGAAGGCTAGTTCAGCCTTGGCTTCAGTGGTCATCAGAAGGCGGAGTTCAGGATTATGAAAAGAAGAAGTGAGGCAATATGAAGGACTGCAATCTTGGACTTCAGGATAGCTACCTTTGACCTCTTCAAAGACCTACTTGGAGGAATTCCACAGGTTGAAGCTCTAGAAGGGAAGGGACTGACATCTTGGGATGGATATAGGAACTTTGTCAGAGTATGCAGAGATGTAAAAAGGAAAGCTAAGGTCCTCTTGGAAAGCAAAGGATGTGCAGGACAATATGAAAGGCTTCTTCAAGTACCACAGTAAGATGTATTTGATGTACAGCTACGGCCAGCCCTCAAGAATCCTAGTTCCTGGAGGTAAGAGAGAAAGTCTGGAGGAAAGAAAGCTCTCCTTTAGTCAAAGAGGATCAGGTTATATCTCATTTATTCAATGTGGACACCCATAAATCCATTGGTCCCAATGGGATGCACCCATGAGTCCTGAGGGAGCAGGCTGATGTTATTGCTAAGTCACTGTCCATCATCTTTGAAAGTCATGGAGAATAGGAAAGGTGCCTGAAGCTTGGAGAAAATCTAGTGCCACTCCAGTATTCCAAAAGGGTAGGAAGGAGAACGCAGGAAAACAACAGACCAGTCAGGCACATCTCCATCCCTGCAAAAGTGATGGAACAGCCTATTCTGGAGGTTATGTCTAAGCATGTGGAGGAAAACAAGTTCTCAGGAATGATCTGAATGGATGCATCAAGGGGAAATAGTGCTTGACCTATTTGATAGCCTTTTATGATGGTATGACTGACTGAAGGGCAGTGGCTCTTGTCCACCTCTGCAACACAGTCTGTGGCCAGTGGTGTTCCCTTTTGGTTAATACTGGATCCAGTTTTGATCAATATATTCATCAAAGACCTGGATGAAGGGATGGACTGTAATCTCAGCAAATTTGCTGACTATATACAGATGGAAGGAGTGGCTGACACGATCAGGCTGTGCTGCCATTCAGTAATCCCTGGACAGAATAGAGAGTTGGGTGTAGGGGAGCTTAACAAGGGTCAATGAAGGCAAGTGTAGAATCCTGCACCTAAGGAGGAACCACCTCATGCATCAGCACAAGTCAGGAGTTGACCTAATGGAAAGTAGCTCTATGGAAAAGGACCTAGGAACCCTGGTATACAAGTGTCCTTGTGGCTAAGAAGGCAAATGGTATCCCAAACTGTGTTATGAAGACTGTGACCAGCAGGCTGAGGGAGCTTATGCCTCCCATTTGTTCTGCCCTAGTGAGCCTACACCTGGAGTAGTGTTCCGTTCTGGGTTCCCCAGTTCAATACAGCCAATGAATTACTGGAGAGAGTCCAGTGGAGGGCTGCATGATTCTTCCATTGCTTGCACAGTAATAGGAAAAGTATTCTCTGTGCACAATTCCTTCCTACCTCTGTCTCTCTGGCTCTTCTGAGTTGATAGGAAACCACCTTACACAAGTCAATCTGCTATTTTAAGCTCCTTTGGACTCTAGAGCATCACATGACTGCAGGGATACTATAGATATCAATACTTCTGGTCCAACCATTCTCAAAGCTCAAAGGAGAATCTTAAGATGTTTGGATCAGGAGAAGAAAACAGTAAACTTACATCTCTCTTTAGTGTAGTGAGAGGAAAAATTGTGAGAAAGGGATTTCTTAGGAATGGGGCATTCTTGCACACATGGGTTTGACAGGATGGGTGCAGAAAGAGGACATGTGCTTGTCTGTCTTCTGCTTGACTAATGTGAATGTCTGTCAGCACATTCTCAGTACACAGCATCCAGAGCAGGCCCTTTGGCAGGCTTGCCCAGAACATGAACCTGAAAGTTTGGAATTAAGCTTAGAGTCCCAAAAGCACCCTGTATGAGGAGGCTCGAAACACCACAGCTAGTCTGCACTTACATAAGACTATTAATTAGTCTCGCAGCACAGCACAGAATGTAATTCAGTCCTGGTGATAGGTTAGTAGATTAATCACAATTTATAGCCTTGTAAAGGAAGATACAAAACCAAAAAGCACATAAAAAGAAAGGAAAAGAAAAAAAAAAGAAAAAATAATCCAATAATCAATGACTTCAGCTTCCAGTAATAATAACATTTATTGATGTCATTTTTGAAAGAGAAATTATTTCTCCCTTTTTCTTGGTTTTACAATTGAACACAAAACTGGCTTTGACTGCTTTCAGTTTAAAAACAAACAAGAAAGAAAAAAAACAAGCAATTTGCATATTTTTTAAAAGAAAGTGAAAACTAGAAACATTACTTCCCTCTTTTTTGATTAAAAATTATCATTTGATTTTTCACTTTAAAAAAAAAAATCTTAAACTAAAAACTTAGTAAACTCCAGTGCTAATTGTGGACTAATAAGGTTTTCATGTAAGTGACACATGACCCTTCATACATTGGTCTATTCTTGAAAACATTTGAAAAATGGTTTTGACTTCCAAGAAAGTTCATTGAGAAGCCCTAAAAACCTTTGTAGGGCATTTGAGAAGTGAAAAGCATTATTTTGGGCCATAAGCTTTTCACATTCCATTTGACAGTCAGCATAAAGACATTTCAGTGTAAAAATCCCAGTACTGTGTAGCCTGTATGTGCTATGTGAAAAATATGTGCATGACTTCAAAAAGTGACTGTGTGCTATTACTTCCTAAAGCAAAGGTGTGGGCTCAGTACATCGCCTGAAATGATTTTCACGATAGAGGACATCTATAAATTTTATTTTGGTGTTTCCCAGTAATATGCTATTTGCTTCCTTTTGGTTGAAAATCACTTACATCAATAATAAGAAGAGTGAATTTGAATTCCCAGAGTTGTTTACTCCAATGGTAGAAATCCCCTGAATGCAATTATCTTGGATAAGGTTTTTCATGTCCCTCACTCAGAGACTTCCTAACACAATGCGTTTTGCCCTCAGTTGACAGAGAGGGCCTCAGTTTCAGAGAACAGGGCTTTAGTATTTCCTGAAAGTGTGACAGCTTCAAAGTTTGTCCAATGAGACCCCAGAACCACCAGTCATTTTGGAAAAATGTTATTGCTCTTTCT
This sequence comes from Pogoniulus pusillus, assembly GCF_015220805.1. Lineage (NCBI taxonomy): Eukaryota > Metazoa > Chordata > Aves > Piciformes > Lybiidae > Pogoniulus > Pogoniulus pusillus. Next base: position 32,069,319 of record NC_087270.1, read on the forward strand.
CTGATCCATTGTCTTTTTCAGAGTGGCATAACTGTGCTTGCTGTGCACAGTTCCCAACAAACTGATTGATGTGGAAGGCAAGCCAGGAAAATCTCTGCCCCACCCCATTTTGCATATTCCATGGTCCAAAATGTTCAGTGACTGCCCAGATGGGGAATAGATTTTTTTTTTCTTTCTACTCCTGTACATACTCCTCCTGTAATTTGCATTATTACTGGGTAGCTCTCATGCTATTGACTTCATATGATTCTATGATTCTATGATTCATTCTACAGCTTACAACCTTTTACATAACCTCCCATCTACCACATCACTTCAGAAACTTCACCGGTGAATTCCTGCCATGAAATGTTCCTGTAAACAGGAACAAAGTGAGCAAATGGATCCTTGCCACACACACATGTGCACACACACCTTGTTTTATCACCCAGATGAAATCTGCAAGCAGTCAAAATGTTTGTGTGCAACCTTGTACTGCAATGACATTTGTATTATGTTCTGCTCTTGTTGCAGTATTGTATAACCATCATCACTGCAGCTGACATCTTCATTCCTTCTTAGGTTACATGACCAACACTGAGATTAGCAACAGGTTTTAAAAGATGTCCATATACTGGTAATTTATCACACACGCATTACACAAATAAATGTGTATCACATACATATATATCAACTTAATTGCTGCACGTGTAAGTCAAGGAAGCCTATACCCCAATAGATATTAAATCTGCTTCTCAACCAGGGGCCCCATTTTTCTCCTAAGCATGCTACATTCCATGGGCTATTGGATTTATACTCATCACCAGGGCACCTAAACACTTTCTTTGCTAAATCAAAAGCAAGAATGAATTCCCCAGAAGAAATTATTGTAATTTTTGGTGTGAGGTGGGAATAGTTGGATAGTTTTAGAGTAAGACCCAAAGAAAATTATTTTTACAGGTTTTACTTATATTGTTTTATTTATACTGTTTTGATGTCAAGAGAGAAAAGCATTGCAAGTATTTTCTTTGGAGCAAAGAATGTTTCTACTCCAATGTTCTTCTGGACAATTTATATAACCCCTGCTTTACATCAGTGTAACTAAGAGCTGATGATCATTTTTTTCCTGGTAGTGGATTTGTGCAATCACCCAGGGTTGGGTTTCCCTCTGGAAGTGGATCCTCCTCTCTGTGTTGGCCCACACAGAACCAGTAGCAGCACAAGTACCAGCTCTTGCTCCCAGGACGAAATTCCAGATTATATAGGGCTACCCTCAATTGCAAAGGCATTTTGTATGATTTAAGACCACTACAAATTCCAGGTCATGATCACAGCAAGCCTGAAGACTACACAGCCTTGCAGTCTGAAGTTGCATTAGACTTAACAGCCCTGCTTGTGTTTTGCTCTGTTAAAAGGACACCATTATACTAAATCCCTAGTAATTGCTAAACTGTTACACTTAAGCAAATTTCCATGAAAGATATACAAGTCCCCAGAGATGCTGTGACACAGCAGTGTTAAGTGCAGCATCCCTATTTTTTTTTACTAGGTGATTCTTTGCTACATAAATGTCCAGGACTGCTGCAGGCACAAAGGTAAGATGACCCTCCAGAGACATTAACAGGCCTTTTACCACCTCCATTCCTTATTCACAGGCACCTAGCATACTCCCTCCCCACTCCAGCCTTGCTTCGCTTATTTGTGTTTATGGTGCACAAGACAGTAGATAAACAAAAAGGAGTTTTAGACACTTTCTGTTCTTAGCTAAACCTTTTAGTTACACGTTAGGGAACAGAAGTGTGGTACAACCCTCTGTTTATTTGTGGTTCTTTTAAGTAATGTCCAGAGACATACATTTCATGGTTGTTTGAATGTTTATATAACAGTGGGAAGCTGTTAAACAGCAGTTTACCTTCGCTTCTTTCTTTCTTTTTTTTTTTTTTTAATTCATCATGTAAAGGATTTGATATTAACACTCATTCTGCTGCACTATTTTAGTTATTACTCAACATTCCCAGGATTTCTTTTCCTCCAGAATTTATGTTTCCTGTAAGTAATGATAAGAGCATTCATGTTAACAAATGCATTTGGTAACTACGTGCTTTAAAATACCCCTTGAATCTTTTTACAATCCATTGCTGTTCAGCTGTCAGGGGGGAAAAATAAAAAGCTAAAAATATGTGATTAAAAACCTGCATTCTACACACTAGACCTATAAATGAGGCAAAAAGAGCTTCCAAAAAGAAATATCTCCTTTCTATTTCCTTGCATTCTAGTGAGTAATACGTAATCCAATCTTTTAAATTAACTGGATGTGTTTTTTGAAATGCTCACTACATTCTTGCACGTCTAAAGCTTTGTCTTGTTCAAACACCCTTAGGATCTCTCTAACATTACATTATATTCAGGACATAAAACTTCCTTTCTTTATGAATAAAATCCCTCATTTTTTTCTTTGTGTGATTTTACCCTAATTCTCTTCTCTTAGAAGTCAGTGTCACTTTTGCTTTGCTGTGGGATCTGTTCCTTTTACTGCGTTGTACAGATGCAGTTCCTTCCAAGAAAGAACACTTCTTTCATGAAAAAGAAGGGAAAAAAAAAGATGATAAAAAGATTAATTAAATACATATTTTATTTACAAGCCATGTCTTAAAGTAGATTCAGTTTGGACTATTGGATATGTTGCTTTGCTTCAAGCCATCTTAAACCTTCGAGTTAAGAAACCTAAAGCAATTTTAATGTAAATAATTTAGCACATAAATTTGACTTTGACTAAAAAAAAAAAACCCAAAAGGATAAAAAAACTGCCAAAATTTTAAAGCAAAGTATGCATTATCTTGGCTCCTTCTATTAGGACGAAAGAAAACCCACTTTTTAATTATAATTTTAAGTGTTTGGAAAATAATTTTAAACTTCATCCTGAAAGACAAGCCAGCTTTGTTGGTTTTAAAATTATTTTTGTTCAGGGATTTTTTTTTGGGGGGGAGGGGGGAGAACATAGATGGAATTCACAGTAAAATAAATTTAATATAATTCCTTCATTTTTTTTGGAAAGCTCACATGACACAGTCATATCCCATTAATTCACAGTGATTACTAGAAGGCCAACTGAAAACTACAGAATAATACAAGCTAGAGCCAGAAAATTTAAACGGTTCACTGCACAAGACCTCACTTATTTTAGTTTTTTACTTAAAAAGAAAAAAAAAAAAAAAGACATATTGTCTTTCCCGTGTTAACTGAGTGCAATAAGTCTAATTTAAGTGGCCATATTTTACACAAACAATTACATTTTAGGGTTATGAATTCTCACAGTATAACGTTATGCATTTATATTTTTTCTGGAACAGTTCTGGATGCAGATTCAGACTCTGCTACAAACACGTAAAATATTCTGCACTGTAAGGCAATGACTGAGACAAAATTTCTCTTCTAATGTTGCTGAAAGCTCCAGAGTTCTTGAAGACAAATTTGTCTTCCAATCATTAGTAGTATTTGTCAAGCTATTTCTTCAATTCTCTAACTCTTCCTAAAAGAAAACCTTGGTGAGTGACAGAACTGCAAACCCAATCAAATACCATGAAAACTGTCAGTAATAAACTCTGCTGTAGTGAAACTCTCCTTACGGTGCAGCAAAACGACAATCACGGAGCACGTTTATGTTTTGTGAACGTGCACAGCACGTTTACAGAGCCACTTCAAACTGCTGACAGACAAGATGTGGGGGGAAGGAGGGGTGGGGAACAGCCACACTGAATGTCTTAATAGGTAGTAATAATAATAATAATCAGGATTTCTGAGGGCAATCACCAGTACAGCTCTCAACAGAAATTAAGCTGAGGGGACCAACTGTAACTTTTGAACATTTAACCTGAGTTTAGCTAGACAGATGTGGTGTGAAAGCTCTAATTCACAGTTAATAAATTCCCCCTCCTCAAATATATACAAGAAGGAAAAAGAAGGGAGGGGGGGGGGGGAGGGGAGGAGGTGGGGGGAAAGCCGCGAGATTAAAGAGATATAAAACCCTGTTTAGACCAACGAGTTGTTAAATTTCTCGAGCTAGGACCATTTTCTAAGTACAATAATTTCCTCCAACAAGGTAACTCGTGTAAACACCGTCAGGGTCGTATTGTTTGTTCTTGCACTGCCAGATGGGGGACATAAACCATGCAGAAACAATTTCAGATTTCCACCCTGATTAGTTCATCTTGAATATTTTCACAGTGTGAATCTGGAAGTCAGAAGTTTACATAATGGTTATAAATTAGGGAGAAATCCTGCTGCCAAGAAAGTCACACTCAAGCAAACAAGCTGTCTCCTTCCTAACATGTTTTAGGTGTTGCTTATCAAACACATTCTCAGCTGTAGGTGGAAAAAGAGCTTCAACTCTTCAGTGGTTTTTGGATTACTGTTTTCCCATCGTGGGCTGTTTAGTCAAGGCGGTGATTTACTCAGTTTGTGGCTCTCCACACTGGCCCCATCCATGCCCCTCGGGTCCTGCAGCCTGGCGCGGGGGAAGCTTGCGGCAGCCTACAGCTCCCTCCGCGGGGCACGGGAGAGCCCACAGCCCCTCGGAAACCTTCCAAGGGCTCTCGGCTAGAGAGAAACCTCACTGAGTCAGAAAGTTACCCTCTACAAACCAAGTCCTTCACACAGAAGAGCTTTGCTACTAGGCACATAACGGGTGACCACTACGTGATCCTGCGCACCCAAAATTTCTCGCATCCCAGTGAGCAGCTTTGACACAGGACACTCATTATAATACTGCACCTTCCAGAGCTTCTTCAGAGCACAGCTTTTGCTGGCTTTTACAGTCATTCCAAAACATAAGACTTAAAAAACAGTATTATCTCAGAAAATCTCAACAGGATGCCACTTTGTATTAGAACTGACGGTTGCCGTGGTTAAAAAGAAAATAAAAATCACAGTGTAGCTGTAGAATAGATAACAAATCTAGTAAGGTTTATGTAAAGACAGCTTTTGAGGCACAGGCAGATGGAGTAGGCATAAGATAAAGTTTACACATTCTTTCCAATTGGCTTGGCTGAATGATAAAGCCAGTGTTGCTTTTATTCAGCTATCATTTAGATTCAAAATTCTTCATGTGCCAGTTAAGTAATTGAAATTTCTGGTTATTGTAAGTATGGGGGTAAAGTCTACCCTCTAATATATGCACAAGGTCAGCTTTCCTTTAGGATAATTTGGGTTAATGTACATACGTGTCAGGGCAGAGTTTAAAATGATCTCTGTGGAAGAGCGAACAACGTTAGGTCACACAAGCCGGTTTCATTTAATACTAAGCATGTTTAAGAAGAAATGTCAGAGTTCAGTTCCGCTGGCTCATAATGTAAATCAGGAATCCCTGAAGCCAGACACCTATCTTGATCTTATACCCAATTTGCACTAGGATTACTCCACTGAAATAAATCAGTTCTTTACCAGAAATCTATCTGACATATGAGTAGTTCATGAACTTTATGCAATCAAGAAAATCATACTATGCAGGTGAGTAAATTGATTCATGTGATTTAACTACTTTTGGATGCTGCTTCTGAATGTTTTGGGGTTATTTTTAGCTGGAAATCACTTTTGTTTTTAAAGCAAATACCTCTTTCCTCTGTCCTCTTTTCCTTCTTTTATTCTTTTTACTCTTTTGCCCCTTATTCCCTTTTCTTTTTCTTCTCTCTCCTATCCTTCCCTTCTCCTCCCTGACACATATACAAAGATCATACGAATCAGAAAAGCTGTCAAACTTATTTTGTTCTCAGAATTTTCTAACCAGATGACAGGGTTCAGTTTTTAGTGAAAAGGTTTGGGGTTTGGTGGAGGTTTGTTTGTTTGGTTTGGGTCGGAATTGTTTTTGGTGTTTTGTTGGGTTTGTGTTTTGGGGTTTTTTTGGGGGAGTTGTGGGGATTTTTTTTGGGGGGGGGGGAAAGAGAGGTTAGTTTTGGTTTGGTTTTGGTGGTGGTGGTGTTTTTTTGGGTTTTTTGGTGGTTTTTTTTTTCAGCGGTGGTGGAGTTGTTTTTTTTTTTCATGAGACTATAAAGGAGCATTTCCCTGTCATTTACCTGCAGAAGCACACATTTTTTTCAGGAGGCAGGAGGCAAAAGAGCCCAGGAACGTAGTAGGCAGAATCCCACCCCAATTCATCGGTGGCACATTTGGCCGCATTTTGCCAGGTGGCAAGATCTATGTTAACATCTCCTATGCAAAATGACTTCAAATACTAAAACAATAGGGAGCATATGCTTATATTTTCAGATGCGTTTCCCATGTTTATGGCTGGTATGCTGCTGATCTGTTTCGTTGGTGGTTTATTTTTTAATCTTCTGCCGATCTGGGGACAGCAGGAGATGCCCCACGATGTGTTTCCCTGCCGGAGAGCAGAGCGCAGCGTTTTCGAGGGACTGAGAGGTTGCGTAAGCTCGGAGGGACTGGCGCAAGCCTGCTGCTCTGCTGCAGGCTTCAGGCTCCTCCGTGCCCGAACTCTTGAAGCGGCAGCCTTTGGGGCTGGGAAAAACTTGCTCCTTCGAGCTGGCGGTGGCGACCGAAGGGTGTAAACCCCGAGCGGACTCCGTCCGAGCGTGCGGCAGGTCCTGGGCAGGAGGTCTCGCAGGGGTTCGGCAGCGGCGGACGGCTCCGCCTCTCCTTCCCCCGCGCTTGCTCCTGCTTCTGCTCCTCTCTCTCCCCGCTGCTCCTTCCCCTTCACCGCCTGTTAAATGGCGCCTCCTGCCTACCGGCTACCGAAAAGTGCCTTTGGGAGCCTTGCCGCCGAGCTTTTCCGTGCTACTCCGCGGCCCCTTTGACCGCTGTTTTTTCCCACCGCGTTGCTGAGCTCCTGAGATGCCTGAATGGGCAATGTCCTCGCACCCAGGAAAGTGACAGTCAGGTGGCCGGGATGCTTTACGGCTGCGGCCCACATCTTGCTTGTGGCTCAGGATAGGCTAAGGTCTCCCTGCCCCACAACAAGTGTGTCGCCTAAGAGCCACTTGAGCCATTCAGGCCACGGGTGAGGATGGCCAGGCACTGTCAGGGCACAGCCGAACTCACTCTTCAGCAGACTCAGTGAACAGGACGTGCATATTTTCCCCACTGAGTAGCTTAGGAGCACTGCTGAGGTCCAAAGTCTAACTGAGCTGCAGGGTACCCTGAACCCTATTTGCAGGCCCACTTTATAACATGCCCTATGCAATGGCATTGCCTCCTCTTGTATTGTCAGCTTTTTCTGCTTCCTGCAACCAAGACAAAACCCAGACACTGTTAACAGTACTCACCACCTAGGTCACTGTCTATAGCTAACACTTGGTGAGTTTTGAGCCACAGCACTATTTATTTTTGTTTCTATGGTGCATGGAGATGTCCTCACATTGGAGCAAAAAAGCATTCTGCATAGAATCATCATAGAATCATAGAATCAGCCACGTTGGAAGACAGCCCCAAGATCAGCCAGTCCAACTTAGCACCCAGCCCTATCCAGTCAACTAGACCATGGCACCGAGCACCTCATCGAGTCTTTTCTTGAAGAGCTTCAGGGATGGTGACTCCACCACCTCCCTGGGCAGCCCATTCCAGTGCCAATCACTCTCTCTGTCAAGAACTTCCTCCTAACATCCAGCCTATACTTCCCCCGGCACGACTTGAGACTGTGTCCCCTTGTGCTATTGCTGATTGCCTGGGAGAAGAGGCCACCCCCCACCTGGCTACAATGTCCCTTCAGGTAGTTGTAGGCAGATAGATGTTGACTGCAGAAGTAGAAAGGGAAACACAGGCAGTGCTGATGTTCTTCATCTTACTCTGTTGTACATATGTTTGGTACTGAACAAATTAAATGAGTTTAGAACAAGAAGATTTACAGAACATAATTAGGTAGACAGACTTCCTTAGAAAATATGCTAGTACAAGTTATTTGTTAATATGTGTAAGGAAATCTAACTTCATCTACAACTACAGTGGCCTCAGTTTTTTTTCGTGGTGTATCAGTGCAGCTTGACCAAAACTCAGGCCAAATATGACAGACAATAATAAGCCTCCAGACTTTGATCTGCTGTAGTTAACTGTGGAAAATTCTGATTTTCACATTGTCAGATGTTTTCTTTGTCAAGCAAATGTCTGATGTACCTAGTAAGCATTGTATGAAATACAAATATTTCAAAGATAATGAGGAGTCCTGCACATGATTTTAAACATAAGGCACAGATTGCACACCCAGATTTCCTCACATCATTTCTCATGTACATAGCAATACATTCAAGTGGATATGGAAATCTACTTCAGTAATATTGAAAAGGATCTATTTTAGTGCTCTCATCTAGATGTACTCCCTCTGAGCTTTCTATCCGTAATATATAGAGTGCACCACCTGGACATTTTAGCTATGAAGAAGATGACAGTACTTCAGCCTCTTCAAAACATCTCTGAACCATGTCAAGAAACAGCCCTGGTTCTGCTCAGGTATGTTTTTCAGTCCTGTGGATGATATCTAGCTGGTCTGTGAATGCTGATGAAATCAAAATGTGTAGCATACACCATAACTTCAGGCATTTGGAGCAGCATATGAAACAACTGTTCTCAGAAGATCTTCAAGACTCACACTTTGCAAAGCACTGCCTTTCTCTTATAAACATAACTAGCTCAGGGAAGAATGTATAAACTCTCCCTTCACACACCTTTGCCCTTCTCTCCTTTGCAAAGGCAGAATCTCAGTTTAATGCAGTTATATCTTTTGTGACTACACATCTGCAGCCTTTCACGAGACAGTTGTTCTCTTTCTCTCTCTTTTTTTTTTTTTTTTTTTTTTAGGATCTTCTTTTAGGTCCTTAAAAAAAATCACAGTCCATGGGCTAAATCTTACCTAAATAGAGACTTTCCTATCAAGGTGGGAAAAGGTACTCACCATATTCCTAACAATGATGTCTCTTCAAAACACCTCTCATGCTAGGAACGTTAAGCTTCTGCCTCGATGTTTCTAAGTCACTGCAGCATGTACCCAGCATGTGTCACATCCTATTTCTTGATTTCCTGGAGGCTGCCTGTCAGAATTGTCCAGGTGTGCAGTCTAGTTGTGCATAGGTATATGTGTTCCACATAACATCTCTCTTCTCTTTTCTCTTCTCTCCTCTTCTCTTCTCTTCTCTTCTCTTCTCTTCTCTTCTCTTCTCTTCTCTTCTCTTCTCTTCTCTTCTCTTCTCTTCTCTTCTCTTCTCTTCTCTTCTCTTCTCTTCTCTTCTCTTCTCTTCTCTTCTCTTCTCTTCTCTTCTCTTCTCTTCTCTTCTCTTCTCTCTCTTCCCTTCCCTTCCCTTCCCTTCCCTTCCCTTCCCTTCCCTTCCCTTCCCTTCCCTTCCCTTCCCTTCCCTTCCCTTCCCTTCCCTTCCCTTCCCTTCCCTTCCCTTCCCTTCCCTTCCCTTCCCTTCCCTTCCTTTCCCTTCCCTTCCTTCCCTTTCCCTTCCCAAAAGGATTGGAATCCAGGAGGAACATTGCTGAAACCCACAAATCCACCATAACTAGTAATGCCTTCATAAGTGTATTTCAATGGGACAGTCACTGCCCTTCCAGGTTTCTCAAAGCTATTTATGAGGTAAGAGCTAACTGGACTCTCCAAAAATTAGAGGAAGCTACTGAAGAGCAAACCTCATTATAGAGGAAAATACTTTGAAAATACCCATCACAACCATAGTTCTTTGTCAGAATGGCTGAAAAAAATATCTTCTTCATTTTTCTAAATAAAGGAAAATGAAATCTTACTTAAAGCAAAACAATAAAGCAAAAACCCCATGAGTCTTCAGCTGGAACTGAAGGACATTTTTTGTCCCTCATGTACACACAAAAAAAGTTAATAGTTATAAAAAAGGTAGGTTTTTCACATTGACTGGGCAACATTACAACACATAAGGAAATCTTTTCTGAAAGTCAGAAACAGCTGTAACTACAATGCTTGTAGTGCATTGCAATGCCCAAGCTTAATTGGGAAACTTACTGTACAAGGCATTAAAACCAGAATCATAGCAGACTTCCTTAATCAGTGATGTCTATTCCAATCGTTTTCATCAAAGACAATGTGGGCAGCTCTCTACCTGACAGGAGTTTGTGCTCAGATTTGTAGCTGATAAGCCACAAGATTTGCCATAATGCACCAGAGAAGTAGGCTCTGGTTCAATCAGACATTAAGTGTTGGCTGTCAGGAGGAAGGGAGACTGCCCTGAAAGACATCAGTTCTGCGGTTGCAGCTGGGGCTGAGGGTGCAGGTAACTTTAGCTTCTTTAACATCTCCATCTCTGTAATTGCTTTTGGGGGTGATTTGAGAGCATCAAGATCATAGAATCATAGAATCAACCAGGTTGGAAGAGACCTCCAAGATCATCCAGTCCAACCTAGCACCCAGCCCTGTCCAGTCAACTAGATCATAGCACTAAGAGCCTTGTCCAGTCTTTTCTTCAACACCTTCAGGGACGGTGATTTCACCACCTCCCTGGGCAGCCCATTCCAATGCCAATCACTCTCTCTGTGAAGAACTTCCTCCTAAGATCCAGCCTATACTTCCCCTGGCACAACTTGAGACTGTGTCCCCTTGTTCTGTTGCTGGTTGCCTGGGAGAAGAGACCAACCCCCACCTGGCTACAGCCTCCCTTCAGGTAGTTGTAGACAGCAATGAGATCTACGCAAAGTGTGCACTCCTCACCAATGCTCCCCGACCATCCCAAGTGGAAGATTCAAAAGGAACCACACAGAGCCACAGCTTCTTCCTGTTAACAATTAAAATCTGCTTGAAAAAATACAAAACAATTGGAACTCTTAGCTATGTCATATCTGTTCCTCACACATGAATTATGAGGCCAGCCCTTATTTAGACACACATTTTTTGATATCGCACTTTGCACACTGTAACATAGACTCCTATTTGTATGTATTCAACGTAGGCTGACTGGCAGCACATGATACAATGCAGATTTTCATGAGTATGTTGAATGCACAAGCATTTGCTATGGTAGGGGGAGGAGAACCCATGGGTCAGTCAGGCACATGAACAATTAAGAAGTAGAAATAATTGATAGCCTTGATACTATTCTTGTCCTCTTACAGTGTGCTGAAAAGTGGGTTGGCTAAATCACATGAACGCTGTAGCTGTTTACACGTGTAGATGCTGCAAATGGAAACTGAATCACTAGCTACTGGCATTCTTCAGGGCTTCATCAGTAGCTCCTTAAACTTCCCCATGTCTGTCCTCAAAATGTTGTCTATGCTTCATGCCCATGAGATGTCAGGGAGGGAGAAAAATCACAGAATATGAAGTAGTGGCCAGAGCCAATTGTTGCAAGTAGAGACTAAAGCAGAGGCTCCCAGAGTCAGCTCTCAGGTCCGCATCAGCGTAGTTCAGGATGGTGCAAAGTAATGGCATCTATCAGGCTCTGAGCAGCCACCCATGGTTTGAAGGTTTGCAGCAGAGCTGGCTGCCCTACATGTCCTCCCTGTTCAATGTCTGGAAGGAGGTACTTTTAAGGAACCATATGTCTCATTTGAAAAGTAGACATAAAAATGAGTTGGATTGTTCCCATCTTAACTTCACCTATTGTATCTCTGTGGCTATAAAGCTGATACAGAATTACTACCTTAGATAGAATCATAGAATCATAGAATTCTATGATTCTATCTAAGGTAGTAATCTAGGTGTCTAAATTGTTAAGAGAAAATTAAGAGAGATCAGTTTGACCCAAACTAGGAAATGCAGGCTAGGAAATTATCTTGGTTGGTTGGTTGGTTTGGTTTTTTTTTTTTATGAAGTCCTAATGACACCACTTTCTACTTGAGTTTTGCAAAACCACAGGCATTCAAAAATGCAGATAGAATACACCATGGGGGGGTGATGTGTTTTCAGAAAGAAGAAGGGTTCCAGTTTTGATGTAGAAAAGCCATTTTGAGAAATTTCTGGGCTATTAGGAAGTTTCACCGAATGGAAGGGAAGAAAATAACTCAAAAATATAGAAGTAAACTGATTCACAAATAACCGTAACTAGAAGGCTCTTAGGTGCCCAACAATACAGGTTAGATCATGGACTACCATTTATTGGTAAAATGTCTAAACTTCAATGGTAGCACAAGAATTAGCTCCACGTAAGCACCAATTGTGCTGTTTCTCAGCTTAATCCTTCCCATGGTGGGGGTGTCAGAGGAGTGGCAGTCATCAGAAGGTGGCACTGTTAGAACTCCTGCGGAAGGATGGCAGCGGACCTTGGTGAGGAGCTGTGGAAATGAGTAGAAAGATCAATTTCAGCAGACATATTCATCAATTAATTATAATAATAATAATTAAGGAAGGGAGGAAGAGGAAGAAAGGAAACAAAAGAGGGAAAGGAAGAAAGAGAGAGAGAGAGAAATAAAGGAAGGAAGGAAGGAAGAGAAAGAAAGAGAACAAGAAAATATTAAACAGTTAGATTCTTTCAAACTAAAGATTTCTGTTGAATTTTCTAAAGTTCAAAGTGTTTGAGCCCATTTCTGCGTTTTCAAATACAACTGTGTAAAGAAACGAAGTATTTCTGTGGAGGCAAAAATGTTTTTTTTTGAGACATTTTGAATCACCTCAGTAGTATGCATTTTATTGTTTATTTATACAAAGTTGGCCACACAACAATCAGGTACAGTATCCAGATGCTCCCATCTGCATTTCTGGACTTCTGCTCCAGTTCTTATGTCACCTGCTGAAAGAAAACATTCAGACTGTCTGAGGCTTGAGCAGGCACTTCTTTGAAGCAGTTACCAGTGCAGCTTCTGACTCCAGTCCTCTGCCAGCACACATTCAACCAGCCTGCAGACATCAGTAGCTGGCTTTCCCCCACTCTGAGGCTTCAAATTAAATTGCTGTTGAGACTCCATGACATAAATTAAGAACAGAAAAAACAGTTTTAAGCTTATGGCTCTGAAGAAATCACCAAACGAGTTCTATCTTGGCAGCCTGCTGCTCACAACTCAGAAAATACGACAGCAAAGCAAATCACATGTCCAGTGTATGTTTTATAGCCCTGTGCAGACTAAGCCATCTTGTAGGCACATGCTTGACTATTTTTAGTGGCTGTGCTCCTGCAAATATGGCAAAGTCCTTTAGCATTGGTGAGTCACTAGGGGCTACTTGAAAAGTAGCAAAAGATTTCAGTTGCTGGAATTTTGACTGAAAATAATAATACCTGGATTTCAGATTTGCTGCACAGATTTGCCAAAGTGCAAATGAAGTCAGCTCTGGCAATGTGATGATTCACTGATTGCTGCCTCCAGCCATGAGAGCACAGGATCTGCCTGTGTTTTATTTTCATCACCATTGCTACAGCATCATTTTAAAGGTACACAACTGCTTGTGGGCATGTCAGTTTTCCAGGGTGTCCATCTGGGAATCAAACATTTCTTCTTCTGTTCCAAGCAGGCGCTGTGACATGTCCAGAGGACCTATAACTGACACGGGCCATTAGTCACAGAAACATCCCACTAAAATTAGCGGCAGCTTTTCATCTTTATGGGCCTCATGCCTTGGTCCATATGTAGAACATACAGAATGGATTTTTCTTTTCTTGGCATGTAACCCCGTCTTTCCGGTACTTTGGTTCCAGACCTTCACGAGCAATGCAGGTGGTTTTTGTTGCTCCACAGCTCATATTCTTGACAGTTACTGCATCTACACAATACTTCTGGATTCGGCCAGGCTGAAACGTTCTCACAAGCAGTTACTTAAGATTACCAACATTAGCACATAAATATAATAGTAATTAATAACACTTTGACTTCTCGAAGATCCCTTGTGCTGCTCTGTTGGCTCTATTTCAACTGGATCAGAAAAGTCAGCAGCAAGGACTCCCTCACCTTCATCTTTCTTTTTAAGTGTTACCTGGTTTGTTTTTAAGATGTGCAGCAGAAGTACAGGGATAAGCTACTGTGATTTTCACTTTCAGACCCCAAGGTTTTTATGACTTAGTCACATTTGGGACTCTATCTACTGATTCATCTATTGTGTCCCAGCTGGAGATAGTTCAGATCTGATTTTCAGAGGCGTTGGGCAATTATCAGCTTCCATGTGAGTCAAAGGGATCAGTGACTGCAGTCCTGTGCTGGATGTAGTTTCTGGTTTATTGAAGACAGTGTGCACGAGAAGCCATTTCACCAGTATTTGTCTCATCTTCTGAGTCTAAATTTAGAGCAAATAGGCACTTGAATTAGCTTTGTGTCATTTATGGCCATTATAAAGTGACTAAAAGACCCAGATAGATATTTTCCATCATTAATACATATCAGAAAGAAAATCTGAGACTTCCCAATCCTACCATCTTACTTGAGTTTCTTCCTTGCTGCCTCAACATACAGATTCCTCAGGAAATCATTACTCCAAAATAGGGTCACGTTGCCAGCCAGAGTGTTCTGACAGTCCTGATCCTAACCTGATTAGTTAAAGATGCCTTTTCTCACTGCAGGGGAAGTGGACTAGATAACCTTTAAAGCTCCCTTCTGACTCAAACCATTCTAATGATTCTATGACACTATTTCTTTACCTGGCACACAGAATTTCACTTTACCTATTCAGAAAAGACCAGCATGTGCTAGGTTGCCCTATTTGAAGTTCTCCAGGCTTATATCACCCATTTTATAAAACAAAACAAAAAAAAAAAAAAACAAAAAACAAAATAAAGTAAGTGAACTTCTTGGATAAAACTCAGAAGAATGCTTGGAGCTGCCTAATAACAGCACAGGTAGCACTTTTGTACCATACTGTGGAATGAATTAGAATGCAGACAATGGTTGTTCCAATCCAGAAATAGAAAAGGTGATTCATTTTAGCTTGGAACGAAACAATATTGTGCTGTGGTGTTTCTAATAAAAGTCTTTAGGGCCTTTCTCCCTGCAGGCTTCATTGCAATAATCAGCAGCGCTTCTGTTAGCTCATTATCAGCATTGCTGGTAGCACAGGAGGGGCAATTGGTTGCACATTCTGATTATTGTTGTCGTTGTACCATTTTATATTAAGACTCCTTTAACAAAAGATTTACAAGCCACACTAGAGACAGTCCATCAGTAGAACATGTTATAGAATAGTACTGCTACTGTAGTTGCTAACTGTCCTTTAACTCTTTGTAACTGAACTGGAGTATTCAGACACATACATTTGAAGAACATGAGGGATCAGTTTGACGATTTAATCTGACTTCTCACAGATTGTAGGTCACGGAATCTTGCCAGAGGAGCCCAGCAGTGAGCCAGCAGTTTCTGGAGGAACTACTGCATCTTTCCTAGAAAACCATCGCTTTTGAAACTGAAGTTCTCCGTGATCCTTAATCGCTCAGGTTTGTCAAAAACAGTACTCATGTCCTTGCAGATGTCAATTATTGGATAGCTTGCTACAGTAAAGATCTTCCCACTGCTGCAACATTTCTCACTCTCCTTCTTTCACCTCATTTACTTTCTATATAAGGTAAAAATCATTACTTAATAGTTAGGTTTTGGTAGAATCTGTGCTCCTTCCAAGCTAAGGATCAGTTCAGTTGTGCTGATGTTATATGAGCAAATGCTAACCTATCCTTCCAAAAATTACATAAGCAACACCTAGCAGATGGATAAAAAGTGTAATGGCTCGGAGGCTAGCCACAGAGAATGGAGGTAAGAAGTAATGGGATACATGCAGCTCTTAGCCGTTTACATGCCACGTCTCCTCTGAGCTGCACCTGCAGGGGTATATGCCTCTGGCGAGCTCTCTGGAAAGGATCTCTCTCTCTCTCTCTCTCAAAGGGAGATGATGGCCAGGCTGCCTTACTAGTAATTTGAGATAGTGAACTTAAAATAAAACTAAGCTAAAATAACAAAAAATAAAGACAAATTCTCCCCATGCCATCACAGTATCACAGTATCACCAAGGTTGGAAGAGACCTCATAGATCATCAAGTCCAACCCTTTACCACAGAGCTCAAGGCTAGACCATGGCACCAAGTGCCACGTCCAATCCTGCCTTGAACAGCCCCAGGGACGGCAACTCCACCACCTCCCTGGGCAGCCCATTCCAGTGTCCAATGACTCTCTCAGTGAAGAACTTTCTCCTCACCTCGAGCCTAAATTTCCCCTGGCGTAGCTTGAGGCTGTGTCCTCTCGTTCTGGTGCTGGCCACCTGAGAGAAGAGAGCAACCTCCTCCTGGCCACAACCACCCTTCAGGTAGTTGTAGACAGCATGTGTAAAATCACTGCACCTTAATGATGTAGAAGATAAGAAGTGTGAGCTCTTCCATACCATTGCTGTTCCTGTACTCCTGAGCTTTGCATCATAACCCCCATTTCTTAACAAACCACTTTTCCTTCCTTGCTTTCTCCTAATCTTGCTTTCTCCTAATCTTGCTTTCTCCTTGAGAAAGCTGCCTTTACTAAGCTTCTGAGGGTACACACAATGACCTGGCAAAGAAAACCCAGGGTCCTCTTCAGGTTCTCTCACAAAAGAACTTGGATCTCCGCTTGTTTTTCTTGAATTAATGCAACACATTCTGCTTAATTTTTGCCAGGGTGTTTAGAAACAATAAAGCTAGGAACTGAAGAGTGCTGGCAGGCTGGGTCGAGGCAATGTGCTTACTGCTATGCTGTTCTTCCACCAGCTGGTTCTGCTTCCCTGTGTTTGTTCAGGATTTGTGTCAAGACCTGTAAGTTCACCTTCAGCAAAATATTTATTAATTTTTTCCCCCTCTCTCAGTGAGAGAAATGTTCCTCCCTCTCTCTTTTTTAATTTGCCGTTGAATTGGAAACAAATTGGCACTATGTTGGCAGGGAAGATCTGCTTTCTTCCCAGACACATTTCCTAGTATTAACTAATTCTTTTCATCATGAAAATGGCAGAAAGGCAGAGGTGAAATCACATGTATTCAAGCAGCTCATTTAATAGAACCAGATCTAAAAGGAAGTGAAGATTCATGCTCTAGAGTTATATATATGATCTATTCCCACTGACAGTAGTATAGTCCAGGCATCCTAAGACTGGTGACTCTTCAGAGTATTTAAAATGTAAACCACCATTGACAGGTTGTTTAAAAAAAAAAATCTTCATCACAGAATGTCAGGGGTTGGAAGGGACCTTGAAAGATCATCCAGTCCAACCCCCCTGCCAGAGCAGGATCACCTATACCAGATCACACAGGAATGCATCCAGGTGGGTTTTGAGTATCTCCAGAAAGGAGACTCCACAACCCCTCTGGGCAGCCTGTTCCAGTGTCCTTAATTGAAGGGTATTGTTCAGTCTGCTTACTAACTTACAATTATGTATAGCTGTCTAAGTCCTTGCCTCTTACAAATATTAGACTATTTACCCAATAGATTTGATTTTTCCTGTCTCTAGGTCACCTGAAGGTTCTTAAAGGCTCTCCTGATGTAGGGAAACTGTGGTATAAAGCTACCTATTGATGAAAATCACAAAGCCTGTGCTTAAAATGAGAATTATTTTCACACATTCAAAAAAGAAAATAAAATGACAAAGCTGATATTTATCACTTTGACACATTTGGAGAGTAACTCTATTGAAATCAGAAGTAAAATTGAAATTGTTCTGGTTTTTTTAAAATGTACATGAGATAAATTAAGCATTTTAAGTCAGGCAGTGAATTTCATTTTATCAGAACTGAAATGCCTTTTCTTCCATTTTCATTTTGGCAAAAATAACAAAAAAAAAAAAAAAGTCATTTTGAGTTGACCTGAAACATTTTTTTTTCCTAGCATGAGCCTGAAAGTGGGAAGATTATTTACTTAGCACTACTCCTAAATTTAAATATTGTCCCATTTCCATCAGGCTATCCTTCCTGCCATAAATGAGCTTTTCATCCTTATAACAACTGATGAGAGAAATATTGAGTACTCAAAAAAAAAATCTCAGTCAAAGGTTCAAAATTCCTTTAACTCTTTGACCTTCCTTTCTTGGAAGGAGATCCTATGTGCGTGTAACTTATTCATCATTTCAGTTTATAATGAGATCTCTCTGTTGTTGATGGTGGCCATTTACTGTTGGTTTAAAAATAAAACCTTTCCATGTTAGTTTATTCCATCTCTTGCTTTGTGGGACATTATTACAGTGATGTGCCTGGCCCTAAATGAGTGCAGGTCAGCTTACGGTAGGAGGAATTGTTAGAAAAACATAATGAATTGTCCCAAAAATAACTTTTTTTAGTTTGGGTTCTGCCAATGACTGTGATACTGAATATATAGGAGTGAGATGTTTACTGAATCATAGAATCAACCAGGTTGGAAGAGACCTCCACATCATCCAGTCCAACCTAGCACCCAACCCTAGCCAATCAACTAGACCATGGCACTAAGTGCCTCAGCCAGGCTTTTCTTCAACACCTCCAGGGATGGCAACTCCATCACCTCCCTGGGCAGCCCATTCCAATGGCAAATCACTCTTGCTGTGAAGAACTGCCTCCTAACATCCAACCTATACTTCCCCCAACATGTTTTGGTCATGTTGAATAAATCACTTCTGCTCTTTTGGTTCCCAGACAAGTAAATAGTCTTTTTCTGATTTATCTTCTAAAAAGATATTATTTTTGAGAGGCTATTTGTGAGCCTGAGGACATTAAGCATGCTATTCTTTTTCATTCCTTCCCCATTTTTCTACTTATAACACCTTTTCTGGCATAAGCATGTGCAGCATAAGCCTTGTGTTATGTGTTATAGGGTACAAAATCTAAAATGCTAAACACGCTAGTGCTCTTTAGGTAACACCTACAATCATAATGAAGTGTTTCTTGGCACACTGTGTGCTGTATCTTAAATCATTTTTATATTGAGCTTCACAAGCATTAGGTCTTTTCCCAGTCTCACATCTACATTACCACCTGAGAAAGGGGAGTCAGGCCATGGTAGACAGTCCTTTCTTGAGGCAATGGGGCTGGGTAAGGTGACTGCCACCATCAGCCTCTTTTGGACTGAACAGCCTGCACAGGTTCTACCCAGCATTGGTACAAGACGATCATCACTGCTGGTGAAGCTACAGAGGTGGCAGCCTCCTGGCCAGAGCCAAAGAAGGAAATATGAGGAGCACCTGATGGCTGAAATATATTTACCAGCACAACAGACTCCAGGAAAAAGGGATTTGCAAGAAGTTGGGGGGGGGGGGGAGAAGGGATTAGTCCAAAATATAGTGGTAAACCACCAAATTTGCACCATATTTAGGTGTGTGCCCTGCTCTGAGGGTGTAAGGTGCTCCTTAAATGTCAATGGGATTTCTCACATTGTTAAAATTGCTATGAGCTCCACAGGCTAATTCTCAAGAGTTGCATTTTTTTTTAAGGGCAGAGAATGCTTAGACAGAGGTGATAGAATAAAAGAGAAGAAAATTGTGAGAGAAAAAAAATCATAGCAGAGGAAAGAAAATCATACAAATGTTGATAATTAACCAAGAATTCAATAATTCTGACAGAAATCTGGGGAAAATAATGTGATTGGATGTAATGTGAGTCTGAAATATATTAGAAACACTCTTAAGTTTCTAAAATATGTTAAAAACACCTTGGCTGGGAAGATAATAATATTTTCCCTTGATAACGTTGAAATTAAATGTGACAGATGTGTATTTTAATTGGCCATGGTGTACTTTCTTTTTTGAACTCTTTACATTTGCTGAATGATGAATATTTTCCTAAACAGCCTGACCGTCTGATAGCCCTGACCACCAACAGGCCAAAGCTCCTATTCCAACAAGATAACATGTAATCTTGTCTTGATTTTTCAATCAACAAATTAGAAGTTGTTTTCCGTGAGAGAAAGACAGAGAGATCTAAACCTGTCATTCAAGGCAGTATGAGAACAGTAGATATTATATATTCATAGAATCATAGAATCAGGTAGGTTGGAAGAGACCTCCAAGATCATCCAGTCCAACCTAGCACCCAGCCCTAGCCAGTCAACTAGACCATGGCACTAAGTGCCTAAGCCAGGAGGCTTTTCTTCAACACCTCCAGGGACGGCAACTGCACCATCCCTCTGGACAGCCCATTCCAATGCCAGTCACTCTCTCTGTGAGGAACTTCCTCCTAACAACAAGCCTATATCTCCCCCGGCACAACTTGAGACTGTGTCCCCTTGTTCTGTTGCTGGTTGTTTGGGAGAAGAGACCAATCCCCACCTGGCTACAACCTCCCTTCAGGTAGTTGTAGACAGCAATGAGGTCACCCCTGAGCCTCCTCTTCTCCAGGCTAAACCACCACAGCTCCCTCAGCCTCTCCTCATAGGGTTTGTGTTCCAGGCCTTTCACCAGCTTCGTTGCCCATCTGTGGACACATTTCAGCACCTCAACATCATTAGATACATTAGATGATGTATAATGCAGTGTATAGAAAATAACAATTATTTAATTGATTTTAAACAGTATTGAATATTGGTATGAAGTTAAAGGGGAAAACAACCTATGGTTAGAAGGAAAGATATTCATTTAATTAAAATGATTTTTAAGGTGCTGTGATTTAATCAGGAGTATATACAGATGTTTGGTTGCTCCATTGATTTAAGTGGCTTGCATTAATTTCTCATGGAAGTGGTCTGAAGTCACTGCTGCCAGCTGCAGTACGGCAAACCACTGCATCCAGGCAAGCCCTTTCTCTGCAGCTCACATTGATAGCAGCTGACCTTGCACATGCCACCTGAAATAAAGGAAAAACTAGGACTACAGGTGAGATAAGTTACACAGGATTATTAGACTCAGTCAGTTTATACTGTAGATGCTACATTTCAGAGTAATAAAAAGGCCTTTAAGATTTAGATTTAGAAAAGCTCTCTCATTGATAAAAATAACAGAGGTTTATTTATTGAATAGTCTCCCACATTGTATTGTGTACACTTATTTGGAATCTTTAACTTCATAATAACTAAAATAGTAAGAGTCTAAGTAGTAAGAGTCTAAGAGTAAGAGTCTCAGAGAAAAATCCAGCATGGGCCAAAAGATATAGTAGATAGAATAGTTGTTTTTTTTTTTTTTTTTCTGTTATTTCTATCTGCTGTGACTATGAGTAAAACACAGAGTATGTCCTTCATTTAAAAATATCTCTATCTTTCCTTTTTATAAGGACTACATCTAAAAATGAGCCTTCCTCATTCTGTCCATCTTCTGATTTACACTCATCTAAACCAGGGACGTTCTCAGACAGATTGGCACAGATAACCAACTATTATTTAGTTATTTATTATCATTTTGGCTTCAGTTTCTTCCTTGAAATGTTTTGGATTTTTTTTCCTGAAAAATAATCATTTCTCACCTTATCCATTATACACACATAGCTCTTATGTAAGCTCCAGTAAGGACACATATTTCTTCACAGAGCTTTCAGAAAGCTCCAGCTGAAGAATCTTGTAACTGAAGTAATTTTTATTACCTTAACACTCTCTTCTTCAAGCTGTATCTCTCCAAAGAAAACCCTAAGGCCATTCTAACAAACCAGAAGATCCTGACCCTTTACAAATCACCTCTGATCTTGCTGCAGATCTTCCATGTTTCACATGGATACAGCTTCCCTCCCAATCTATTTTGGATTTTTTTACAATCCCCATGTTAGCCAGGAAGTCTCTGAAGCTTGGCTTCTACCAGAAGAGTTTTATACCTTATGCCTTTGACAGGAACTGCTGGCATTCGCCTGCAGGAAGCTGACATGTGATTTAGGAGGGGATAAAACATGTACATGTTTGTTACTTGGATTTTACAGCTCTGCAGGGAACAAAAATCTTTTTTTCACAAAGGATTTAAAACCTTGGCTTTACATTCCCACTTGAAAATTTCAAAAATTCTCTGAAGGGAAATTGCTAGATGAAATTAATTTGGGGTCAATTGAAAGGTTTCAGTTTGGCCAAAACCAAAATCCTTTTAATTTTGATTTTTTTTTTTTTTTAATGTTACATTATGGCTTATTGAGCAGCATAAAATATGAGATGCTGGTCCTAATGCTTTAAAGAAAGTCTTGAACATATGGCCCAAATGTAACTGATACATTGATGTCTAGCTGAGTTTATGGAAACCCTAAGACAACAACTGTGGGAGATGTGAAATGACCTATTCATCCTGATTTGTATCCGGGAGTGGCATTTAAAATAGCTCATCAAAGCACATGAGAAAAAAGAGAAAAGAATATGATACAGGAAAAGAGCAGGTATTTTAAGAGACAGCTTCATTTGGTGCCATGAACACACTATACTATATTTGCTAAAAATACGTTTTTACATAATTATATGTGTCCTTCTATCCTTAGACTCGTATTCTTTCCAAGTCAAGACAAATCAAGAGTTGCTGTCTACAACTACTTGAAGGGAGGTTGTAGCCAGGTGGGGGTTGGTCTCTTCTCCCAGGCAAACAGCAACAGAACAAGAGGACACAGTCTCACGTTGTGCTGAGGGAGGTACAGGCTGGATGTTAGGAGGAAGTTCATCCCAGAGAGAGTGGTTGGCATTGGAATGGGCTGCCCAGGGAGGTGGTGGAGTCGCTGTCCCTGGAGGTGTTGAAGAAAAGCCTGGCTGAGGCACTTAGTGCCATGGTCTAGTTGATTGGCTCGGGCTGGGTGCTAGGTTGGACTGGATGATCTTGGAGGTCTCTTCCAACCTGGTTGATTCTATGATTCTATGATATATGAAACCTTCAGCAACCATGAAGTTCTGGTAAGGAGAAGTAGAGTGTCAGGAGCTGAATTATTTTAAATCACCAAACCCAGCACTGGTTTTATGTGCAGTCATACTTAACCACTTGCACTGAGTGCTAAAACATTTTGGTATATCGTTTGACTGATAACTATTCCATTATAGGAGCTTTCCACCCCCTTCACCACCATCATATTACTGCTACTTCCCCAAGCATGAAGGAAGATAACCAGGAACAGTCAACATTAGTGGATCACATGCCACCAGCTCAAATGCTTTTGATGAACAGAAGTGTGCAGATAGTGTATAATACATTCTGACTTCTGTAAAAACTGTTAATACCACCCTGCCCAGTATTTTCATGTGTAGGCTGAGTAAATCCGGGCTAGACAAACTGTCTTCAAGATGGGTTGAGAACTGTCCAAAGCACCTCATTCTAATTAGTGGCTCAACATCAAATTGGCAACCAGCAACAAGCAAAAGAGTCTAGGGGTCAATATTAGAACTAGCACTGTTCAATATCTTTATTGATGACCTGGGCAGTGAGACAAAATCCACCTTTGTCAAATATGTGGCAATTCTTAATTAAACAGGGAAGAAAGAGTTTGATACATGCTACAACAGTAGAGTTACACACCAGAGAGACCCCAAGAAGCTTGAGGACTAGGCTAATTTCAGCAAATTTCAGCAATGATAAATAAAAGAGTTTGTATCTGGAGCAGAATAAATAGAGGTCAGAGAGTCAATTGTCTGAAAAGAAGCCTTGTTGAAATGGCTCTTGGGCATCTAGGAAACACTACTTAGACTGATAGCCACCAGTGTGCTCTTATCACAAGTGTGGGAAACTGCATAATGGGTTAAATCAGGCATGTGACCAGAGGAAGGATGAAAGTTACACTTCTATTCAGCAGTGGTGTGGGGGCAAATGATCATTTAATGGCAACTTTCTGCTCTTTGAAGGAAAATCATTAAATCAGCGGGGCCAAACTGCTCTCAGTAGTAGAAGATGACTTAAAAAAGCTCGAGAGCAAAGTGTCACAGCTTTGGAGGTTCACCTTGGACATTAGGACTTCTTCAGTAGGACAGTAGTGCAACACTAGTACTCACATCCTGGTGGAAATTGTGTTCTTGGAGGTTTTCAAGATTCAGATATATTTAACTTCAACTGGTGTGATCTACCCTTGTTATAGTCCTGCTTCAACCAGGGTATCGTACTAGATGATTCCTGGAGATCCCTTCTAGTTTCTTTGTTTCTGTGATTTACTGTTTCCCTTTCCTTCCTTTCCCCTGCATTTCCTTTCTTCTCCCTCCCTTTCAACATCTTAGAAAAGTTCAGAAAATATACCTTCCTAGAGCAATGGCAATAAGGAATCTAAATGCCTTTTTCCTTCCTTCTTTCCCTCCTCTCTTCCTTGCAAATCACCATGACTAAGTGAGAATGATTTCATCCTTCAGACACCCTCTGGCTTGTGGCGTACAGAGTCTGGGCACAATCCTGAGGTGCTAATATCCTAACTCAGTCCCATTTTATGTGAAATTTTGCCATGAACACAGACTTCTCTGATTACAGGTGCATTTAATTTCTCCATCAAGGAAAAAAATAAAGAAGAAAGGTAAAAAAGATATGAATATTATGCTAAGGTGACATTTTACAGTCTCAGTTCAATTCACTTCTAGTGAAACTCCACTGACAGGACAAATGTGACCAAGACATGTACCCAGAAATCAGCAACCTCCCAGAAACTGGACACAACCTTGTATCTCAGGCTTGGGAAGCAACTGCTGCTCTTTAAGATGCATATAAGATAAAATTCATGTGGTGGGAAATGCTACCTACATACAATTTCCAGAACAGGCAGCTAATAAACAATACAGTGAGACAGGAACCACCAGAGATGTTTGCTCCAACAGGGAATTGTAAGTTGTTAGCACAGAGATTCTCAAAATGGGCAGTTCTGGCCTCTGGAGAGCCTCTTTTCAGTCTGTGTGGCCGTTGGAATATTTTCATCCAAGAGGAGTTCCCTTGGATGAAATCCTTGGAAAATATTTCCTTTTGATCTCTGGTGTATTACTCCTCTTTTGTAGCCTGTCAAAATTTAAAACTAACTTGACTCCCCTTTGACTGATACAACTTTTACAGTCAGATACAGAATTAAAATAGCAGGGATCAAAAAGACCCCAAGAAGTACTGCAAATAATCAGAAATGCCAATTGTGTTGGGCAGTGGTAAGATGAAAATCTTGGAGATGTCTAGAAGAGGCTTGTCTCATTAACACCAGATGCTTAGACAGACATGGACTATGGAGAGAACCATCAGCTAGTGGAGAACCCATGGTTTGACAGAAGACACCACCTGGCAATCTGGGCCCTAAAGACTTAAATTATAACAATAGCCCTAAAAATAAATTCCCACAAACTGGCCTACTCATCAGTGCTGTTTCTTGTCTAGTGAAGCTGGAGATCTGTTGCTAATACAAGTTTCTCTGCCCTAAATCATTTATTTTGGCAGCTCATAAAATATGGAAACTCTAACACTCAATATTCCCCACTCTGTCGTGATTACTGCTCAGGGACAGGCTCTTTATATCAAACAGAAACTTAAAGACTGTGGCATATTATCAAAACCATAATGAAATTTTGTGCAAGCACAGTAATCAGAGAGGGCTATTTGTCAAGATATACTGGAGAGGAAAACAAAATCCCACAGTAGAAACAGGAGTGCTTGCTCTGCCGAGATACTGTGAAAATGAAATGAGGCTCTTTTTTTACCTCCTCTCTAATCAAAACTCAGTATGAAAACAGAAACATTACCAAATAACTTTTGCTGATAAAAAAAAAAATAAGTTGGCTGGAAAGGAGCAGTGCATAATTTATACAGAAATAACATTAAGAGGGGGATTGTTCACACAGATATTTCTGAGTGTGTGATCAGAAGTTCTGGCCCCGGGGGAAGCTCATATTACTGCCACTACTGGGTTGAAGCTGGATTTGACTCTCTCTCTGAGACAGTCAAAACCTGGGAAGTTGCACAGGGAATGAAGGTGCAGGCAGATCTGATATTACTTAGGAAGTCTCTGGTGAGGCCATGCCTGTGTTTTGACCCCACCTGCTGCTGGAGATTACCACAAAATATCTGTAGAGGTTTAAACTTGACTCACTGCTTAACAATGAGAGAGCTGGATGGGGAGTTACATGCCCTGAGATTTCCTCTGGCTGTGCCATTGATTTGTGAACCAATGGCCTACTCAGTAAATCAGGGATAACATTATTAAGTTACTTAAATGGACTGTTGGGATGTTAATTACCCAGCACATTTATGATCACTTTGCCCTTCTCAAAATTAAGCCACTTTGCTGTCTAAATGATGCTTAACTCTGAGTGCAAAGATCAAACAATTCAGCTTAAATATCCCTGTTCTCAGCTCTACAGGCTTTTGTAGCACCATCAGATTTTCAAACACCATCCCACTTGTAGAGAAGGAGGGCAATGTCAGGTCAGGATTAAGTTTCAACCAGAGGTCTGTAAGGAAGGCCTTAAAAGAAACAGTACTATCTCGTGTTATTGGTTGCACAGTTGCACGAGCACTAAATTAGTGAATGTGTATGTTCTATGATGAGTAAAGGGCAAAAAGGGTGGGTGGCCATGGGGCTATAAAAGGATACTTTATTTTCGATTGTAAGTACAATCTATCACTAAGGCAGAGCAATGCAAAATTAGTACCTGTCAACAAGACAGCTGGAGGTCTCTTTTTTTTTTCTGATAAATGTTGAGTGCAGCTGTGCTTGGCACATGCCTGTGCTATAAACAGGAGTCATGTTTTAAAACATCTCTCCAATTTCCCGCTCCTACTAATTGCTGCTTCCACTTCATCAGGTACGGTGCCCATGCCACGTCCTGAAATGTATTCAAACCCAAAGAACAAATTAGTTCCCAGAGCCACCTAGTCTTGTAGGCACCCAAATTCTTTCATCTGTGTGAGATGAAAGAATCAGAAGTCCTTAGTTTTAATCACACTAAGACACTCAGAAGTTGCTTTTATTGGTGGATAGCCACAATCCATTCGCTTCTTCATGTTCACCACAGTAACGTATCATTTTTTCAGCAATCCACAGTCAAGTGAGGGGATGAATATTGTGTCTGCCTAGGTTGGCATGACGGTCAGAGCACTTGCCAGAGCTGCAGTTTCATTGTCTTCAAGAAAAAGCAGTTTGTGAGTGCAGGACCCCTTTTTCTTAGATTTTGCAGTGTTATGCAAAAGGTAACAGCTGGAACTAGACTTTTCCAGTTTCAGAGGGTTTGCATTGTAAGTTTATCACAACTAGAACGAACTACTTAGTATTTTCCATTTGTAATAGGTGGCTGCCCCGTGGTATTCCAGTGCTTTTGCCAAAGGAAACTGCATGTGGAAAAATAGCCTGAAATATTTACATAAAAGGAGAAAGATGTTAGACTAAAATCAAGAGAACAAGTGACAGAAAGTAGAAGACAGAAGCTACATGTTTAGTTCAGGGCACTGCAGCAAGCAAATGCCATCAGGAGAAATGGTTGTTACCTTCACTTAGCAATCTTAAAATGCAAAGGTTAATGGATTTCAAAAAGGAGCAGGAGCAGTGTGGCCAGTAGGACAAGGGAGGTTGTTCTTCCCCTGTACTCAGAACTGGTCAGGGCACACCTTGAGTCCTGTGTCCAGTTCTGGGCTCCTCAGTTCAAGAGAGATGTTGAGGTACTGGAACATGTCCAGAGAAGGGCAACAAAGCTGGTGAAGGACCTGGAACACAAACCCTATGAGGAGAGGCTGAGGGAGCTGGGGTTGTTTAGCCTGGAGAAGAGGAGGCTCAGGGGAGGACCTCATTGCTGTCTACAACTACCTGAAGGGAGGCTGTAGCCAGGTTGGGGTTGGTCTCTTCTGCCAGACAACCAGCAACAGAACAAGGGGACACAGTCTCAAGTTGTGCTGGGGGAGGTATAGGCTGGATGTTAGGAGGAAGTTCTTGCCAGAGAGAGTGATTGGCATTGGAATGGGCTGCCCAGGGAGGTGGTGGAGTCACCGTCCCTGGAAGTGTTCAAGAAAAGCCTGTCTGAGGCACTTAGTGCCATGGTCTAGTTGACTGGATAGGTCTGGGTGCTAGGTTGGACTGGATGATCTTGGAGGTCTCTTCCAACCTGTTTGATTCTATGATTCTATGATTCTAGAATAATAATATGAGAAGACAAAGCCTCCTATATCTGTGAGGGTTCACCAGCCTATTGCCCATAAGCAAGATGACTACAGTGCTGTGCTATTTTTCAGGCAAATAAATATTATGAAAAATTCATTTACAACTTGGTTGTTGCTGTATCACTGTACCTTGTTCCTGTTGAAAATCGATTACATTCTCTATGTTATATGCTCCCAAAATATCTTTGATAGGTCTTCATTTCCATTTCATCTACTTAGATTTCTTTATCTTTTACTTGGCAAAGACACTTGACTTCCCTACAGAACCTTCAAAGTGAGACAGCTAGGATTCCCCTTCTTACTTTTTATCCTGGATCCATACTTGCTCTTACCTTGAAAAATCTTTTATTTGATTTACTTCTACCCCCACTAAACTCTGTAAAGAAGAACAGTGCTTCTTCAAATCAGTTTCTGATTTGACCTTTCCATCAGCTATGTCAGCCTTCACTGTCATTTTCCATATCTTCTTTTTGTCTCCATTCATCAGGTTGAATGCCTTACCAAAAAGAAATACTGCCCTCAGTCAAAATTCTGAACATTGATTTCTCCATGGTGGCAAAATTTGAGACTAGGCTGAAAAGTAAATAGGTCTTTACTATTTTTTTTTTAAAGCATGTGTTTTATGTCATATTTATCAAAGCTCTAAGCTTTAGTTATAATGCTCTCCCCATATATTCTGGGGATGTGCCTTGTCAGCCATTAAAGTAAGTTGTGAACTCACTCAGACAGAGTTAAACTAACCCCAAGTAAATCAGGTCCAGATTCAGTGTGTACTTACAACTAATGCTGCTGATATGGAGCTGGCTGCTGTTTAGCTGGCTTGAATGACAGGCAAAGAAAGGCATCTGGTAAGATTTGTTTGACTCAGTGTGGGCGTCCACACCATAAAAGTCAGTGCCTAAACCAGTCATCTAACTTGCCTTAGGGCCTGGAGCACAAACCCTATGAGGAGAGGCTGAGGGAGCTGGGCCTGTTTAGCCTGGAGAAGAGGAGGCTCAGGGGTGATCTTATTACTGTCTACAACTACCTGAAGGGACATTGTAGCCAGGTGGGGGGTGGCCTCTTCTCCCAGGCAACCAGCAATAGAACAAGGGGACACAGTCTCAAGTTGTGCCAGGGTAGGTATAGGCTGGATGTTAGGAGGAAGTTGTTGGCAGAGAGAGTGATTGGCATTGGAATGGGCTGCCCAGGGAGGTGGTGGAGGCACTATCCCTGGAGGTGTTCAAGAAAAGCCTGGCTGAGGCACTTAGTGCCATGGTCTAGTTGACTGGATAGGTCTGGGTGCTAGGTTGGACTGGATGATCTTGGAGGTCTCTTCCAACCTGGTTGATTCTATGATTCTATGATTCTATGAAAATGGTGCACTATTCCTGTTGCGCTCTGACTGGCCATTATATCACCACTTTATTAACAATATGCGCTACATATGAAAGCTACTTACTTCAATTTCCATAGTATTTGGTAATATCATAGAAACTATTTTGAAGAATTCACAGATTTATCTCTGCAAATAATCAAATTATTTCCTCTAGTGGTGCCCAGTGAAATATTACACATGAAGCTGGAAGCATTAATTCCTTGAATATTTTCCTTCACAGTGTTTTACTGATCTTTTTCTTGTCATTGCACCACTACAAAACATCTGTGTTTTCCCATCAG
Organism: Pogoniulus pusillus; assembly: GCF_015220805.1. Taxonomy (NCBI): domain Eukaryota; kingdom Metazoa; phylum Chordata; class Aves; order Piciformes; family Lybiidae; genus Pogoniulus; species Pogoniulus pusillus. The sequence continues at coordinate 32,098,783 of NC_087270.1, forward strand.
CTCACCATCAGTTCCCATTTGAGGAGTCTGTAATTTTTGTGCTCCTCTAAAATCTACAGATAATTGATTCCATGAGTGTATGTCCACAGCAAATTGCATAGCTGCAGTTCCACTTCATTTAATAATATACAGTTCTTTGTTAGGTAGAGATCAAAGAATATAATTTTATTAAGTTTTGTTTGCCAGATTGGAAAAGAATGGGCTTTCTTCTTTTTTTTTTTTTAACCTTAAAAAAAAAGGCATGCAAAGTGTTCTTCTTATAGAATATGAAGTGAAAGGCAGATAAAACAAAATCTAAAAGCAATTCATAAGTATCTCAACATCATTTTCAGTCAACAGCCTTAATGCTTACTGCATTCAAAAGATGCTTACTGCTGCTAGGGAGAAGTGCCATTCCCAAAAAGCAGTGAAGAAGAACAAATCCTGGGAAATATAGAAGCAATTACTTGCTACAAATTGTAGCTTAGAAGAAAAAGAAAGGTTATGTTTAATTCTGTTACATTTATATTCTTCTGTATTTTATGCATTCGAGCAAACTTCTTGTCAACCTATGACTACTATTCGAATAATTTGTATTTGAAGGATCAAGTCTTGCCTGTGTAGCAAGTGGTATTATTTAAGTGTTACTCGCTACATCTAGAGCTCTGAAGCAGGGAAATAGCTAAGCATGTGACAGGACATCACAGCAACAAAAGTGTGGTACTCATGGAATCATGGAATCAACGAGTTTGGAAGATACCTCCAAAATCATCCAATCCAACCTAGCACCCAGCCCTAGCCAATCAACTAGACCATGGCACTAAGTGTCCCATCCAGGCTTTTCCTGAACATCTCCAGAGATGGTGACTCCACCACCTCCCTGGGCAGCCCATTCCAATGGCAAATCACTCTCTCTGTCAAGAGCTTCCTCCTAACATCCAGCCTATACTTCCCCTGGCACAACTTGAGACTGAATCACCATGTGCCTATGTGAGGGAAGTACTTCAGTGGCGTTGGTTTCAGAATGTTTTGAACACTTCAAAGAGCTTCTTCACTGCCTGAAATGGCCTTTTGGGGTTTTTTTGTTTGGTTGGTTGTTTTTTAGAAATCAAGAAGTAACACTTCCATGTGTTTCTGAGTTAAATTCTTCACTGAAAATGTTTGGAAAGTAGTGGAGATCAGTTTCACTTTTGAATAAACCAGAAACTTGTAAGATAGAGGTGAATGAAGCAAGGCAAGGAAAATGGAGATGCTTTGCTTCAGATCAGGCTAGACAAGAGATGAAGAATAGATTAAATGGAAAAATCAGAACAGGATGTCCTGGAAATAGCAGCAAAATTTTATTTTGGAAAAGACAATTCCTCACATTTTCTTTGATACTTTATTACTTGTGTTTAAACTTTTGGGAGGCCTGTGTATTTGTTTCTGCTTGAAGGTTTAGTGAAGATAAAAAGCAGAGTTCAGTCTTTCTTCACTGGAAATTAAGTGGGTTTGGAATGCGCAATAATCTGACAAAATTTGACAGTGATGTGTACCATGAAACAGCTTAAATAGTTTTTGATACTGGACAGAAGTTGTTTATTATTCTGTGTGAGAAAACAACACAGTCTATGATACAGTCTATTTTCTAAGGTAAATGTTGTACCTTTAGAATCATAGAATCAACCAGGTTGGAAGAGATCTCCAAGATCATCCAGTCCAACCTAGCACCCAGCCCTGTCCAGTCAACTAGATCATAGCACTAAGAGCCTTGTCCAGTCTTGTCTTGAACACCTCCAGGGACGGTGACTCCACCACCTCCCTGGGCAGCCCATTCCAATGGCAATTCACTCTCTCTGTCAAGAACTTCCTCCTAACATCCAGCCTGTACCTCCCTCAGCACAACTTGAGACTGTGTCCCCTTGTTCTGTTGGTGGTTCGGAGGTTTGTGTTCAGAGTACATAGAGTCAAAAAATAGGACTAATTATTGTACAATGGCACATTATAATTAGAACAGATTTTAGTTGCTTGACTAAGAGTTTTAAAACAAACAAATAAAGAAAAAATGCAACAAATAAATCCTAACAAAGTGCAAATGCTTGGAAAACAAATTGGCTTTTGCAATTCTGTGTTGAAAATTCTAAACAATATTAAGGAATTTGAAATGAAAATTTTGACATTTTCTATTTCTTTTTATTGAAATGACTTCTTAAAATATTTCTCAAGCAGTTCAAAACTCAAGATCTGAATGGTTTCTCAATTTTAGCTAAACACAATGTTTAAAAATAAATATGAGAAAAGAATCAATTTAATTTTTCCTTTTTTTAAAGAAACATTTTCTTTTCAGATGGAAAAATAATAGTGGAATTTCCTTACATTCTTGTCATAAATTTCTAATAACTGCATGGAATTCAAAACAAACATCAAAAGCAAGACCAAGAGGGTGGTTTAGAAAATGTGCATGAAAATATTTTCAATGTGACTCATCTCTATTTTTCTCAATAAAAGTGGGACAATTGCACCAAAATTTGGAGATAATCACAATTATTTAAATGTAGCTAAGTTGTTTGAGTTCACAGAATCAGAATCTCAAAATCACAGAATCAGTCAGGGTCGGAAGGGACTACAGGGATCATCTAGTTCCAACACCCTGCCTGGGCAGGGACACCCTACCCTAGATCAAGCTGGCCACAGCCTTATCCAGCCTAGCCTTAAACACCTCCAGGGACTGGGCCTCAACCACCTCCCTGGGCAACCCATTCCAGGCTCTCACCACTCTCATACTGAACAACTTCCTCCTCATGTCCAATCTGAATCTACCCATCTCCAGCTTTGCTCCATTCCCCCTAGTCCTGTCGCTACCTGTAAAGATGATGATTATGGAACAGCTTCCACCAAAGCAGCAAGTAATTTGGCTGAGTCTTCAGCCTAGAGAAGATGATCCTGCAGAGGTGTGTAGGATTACATCCCTCGGAGAAGGTGAACTGAAAAGAGATAATCACTGTCTCATTTTGCTTTGGGTTTGGTTTTGTTTTGTTTTTTTTTCAACAGTGGGTTTCATCAAATGAGATATAGAAGAATTCACAAGAAATGTGGTGGGTAGCTAACACTGAGAAATTAAATGGCAGAACTCATTGACCTGGGATGCAGGTAAGGATTTAAGGAGATTGACAATATTGATGACAGAAAATTAATTCAAAGCCTGCTGTCCTGTTGTGGTTTTATAAAAGGTAGCGACAGAAATTAACTCTCAAATCAAATTGGAGAAAGAATACAGAATTCTATTTAGAGAGAAATACAGAGATAGACATTACAAAGCAATTACCCCATCCATGGAAACCCCATTGAATTTTTCCCCATCCCAAAAAGTAAATCTACACTCCCCAGTGCTTCAATTCCCCCCCTCCCCCAATGCCTCTGACATCCAAGAGGTCTACTGCTTACATGTGCCTGATAAAGTGGCTCCTGCCACACACACAGGGCAGGAGGAGGAGGAAAGGAGAGCGAACTGACCTTGTTGTGAGCTTATAACAAGATAGCAGAATTATGGGATTGAATAACAATCTTCTAGTCCCCAGAAGATTTTTAACCCTATTGTCACAACCTGGGCCATGTCGATACAGAACTTTGGACAGTGTAGCTGTTTAGTCTCACCCATTCTTACGCTCCTTGTTTTGCTTTTCTGTATGGGTCTCTGTGAGCCATCACTGAACGACCTAGGAAGCTTCAGCTCTGGCCAGTCATGCCAGCAATGTTTCTAAAGGTGGTGTGAGGGTTTTAAAGTATTGCCTACCCCCATTAAGGAAATCTGTGGTGCACCAGAGCAACTCAGTCCAAGCCTACAGGTAGCAATCAAAGATATCCATCATGTCTAAACAACATTTTTTTCAACTTACACAGCTTTACCCTGGAGTTCAAACAATTATTCACTGAAAATCCTGGAGGAGGGCACTTACAGTCACTTGTAGGGTTTGTTCTACTGCATGGCCATATGAGACACTTCAGCTAGCTCGTGGGCACAAATATAATTTCTGAATCGTGTGTGTATATGTCTGTGTTATCATATTCTTTCACTGTGAAAGCAGTAACTACTGTATGTGGTAAAATGATATATTGTTGTCCACAAAATGTCTTTGGCAACAGGATGTTCACTAGCCTTGGAATTTTGCCTTGTATAAATATTTTTAATCTACTTCATGTAGGCATATTTTGGCTGCAAATTAAAGGGTTTCGGAGATTAATATATCCTAGCTCAGTTCTGCTTATACATCCTACATACATCAAGGTTTTATTGAACTCTGCATCTAGAAACTTTGTGTAGCAGCTGCTTTAAGGGCCTTTTTTTTTTCCTCTTTGCCTGCTTTATTCAAAGGAGGATTATGACTATATCCTATTTTTATATTCTACAAATGTAGTGATTTAATCTACAGATATATTTTCATTCTTCAGATGTAACCTATATAAAGCATGTTCAAATTTATGATCATTGCTTTTCCTGTAAAGAATATTATTGGACTCTTTTCAAATGTCAACATTTTCCCAAGAAAAGTACCAATAACTATTTATCAATGAATAATAAATATAACAATTATTTGACAGTATCAAGTACCTTTCAGCTGAGAATCTCAAAGCTCTTTCCACTATTTATTAATCCTCACTATGCCCCTGGGATATATCATTTACTAGTCTGTTTTACTGGCACAGCAGCTGGGTTGTGAAGTTCTATGCCTGATTACAAGCCTGAGAGTTCACCAGTCACAAGTGAAAGCACAATTTAGAGCTTCTGCCTCACCACTGCTTGGTGAAGCAGTAGGATCTCTTGCTTTTTAAAACTTAAAATCATAGAATCAGTCAGGGTTGGAAGGGATCACAAGGATCAGCTAGTTCCAACCCCCCTGCTATTGGCAGGGACACCCTACCCTAGAGCAGGCTGGCCAGAGCTGCATCCAGCCTGGCTTTAAACACTTCCAGGCATGGGGTCTCAACCACCTCCCTGGGCAACCCATTCCAGCCTCTCACCACTCTCATGCTCAACAACTTCCTTCTCATGTCCAGTCTGAACCTACCCATCTCCAGCTTCACCCATTCCCCCCTAGTCCTGTCACTCCCTGGTAGCCTGAAAAGTCCCTCCCCAGCTTTTTTGTAGGCCCCCTTCAGATCCTGGAAGGCCACAAGAAGGTCACCTCAGAGCCTGCTCTTCTCCGGACTGAACAGCCCCAACTCTTTCAGTCTGTCCTCCCAGGAGAGGTGCTCCAGCCCTCTGGGCACCCTCATGGCCCTGAAAGACTTCTGAAAGACAAAATATAAAGGAAGTCTGAGGTGGATGTGGTGCCCAGGTGTACTTTGCCAGCTCTTTTCCAAGAGAAAATGGTGCACACACGTAAGTACACCCACGTATTTCATGTAATCATTCAACCAAATTCCGTAGGTTACGTTTTTGCTGCACTGAGCATGATGCTGGATTTCCCAGATTGTCAGTCTCATGCTGGAGGTGGCAGTAGTGGATACTGCATACTTCGGCCTTTCTGCCTGACCACAGACAGCCCAAGTGTGAGGCTCACTACAGGAAAGCAAAATTGCTTCTGGTGAAGGGGTGAAACAGCACACTGGAGGGAGGGAGTGTTTCTCTAATTCAAATATCAACGGTTCTACCGTGAATACAGGAATAGTTTTCAGATGGACCATGGACATTCACATCTTTGTCCAATTTCTACCTCAATCTGGATGTGATAAGATGTCTACAAAAGCCAGTCCAGAATACGATTTAGCAGCTGCCCTAAGTGCTTTTAGTTTAAGTCAAACCTCATTTGAACAAAAAATGTGTTTCCCACTTCTTACAGAGCTGGAAGCCATTGCTCACACCAGTTGTATATGCTTTTCTTCATGTGGCACTGTATACATTTCATGTGCAAAACAAGTAATATTAATTGAAAGAGACTGTGAGATGTTTTATTTATGCTCGCTACCACATGAGTTTTTCAGAACTTTGCTGGGACAATTAGTCTATTATTTCTGTAAGCTTGTATCTCATTACAGAGGACCAGACTGTCCTCTGTAACACAGACACACATATTGCCTCTAATTGGAAATGAAAGGCTGACACCAACACCAGGCTCTGCACCTTCCAGGCTGGCTCAATTGGCCTTTGCAACGTGTGACTGCAAGAATGCAGGGGTGGAAGTGATCTCTCTTCTCTCCCACTCTCCTGCCTCAGAAATCATCAGAAAACTGCAAGAACCTATATCATGCTTTCAGCAAACATGTGATGAAAATCAGTGCTACAGGAACAAAAAAGGGTGGGGAAGCTACAGCAGTGACTAGCCACAAGTTTCCAGAAATGCAGTGTAATGCAGAATGATAAATGTGGCAGAATCATAGAAACAGTCAGGGCTAGAAGGGACCACAAGGATCACCGAGTTCCAACCCCCCTGCCATGGGCAGAGACACCCCATCCTAGATCAGGATCTCAGTCATTGCTCAAGCAGCTGATCAATCATTGCTCAAGCAGCTGATGGTGCTGGCTGGAAATGTAAAGGTGACCAAGAGATGCTGTCTTTCAGAAAGGTGAGATGGTATCTGTCCTTAGCTTGGCATTGCCATCATATTTGTTGGGCATTACTCAAAGTCTGTTGCTGTCCCCATTGTTATAATCTAATGTATCCACTAAACTGAACACTGGAAAAACACATGCTGTGTTTACACCGAATCTGGAACCTCTAATGAAAAGTGCCTCACTTAGACATCTTTACTGAACAAATTACAGACATTTGTACTGAATTGTTTGTCACTGCCATAAATCTATTCTGTCTGAATGTGGAAAACAATTCACCACTTTCCTTTCCAAAACATGTATTAACTACAGGAATGCTACTTCGTACACTGCATTTTTTTAACTCTGACAGAGAAAACAAACTAAAATATTTAAAATTCTCTTCAGAAATCCCATTTTTTAAAATTTTCTCTCACCATGTTTAATTTTCATTATCTTGAGTATACCTACATCATTCTTCAAACCTAGACCTCATTGCATTAGTTGATGAGGCAGTAAGTGCCATGGTCTAGTTGGTTGGACAGGGCTGGGTGATAGGATGGACTGGATAATCCTGGAGGTCTCTTCCAACCTGGTTGATTCTATGATCTGAAACCTGTGACATCTTATGTATGACTTTCTGTTTTACTTCTCCCAGAGTAAGACTTGCAAAAGCATCAAGTTGTTGACTGATAAGCACAAGATTCACTCTAGCCTCCGAGATGCTTTCTGATGTACTGCTATGATCCAGAATCATGAATTCTTAATTATTATTGTTTTTTTTACCCTATGGCAACCTTACAGGTATACCAGTTCAAATCAGCTGTTTGCTTATGGGCCAGAGAAATGCTATCTTCCCTTATGGAATGATCTTGAAAAGGTTCACATTCCCAAGAGCCTCCCTTTTCTCTTCCTGCATGGTTTCCCAGAGGAGGGAAATGATCTGGCCCATGAAATGGATGCTATTTCATGAATAGTTAGCTTCACGTGTTTACAATGTGTTAATGATAGTAAAGCATAGGAAGTCTTTAACCTAATGCTATTGCAGGCTGAGCCACTGTAGACATAGACATTTTTCGTCTTGCCACTGCTTTTTTAGAAAGCAATTTTCCCCTCTTAACTCATTTCTACCTTAATATCACCTTCAATAAAAGCAAACTGCAGGCCTCTCCAACAGACATGAACCATTTCCAAACACAGACATCCATCTCTAGAAAATGCCATTTCCAAGTCTTGCCACAGAATAGCTTCTCTTCCCAAAAGAGAGGTTACAACAATATCATATAACTTCATGTGACCATTGCTAGCATTTTAATGATGGCCACTCCTATACACTGGAGACATTGGAAGTGTTGGTAGTAGCTCTCCTCCTTCATCTCCATGTCTTTGTTCCTTTCTACCTCTGTTTTACCACCAGAGATGATGGAACTAATGCCCTCGCACTCCTGCGGTGTGATAATATGAAATGAAAATCCTTGGTCTTGCCTCACAGCCCTTTCTGGATACATTCCTTCACTTATTTCACCCTTCAGGATGTTATAACATTTGATCTTTCACAGTTTTATTTATTATGTGACAGTGCTGGCTTTGCTCCTTTGGCCGCACAGGATACACATTTTGCATCCCAGGAGTCACCAGGGATCGTGTGAATGTCCTAGTAACAGAGAAGGCAAAAAGTCCAAGTTTTAAGTGAAAAAATGAGAATCAAACTCTTAAAAGCCTGTTTTATACTCCGAATCCTCCAGCTAGCATACCAATGGTCATGGCTGGAGCCTGTTAGTAAAATGTTCTGATACTTTGTTTAACAGGAAAGGTTCAGAATAACACTATGTTTTTGTATATACACGTGTGTTGGAACAATGCATACTTCTGTGGTTTGGGTAGTCGTGTTTGACATGATCTGTAATAATTAGCAAAGCCTTGCTGACCTATAGCACCCTTAGCTGCAAAACAGGGTGTGTGAATTGCTCCTTGAGGAATATTTGCCCTTAATGTAATTCCATTAACTTCATGCCCTTGAGATTTATACTGATATCTACCACTAACATCAAAGGGTTTGGTTAATTAAAGTGGAGAATAAAAATTACCATTTTCCATCCCTTAAAATTCTGCCCAGGCCAGAAGGGAAATCTCCTGTGGTTTTTATTGTCCCTTCCCATAAGGATAAACAACCTTCTCTAAGAGCTCTTGTCTTTACCCACTGTGACAGTTAAATGGACACTGCTGGGTTGAAAGTAATGCTCACAATTCTGACTCTTATTTGCACTAGTATAAATCACTAATAGCTCCACTGCAGCAAAAGGAATGACAATGGTAAAAAAATATCAGTGTAAGTGGGAAGAAAAACAGTCCCCCATATTTACAGCAAATGAAAAAGCACTACCTATATGATGTCTATAACCTGTCAGCTGCCCAGAACTGTACTTGTTCTTAAAATGTCATTTCCTTATCAGGTTTTGTGATGTATAACTCAACATTTCCATAAATGCACAACATTTACATATAGAGTTAAACTAGATGTTAGGAAGAAGTTCTTTACAGTGGGAGTGGTGAGACACTGACACAGGTTGCCCAGGGAGGTTGTGGCTGCTCCCTCCCTGGAGGTGTTCAAGGCCAGTTTGGATTAGACCTTGAGTGACCTGTTCTAGTGGGATATGTCCCTGCCTATGGCGGAGGGGTGGAACTGGATGATCTTTGAGGATGCTTCCAACCTAAACCATTCTGTGATTCTGTGATTAGGCTTTCAGCACATTCTTTCCACTAGTTTAGTCTAACACTCTTGCAAACAGTAATATCAGGTAAGTTTTCTACTATGACATTAAGTATACTGCTTAAGTATACTCCACATGTAGTGGAATGCCACCACATGTGTCTGTCCCAGATAATGTTTTGGTGCTGAAATCTGAGGAGTTGATGTGATTTTTTTTTTTTAATCCATATGTACCATTCCAATAACATTTCTATGTCATCAACTATAGGAGGAGAAGTTGAGATTTTACTTTCATGGCAAAATACCTTTACTTAAAATTGTTATAAATGACAACCATGCCTTTTGGAAAACTAGAAATACTGAAACGCCCCATGGAAAAGAAAATCCATATTAAAAAGTTGTTTGTCATAATGGAGATATTGTTTTGAAATTTTCATCATTAAATAATTCTTGGAAGCTCACTCTACAAACTGCAGCCAAGATTTGCACACCATCCAGCCCCACCAGCACTTGAAAGGGTCAGGACCTGTGAAGGTTGGGTCAGTCCTATCAACATGAACCTTAGAAGAATAAGCAGTTTCTGGTCCAACAACAACCTGTGCTGAGGCTGACAGGAACATGGTAGATTTCCAGCAGGACCTTGTTTGTATTTCATCAAAACTTCATCAGAGCTGACACATTCCTACAAAATACTTCTGTTTCCCCACGCTGGCAATTTACAACAAAAGAAGTGTTTGATCGCTGGCTCCCAACCAACTCTGTTCTAAAGCTCTCTGTACAACCTGGTCCATAAAGAGTAACAGGTTATTTCCAGCAGTTTACACCTGACTGGCACATACTCAGCTCTCTTTCACTCTCCAAACTATTCCTCCAGGCACTTTTGTTTACACACATATCCTTTCGATAAGAGCATAATTTAGTCTCACTAAGAAAATATATCAGTGGCCACCGATCAGTGTAATATACTTTAGAGACTAAAACAGATTAAAGTGAGCCTATTAATACCAGAAAATACCAATCAATATTTGAACTGTTTATCTATATATATGCTAAAAGTGCATTAGCAAAATAGCAGCTTATATACAAAGCAGCCCATTGTACCCACGTTGGTCCATTTTTCTTCAGCCTACAGCTGTGCACGTAGCCCCACTGGTTGTAAAATGCCAAAACACTGCTCCTGACAGATCACACCTGCTTCGAATAACACATCTCACCCCACACTAATCTGCAACTATAGGCTGGTTTTAATGATTTTAAAATGCTAGTATTAACTCTTAATGCTCAACTGGGTTTTATGGAAGCGGCAGAGTCCATTTTGTCTAGTTTTAATACAATCCCAATAAAACAGCTGGGAAATTACAATGCCAGGGAAAAGACATTCAAATCCACCATTTCCCCTACTGTAATAATATTCAGTTTGACAAAGTCGGATAGTAAAGCAGATTGTAGCACTTTGGGGCTTTTTATACATATATTTAATTATATTGTTAAGTTCCCCATTTGAAAGCAATTAAAAAAATACTTTCTGCTCAAGATTATAAAACTACCCACTTCTGATTTCAGCCTGACATTTTTATTGGTAATCTGAGTTATAACATGCTCAGGTTCATTCCTCATTGATTGGCTGCTGAGCTTTCTGCCAGAGTTTTATAGCTTTATGGGAAAGTACAGTATTTAAAACTCCTTTAAATTCATGGGCTTCTCCTGCTTCTGAAAAAGCTTCTCTTGACTTTTCAGAAATGCAGAACAAGAGCCCATGTTTACTTAAAAACATCTGCTTTGTCCTTTTCAGTGGAACATAAAAAGTGGGCTGTTTCCCATGCTTTCCTTTTACCCTTGTGTCACACTATGAGATGATATCCTTGGAGCCAAACCTGGCTCCCCCCGCCCCTTATCTCAATACAGCCAGTTGAGTTGTGTGGTGAACTGGGGTGCGAAGCGGGCATCCAAGGGGAGGGGCTCACATACCAATTATACTGTACACTACAGTCCTGTAGGACTTTGACCTAGCTGCTAGCTACAGCTTAACAAGGAAAGGATGTGAGCAAACAGTGGGCAGGAGATCTCATTGCCTGGGCTTGTTGTTGGTTTCCCGTCTGAGAATAAAAGAGGGCACAAAGACCACTGGAAAAATCCTGGAAATCAGAAAGGCTCATTTTACAATCTTCTAGGGAAATGTGGATCAGGTACTGCTAGTGAGTGCAAAGACCAGCACTTTACACGGGAGAGAGAGACAAAAAAGTACACTGAAACGACTCACTATTCATTATACTCTGGTATTTCAGTTCTTCTGTTGCTCTCTTCAGAGCTATTTCTGAGTTGCATTTTTTCTTCACTCACTGTGTAGTCAGCTCCCCATTGGAGGCAGGGGTTGGTATGCATGGTGAGAAAGGAGAGTGCAGGGGTGCTGGCCCACCTCACTGTGGACAGGAGACTGCCCAAAGGCTCTGGTGGCCAGGGAATAGCTTGGTGGATCAGTCACCATCCTGGTCCCAAGTCGCTCTCTGTGTTGTGCCCCACTTGTACAAGCCTCCTTCAGCATTTACAGTGATTTGAGGCTTAAAATTGTTGTGGGTGAAACTTTAGCTCAAGATAGTACAGGCATCTGTATCATCTGTACTGATGCCATTGGGGTGTCAAACACTTGACTCTGTTTCTGGTACATACAATATCCTGTGCAATGCTACAGGCTTGGGGAAGAGTATCTGGAAAGCTGTCCAGTAGAGAAAGATCTGTTGGTGTTGATTGACAGCCAGCTGAATATGAGCTGGCAGTGTGCTCATCTGGCCAAGAAGGTCAACAGCATCCTGCTCTGTGTCAGGAAGAGTGTGACAAGTAGGACCAGGGCCAGGGAAGTGATTGTAGTGACTGTGCCCCTGTACTCAACACTGGTGAAGCCACATCTTGAGTACTGTGTTTAGTTTTGGGGCCCTTAGTACAAGAAAGACATTGAGATGCTTGAGTGGGTTCAGAGGAGGGCAATGAAGTTGATTAATGTTCTGGAGGACAGGTCTTATGAGGAGTCACTGAAGGAACTGGGGTTGTTTAGCCTGAGAAAAGGAGGCTGAGGTGGGGGAGACAGACGACACTTTCTAGCTCCCTACAGCTTTCTGAGAGAAGGTTATAGCAAGGTGGGTGTTCTCTTCTCTCTAGTAACAAATAATAGGATGAGAAGAAATGGCCTCAAGTTGCACTGGGGGAGGTTTATATTGGATATTAGAAGAAATTTCTTCAGTAAAAGGTGATTGAATTACTATCCCTGGAGGTGTTTGAAAGATGCATATATAAGTATTAGAATTAGATAATGGTTGGACCTGATGATCTTAAAGATCTTTTCCAACCAAAGTGATTCTATGATTGTATGAGTGGCTACTGATGATAAATGTTGCTGCAGGTTGGTGAACAGAGCAAATCATGTAGATGCTAAGCCGCTGTCTACAAATAAGGATTACCACACCAGGCGTTCAAAACACACTTACGATGCCTTTTAGCCAGAAGCTGCTACCTCATATTCACCCGCACTGATGCAGACTGAACCTCAGCAATGATTTTTCAACCACAGAAATGCAGGTTTGTTTTTCCAGAACCATTGCTAAGAAAGAAATGATTCGCAGCTAAGTCTCTCCCAAACTTAACACTGTACTTAGTGAAGGAACATAGAATGTATGAAAGCCTAACAGTAAGAAGCTGTTTATACCCTTTAATATTATAACTCAACTTCTGTCATAAATCTCTTTCCTTCACTGCACATACCTCCAGCATGAACTCATGCTCCTTTTGATTTTCTTCTTTATTACCCTTAGCCAACTGAGTGATGTGTGAGTTCCTGTCATGGTGCTGACTCTATTACAAAGTGCAAAGGTAATTTAAATCACAGGGCTAGCAGGGCAACCTATAGCACCGTGCCTGCGAGGTGTGCAGCTTCAACAAGACTCTGTCTTTTATAGATGATGGAGAGCAATATTTTTTTCTAGAAAACAAACAAATTATAAATTCTTGTGCATGGTCAGAGGCAAGCCCTTGAGGTGGGAAAGTGGATTTACACTCAGTCTACCAGCAGCATCATGAAGAGTTGGCATATTTCCAGTGCAAAGCCCCAAAAGCGCAGTCTAAGCCACCCTATCCCTGACTGCATTACTCTGGCTCATCGTGGGGGAATCAGAGAACTGACAGGGAACAGAAAACTCATGTTTCTTTGCTGAAGGAGTTCACTGTAAACCAAGCCTCCCTAGAGTCAGAGCTGTAGTTTTCACACAGCTCTATACCCTGAGCTACTTGGAAATATTCATTCAGTTTGGATATAAACAAACCTTCACTCTATCTGAGTTCAGGCAGGGGCAAAAGCTCTCCCAGAAGCACAGCCAGGGTCAGTCTTCAGAGGATCAGGAGGAAGCAAATCCTTTCCAGGTGGCATTCAGCATATACTCACAATACCAATAGAAGCAACTAATTTCAGAGGCCAGTCACCCTACACTCTCTTTATAGTCATTAAGGAGAGATATGCACCTCAAAAAAGCAGTTTGGAGAATCCTAGTTAGGCTCATAGTATGCTCTGTGCTTTGAAGAAAACTTGCCTTTCCTGCTGGCATATGAACTTGACTCCTACCTGAGCTAAGAACCCACAGTTTGCCAGGAGAAATGCACCCATCTGCTTCTCTTCACGACTCTGAGACTGGGAAACCCCAAACCTGCCTGTGGCTGGGGACACATAGGCAACATTAACCTTGCCCCAGACCCTCAGACAAACGGGCAAGGTAACATGTACTCCATCCTCTGTCAATTTTGATTCAAAATACTGCCAGACTCACCCCAATGCCCCGAATTTTGTAAGCACTAGGAAAAATGTGTTTTCTTTTGGAAAGGTATTTTTTATAAGCACCCCTACAATTCTGTCCCAAGCCCTCTACTGACAAAACTCCTTCTGACCCTGCTTTGCAGTCAGAACATTTTATTGCTCTCTTCACACAGAGCAATGGTAAGGGAGGAAACTTTCTTACTTTCATGTACACGACCCACATTTATGGGTGATAGTCCTATTTTACTTTTTAAGAAGTTCAGCAAAATGTCAGACAACAGTGGTGCATGGGAGCCCTCATGCCACTTCTGCACCACACTGAAAAGGTTTTTCCTCTATCTTCCTGAATCTCACGGGCAAACTGTTTTCAGGATTCAGTGGAAATGCTGACAAAATTGTGGCTAAATGTGCACGTGAACATCTTATTCTCTGGTCTTTGAAAACATTATCATTATTAAAAATGGATTTGGAAAATAGGATGAAATTAGATAGAAAATGTAGGTCCATCTCATCAATGATATTCAGGATATCAAAGTCCCTCTCTCAATTATTTGGGAGTTAGGGACCCGTGCAACTTTGGGAAATAGACTTCAGCAACCATCAAACTCAAACTCTGATGTTTGTTGATCTTCAGAGGAAATATTCCATTAAATTGCGATGGTGGTGACTTACCTTTACTCACAGATATGCTAGACAGCATTGCCAACTGTATTCCCTTATAGCTTGCCTTACATACTCAGGATGATTTAATATCAAGTTTTCTCTACTGGCTTTCAGTGCACAGCTTAATTCAAGTGCTTTCATAAAGCAGCTTAGTTTAAGCCAAGGATATTAGAATTGTGGATCTTTCCATAAAAGCATAACTTTTCAACCCCCTCCCTAAGCTGAAATGGAAAAGAATTATGCTCAACATAACCTTAAGAGCCTCAGCATTTCTACAAAAGGAACCAGTGTAGCCTCTCACACTAAACATTTCTATGGGACTTGTTTTTGCAGCAGTAGCTTAATTCCAAAGCCATATAAATCTACCTTGTTTGTAAAACTACTGTAAGGCAACACAATACAGGCCAAATGTTCGTTCCACTGACATCTAAGAAGACCAATAGCAGCAGAAGAAAGCAACACTCCCATATGTTTATTGTGTCATATTTTATAAGTCTGTCATGCTCCAGTAGCTTTTCACCAAGCTGAAGTCTGACCTTCATTTTAGTATGAATAAGCAGGGCAAAGTGACCGTACATAGACTGCTTTATTTTCCAGCCATCCCTGAGCGTTGCATTATCTCCCCCTGGAGCATGTTCTACATCTGCTTTAGGGTGTGTTTACACTGAAGTGAGTGCAGTGTGAGTAGGCATTCCCGAGCAAGAATTTTAGAGAATATCTGAGCACTTCTTGCAGCACAGCTGTGATAGCACAGTCTTCAGCACAGACTGGGTGCCCCATATTTGCTTAGATTTAGGGCTGGCCTGCCTAAGTCCAAAACTCTTTCCCAGAACAACCTTCCCATAGTCCAGGGAACTCAAAAACTTTTGTAGGACCACTGGTGCTCTCTTCTGATCCTGCGCACAGCACAACAAGGTGAGATCGCAGAAGCCAGAGCAACCACAGGCCAGCATATCTAGCATCCCAACTGTCAGCAGACACCATATACTAAATCTACTTATTAAATATATCGTGTCCTAGCTAATGAGAAGAAAAACATATAGAGACACTCTTATCCCTAGGCTCCCTGGACTGAGACAATGTTTTGATTGTCTGTGGCAATGAGACCAGCCTGAGTCCTTAAGTATAGTCATTGGGAGCATTGTAATGTTAAAGTGTCATAAGGTCACACTTTAAAAAGGTGTGACCTCAGTATGTGTATCTGCTGATCACCTTGTGGCTGCTTTGACTCTTATGTGTGTCCTTTCTATTCCTTTTGGACCTGGGTGCATCCCTCAACCTAGGCAGCCAAAGTGAAGTAAACAAAATCAAAGGTGTTCAGCAAGAAGCAGAGAGAGAAGACTTAGATACTAAATGTCAGGGGGAAGGAGCATGAACACACTTCTCTGCATTGTACTACTTTCCTCTGTCTTTTCATTTGCTCTTCTAGTGAAATAACTTTTGTGCCCTTCTTTCCATAAGTCATACACCCCTGTGCCATGGTCTAGCCTTGAGCTCTGTGGTAAAGGGTTGGACTTGATGATCTGTGAGGTCTCTTCCAACCCTGATGATACTGTGATACTGTGATACTGTGTGTTTGTTCACTGTCTTTTAAGTCAATGAACTATGACTATGACTGAATCTGTGACTTCGAGATTGCATGGTTTTTTCTGACCTTTTTATCCGTATTTAAGTAATTGTATGCAGAAGGAGACTATTTTAATGTATGTGATAGGGTCTGCCTTTTCTTCTAAGACTCTCCTCAAGATCCAGGCAGGCCTCTCAGACTGTTTGAATTCTTGTAGATGCTGTTTGAATTGACAATGATTATTCTGAGAAAGAGGCATAGGAGGCACTATTGCAAGCTGATCTGAGGACACTGTCCCTTTAAAGACAGTTCTCTAAAGAGAAAACATCGAGAGCATATTCAACCATTTGCATCAAGTATAACCAATGCAATCAGCACTATCGTGATCCTGTAAACACAGTACTGAACTGGACCTGAGGCATCTGGAATCTGACTAGCTGGATGGTATAGAATAAGCTGCTTTACTTCTGAATGCTTCTTTTTCAGCAGAACAGTGATAACTTGAATTTCTGCCATAATTACACTGAGATTCATTAATAAGTGAAGATATCCATAGAAGCAGATTTTTGTATACGATTATTTTTAATACACTTCCATCCTTTTGAATAGAAAAAGTACTGTGAAAATCAAAAGTCTTCTGGTCCACATCTCTGCATGGGTTTTATAAATCTAAACATTGTGTTGTTTTTTGGTGTTTGGTTTGTTGTGGGTTTTTTTTTCCATTTTTTGAATCTTCATTTTCCTTAAAACATAAGGTTTTGTGTCTGAACTTCCATTGTGCAACCTTTGAATAATTATTTGAATTTTGGCTATACTTTTAATGCTTTTTTATGTATCATAACAGCTCCAAACAGTAAGCAGCCTCTTGCTATAACTGGCTATTTATTACACTTACTGTAAAAAAGAAAGCAAGTCTCTATTACTTTTTTATTCTTATAGATGTTCCTATAAACCAGATAGTTAAGTGATGTATTTATTTTGGTTGCAAGCCAAGCAGAAATATTTAAATCCCACTTTTGGAAGCAAGAATTATCTAATCACTCACTAGCTTTTATAATAAAACATTTATCATGGAACATTAATCCATTAGTACTTATTTTCCATCCCATCCTTTCACTAGCACCTTGCTTTGAACAAGGTTGAGTTTGGCTGTGATTTTTCCTTTTATCATATATCATAGTTACATGATGGGACACACCAACACTGACTTCAGGGGGAAAAAAAACCCCTTGCACTTTGCTTGAACTTGGCACCCAGATGTTCTTCTTGTGCTTCCACTGCTAACAAAATAGTGCATGTGTGAGTTCTGAAATTAGTCTTTCATCGTTATGTACCAGGGTTTCATGGCTGTAAGGAGGCATGTGGAAACAGCTAAGAATAATTACCTGCTAAAGAAAAACTTGTGTTTAACTACCTTTGTTTTTTCACAGCTTTAATTTGCATAGCACATCACCAAACTGCCATGTTTAAGCTCTCTGGCATTAAAGGCAAAAATGTAAATGCTTGGGGGGGGGGAGTTTCTACTGTATTTTGTTTTGTTTTGCCAAATTAGAGATTAAAGGTAACCCCTGACTAAAAAGTGCAGTCTCTGACTGATCAAAGGTTTGACTTCTTTGAGCTCTTTCTGGACCTGGATTTACAAAGCCACTGTCCAAAGCAGTATCAGTTGAGAACTAGATCGTTGTATGTCCTCTTACAGCACAAAACCAAAGACAGGAAGAGGAACACTCAAGAAACTCACAGCCTCATTGCATTTTCTTCAGCTTCACCTGAAAAGAAACAAATATGATAAAGGAGTGGAAGCTGAGAATATCAGGAGAAAAAAAACAAAACAAAACAAAACAAAACAGGAGGGAAGGTCATTTGGAAACCGAAAACTGCAGGCTGCAACAATCCCAAGCAGCGCTACAGGCTGGGGACAGAGTGACTGGAGAGCAGCCAGGCAGAAAGGGACCTAGGGTTACTGGTAGACAGTAGGCTGAAAATGAGCCAGCAGTGTGCCCAAGTGGCCAGGAGAGCCAGTGGCATCCTGGTCTGTATAAGGAATAGTGTGGCCAGTAGGACAAGGGAGGTGATTCTGCCCCTGTACTCGACACTGGTCAGGCTACCCCTTGGGTACCGTGTCCAGCTCTGGGCTCCTCAATTGAAGAGAGATGTTGAAATACTGGAATGTGTTCAGAGAAGAGCATCAAACCTGGTGAGAGGCCTGGAGCACAGCCCTGTGAGGAGAGGCTGAGGGAGCTGGGGTTGTTTAGCCTGGAGAAAAGAAGGCTCAGGGGTGACCTCATTGCTGTCTACAACTACCTGAAGGGAGGCTGTAGCCGGGTGGGGGTTGGTCTCTTCTGCCAGGCACCCATCAACAGAACAAGGGGACACAGTCTCAAGCTGTGCCAGGGAAGGTCTAGGCTGGATGTTAGGAGGAAGTTCCTCCCAGAGAGAGTGATTGGCATTGGAATGGGCTGCCCAGGGAGGTGGTGGAGTTGCTGTCCCTGGACATGTTCAAGAAAAGACTGTATGAGTCACTTAGTGCTGTGGTCTAGTTGATTGGCTAGGGCTGGGTGCTAGGTTGGAGTGGATGATCTTGGAGGTCTCTTCCAACATGGTTGATTTTATGATTCTATGACTTGCAAGGGAGTTCCACAGGAATCTGTGCAACTGGGAAGACTCAGCTGATCTATGTAGTTTTTTATGTGGTTCTGCCCAGTTAGATGGCCTGGTAGTTATTTAGAGAGACACTGCAACAGCTGAGTCAGTTTCCATTCCACAGTGTGTGCAGGAACTGGGAAGAGGTTTGGATTCTAAGGCTTGAGATCTCAGCTGAACCCAAGATCACTCCCCTTTACGCATTTCGAACACTGAAAGACATTGATATTGTGTGCCTCAAAATGAGATTCTGCAGCCTGGTATCAAAGGGAGGCTGCTGCTTTTGTTTTCTATTTCTGTGAAGAAATTTTCAATTTCTGAGCCAAAAAGCTACGCCTTTTGCAGCATATATCAGACAATGTAAGAAACATCAGAGCCAAATCCCACGAACTCTGGGTGTAATATTTACTGCTGGACTAGAACCCTTGCAATCCATAGGTGTAATAAATACTATGTCGAGTTTGTACAGGACAAGAGCCAAACTGTTATTAATTGTAACAATGGAAGACCCTAATTCATCCCATCTCTCCTTGCAGATTTAACTGAGGTGACTGTGTGAAGCACTGGCTTTAGGCGGGCTGCAAGTTAGGAAGATTAGTGACTTGAGTGATGAGAGTGGTGAGAGCCTGGAATGGGTTGCCCAGGGAGGTGATTGAGGCCCCATCCCTGGAGGTGTTTAAGGCCAGGCTGGATGAGGCTAGGATAAGGTGTCCCTGCTTATGACAGGGGGGTTGGAACTAGATGATCCTGGTGGTCCCTTTCAATCTTGACTGATTCTGTGATTCTATGATTAGTGAGGCCAGGGTAAATGAAATAAAACACACAGACTAAAATTAACCACTATAGTAAATTACTTCTAGAGGATAGGTAATAAAGGATTTTGAAGACTGCACTGTTTCATTATTCACAGTATCACAGTATCACCAAGGTTGGAAGAGATCTCACAGATCATCAAGTCCAACCCTTTACCACAGAGCTCAAGGCTAGACCATGGCACCAAGTGCCACGTCCAATCCTGCCTTGAACAGCTCCAGGGACGGCGACTCCACCACCTCCCCGGGCAGCCCATTCCAGTGTCCAATGACTCTCTCAGTGAAGAACTTTCTCCCCACCTCGAGCCTAAATTTCCCCTGGCACAGCCTGAGGCTGTGTCCTCTTGTTCTGGTGCTGGCCACCTGAGAGAAGAGAGCAACATCCTCCTGGCCACAACCACCCTTCAGGTAGTTGTAGACAGCAATAAGGTCACCCCTGAGCCTCCTCTTCTCCAGGCTAAACAAGTTCAGATACAAGTTTTCCATGATGACTGTTAATAGATTGATAAGTGCATTGATGTCTTTGTGGTTCCCAGAGGGAAGTACCTATCATTTAATGGGTGCAGAAAAACTGCTGGATAAGAGAGATAGGAGTAGTTATTTACATGCTCCACATTTGACGCTTAATGATTTGGGGACCAATGTACTTTCTGTCTTCTCCTGAGTCTAGGTTTTCAATCTTCAAACAATGATGTTCATTGTAGACTACTTAATTAGGCTACGTTTTCTTTGCTCTGTTTTCTTTAGTTGAGTCATTCCTTTCTATGAATTTATGTGAAGGTTTTATCCTTGCACATGCATGTACAAGACTATATAACTGTGCTTCTAAAGAAATAGGCCTATCCTTTCAGATGACTTGTATGTTTAGTAGACTAATCTGATGTTTATATCTGGGTAGGACTGAATGATCTTGGAAGTCTCTTCCAACCTGGTTGATTTTATGATTCTAAGACACAAATTCATATTTTTCATGTATGTTTCACTTCATTTACTAGAAATAGCTCTTAATCTTTTGTAACATAGGTGACTCGAAGTTATATTAAAAATTATCCAGATTGAGTATCCAGATATTACAATTAATGAAGAGAAATGTTTTCTTTCTTCCCATTGGGAAAACATTAGCTGCATTCTCAGAATCAATTTATCAGCACAAGAATCTGAGGATTTCTTGTCATTGACATGGTATTACCTCATCCTTTAAGTTCATTAAGCTGTCAGTGCAGGTGTGCTTAAGGGATCTGATGGAATTCCCTCAGCACCTACTGAGCCAAAGATTAGTTCAGCACTTGTGTCAAACAGAGTAGCATGGAGGCCACTCTTAATTTTTAAGCTGGGGGCTGTTCCAATGGACTGCTCCAGAAACAGGTAATGAAGAATCAGATTAATATAATCTTTCTTCTTCTGGAATCAGATTTATTTGTATAAGTAATAAAATGAAAAAGAATAACATGCAGCGTAATATAATACAGCCAATGCAATGTGAAACAATGGAGTGCAATATAATAGTAATTAAATCTAGCATTGTTGAAGAGTGAGGAAGGCAGAGTGAAGATTCTACAGGTTTCTGATATTAGGGGAGCACTAGAACAATCTCTTTTGACAGAGACATCATATCTTCTGAGCATGATTCCTGCTTTGCTAGGGGATGTTGCTGGAACATGTCCAGAGAAGGGCAACAAAGCTGGTGAGGGGCCTGGAGCACAAATCCTATGAGGAGAGGCTGAGGGAGCTGGGCCTGTTTAGCCTGGAGAAGAGGAGGCTCAGGGGTGATCTTATTACTGTCTACAACTACCTGAAGGGGCATTGTAGCCAGGTGGGGGGTGGTCTCTTCTCCCAGGTAACCAGCAACAGAACAAGGGGACACAGTCTCAAGTTGTGCCAGGGTAGGTATAGGCTGGATGTTAGGAAGAAGTTCTTCCCAGAGAGAGTGATTTCCCATTGGAATGGGCTGCCCAGGGAGGTGGTGGAGGCACCGTCCCTGGGGGTCTTCAAGAAAAGCCTGGATGAGGCACTTAGTGCCATGGTCTAGTTGACTGGATAGGGCAGGGGATAGGTTGGCCTGGATGATCTTGGAGGTCTCTTCCAACCTGGTTGATTCTATGATTCTATGATTCTATGATTCATAACACAATAGCATGTCTCGGCCGGTATGGTCATTTGCACGATTGTCCTTAGGGAGAGTTATAACACATCCGTGTGCTGGAGAAGCAGATCTCTTTACAGCTGCCCTCCACCATGCACAAAGGTGGGATTTATGACCATGCAAGACAGACCTCCTGCTAATTGTCTACTGACAGAGAAACTTAACCTTCCACTACCTATAAGCATAATGATAGACCTCATCATTCTCTGAATGAGAATTCAAATGCATGTATTTGACTAGCCTTTTGCATTCATTGATTAAATACTTACAGAAAACTTTACAGATAGACACTAATATTTAAATATATTTTATTTCTGTGATTTTCCAACTGCAGGAAAAGCAACTTCTTCAGTATTTATCCTTTCTCAGGTCATCTAGTGTGATGAGAGCAAATACTGCATACTTTTCAATGTAGATACTTAAAGACCTTACAGGAGTTCTTCTATGGGAGGGTTTGCTAGCACTGGTAAGAACATGAAATAAATCACTCCACTTAGAAAAAAGCTGCATGGAAAAAAAAAATCAAAACTCCCCAAGCAATACTATCACATAATGAGATTGCCTGGCACAAGCTCAGTGCATGAAATGTCCTTGATTTTCATACCATATTCTGTCTTCATTGAGGAAGGAACTAAAAGACCAGATTTTTTCCATTGCTAAATTTTCCATTGTGAAATTTGACATGTTCATGACTGCAGAACCACTGTTAACCAATAAATCACTAGACAACTTTGATTAATTAACTAGTCAACAGCTCACAAGACAGTTCAGTAAGAACATCTGCATTTCCTTTTGTCATATGTATATTTTTCAGTGAAGTAAAATGTGATTGTTTCTGTTCCCAGACTGTTTGCTTTGTATGTTCCATGGAAGAAATGTGGATTTTTTTAATTTGTACTTCAGTAGCAATTAACAATCTCCTTTAAGATTCAGGGCTGATTTTTACTAGCTTTTACGTGGTTCCGTTTTAATAGGTGGAGGACAAGATGCACAGTAATTTCAAAGATACTTGCCCATGCCCTGCACAAGCCTGGGAGCAAAATCAGTACCAGAGCTCATATGACTGGAGTCCTCCCTCAGTGCCTCACCAGAAACACTGCCTTTCCTGCAGGAAAATGCTCTGGTCTAAGTAAACAGCATTGTTTTCAAGAAATTTGCCAGCATGGGCTTTCCTGTAAAAGGAACCATTTTATTGGCATTCTGGGTGGAATATCATCTTCTAGCTGGATATCTCACATGGAGCCACCTAACCTGTACTTAAATATTAGGTGCTGCATGCAGCTGCCCTTCTGAAGTCAGCACCACAGCCCCTGTAGCAGCTTAGATGGGAATGGTGCAGGCTAGTAGCAAACAATGCAGGTATACATGTGATGGGTGACAACACTTTCACCTCTGAAGAAAAATCATAGAATCAGTCAGGGTTGGAAAGGACCACAAGGATCATCTAGTTCCAAGCCCCCTGCCATGGCTAGGGACACCCTACCCTAGAGCAGGCTGGCCAGAGCCTCATCCAGCCTGGCCTTAAACTGCTCCGGCACAGGGGTTGTACTTGATGATTTCTTTAGGTCCCTTCCAACCCCTAACATCCTATGATCCTGTGACCTCCAGGGATGGGGCCTCAACCACTTCCCTGGGCAGCCCATTCCAGGCTCTCACTACTCTCATGCTGAACAACTTCCTCCTCATGTCCAGTCTGAATTCCCCCATCTCCAGCTTTGCTTCATTCCCCCTAATCCTGTCATTACCCAATATCCTGAAAAGTCCCTCCCCAGCTTTTTTGTAGGCCCCCTTCAGATACTGGAAGGCCACAAGAGGGTCACCTTGGAGCCTCCTCCTCTCCACTGCATGTGTCTTAGTCAAAACAAAATAATTATTACTGCGAATGTGGCTGAGTTGTAGATTCAGCCACACTGGTGCCACTTGGATACCTGTCACAAGAATAGATCCTGTTTAAGAAGACAAATATAAACTTAATCTAACTTCTCACTTTGATATTCCTATTGTGCTACCTCAGATTTCAAATCTGGCCAAGGATGAAGCAAGGAAACCCAACCCTGCATTTACTATTACTGCCATATATTGTTTACTCTTCTGATCAGGCTCTTCAATTTCTTGCTTTATTTTACATTTAATGCATTCTCTTGCCTAGCTCACATTTCCAAACTCCACTGAGCAAGGGAGTGTCCAAAACCTTCCTCCTGCTCCAAGCCCAGCAAAGGCTTCTGAGCCACTCTTGGCTGTCCATGCATGGAGCATTCATGGTTCCACAATCTCTGTACTTATGACTGCAGCATGTTCTGGTTTATTTAAATACACGAGTTGCTGCCTCTGCTTTTATTTCCTTTCAGTCGTTCCATTTCATTTGTATCCCTCCCACTGTTTTCATCACTGTTGCTCATGATGAGCCCTCTCCTCCTTTTCTGTCATTCTCCCTCATAAATCCTTGTTGCAAAACAGAATGAAAAAAGAATATATGAAATGTTGGTATTACCTACTAGACAGAAATTAGCAAATTTCAGGCAGGTCTGCTGTTCAATTCTGATAAAACAGGCACAGGTTTTCCTATCACTTGCCAGAACTCAAGAGAAACAAAGTGGAGACCAGAGTGAGTTCCCTTGGGGCATGAGTAGTAACAAAATTTGGTAGTCATTAGCCAAAGCACCATTTGTGACTTTGATTTCAAGTACACTATAACTCATTTTCCATCTGAAGTAGCCAAAACCCAAGCAAACCAGAAAACATTACACATGATGCTTTTTCTTAACGCCTTTCTCCCCCCCCCTTTTTTTTACTTGCCTCAGAAACAAAAAACAGAGGCCACAGAGCAATATATTGAAAAAGTTGAACCATACCAACCTTTGAAGAATCACATACAACATACTATTTTAAATCAAAAAGTATGTGTTGCACTTTGGACCATGTTGCCAGCTGATGTAAAACAGTGCAGCTCCTTTAATCATATGGGGCTATGCCAATTTACATCAGCTGAGGATCTGTCTAATAATAATATGTGAAGCAGGACTTCACCACATACTGTACTGAATGCTGGAAAACATCCTGTACTTAAACGCATGCAGCCCTTTAACTCAGAGTATGAGACTGGCCACATTGTTTGACATAAGGGTTAGTTTTCAGATAGTGAAATTTCAGTTGCCAGGTGCCAGAGGCAATTTATCAGACACTCATAAAATAAAGATCAAAAAGCCCATCAGTCTCCCACTGCATCTGGGATCTAGGAAGGAACACTTACAACCCCCTATCCTTTAAACAGCTCTCACTTAAAGAGCTCACTGTTTATAATAACAAGAAAAGGAGAAAGGGGTCAGGTCAAAACCAGCAGAACAGCAGGTGGTGTTATAAAGTTTTTTTTCTGCAGTTAAAACTTCTGTGAAATGGTAGTTGAAATGTACTCATACAAGCCTGTTTCATATTTTTAATTTGTATTTTTAGACAATTTTTGGCTATTAGAGTACAAGTCACAAATGACTTGACCTCTTTTTCTCTGCTGTTTACTCCAATATGTTACAAAAATAAGCCTGAGTTATTTCCTTTCATGCTTCCCTTTTGACTGAAAGACTTTATTACACACTACTGAACTCAGGTTTTAGATCCAGAACCAAAATTCCTCCAAAGTTCAAAGGGTTTCTGAGTGGTGTTCCTGTTCATAACGAGCTTAGCTGGAATGGTGCAAGATGAGAAGTTTGGATTCAGATCTGAACTGTACTACTATTTAATATTTAATAAGCATTTGTATTTGGCCTTTGCTGAAGTCAGAGATGTGACCCTTGCCTTCTGAAAAGTTTCAGTGTCAAAGCTCTGGTGTTGGCTTCAGGTATCCTCAGTGGGAGGGGAGAAGAATCTCATCAGGTTCAAGGAACGTGTTACGTTCTGGTTTGAGTCCATCTCTTATGACACTCTTCTTCAGAGAGTCAAAACAGCCAGTATCCATCAGGCAAGAATTAGCCACACATGTTGGAAGTTGTCAACAAAAACTCACATAAAAACATCCCTTCAAATGAAATAAAGATATGATACCACTCTTCCAGAAGAGTCACTAAATACCCCACGAAAGCTTCATCTCTAGTCTGCAGCTAACAGTGACGTGCTGATAAATTTGATCTACCAATTCAAAGAGAATCGTTGAATCATAGAATCAACCAGAATAGCATTACCACTGAGGACACAAGATAAAGGAGATCTCTCCCTTATCTACTAAATACCTGTATGAAGTACAAAGCACACACTGAACACACTGGAGCAGAGAGAATAGAATTTGCCTTGACTAATTTGAATCCTTTAAGATTAACTGGTCAAACTCTGTGTATAGTAAATGACCTAAATGAATGTCTTAACTACAGTCCAACTCAGCTACTCTGCATCATCAGAAGAGGTGCTTGCCTCCTTCAGTCGGCCTTGGGAGCCCTGGCTCCTGCTTGAAACACCTAATTAGATCCTTACTGCAGGCAGTGTGAATGACCTCCCCGATACAAACAATTTTCTGCAGTGTGTGCTGTTTGCTCATGCATCCTTCAGAAGTGTTTTCTGTTGCTCTTACCTCCACTGAGTCTAACAGTTCCTTTGCCACTGCATTGATTAATGACCAGTTGTTGGGAACAGAAATGCCTCAATGCTCACAAACAGAGTGCTCCTCGCTTTTCAGAACCTTAACTCTTTGTCAACTGTGCACATACATGCAGAGTGTACATACGTGCACAGAGGTATGACAAGTCCATGGGATAGAAAACTGAGCCTAACAGTTCCTTTACCACTGCATTGATAATGACCAGTTGCTGGGAACAGAAATGCCTCAATGCTCACAAACACAGCGCTCCTCGCTTTTCAGAACCTTAACTCTTTGTCAACTGTGCACACACATGCAGAGTGTACATACGTGCACAGATGTATGACAAATCCATGGGAAAGAAATAGCATGTCTTGGACACAAAAGCAAATTTGCTGGAAAATGTGACTTGTTTTTAGCAGTGAGCCCATTATGGTTACTATGCATCAGTATTCATTGAGGCTATTACCCCCTAGTTTTCTCGCTGCTATCGAGCTTCCCCAACACCTTACTCCAGAAATCATTTTTCTATTCCAAAGCATGAGTCAGGTCTCCCATCTGCTTTGGACATCCATTCAAAAAAGCTTACTTGGCCATAATCCCAGTCACTGAATCCTGTGTGGTATTTGTATAGTGCATGCATTATTTTGAAAGTCTGTAATATTGACTATGTTATCTTTACTCTCTAACTGCGATCCCATAGAGCTTTCCTTTGCATTTCCAGCATTCATTTCCCAGGCAGTTTTATAAAACTGTAATGAGGTGCTATTATTAAAGCCTATTAACTTCTACAGGCTTGTTGCCTGATGAGAACTCAATTTTATTTTCCTTAAGCAGCAGGCCAGATTGCAATCAAGTAGTTTCTCCAGCGAGTATCCCAACAAATTCATCACCCCAGTTCTTAGTCTGAGATAATGCCACAGCAGAAAATAGGCCAACATTTTCCTTTTTTGAAGTTCCAGAAAAGATATTTACTCTTTTCACACTAATTGGCTGTAGTAAGGTAATTTTCTTCCTTCGTTTTATTGTTTCTTCTCCTATTTTGCAACTTTACTCCCAGAAATAACACCGAGATATTTATGGTTTCTGCTGAGGTCATGGGTTTTGATTAAGATTTCTGCATAACTGAATAATTTATTTAATTTATCTCTTCTAGTGAGACCAGCATTAGGCTTGTGCAGCATGTAGAGTCATGAGACCACACAAAATAAGAAGCTTTGCATTCCAGGCCACCATCTCCAGAGGCCAGAGCAGAGCAAGGGCTGCCAAATTGGTTAGACGGGCCCCCATTCCACCCCGCAGCTGTCAAAGCCCTCCCACACACTGACAAAAGCGAGATTTTCCCAGCCTTCTCTGACCTCCAGAGATGTGCTGAGCATGGAAACTTGCCCAAAGCATCAAGGTGTTAGGCATTCTTGCTAAAAAGGGATGGAGGAGGAGAAAGGTCTTGCAGTGAAAGCACAAGGTTGTCTAGCTTCACTTCCTAGACCTGCTGCACATTACTTGTCCGACCTTGCATTTTACTCCCGCTTTCTATTCAGTTTGGCTTTGTGCTTTGTAAATCATGAGAAGACAAATATGACAAGCCAACTGCACTCAGCCCACCAGCAGAATGTGTAAAAATGCTGCAAAATTACAACAAAAAAAAAACAAAAAACAAAAAAAGAGGATAGCTTGTCAGTGTAGACTGGGGAATGCAAACTGGGCTCCTCAATTCAAGAGAGATGTTGACATACTGGAATATGTCCAGAGAAGGGCAACAAAGCTGGTGAGGGGCCTGGAACACAGCCCTGTGAGGAGAGGCTGAGGGAGCTGGGGGTGTGCAGCCTGCAGAAGAGGAGGCTCAGGGGGACCTCATTGCTGTCTACAACTACCTGAAGGGAGGCTGTAGCCAGGTGGGGGTTGGTTTCGTCTCAAGTTGTGCCAGGGAAGGTCTAGGCTGGATATTAGGAGGAAGTCCTTTCCAACCCCTAATAACCTGTGATCCTGTGATCCTGTGATTTTTAATTATACACTTTTAAAATCCACGTTTCCTTAGCTAGGCTGCTCCAAATTTTCATTAATTATAGCCTAAATCAAGTTTCATGCATCATTAACTCAGAGGATTGCAATTTAAAACAGAACTTGTGAGATTACCACTTCTATGGGCATTGGTGTACAGCTAGATGGCAAAATATATCTCCATATCATAGGATCACAGGATCACAGGATGTTAGGGGTTGGAAGAGACCCAAAGAGATCATCGAATCCAACCCCCCTGCCAGAGCAGGACAATACTAACACAGATCACAGATGAACACATCCAGACAGGCCTTGAAAATCTCCAGAGAAGGAAACTCCATCACCTCTCTGTGAAGCCTGTTCCAGTGCTCAGGGACCCTTACAGTCAAGAAGTTCCCCCTTGTGTTGAGGCGGAACCTCTTCGGGTGCAATTTACACCCATTGCTCCTTGTCCTATCCCAGGGAGCAAGTGAGCAGAGCCTGTCCCCTGCTTCCTGACCAGCCTTCAGATACTTATAAACTTTATCAGATCCTCTCTAAGTCTTCTTTTCTCCAGACTATCCATCTGTTTCTGGTGTGAGTCCCCTTGAGTCAACAGTTTCAATATGCTATTCATAATTCTACCAGGTCCTTCCAGCACAAGCAAGGTTCAGATTTTGGCTGAGTTTTTTCCTGCTGGCTTTGTGATAATTACATCTCTAGCTTTTTCACTCATTAAGGTCATAGATAAACTCTTCTTTCCCTCCTGTCCCTGTGTGCTCTCACATCCCTTCATCAACATGTCTGACATGTCTTATCGTGTCAGAAGGAAGACCCCTTCTAATGTCAACCAAAGTTCTGGAATATAGTTCCCACCTACCTCTGAAGCCTTTTCTCTGCCCATTCCCATGGTCTATCTCCCAGCACCTCCCAACTCTTTAGCCTATCTGCTACAGTTGGCTCTTTTCATGCTTCCTGTGGTCCACAGGAGTTGCCAGCTGGCCTGCTCTCCCATCTTCCTCAGAAAATTAGATATTCTTGCTGTCCCCACCACCTAATGCAGCGTCAGGTTCTTGTAACTCCATCTCAGCAGGAGAGCTCTAAACTCATCTTTTTTATTTTTTTTTTAATAACTTGCCTCTCTGTTTTTATAACTTGCCACTGTTTCTGGGGCCAGACTCTGGCAAAAAAAAGAAGTAAATAAATAATTGTGTTCTGAGATAAAGAACTGGCTTGTAGACATCAGCTGCTGGATCAACTCTAAGCCTCATGCCATTTTTGTGAGCACACCACCAAGCGCTGATTTGCCTGTAGCTCCAATGATCCAGTCGCTTGTTTGGGAGGCAGAATCCCCTCAGTTCTACACAAAGCTAATGAAAACAACTCCAGAGATATCATTAAAAATATAAATGGGAAGAATTGTCTGGAAAAGTTGCCATAAAAATATTTAATTTACAAAAATTTAGTGTCCTTCTCACTCCACAGTACTTGAAAGTCAAAACTGGCCAAAGTCAAAAGTCAAAACATGCAGTTTGGTTATAATGACACTGATGTTTTGTTTCAGAGTATTAATATCTGGTTTACAAATTACCAAGTGTTGAACCTCTCATGATATGGTTATTTAGTATTTCTAGACAAAGGGAATTACTTTTCTCATGTGTTTTGAAAGCTAATCATCATGGGAACAAAAGGAAAAGTTGGCTACTGAACTAGAGGAACTAACAGATTCATTGCTTTCCTGGAAATCTTTCCTTTTAGTTGGCTAATGTACATTATGAGCTAATAATAATATTGTGCATGCCTATATGGAAGGGATGACCTCTTTCTGTCTATTCTCTGAGCAGACAGACAAAATCTATCTCAATTTCAGACACCACACAGCATATTGCTGTATTTTAGCAGATATTTACACTAGAAGTGGGTCCTAAGATAGCTCTGTAGTTTCCAAATTGCAGATGGGTCATGTCTGGGCCATTCAGAATACAGCTCACACCCCTTTATATGGACATATCTATATGTAAAGAGCCTTGGTCTTTGAATACCTTTCTCTTTCTCATCCTTTCTTATTATCTACACAAGAAAGTTGTACTCTTGGAAGACTTAATTTCAAGCCTTCTTCTGGGATTGAATTTAATTTTATTTGGCAGATGCAAATGAAAAGCAATTCAATAACCAGTTCCCCCCTGTGCCTTTCTCCCAGATGGTGTTCTAAACCTGTGTTGCATTTATTTCCCCCATTCTGACAGAGACAGCTCATTCTTACTTGTCCCAGTGTCATCCTGTTTTTGACACTCATGATATGCTGGAGAGTTCAAAGAACTCAGTTCAGTCTTTTTTTGCTCCAAATCACCAGGGAAAATTTCATTCTAGAAATAGTTCCTATCCCTTGTTTCATTCCCTCTCTTCACAAGCACCAAGTTGAGGAAAAGTATCTGGTAACAACTCAAAACAGGATGGGGAAATTGCTGTAAGATTATCACCATGTTCTGCAAGCACTACATGTTCTGCAGAGGAAAACACTCCAGGTCTAACAGGATTTTTACACCTTTGAGTTTGAAGCATCAGTGTGCTTCATTGAGGATAAAGGGAGACCTTAGTACTTGAAAGTTATCACGGTGCTGAAATTGCTCCTTCATCACCCAAATCACACAAATATGCCATGAGGCAGATGCTGCTGAATATTAGAAACTGCCCTTCAGGCTGCTAACCACTTTTTAGAGCAGGATCTGTTGAATCTAAGGCTGAAACAGCATCCAGATCTTTTGTAAAGAACTACTTTTTAGAGAAGACATTATGCAGGAGGACAGTTAAACATGGCTTTCTGAGCTCCTCTGAGTGTTTGAGACCTGCATTTGTCTTTCCCTGCCGGGAAATAGATATCTAAGACGAAGCATGGGATGGTGAGTTCTTTGGTTCCAGCTAACAGAAATGAGATTAGGATATGGTACTATGGGGAAAGCTGCAATCTTTACTTTCTGGTTTAATCCTTGATTTAGAGTACTTCTGAGTCATTTTTTTTTTTCTGGAAAACACAGAAAGAAATTTTTATTCTGCTTGTTGATTGACCATCTTTGGCCCAAGACAGTAAATGAAATACAGTTGCACTTGGATTATACCCAGTTTCACCATTACTGATTGATCTTCCACTGAGAAATCAGCACAGAAGGCTTGTCCTCTACTACTGCTTGGCAGGGAGGAGATAGCAGTGTCAGGATGGGACCATTATGTCAGGAAGGGGAAAATAGACTTCTGACAGCAACTCAGATTTAATGTTAGTTTTGTAGTTCACCCATGGTGCTACATTCTTTATAGTTCAGAATGCTTCATTAAATACCATGCATTGTTTTAAAAGAAGTTTGCCAACTTTTTTTCCCTTTCAAGTCTAGAGCCAGCAAAGTAACTTCCTTCTAGACAACACAGTTTAGCTTCATCAAATGTACTAAGTGATAATGTCAACAAAGAAACACATCTCTGACAAGGACTAAGCAGAGGCTGCAAAGCAGATAAGGAATTATTTTTTTTTTTAATGAAGGGAGAGGAAAATGGAATAAAGATAAAAAGAATAATCAAACACTTTATAGTTGTTGGGGTTTTTTTCCCCCAAGTGACAGAAATCCACTGGATTAATACAAAACCTACAAGATTGCCCCACTAAGGAATAAAGTTATCTTGAGACTTCTTTATCAAATGAAACACTCTAAGAATCTGCTTTAATTAAAAGCATTACTTCTATCTTTTACCAAATGCAATCTCCTATTTGGCACAGTTTTCATAACAAATGGCTGGCTTTTAAACAAATGGGGTTTTAGCCATGGAAGAGGGACGATATCTATCCATTTGGTTTGCTTAGAGTCCATTCACACCTTGACCGATGTCTATAGGTCTTGCACAAATGTAGCAAGGGAACTGCATGCTTTGGTTTGTTTTGTTTGCTCCTGCATAGTAGTGACTTGATATCGTATTGCACCAAAGAAACCTACTTACACAATGCCACTCTCTCCCTCTCCTGGTAGGAGCAAGACAGGATGCAGCCCCAACAGCAAGAAATGGCTGTCACATTGTCACTTCTTAGGTGACACGAATCATGTGTGCTGTGTGAATGAGGAGTCAGTGCTTTTTAAATTCTTCCTCCCTTTTCTTCCCCACACTTCTTGCACTCACTGGTAAGTTTGGCCCAGCCAAGCATACATGGGCAGCCTCATCTCTCTTGTCACCTTTGTACTGCAGAACAAAAAAGGTCCTGGTGTCCTCTGCTGCAGTGAGATTTAGCTGTGCCATTCAAAGACATATTCTCATTTAAAGTAGCTACCTAGTTACTTCAGTAGTTAAACTTCAAGTACTGCTTTGGAGAAAAGCACAGGAACTGAGATTTTCTTGATGTCCCTCAAAGGAGAATTTGTCTGGCTTTAGATTATGAAAGACTCCTGCTTCTGGTACTCTGACATTCCTGGTCTTTCCAACGTTAACACACAAGACTAAGCTTTTATGATGACAAGGATCAAAGGTTTGCAGAAAATTAAGAACATGTATTAAGTGTTTGCAAGATCAGGAATGCAATCTACCATGCCCAAAATAAAAATTCAGAGAGCTCAGAGAAAACTTTGTCTGGCTCCTCTTCATCTTAAATTTGAATGCCTAAGTTAGAATGGCCTGATTTTGAATATGAAACTTCTAAGTTTTATTTTGCTTCAGGAAAGTTGAATATGAAACTTTTAAGTTTTATTTTGCTTCAGGAAACTTCTAAGACAATGAAGAAACAACTTACAGAAAATGAAGTTTTGCTTTTGGCTCTGCAAAGTGAATGTCTGTGCTTAACTTCATGAACAAAAGGTTTGATGTCTGTGGGTTTACCATACAATGGCTTGTCACACACTGGATTTGTGTGACAGCTTAGCATATTTGAATATACTTGTTTTGAGAATGCTAAAAGCACTCATTTGTCTTCTCCACCTAAGTTAGCTTTTCATTAAAAATACCTGGACTTTATTAAGCAATCTGTAATATCACAGTTCTCCCTGGTAGCTGAAAAAAAAACCACAGCTCCTCCAACACTAGTTGCTGGACTTCACATGCATATAACATTGCTATCAGCTGACTATTGACTTAAAAATGTTTGCTTTCTCTCTCTCCTGCTTAGTAAGATTAGAGGCTTGAATGTTCTGTTATATCACATACTAAGAGGAAAGACTAATTTTGACTGCTTACGGCAGCCTTATTTGAATTGACTGCCTGGAGAAGAGGAGGCTCAGGGGGGGACCTCATTGCTGTCTACTACTACCTGAAGGGACATTGTAGCCAGGTGGGGTTGATCTCTTCTCCCAGGCAACTAGCTATAGAACAAGGGGACACAGTCTCAAGTTGTGCCGGGGGAAGTATAGGCTGGATGTTAGGAGGAAGTTGTTGGCAGAGAGAGTGATTGGCATTGGAATGGGCTGCCCAGGGAGGTGATGAAGTTGCCATCCCTGGAGGTGTTCAAGAAAAGCCTGGCTGAGGCTCTTAGTGCCATGGTCTAGTTGACTGGATAGACCTGGGTGCTAGGTTGGACTGGATGATCTCAGAGGTCTTTTCCAACCTGGTTGATTCTATGATTCTATATTAGCTAAAAGCTCAACTTATAGATCTGCTTAAATCTGCAAATTTAAAGCTTTGGATAGCTAAGTCATTAAAGGACCAAAATCTGCAATTTACTACTTTTAAGACGTCTGCCATGCACCAGGGAGATGTAGTGCTTCTTGGTGGAATTCTGGCAGGGCTTAGCAATGTATTTATGAAATCTGTTTCTACCCACTGGATTTCACAGTGAAGAGATATACACAAGTCCCTTAACTACAACATTCTGTTGGTTAAAAAGTTCACAGTTAAAGCAAATTTCTGCTTTTCACTTGCTTGGCTCACAGACAACTACATTCTTTCATATTTTCTGTCACTATTAAACAGGACCTCCATGAAGGTTTTTTGTCTGTTGTATGAGCGATCATGCCATGCAAGCAGATGACCCAGAGGTGAGCAGAACTGCCAACATAAGCCTTCTGTCAAGTGTTCACATCTGTCCAGAGATGGAAGGTCAGATTAAATAAATTGTCTCTATAAGAAGGGGAGACATTCTCTGTGTGAGGACAGTTAAACAGTATAGATAATAAGAGAAGGTGATCACATCATAGAATCATAGAATGCTTTGGGTCATCTAGTCCAATTCCACTGCAGTGAGCATGAACATCCTCATAAATTGGAAGAATTCAGTACCTTTATATAGTGTGTTTTCAGGCAACTGTTAGGATTAACTTTATAGGCATTAAATTAAGGACTTATGGTTCTCTTCTGGGCATAGATTCAGTAAATCTCCATTCTTCAAGAGTTTGGGGTGTGTGGGCTGCCACAGCAGGCAGAGAGTATCAGCTGCTCTGGGCTCACACAGTGTGTGTGTTTCAGTCTCATGCTTCAGCTTGTCGCCTGAAGAAATCAGAAAAGTGTTTTTTTCCATCCCAATGAACAACTTCAAGGACTCTTCTGTTTATTTGCTCATTTTCTGCTTAGCTAGTGGGTTGCTATTTTGGGTTCTTTGGTTTGGTGCATTTTTCCACCCTCTGCAACATTATACATTGGCTGCTGCTGGAGATGTGACAGCCTTAGGACAGGACAACAACCTGTGAGGACACAGAGGATTCCTTCTGTGAGCTGGGTCTTCTGCAGGAAAATTAGCTAATTGAAATACAAAGAGTTAGACTGAATGATACAACCATCCTATCTAGAATTAAGCCTTGTGAAATATCTATATAAATTCATATATATATCTATGTACTGTAAATTATAAATAGAATGCCACTAAACTCTGATTATGTTTAAAAGAAACAAAACTTATTTTTAAAAGAAAGAAAAATATGAAGCCTATGAACTTTACAGCACATCCTTTATTTAATCCAGTGAAACTACACTTAAGTACTTCTGCTTCCAAGCAGATGCACTTGCCATTCCTTCCATAGCTTAATTAGATGTTGTATCTTCCATACAGGATGCTGGATACAAATATCTCATGTGCATGTGAGTCACTGTCATTAGTTATAGATGAGATCATGTCAATGATCACAGGAAATCCATTAATTACTCTGAAATTGTTTCAGCCTTTCACTAGAAGTCCATCTAAAGCTTCTCTTTGGGGGATAAACACAGCCTTATCATCCTTATGGATTTTTCTCTTAATACTTGCACCTTGCTTACAATGAACTTCTGAGGTTATGTAGCAGCCAATTAACTTTTAATGTGGCACTGCAAACGTATGTGCTTCAGTATGCTCTGCAAGCAGGAAGAACTCAAGCTGATGATCTACATCAGACTGTACATATGGCAAACATCAAGAAGCTATTAAACCTGCTGCCTTGTAGAAAATGACCCTAGCAAACTTTTGTATTAGGTGTTGCTTATAAATACTGTATTTATATCAAAGACTGCATCAGGCACTTAGTGCCATGGTCCAGTTGATTGGACAGGGCTGGGTGATAGGTTGGATGGTCTTGGAGGTCTCTTCCAACCTGGTTGATTCTGTAATTACCTAATTCCAATTATCTATAGGAATTAAACAGCATATTGAGTCTCCTCTCAGATGTTCTTGGCCATTGAAACCCTGACTGCATGTGATGGGTTACCCTTTACATCCCACCTGTCTGGGCCAATCCAGTATATATATATATATATATATATGTCACAGTATGGCCAGAAAGCTACTTTCAGGAATTTCATCAGGCTACTCAGAATGCTTCCCAGGAAGATAGAAGCTGAGCTGATCAGAGAAAATGTGGTTTTGAGGAGTCTTGAGAATCTTCTTCACAATTAATAGACACAGCCACAAATTCTAGTTTGTGAAGTAAACATGAGCAGCTCCTGCAGGACAGAAAAATCAACCATCATGCCTTATATTACACATTAGTATAGTATCACATCTTGAAAAACTCCATCCAGCCAGATTATGTTTGAAATTTCTGTGTGTAGTACTTTCCAGCTTTCTCACAAACACTGAAACAGATCTAGGCATCCATTGTATTTTTTGGTTTTGGTTTTGTTTCTGGTTTGGTTTTAATAAATCAACTATGGTAGTGTTCTCAGTGATCTCCAAGGAGACCAATGACTTTGCTTCCTATTTAAATTAATTATTTTAAAGGGCCACCTCAGTGCTTAAATCTGTGCCTTCACTCTTCATTAGCTGTCAATTACTTTCTTTTTCTGGATTTTTTCCATATTCACTCCATAGCTTGGTAATTACTCTGTTGGACAGGGTGATAGTTTGGACTGGATGATCTTGGAGGTCTCTTCCAATCTGGTTGATTCTATGATTCTATTTCTTTGCTTAAAAAAAAATTAATAGAGACATCTACAGCCATATGATGATCACTACACTTGAATAACATTGCCAAGTGAAAAAATACTACTGGAATCTCAGAAGATATTTCATATTTCAAGTATGTATGTGTATACCATTCCCAAAAGGATTAGGAGTTCAAGGGGATAAAAAACCTCTACCTCCTGACTCAGCTAGGCACGATGTGCACAACAGAGACTGACCAGAACAGGCTCAAGATTATTGTAGCAGCAAATACTGTTGTAAAAGGAGAAAAGAAGGAAAGGAAAAAGGCACAGCACCATTTGTCCTGGAAATTTTTTATGTCCTTCATTCAGAAGTGCTAATGCATATGATCTATGGCACCTCAGAAAGACATTTCTACAGTGATGCTCTGTCTGAAGGATCCAAATAGGACTTTCTTCCTTTCTGTCTAGGGAGAATCTTCACCCCAAGGGAAGAAGCACTAGATATATCAACCTGGTTTATGCTGACTTATTTCTTTACATATGGCAAAGATATATGTTTATTTAACAATGGTCTATTAGCATACATCAAAATCACAGGATTGTGTTATGCTGGGCTTTGGGGGTATGCTGTGTTGATCTACATCAGTATCCTGTTACCTTGCTGCCAGTTTTAGAGATGCTTTGGATATGAATAGCAACTCACAGGATGGGGGATAGAAAAACAAATTGAGAACAAAAACTTGGACTTTAAGGGAGTAAAAGGCAATCAATAGAAAACCAGATATTTCTGGTGGTAAAAACGATCTTTGGAAACCAGCCATTCTTACTCTAACACATGTAAGAAAGAGAACCTCAAAGTAGTTCCACTTCATCTATATACCTCCCACTGTTTTCATCACTGTAGCTGGTGATAAGGCCTCTTTTCCATTTCTGTCAGTCTCCCTCACAAACCCTTATGATCTTTCCTTCTTTTATGGCTTTATGCTTTTAAATTGCTCTACGTCTGCTGGTAAAGAAGAATGCCTAAATATATAACAGATACACCCATTCACCTTGGGACGAATGTTTTATCAGTTTGGATGTCATCATATTCCTCAGAATCACATGTTCTTCCCTCCAACACATATGGCAAGCAGCTGTAGCATACAGGCACTACTTGTACAGTTGAAACCTGGGAGACTCAGAAGTTCAAAATTAAACCAACAGAAAAAAAAAATCTGACCTCTTGGAGAGAGCTACTTTAAATCAGTGCAGAAGTAAAGATCAATAAGAAGAGAGAAATTAAGCAAGGAATACTATTTCCCCTGTCTTTCCAAAGGAAAGGACACTATTAGCCCCAGATTTGTATCCAAAGGTGCTCAAGAAATTGCCCAAGTGTCTGATCCCACCTTCTCAAATTTCTGTTGAGGAAAAAGAAGTGAATATTTGCATCTGCCATGGTCAGGCAGCAGAGTGCTTTAAAATAACACCCAGTGTGCAAGTAGCACTTTTAGTCAGATCTCTTAAAGCCTTTACAGTATTTTACAAGAGAGAAAAGGAAAAAAAGATAGATACTACTGAGTTCATTCACTTGC
The DNA here is from genome assembly GCF_015220805.1 of Pogoniulus pusillus. NCBI lineage: Eukaryota > Metazoa > Chordata > Aves > Piciformes > Lybiidae > Pogoniulus > Pogoniulus pusillus. The sequence continues at coordinate 32,137,016 of NC_087270.1, forward strand.
CCCAAAATAACCAGTAACTTCATCTATGGGACAGGATCAGATTTATGGCAACTCAAGAAGCTAAATTCTGTTATTCCATTCACTCATCCTGTCACGTTCCCCCACTAGCACACATTTCATGTTCCATGATGAGGGAGAGGCCATGGGTCTGTCCAGAGCATCCTTCTGCCACTCACAATGCTGGAGCATTTTAGACACATTCACATTTACTGACTATCATGGAAGGTAGCAGAGCCCTTTTGCAGGCCCCGTTTGTGCACAGGGTCGTGGCTCACATGAAGGCCAAGCCATCACAAAATCAAAACACTGCTTTCTACCTGCTGTCCCAGCAGCTACAGAGCCTCTGAGAAGATTTCTCCCCCAGAGGGGCAAAAGGTAAACATAGGCTATGTTTTGGAGCAAAAGACCTTGGTTCCCATCACCCGATGAACTTCTGTTGGGGGCTGACCCCTGGGTGGTCCCACAGGTTGTTTTTGGTGAGAATTATCCAATTGTATGAATTGATTATAACTCTGTACCAATCTGTAACATTAAGGTGAGTTCGCCTGAACTGGCTGAACACACCTCTTTTGGACACTATAAAAATGCTGCACTTGCCTTAATTGAGCGCTTCCTTGCACCCCTCTTCTGACTGATACCCTGCCTGCACACGCATCGCTCGCCGTTCGCACCGCAGCATTAAAGTTACTGCCAGCTCGGGACGGCACGGCACGGCAGCGCCTGATCCTCGTCAGCCTCGGAAGCCAGGGCTCAACTCAGCCCGGACCTGCAGGAGGTGCGGACAATGCACCTTAGATTCATAAATACTCTAAGACTCGTCTCTGAACTGCTTTTGGACAGTGAGTAACTGTTCAATATCTTTATTGATGACCTGGATGAGGTGATTGAGTCCAGCATCAGTAAGTTTGCAGATGACACCAAGCTAGGACCAGGTGTTGATCTGTTGGAAGGTAGGAGAGCCCTGCAGAGAGACCTGGACAGGCTGGATGGGTGGGCAGAGGCCAATGGGATGAGATTTGACAAGGACAAGTGCAGGGTTCTACACTTTGGGCACAACAACCCCAGGCAGTGCTACAGGCTGAGGACGGAGTGGCTGGAGAGCAGCCAGGCAGAAAGTGACCTGGGGGTACTGATAGACAGTAAGCTGAAGATGAGCCAGCAGTGTGCCCGGGTGGCCAAGAGAGCCAATGGCATCCTGGCCTGCATCAGGAACAGCGTGACCACTAAGTCAAGGGAGGTTATTCTTCCCCTGTACTCAGCACTGGTCAGACCACACCTCGAGTACTGTGTCCAGTTCTGGGCCCCTCTATTCAAGAAGGATGTTGAGGTGCTGGAACATGTCCAGAGAAGGGCAACAAAGCTAGTAAGGGGCCTGGAGCACAAATCCTATGAGGAGAGGTTGAGGGAGCTGGGCCGGTTTAGCCTGGAGAAGAGGAGGCTCAGGGGTGATCTTATTACTGTCTACAACTACCTGAAGGGGCATTGTAGCCAGGTGGGGGGGTGGCCTCTTCTCCCAGGTAACCAGCAATAGAACAAGGGGACACAGTCTCAAGTTGTGCCAGGGTAGGTCTAGGCTGGATATTAGGAAGAAGTTCTTCACAGAGAGAGTGATTTGCCATTGGAATGGGATGCCCAGGGAGGTGGTGGAGGCACCGTCCCTGGGGGTCTTCAAGAAAAGCCTGGATGAGGCACTTAGTGCCATGGTCTAGTTGACTGGCTAGGGCTGGGTGATAGGTTGGCCTGGATGATCTTGGAGGTCTCTTCCAACCTGGTTGATTCTATGATTCTATGATAAACATTATTCAGAGACTGAATAATCTCTCAAGACTCAAATGAACTCTTACAATCACAGACTTTCTTCATTTCAGCCATTCTGTATTTTAATTTGCGACCACAAACCAAGAACTTACGTGGGATAGTTCTAAACAAGTTTGGGGAAGAGGATTTATAGTGTTTTAGTAATAAATCATTTAAACTTCCTATACATTGGCCTCGCATGTTATTCCCCAAAATTCCCCTAAACTCCGTTCCACAACACTGACAGACTATTTTTATTCACCTTTTTAAACTTAAAACATCCACGATCCTACATCTTCTGTTTACAGCAACACCCTACCTATGGAAATGCAACCTTCATTTATTTTTTCTCTCATTAAAAAGGTATTTCATGCCTTTTCCCTGTTTGGTTTCAGTTAACAGGAATGTAAGCCCCAGAAGATACTGAAGACTAGTGAGGACCAGGCAGAACCAGTCATGATCATGACTTTTCAGCATTTTCTCTCTTTCCAAAGCTTCCCTGCTAACATTTTCATTGGGTCTGTTCACAGAACCACAGAATTATCCAGGTTAGAAAAGACCTCTAGGATCACTGAGTCCAACCTATCACATAACCATTCTAATTAACTAAACCACGGCACTAAGTGCCTCATCCAGCCTCCTTTTAAACACCTCCAGGGATGGTGATTCCACTGCCTCCCTGGGCAGCCCATTCCAATGTCAGTCACTCTTGCTGTTTATTCATGGCAGTCTACAGCAATCATTACTAAGAAAATAACACATGCTGCTCTGGCTCACAGTACTATTGGATGTCACAGCCAAGCTGTTTACTCTGCTGCTTACCTTAGTGTTGTTTGTCATGTAATATTATTTGCCTTGCTATAGTGCTGGCAATTGTCCAGTGTCAAAAGCTTTTGGGAGATAGCTTAAACAAATCTTCACTTACAAGTTTGGTTTGGAAGGTGTTAGCCTGAAAACAGAAATGCTGTGCAGCTACACTGATAATTTCATGTGTATAGCCTCTGTAATGTAACAGATCTTCTTTCTGGTAGGGCTGAGAGGAAGAGATGTCAAGTGGAAGAGGCTAGAAGCACTTCTGGTCAGAATTCTTTCTTATCTGTATCAATAACCAGGAACTCATCCTAGCATACGGCAGGAGGCTTCTTGGTGAATGTCAGCATAGGAAAGGGAATCAAAATCCAAACCAGTTGTAAATCAGTAGGATATGCAGCAGAAGTGCTCAAACTGGGAAGTGGCCAGAACATAAAGACTAACAAGATAAATGTGCAGAATATGCTTGCTTTACTGCTGACTCATCCCTGTATTTCCCTTTCTCCTCTGTATATTTATTACCCTTTGATAGCATTTTCCAATAGCCCTGTAACATTTCAGTGTACAGGCCAGTGGACCATAGTGCACAAACGAGAGACCAGTGAAGCCTGTTTGTTTAATCCTCCCAGATTTCTGGGTGTAACCTTCTATTGTTCATCTTCAAGGCAAGTGGTACTCGGAGGACAGAAAGGAGCATGGACTGGCAGATGCTGAAGGCAAGTGTAGCCACCCCGTGGTCATTCAGTGCTAAATTACACAACCACTGCTGCCTGGAGCACTCAGGATTTACTTTGGCTGCTCCTTAAACAGCCTGTTTGCAGAAACAGCTCAGGATGCAAAATTACTTTATACTTTAGTGACTGTATTTTCGTTTCCATGAGATGAAAGACTGCAAAAAAATGAACATAATCCATCCTATCAGTCCAGGAGCAGGGGAAAAAAATGATTATACAAGGGAAATATATAATATTCCTTTGAAAATGTTTGAAATCTGCATTCCAGTTGTATCAGTAGGCCAAAGTTAAGGTCAAAGCCTGATGATTAGGGATGATATAGTGAAATGTTCTTTGTTCTCAGGGATTTTAAAATCAGACAAAGAAGACATGAAAAAACAAGAGTGCCACCAGGCCTCTAAACCAACAGAGATATCTACCCACAAAGAGTTTATTTGACTTCCAAGGATGCTCCAGGAAGATGCAGTTAACTGATGAGGCAAATCTCTGTGCACTGATTTAATCTAGTGCCATCTTCAAATAGTTTTATTTTCTACACAGTGTATTCTGTACTGAGAAGCTCAGTGATTTAAATTCACGTAGCTGAGAGAGCTGGGGCTGTTTAGCCTGGAGAAGAGGAGGCTCAGGGGGGACCTCATTGCTGTCTACAACTACCTGAAGGGAGGCTGTAGCCAGATGGGGGTTGGTCTCTTCTGCCAGACAACCAGCAATAGAACAAGGGGACACAGTCTCAAGTTGTGCCGGTGGAAGTATAGGCTGGATGTTAGGAGGAAGTTCTTGCCAGAGAGAGTGATTGGCATTTGAATGGGCTGCCCAGGGAGGTGGTGGAGTTGCTGTCCTTGGAGGTGTTCAAGAAAAGCCTGGATGAGGCACTTAGTGCCATGGTCTAGTTGACTGGCTAGGGCTGGGTGCTAGGTTGGACTGGATGATCTTGGAAGTCTCTTCCAACCTGGTTGATTCTATGAAATGAGATTCTATGAAATTTTTCAAATGGTCATTAGGGAAATCACAGGGGCTTGAAAAATTGAAGGGAAAAAAAAAAAGCCCTCCACACCAAACCACACCAAAAACACTCCACACCAAACCTCACAAACACCAACAGCTCAGCTATGGTGAAACAAATTTTCTTTTTCTTCTTTTTTTTTTAATCTGGTCATAAAAACAGAGCAGTTTGATTTCAGTGTTTGGTTTTCTTTTTTTTCCTGAGGTACAACAGATAAGTTTTGCATTTTGGGTTCCAGATGTCTTTTGGCACTGTCCATAAAGGATGTGATAGCAACTACGTATTTCACAGATATGTCATAAGTGATTTTTTTAAAGTGCTTTCAGATGATTACAAAAGAGACATCATAAGAGACCAGAGAATCAACAGTATGTTAGGATGTTTGGCCTCAAAGGACCATGACTGATAAAACTATGCATTATGATAAAGAAAGTCCTTTTTTATTAAAGATGGGCTGACAGTGTCCAGAGCTAGGTTAGGGTTGTAACTTAGGTTTGAGGGCAAATTGGACAAATGCTCAGACATATTAATAGTAATATCCTGAGGCTGATTTCATGAGATTCAGGAATGTCTGAAACAGAGAATAGGCCCCTTACAGTATTGGATCCATCTGCTGTTTTGATGCTAAACACAGATACATAAAACTATCAGAGAGGTAGGATTCAACATTCTATTCAAGTCATCTTTACTCTTCAGGTTTAATTAAAATAAAGCCATTCCAGTTAATAGGAGGTTAGGTACTCTTCAGTGTTTCAAATAAATTCTGAACCTTAATGAAATCTCAGTAGGGAGCAGTGTTGAGCATATTGAGTGTTGGACTGTGAAGTCTTACAAAAAAAATATTATTTCTGTTGAGATTCTGCTGAACAGGAAAATAAATTCCATTGACTAAGGCTGGGTAATCATGAGGTCATCATTAAACACTTTGTAAAATCCCTAAATCCCCTATTCCTTTCAGTGACTTGTTTTGTATAATTGACTTACTAAACCTCATTATTCTGGGCACAAACCCATCTCTAATTATTATATTAAACCAGATCTATGCTGGGAGATCTTGAGGAAATAGGAGATGAACCATAATTTCCCTTGAAGTGTCTCCAGTGGTCTATCACTGTTAGATGCTGACTGTGGATTTGATACATTGTGGCAGTTCCTACAGCCTTCTTAAGCAGATTTTTCATACTGAAAAACTTTTCTGAGAAGGAAGACATAAACTATGTTTACAATTAATTGAAACGTTGTACTTCCTTCTTTTCTTTTCTTTTCTTCTCTCTTTTACTTTCTTCTCTCTTCTTTTCCCCTCTCTTCTCCTCTTTCTCCTCTCCTCTTTTCTCCTTTTCTCTTTTCTCCTCCCTTTTCTTATATTTCTTATAAGATGGTACTATTTGCTTCACAAAACTCAACAAGGTCCTCCCACAAATCAAATCCTCTGTACCATTTACAATAGTGAATCCTCTTTCCCCAAGCAGCTGAATTAATTAACGCAGTTGTTCCTGGAAAAGTTTGCATTTTGTATCCAAATAAACTGGCAGCATCATTCTGAGAACCAAGCTGAGAGTCTCAGGAACCTATTCAATCAGCTTCTGATCAATTCAGGAATCTTTTTGCAGTGAAAATGGCATGTGAAGCTTGGGAGGTGCAAAGAATAAGGTTCAAACAGAACACATAATATTATTTATAATAACATTTTACTTTTATATTTACTTTATTATTTTTATTTAATCTTTTATGTAAGAGCCCCCAAAGCAACAGAGCTAATTCAATCTGATTTCCTATAATGTGAGATTTCAGGGATAGATTATCTAGTGTCTCAGAAGATATTAACAATGACCAACACTCTCATTCATCACTGTCTCAGTTCTAATTTAAATTCCCAGAGACTCAAATATATTTGATAGAACCAATAACAATTTTTTAGAGCACCCTTCCCTCTTCCCCCTTCTTTCCCAAAAGAAAGAGAATAAGATGTAGAGAGAGGAAAGGTAAGCATACCCAAATAAATAAATCTCACTCTGATTTGGAAGTATCACAGTATCACAGTATCATCAGGGTTGGAAGAGACCTCACAGGTCATCAAGTCCAACCCTTTACCACAGAGCTCAAGGCTAGACCATGGCACCAAGTGCCACGTCCAATCCTGCCTTGAACAGCCCCAGGGATGGCGACTCCACCACCTCCCAGGGCAGCCCATTCCAGTGTCCAATGACTCTCTCAGTGAAGAACTTTCTCCCCACCTCGAGCCTAAATTTCCCCTGGCACAGCCTGAAGCTGTGTCCTCTTGTTCTGGCGCTGGTCACCTGAGAGAAGAGAGCAACCTCCTCCTGGCCACAACCACGCTTCAGGTAGTTGTAGACAGCAAAGTTATAAAGAAGAAAAGTTTAACAATAAATTAAAAAGGGTATCTGAGGTGGGGAAGTTACAAAGAGATAGGGAAGGGAAAAACAAATACAAAATGTGCAAATACAGCCAGATATTTTTGATGGTAATGGGTTTGTCCGCCTCGTAGGTGATGGCCATGTGGTAAAGCAAAGAGAAGCAGGAACAGGATGGTGATGCTGGTAAGCAGGGAGGCAGGGAGCTCAGAAAGAGAGAGAAACAGGAAGCTCACTCTGCTTTTGTAGACCTTTACACAGGAAAGGGGAGTGGGCTAACCATGAATCACCTGGTGGTGTTCAGACTTGTGCCTGGGGAGGGGTCAAGACCACCTAGGGTCAGGTTCAAGGTCAGTCCCCCTGGAGGTTTAACACTGTACAATCATGTGTTTACTCATAAGGCAAATCCTTTGACAATCGCATTTCAGCCTTCTCCTAAGACAGGATGCTTAAACAGCCCCTACCTGAAACCTCTGGGGACTCAATGTCTTTAGCTCTCTATCTGAAATTAGCCAAGAATTTCAGGAGCTTTCAGAGATACTAACACTTCATCCTGTAGCCTTTGCCTCTACCAGAAACAAATAGAAAACCAATGCAAAAAGAAAAAAACTAGCAAAGGCAAGCTAACTTTTCAAAGAAGTTCCTGAGTTTTAGGTTGTTTTTAGCAATGTTTGGAGGAAAATGGACTCATAACAGCCTCATAGTCAAAGTCCAATATGAGCGATGTCCTTTTGACTGCTTGTGGAAACCATAATATGCTAACCTTAAAGACTCAGTTTTGCATTCTGCAGAGCTGTAAGCAGTTTTCACTCATGGCCAAGCCAGGTCTGGCTAGAGCCACTACATTTGCTTCCAATTAAGTAAATTGAAACTTTTGTGCAAGCATACTTCTACATAGCTCGTGAATGATGTGCATTAGCGATCAGTGCTTCCTCAGTTGGGACAATAATTAGAAGTGGAGGTTGAACCAAGATTCTTGGAAGCAAACAATCCCATTCTTGCATTAATTTTCAACCCAAATGTAGATGCAGCTCTGAATTTTACAAATGAGATCCCCCTCAATAATGAGCAGAAGTAAAGCTTCAGACCAGATCCCCCAAATTCAATGATTTAAAAATCCAGCTCTTTATTTTGTGGTTTGGACACAAGTGTCTTCTAGAGATATTTTTGAAGTTAAAATCTAGTAACAGGCAAGAAGTTTTTAGTGTTTTTCTCCTCGGAAAATAATTTCTATATATCTTTCATCTGGTCAAATTATCCTATTTGAAATGAATTTGTCATTTGCTGCAACCGAGTGACCTGCTTGAGAGGCTGTATCTGATCATTTGCAGACCTTGTTAAATAACAGCTTGTGCATGACTTTAGCAGATGGTTTAGCTAACGTGTAATTTCTACAGGTATATAAAATAACATTTGGAATAAGGAAACATAATAGCCTCAAGATTCTCTCTTCAGTTTTGGAGTCATTTGCTTCTAGATGTTGCAGTACAGCAGCAAAGGACCATACAGTGAAAATTATGATAGGTGTAAACTAAGCTCAATAACATTTAAACGATATTCCAGAAGCTCTACTAATGTATAAAATAAACTGAGTATATAAAACCAGACTGGATATTAGTATGAATTTTTTCACAGTAAGAATGGTTAGACATTGAAACTGGTTGAGCAGGGAAGTTGTTGATGTCCCCGACAGGGAGGTGTTCAAGGCCAGGTTGGATGAGGTCTTGAGCAACCTTGTCTAGTGGAAGATGTCCCTGCTTATGGAGTGGGAGTTGAACTAGATGATCTTTAAAGTCGCTTCCAACCCAAAACACTCAATGATTCTATGATTGTGTGATAGCTACAAAGGGGAAGATCTAATATTTCCTGTTCAAGAAAAACAGTTGGATTGGCACTGATTTGTTCGTAGTTTGAACTACCTACAGTCTCCAGATAATATTTTATATAGTCATTAATAAAGCTGGACTTCAAAACTCATCAGCAAACAATTCCATAATGTGTTTTCAGGAGATAGCATATTTTAATGGATATGCATTGTCAAAACTAAGTAGCAAAACTTTGCCCAACAACACTTACATTTCATTCCAGATGATAAACGAATAGGAACTGAGTTCACAGCTTATATTTTTTCAGTTTTGAGAGAGAGAAATTTCAGAACATAACTTCATAAATAAGTAGGTATTCACCTTACACTTCATTTGTAGCTGAATGAGGGATTTAGAGATCCTGGAAAGTAAGAGGCTACTCTGAAATAGCACAAGAACAGTCCACAGTGTCCCTTGCAATCCTGATCCCATGATGTGCACCCCAGGTGCATTCACACAACAGGAAAGGTATGTTCCCTGCAATTTCTCCCATCAGAGAATAAACTGGAATGATATGTGATACACTTTCTACCTGTGGACCCACATTTCCTTTGAAAGGAGTTCCTGGTGCACCAGTGAATGAAACACAACACCATATTCTCCCCTCATGAAGCTGGAATGAGGCCACAGTGTTTCACAAACTGCACCTGCAAGGTTTCACTGTAGGACCTGTCAGTGTTATCATGTTGGCTCAGACAAACAGCTCCTATGGGAACCTTCTGCTTTGAATCATCCTCTGCAAGCAACCACTGCTCTCTGCCAACCATGGAGGAAAACTAAGACCAGTTTTCTGTGCCCAGAGTTAGCCTTTGTTATCACAGTGTTAGTCTTTGTCACCACAATGGTTAATCATTTATCTTCTATAAGTGACATGATGCTTTGTGTAGCTAACATTAGTTCTGCTGTGAAACCAGCAAGTGCCTTTGCATGCAGACTTCTGGGTGCTCTGCGTGTGTATTATAGAGGAAATAGGGCATCCTTCAGACCAAAATTCATATGTATCAGAAAGTTGTGCCAATATGTTTCATCAGATGTGTTTTTCTTAAATATTGCAAGCCACAAAAAGAGAGTACAAGTTTCAAAAATGTTTTGAGTGCTGAGTCCAGTTCTGGGCTCCTCAATTCAAGAGAGATGTTGAAATATTGGAACACATCCAGAGAAGGGTGACGAAGCTGGTGAAAGGCCTGGAACACAGCCGTGTGAGGAGAGGCTGAGGGAGCTGGGGGTGTTTAGCCTGGAGAAGAGGAGGCTCAGGGGGGACCTCATTGCTGTCTACAACTACCTGAAGGGAGGCTGTAGCCAGGGGGCGGTTGGTCTCTTCTGCCAGGCAACCAGCAACAGAACAAGGGGACACAGTCTCAAATTGTGGCAGGGGAAGTCTAGGCTGGATGTTAGGAGGAAGTTGTTGGCAGAGAGAGTGATTGGCATTGGAATGGGCTGCCCAGGGAGGTGGTGGAGTCTCCATCCCTGGAGGTGTTAAAGAAAAGCCTGGCTGAGGCACTTAGTGTCGTGGTCTAGTTGATTGTCTAGGGCTGGGTGATAGGTTGGGCTGGATGATTTTGGAGGTCTCTTCCAACCTGGTGGATTCTATGATTCTATGATTCATGGCCAAAGCAAGCAGTTTGAAATCATGCTCCCTCTAAAGCATTGGGAGTCAGACACCTACATGCATTTGCTGGTCTTGATCTCCTAGCATTAGGCTTGGGTAGGAGGACTTCTACATCCAGTTGGATGATGATTCTTTCAAGCTTGATGAATGAAGCTCTATGTACTCCTGTGTAAATGTGGCATTTAAAAACAAAAGGCTTCACTAATAATGGGAGTGATGCAGTGATGGTAGTGGTTGTTATGCATGTTTTAAATAGCCTACAACACTCTCCAGAAATGCATCTGTATCCTTTATCCTGCCTCATTATACTCCTTCTCCTAGTATTTAGGACACTGCAATTTTCCAGTTCAAACTAAAGCCAATTCAAAACCATTATTAAGTAGTGAGAATAGCTCTCTGCTCATTGACTTCTGTGAGCACTGTAGAAAGAAAAAATAACAATAAACCTCAGAAAATGAAGAGAGATCTTAGGAAACCCCTAAAACACATAAAACTATCACTGCCAGTCATGTGGCACCTACATACGTGAGTCTAATTTATATGAATTGTTCCAAACAACACTTATCAAGGAAAATTTCAGTCAATACAGATACATCAGTGAGTTGGTCACGAACATTTTTGATCTACTTTTCAAACTAAAACATATTGGTTATCTCATGCAATATTCCCTCCACTGGAAAATGTTAGATTTTGGGGAAATGGATTGAAATATACTTGCAATTTTTTTTTTGTGTTTAAGTAATTCAGGCTTTACCTCCAGAAATGATCATTCAATGGCTCAAAATTATTTTTCATAGAGAAGGAATAGCAACTTAAATCAAAAAGTCTATGAGGAAAACACCTCTAAATTGCCAAAACAGGACGTTGCAGCTGATCTGAACCAACACCATATCTTCAGGAATTACAGCCCATGATGGTTTTAGATTTTGACTTCTTTGTTCTGATTCAGGACATAAACATTTTTCCATATTGTTACATTTGGCCAGAATGTGAAACCTATTTCCTGCCTGCTTCTTTTTTACTACCATACTGATGGCAGTTCTTCTAGCACAGTCACAGCTGTAAGATATTGGCTCTACTGCAACTGTAAGACTGCTTTTGTGGAGACACTTTATGTCAGTTCCACAGACCCAAATGATAACTGTTCTGCAAAACCAATGTTTTTACTTGCTAGGATAACTGTAGATATATAGTTTTACACACACACACACAAAATCCCTCAGATCTAGCTTGTATTATGGTATTAGCCATAAATTTAGAGTAGATTTTCCTCTATTTGCATCAATGAATCTACTTCAGTGAAAGCATTCCTGTAATTCACCAAAGTGCAAAGGGTCTCTGAAGTCTCATGCGGGCAATTTTAATGTTAGCTGTAATCCATATTTTAATGCTTGAATGTAATGATGAGAGATGCACTAATACCATGGAAATGGTCTTAAATATCCCCTGTTCCAAAAAATGTCAGAATTATTAGATGTTAATAGACTTGCTGTATTCACTCTACTAATTTTGTGTCCCATTCCTATCCTTTTGTGATCTCTTTGTTCCTGTTCCAGTTACTGACTCAGAGCACATATAACACTGCTTGGATACCTTCTCTGTTCCAGAAATTGGATGTGGGAAGACATGAAGAGGCACCATGTACTGTATTCCTTTCCCTCAGTTGGATGTGCTCCTCTCTTTCCCAAGTATGATGCTACAGTACAAGAAAGTAGGCTTCAGTGGCATTTTTATGGTATATCAACAATAAGAGACAGTTTAACAGCTATATTTGTATTCTAAGTACAGCTGGCGTGGCACAACTCATGTCCACAAGGGTAAAACTTCTCTCCAAAAGCTGAGTGGCTGTCTTGAAATCAGTTGTTGTAAGCCACATCTGCCACACAAAAGCCTTACAGCATATCTGCGTATGGTTGGGAAGAGCCCAGCCTGGCAGAACTCTGTTGTGCCCAGGAGCAAGCACACTGACAGCAAAATACTACAGTCAGCCATGGAATGTTGCCAAAGTCCTTCTCAAACCTGATATTATTTACTAGTGTAGACCTACTTGTTCAGCTTGGAATCCTTGTGAAAGTGGGAAGAAATAAAACTTTGCTGAAAAAGGTTTCCAGGTCCCCCTGCCAGTAGAGAAAAACTTGACACAAATACAGTAGAAGCCAACATAGAGGTTAAGTCTCAGACTAGTTCCTGACCAACTGTAGAGTGGAGAAATCAGTTAGAAGAGAACCACTCCCACCCTTATCAGCATCACCCCTGAAAGACCTTTTTTACATTAAGCAAAGCTTAATGGTGGTAGGCTGCTTTGTTGGTGTTGGTAGCACAGAAGAATCAAATGCAGTTATATCACATGCTCTCTAAAATATTAGCACTGTAATAAATTTGTCTGCCTGAATGAAGACTTAGACTTTTCTTCCCACTGAGTGAGGCTTTTTCTCAGGTCTATAAATACCTAAGAGCAAAAAAAAACCCCAACAATATTTATTTATTTCAGAGAACTTGTTAATAAAGAGATGACAGGGAAAAGAGAGGTTCAGCATTTTAAATTTTGACCTTAGCATTGCCCCCGAACAAACCACTAAACAGTTGAGTTTGCACATGATACAAGTTTCTTATCCCCTTCTGGCTAATGAGAGCTGCAGGATAATGAATCACATCATCACTTCCAGTGATAATATGTACAAGCCTAATGTTTTCAAATTTCATAAAGATGACATGAGGGCAGTTGGAAACCTGCCAGACTTGAGAACAGTTATTGAGCTATATGCATGGTATTGAGGCACAACATGCATGGAGGGGGGGGGGGGGAAATCAATGTTTTGTGGAAAGAGACAGAAACTGGAAAATGATATGTTAATGGATAACCAGACATGCAGAGGTCCGCTTTCCTTTTTGCTCTGTGATATTTCACAGGCTGGCCGTGTCTTATGCATGATGAATTAGTCTCCTCCGTGTTATGACCCTCACAATGTTTCTGAGATGGTAGACAATTCCATTCTATTTACTTATCCTCTGCATGTTTCAAACCTCTTGCAACTGCAAAAAAAAAAAAGGTTCCGGTGATCTTACATGTAAGATCAGCAGTTTCGCACATTTGTTAACAGCTAGCAGCTCTCTGCAGAACGTTACCGTATGACCTAATACAGCTATGTAAACATACTGTCATTAAATGTATGTAATAGCTATTATAATTCCATATATTCTGAGCTGTCAACAAGTTTTGGACTGGGCTCTGAGTGTTCCTACGTGGCAATTCTAGCAGAGGTGGCGGCCAGCAGATCCCTGGAAGGCATGCTGCCAGCTCTCTGCATGCTGGATGCTGATAGAAGAGGGAGCTTTTCAGAGGTGAAGTGCCTTCTGGGGATGCCAGCATAGCCACACAAATGAATGAACTGCTGTGTCTGGGCTTGCTGCATGTGAAGACATTTCTGCTTTGCTGTGTGGCCTTGACCACCGTGGAGGAGTCCAAACTGGCATCAGTGGCAAATGTGGTAGTTACTAGGAATGGAAATTGTAGCAGGAGTTTTCTTTATCTGACTAATCCTAAAAGACATGGAGTTTGTGTTTGGGTTTGTGGTAATACCACACAATTCTGCATGCACAAAACCAACAACAATATTTTAGGACTTTATTTCAAACTGTGGGGAAAGAGATTGGCCAGCTCCAGTAGAGGTCCTATTTTTTAATATCCCAGCTTTTTCTTTTCTCTCAAGGAAAACACCTATGACACTAGCTGGAAAACAAATTCTTAGGTTTGAAGTGCAGAGAAGGACAGACTTCTTTTTCAGAGCTGATGCCAGAATCACTTCCAGGTATGGCCAGAAATTTGGAGCTTGCAATCCTGGGATTTCATTCAGTTCTTCCTCATTTACCATTAAAATGATGAAGGACTCAGAGGGTGCTTTACAGAATAGATGGTAGCAATGAGGATTGCATGCACACTTTTAAATATAAAACCACTACATGAAAAAACGGGCAAAGAATGTAGGGCTTTTTATAACCTGCCCTTACTTCATCACCACTCTGAAGAGGTGCTCGCAATTACTGTTTATGTGATATTATACTCTAAGTACTAAGGAAGAAAAATTTGGCCAAAACTCATAGAAAGTCCTCTGTTTTGTCAGTGTGAAATGCTTGATAATTTGTAATGCATTTAGTCATTAATCATTTTAAAGGGCTATTAAATGGGCATGAAGTCCTTTGAGTCTTTTTTCATATACAGACACTGGATCAGGGACCTTTGCTACAAATTACTTTTGTCTGGACTTCTAATACAAAATCAGCTTGAGAACAAGGGAAATACATCACTGTTAAGTTTTATTATAAGACAGAGCCATTATAACACATCATGGGAAAGATTTTTGAGCTGTTCTATTAATAATAGCAGTGCCTGATTTCTTCAGTCTAAACTTACCTTTTTCACATTTTCTTGTGACATATTCCAGATATAAATTGTTATGATGAAGACTCATTCAAAGCAAGGGAAAAAGCTTTAATTATGTTTCTCTTTTCTAAAACAGAGTGGGGCAGGAGGGGGATTATTTTACACAGATCAGTGAAGGACACTCTAATAAAGATTGGTCTGGAACATTTCTTTCTATGACAATTGACTTATCAGCAAGAGCCATTGTAGCAAATCTGGAAATTACATAATTGCCAGAAACTGTAGATATTTGACTTGGCAAGCACCTTAGGTGTCTCTGATTTATTATTGTAAGAATTTGGCTCTGCAAAGATGAAGAAATGTTTAATGAAAGAACAGTAGAATACAAAGGAAACAGGCAGAGATCTTGTTTTCAGAGGCTATATTTAACCACATTGTCACTACTACTGTAACACAAATAAACTAAACTGAAAACGTCTGGAGTGGCAAACTGACACAAAGCTCAACTTGCATGAAAACATAAATTTCAACAGCTAAACATTCACCTTTTCCTCTACATTTTGCACTACTCTTTGGACAAGTTCTTTGTGGGTCATTGATTTTATCAGATTTTTATCCCTTTTAGCACAGGCACAATAATAAAGTTGTTCATCTGAAAAACAACTTGTTAATGAGGACATGCACTTTTAATCTGTCCTCTGTTAAGTCAGTAAAGTCTTTTTCAAGTAGCAGAGTCTAAGGACATTAGATAATATTAAATTCAAAAGAAACATAAGTGACTTTAAGATCAGAGTGGTGAAGTGGGAACACTGTAAGTGCTTATTTTAGGTTTGGAGGATTTGCAGACCACAGCAATTCTGGAAACACCCCTAATTATTCTCTATCAGAAGACCAAGTCACCACGCAGTAGATTAAGGTGAATGTCTTTGCTTAAACCATTTGCTTCAAAGAGATTTACTTTGGCAAGTCCTCCAGGAGAGGTTTTCCCTTGATAAAATTTGGACTCTTTTGCTGAAAAAAAATGCTGTTTCCTGAAAATGGATTATCATTTACTCTTTAATATCCCCTTATGCTTCTCATGTTTATCTTACTATCTCATGGAGAGGTTGCTAAAAACATTCAACAGTTTATCTGTCTTGGCATTCAGCTAGGCAGCAGCAGCTGGAATCAATGCCACTGCTGCTGCTCCTCAAAGCTGTTGCAAAGGGGAAGAAATCCTGCTGCAGAGTGAGATCGACATTCCTATCTCCCAGAAGACACCCATGCTGGCACCATCATCATCCATTAGACCAGAAGTTTTGAGTCTGCTATCAGGTGGGAGCTTCTCTGCTGGCACTTGGACAGACCACTGCCCTGCCAGGATGATCATCTCAGTGTTATGGAGGAGTAAAACACCCTGTTAGAAAAAAAATGTTTCTGTTGAAGTGGAAAACTCAGATGATATATTTAATTTTCAGGAGATTAGGAAGAAATATAGCAAAAAGTCATATAAAACCACCTTGTTATCTCCATATTTTTTACAGGAGTAAATATTGAGTAGATGTTATTGGACATGTTGGGAAAGGAGAGATATGTCAAAGAGTCTGAAGTTACCTTTGCTCAATTATGGAGATATCCCTAACAATAGATTAACATTGCTCCTGTTCCATAACCATCCCAATACTGTTAGCTAAGAGGCTGCATATACAAAGGTTTCTCCAGAGACCTGAATACAAAGGTCTTTGGTGCACAAGCTTTAATCCTCGCATAAGTAGACTATTCAAATTAAGTGTTTTTGCAAACAGCAGTAAATGAGTATTCCTGTAGCCATCAGCAATAAAATACATGAGCATCAGAAAAAATTGAACACCTCCAAACTGTTCAGTTTGGGCTTTATCATCCAGTCAGTGTAAGCAGAAGAGTAGCATGGTTTGTACTCTATGTCACGTACTACAAGAGCAGTTCTTAATGAACAGGTTTGCAAAGGCTTTTCTTCCCTCTTTTCCTCTTAACACCAGCTGCAAGACCATGTTCTCAATATATTTAACATGGCCTGGCAGACTTGTATGCAGCTCTGTGCTTGGACACTTTTCACCAATTCCTTTTGCAGTTATATTCCAGCTACTTTACATGTCTACATTTGAAAAAACAATGGGAAACACATATTGTGGTCAACATGCTGCTTGTGGTTAATTATACCACTTAGCCACTAGATGGATGCAGGAAGATCCTTTCTGCTTATGGCAGAAGGCAATTAGTGAATTATAGAATCATAGAATGGTTTAGGTTGGAAGGGACCTCAAAGCTCATCCAGTTCCAACCCTCTGCCATAGGCAGGGACACCTCCCACTAGAACAGGTTGCTCAAGGCCTTATCCAACCTGGCCTTGAACAGCTCCAGGGAAGGAGCAGCCACAACCTCCCTGGAAAGAACCCTTTCCTAACTTCTAGTTTGAATCTCCCCTCTGCCAGTTTAAACCCATTACCCCTTGGCCTGTCATTACAAGACCTTGTAAATAGTCCCTTCCCAGCCTTCCTGTAGGCCCCCTTCAGATACTGAACCACTCAGAGACAGAATTCTACATTAGTGATCCAGCCTATGCATTTTTATTCTTTTCTGAATGTGAGACTTTTAACATACATGCCTTCTTTGGTAGATTTTTTTGTAGATAACTCCTTTTTTTTTTTCTAGAAGAACAACAATAACTCATCTAATATTCATTATTTATATCCTCTATATTAATTTTTACATATTTGTAATTTTATGACATATTTTTAAGGTTTTTTTTTAAGCACGATGCAAACTTTCAAAATGAATACAAAGTAAAAGGCCAAACCTGCCCTTAATTAGTCTCTTTGTGATAGGAAGAGATTTTTTTTTTCCTTTTTTTTTTTAAATGTATTTTTGATGACCTCAGTGCAGTTATACAAGCTGAAGTACATGATGTTGCGGAGGGGGGTTCTCAGTACCTACGCCTATTTGGCGGAGAGGAGAAATTAATTGGGGTGAGATAATTTTATATAAAAACATATATTTATTAATCTCAATATTCTGAACTCTCGACACCCCCAACCACTGTATATTAATATTAAAATTTGATACAAGGTTATAAAAACGATCTAGGATAAAATATGTACAGAAACTGGTTAATTAACTTGCAAATATTCAAACTATGAACAGAGAGAGGAGTTTTCTCCATGGCTTAATGCCACTTGGGGTCATATGCTATTGTCCCGGCAGAGCAGGCTGAAACTGATTCTGCTCTATGGCAGAGGCAACAGATATTTACAGAGGTATTAAAGCTTTTACTCACAACTCTTAGTAATTATTAATCACCCTCTGGGGCTGCGTCACAGCCTGTGCCTAATGTCCAGACTTCAGGGGATCTCTGACCTGTGTGGCTGGAATCCTCCCGGCTTGAGGGGAAAGGATAAATCTTCCCAGCTTCTGGGGAAATAGGTTTCTGACCTTTTCTCCTGGCAAAGAGGCAATCTCTGCCTTTGGTGCTGCTGGCTTCTTCTGGATGCTGTGTCCAGGGCTTATGAGCTGGGAGGATCTGAGGAGAATATTGTGCTGTCTCTGGCACGGTTGTCATGGCTAGCAGGCCATGTGTGTGTGTGCAGACAATCCAGAGTCTGCTTCCTGGTGTGCTACTTTGAAGCTAGCTAGAATGTTTTGGTGAGAGGAACTAGATCATAGGCTGTGAAGGGAAAACAATGGTGATGTCTACTTTCCTCAGAGTCTTGCTGAAGAAGAAATGAAAACTTTAGATAACACTCTCACCATTTTGTCTCACACTCTGCTTTGGGCTTCTGACTGAGCTGCATCTCTCTAACACACACCCTCCACTCACCTTTGCTTCTTAACCTCTTGGCCAAACCTCTATTCTTTCTTGGGACTGGGGTAAGGTTGAGAGGGGCAGGGGGAAGGTGCAGGGGTGGTTGAGAGCCCCTCCTGGGGACTCAGGTCTCTGGGAGGGAAGTTGTGTTTCTGTATTATCTTTTACTTTGTATATTTCTGTCTATAACTGTATATAAGGCAAGGTTGGACTTGGTGCCATGGTCTAGCCTTGAGCTCTGTGGTAAAGAGTTGGACTTGATGATCTGTGAGGTCTCTTCCAACCCTGATGATACTGTGATACTGTGATACTGTAAATATCTGCTTGTATATTGTGCTAGCTGTAAATAAATAGCTTCATTTATATTCCCAGAGACAGCTGAGACTAGTCTGGGTAACTTCTAAAGTGTGGGGGGGCGGGGAACACCCAAACCATCACACCTGGTTATCTTGGTGGCAGTGGCTTTTACCAGGCAATGATAGGCAGCAGGCATGCAAAGTGTGTGCAGCTGCTGGGAGTCTGAGCTCCATAGGTAAAGGCAATACAGGATCTGGTCCTGATAACGCCATGGTGTGCAGATGTGCACAGCTGGCTTAGGAGACGATAGGCTCCTCATATATATATGTATATGTGCAGGCTTAAAAGAGCTCTGCAAGAAAGGTATGCAGGCAGGTGAGCTGCAAGTGAGGCTCCAGGTGTGAGCAACGCCATCTGAGCGTGGGTCTGAGCGGCTGAGCTATGCAGGGTCTGTGCCTGAGGGTCAGAGCTGAGCACTTTGTTTACCTGTGCACCCCTATTTATTGAATGTGGGCCGAGATTAATGGTCCCTTTGGCTGCTAGAATGGCCAATCAGGTTAGCAATCAGCCAAACCTTACTATAATAGGCAGAAGCTCTTGCCTGGACTTTCCCAAATATGGGGATCACATGGGCTTACCCAGGGAGACACGAGCTGGGTGTGTGTGGGCTTACACAACCTGTTTACAACGAGGAGTCCTGGCAGAAAAACATGTCTAGGCATGCATAGGCATAAACAAGCCTCTTTTGGGCCTACAGGCCCTCCACAACACATGGTAACAGGATTTTAGCTTTCTGCTGATGCAACATGACCGGAGACCATTAGACAAAGAACACCTCAGAGTGGTTAACAGGAAAATATGTGTCTGTGGGATTTTGGGGTTTTTTTTGTAAGATATCATAATGGTTAGCATGGTAAACTTTATGATTGCTCTTTTCACATCTTTTTTTGCAATATCATCTATCTTGGGTAGGACATACTATGAAAATGGTGACCAAACCATCTGAAAGATTTGTGTGTGTGCTTTTGTGCTGTAACTTAATTGGCTACTTACCTTTTCCTTTCCTCAGAATCATATATGGTGCACGTTTTGCTATTTACAGTCTTTTTCTTGGCACTAAATAAACGCCAAGAATGTGGCTACCAGTTATTTCACAGCTGCAAAGACTACTCCCATGTCAGAGTGGGCACATTGTTGGCAAAATAAATATTAACAGATCCAATTAAAGCAGACTAATATTTTTCACTTTGCCAAACTCTAATTCTTTGCAAATAAAAAAAATATTGTTGTTGTTGTTGTTCTTAATTCAAACTGGCCTGAAAGAAAGTTATTTCAGCAAAATTTGTTCTTCTGCCTCTGAGAATGCAGTTTGAGAAAAACACATTGCTTGGCTCACATTAATACTTTAAAGTAACTTTTGCTGCACTTCTGAAAATCAACTTAAATTTGTCAATGTGCTAGTTTGAAGCTAGCTAGAATGTTTTGGTGAGAAGGATTAGATCACAGGCTGTGAAAGAGAAACAGTGCTGATGTCTACTTCACTCATAGGCTTGCTGAGAGGTATAAGAACAAGAATCCAAATATAAATAAGGCACTTTGTCTGCTTGGGAGCTCTGAGCTGCATTTCTCTCTCTAGCCTTTCTGCTGTCTCTCTGATTAATCCACTTTGCTTTCTAACTCCCTGGCCGAACCTCCTTCTTCCTTGGGACTGGAGTAAGGTTGAGAGGGGTGGGAGAAGGTGCAGGGGTGGTTGAGAGCTCCTTCTGGGGACTCAGGTTTCTGGGAGGGGAGTTGTGTTTCTGTATTACCTTTTACCTTGTATATTTCTGTCTATAACTGTATATACTGTAAATATCTGCTTGTATATTGTGCTAGCTGTAAATATAAGCTTCATTCAAATTTCCAGAGCTGGCTGAGTCCAGTCTGGGTGATTTCCACAGTGGGGGGAGAGGGGGCAGGGAACACCCAAACCACCAGAGTCAAGTTCTGAGGTTTTGGAGAAACTGTTTATACATGTTCAGAAGAAACATACTTGAGTCAGCAAGAATCTGCTGAACATGTAATCTGCACTGAGCATCCTCCATTCTCACCTGTATGCCCAAAAACTCTCCTGCAAACATGCTGTAACTCGCAGCTAAAAATCAGCAAATTCTAGGGTGTTAAAATCTCCTTGATTAATGTTTCTTTTTTACTTCTTAGAAACTATTAGGATGAGGGAAACTACAACAAAATAACACAATACAAGATTTTTTTTTTCTTCTCTCAGTGGTACTTTTTTGACTTAATGACTTGCAAAGATTAATAGTTTGATGAGACTTGTTTGAATTGGAGATCTAAGGCACTTGTACATAGAGTTTCTATCTTCAACAGTCCTTACAGGACCAGAAGAAACTTATTGTCCAGATCATACTGCAACTTTTGACTTTCAAAAGAATTTGTAGCAAACAGAACAAACCAAATTATTCCTACATTATTTTCAATTTCTGAGGTGTTAAAGATTTAACTTCCGTGGGGGCTATATGCAGCCCTTGTCACTGGAGGTCTGACACAGCTTGTTTGAGCCTCTTCCAGGGCAGTAAACCCAATTGGTGGAAGACTGAAGTTCTTCTGATGGAAATGCCTCACTAGTGGCATTAGGTCTTAGTTGAAAAATGTCTTGTGGAAGAGGGTCATGCATAAGGAGGAATGCTATAAAACTGATTAGGGAAGGCAGTGAGAAACACCATATTCAAATATCTGTGCTATTATGACCAGGAACTGTGTCATTTTGGTAGGAATGAATTAATACACACTGGAGAACAAATGGTACCAATAATGATAAGCACTAATTACTTCTGGATTTGATAAACAACAGATTTCATCACACACCTCCTGGCTGGATAAGTAATGTTATTTTTACTTGATTAGTAGAAATGGTGAGGATATGAGAGAAGCAGTATCTACAGAGATAGCTATAGACAGTTTTTAATCTAGCTATTAAATGTGTCAGCTGAAAATAAATTGAAGACACTAAATAGTATTTGAAGCTTGAAATCCAAACTAAAAAAAACAAAACCAAACAAAAATTGCACTGATTTACACAATAAAGGCAGGTCATGTACAGATAAAAGTTTTTCATTAATAACTGATTTTTATATAGAGGAAGTACTTTAAAACTAATCTTGAAGGTCAATAGAAAAGTTTATTTCAGTTATGCAATATGACACTATATTTTATGACTTATTACAATGTTGCTTAAACAAAATCTAGGCTGGAGATGGAACTACTAAATGGGACACATGAAAAGGCATTGTCAGCTGTTAATCACTCTTGAGCCATTATTCTGATTTTACTTAATTTTTGATAATGAGCTTTTCCCTGATTTTGAGAAGTCAGTAAGGGTTAAGAAGTTTGCTTTTTTTTATTTAGTATGATTGAGTGATCTTGAAAGCTGGCAGACTAAAAATCAGATGAAATCATAGAATCATAGAATCAACCAGGTTGGAAGAGACCTCCAGGATCATCCCGTCCAACTTAGCACCCAGCCCTAGCCAATCAACTAGACCATGGCACAAAGTGTCTCAGCCAGTCTTTTCCTGAACACTTCCAGGGACTTCCCCACCTCCCTGGGCAGCCCATTCCAATGGCAAAATGTAATAGTACAAGCTGTAAAATCATGAGCTTAAGGAAAAAAACATGAAATCTATGGTGGTAATGAAAGCTGTTAATAAAGAAACTATAATAATTAGTAAATGTGGCTAAAAAAGAATTATTAAAGGGTAGGAGTTGGAAGGGACTTCTGGAGATCATTTAGTCCAACCCTCCCTAACTTGGGTATGCCCAGATCAGGTTGCACAAATGCATCCAAGTGGGTTTTGAAAGTCTCTGAAGACGGAGATTGCACAACCTCTCTGAGCAGCCTGTTCCAGTGCTCCATAATCCTCAAAGTAAAGAAGTCTCTTCTTAAGTTTAAGTGAAATGTCCTGTGCTGTCATTTGCCCTTGTCCTATAACTGCCTACCACTGAGAAGGGCCCAGCCCCATCCTCATGAACTCCACTCTAGAGGTGGATGATGGTGATTCTTCATTGGGATGCATTGGGATGATCACTCGGTCTTCATTTTTCAGGCTTAAGAACCCCAGGTCTCTCAGCCTCTCCTTATAAGAAAGATGCCACTTCCTCCTTAGCATCCTTTCCATTGGATTCTCTCCAGCAGTACCCTGTCCTACTTGAACTGAGGAGCTCTCCTGAAGTCCAGGATAAGGAGCTTGCTGTGCACTTCAGCCAAGGCTGCCCTAGAACTTCATATTCTCCATCAGATCCTTGTTGCTGGTGAGAACAAGGTCTAGTATAGCCCCTTTCCTCGTTGGCTTCTCTATCAACACATTCTGGGAACCTCCTGGACTGCTTATGGTCCGATGTGTTGTCTCTCCAACAGATATTGGGATGGTTGAAAACTTTAAAACCAAACACAGGCAATGATGGGTACTGTTACCAGACAAATGGCAAATCTGAGCAGGCCATTGGAACTGTCAGAGCTCTTCTCTCTTCATATTCACAGTCTCTCAGACTAAGTTACTCCAGTCTGCTTAATTCCATCTCACAGTGATATACTGAGTTTAAACACATGAGCAAACTCCTTCCTATTAACTTGTATAATCTCCTACATGCTACAGGCCACCAAGTTTCACACAGTAATATACATACAAGGTCAACAGAAAAATAGAATCTGTGCTTCAGAGGAACAGAAACTACTTGTTGAGGTATGCTCATGCAACAGGAGTCAAGGTTGTGATTACAGCCCACAAAGACAAATCTGAGTTATCCATTGCTGACAGGGACAGGCACCAAAGCACTGGCTCAGCCTAGGTTGTAAAAATACTTGCTAGGTGTGCTGTGCTCTTTACTGCTGCCACACTGATGCACCAATACCCAATGTGGCCACTTTGAAGGTCCTTTAGTGAAGATCTTTGGGTTACCTTTGACTGCAGCTCTCACAGACTCTCCATCTTTTGGAAGAAGCCTGTATCTTCTAGCTTTTGAGTTCTACACAGGGCTTGCCAGGAAGGTAAAAATGCCTACAGTACCTTTGGAGAGACTCAGCATTAACTTTGTTTAAATGTCTTGAATTCAGAGGTCTGGATTAATTCCCACACACGTGCCAGCATTATACACACATTTAGCCAAGCCATTGACCTCAGCAGTCAGATTAGGCTCTCAGTATGAAAGAGAAGAATGTCCTGAGTGCAGGTTAAAACTTCAGTGGAGTGAACTCTCTTGCAGATACCTTTCTCTCTACAGAGAAAGATGATAGTGAATCCATCCAACCTGGAAATTTCTGTACAGGAAGGAAAAGAGGATGAAAGCAGGGCAGTTTATGTGTTTTGTTCAAAGTCAGGAGCCAAGGCTGATAATTTAACTCAGATTACCTGGTTATACGATGCATGGCCCACTGAAACAAAACTGAGTGTATCTTTTTGTTCTGTGATTTTATAGCATCATGTAAAATGGGAGCTGAACATTGTGATGTAGACACTTATGGAGCTATGCATCATAAAAGCCTCCTACTGGAAACACTGCTTTTCTGTTATTAGTGTTGTTACTCTTGTCTTTGCTGTTCATATTTTTACCTTTCCATGTCCTCAAGAAAAATATTGAAAACAGAGAAACTTAAATACTGCTTTGATGTAAGTAATACAACTTAGAAGTCACTTTCAAGAGAACTAGAAGCAGACTGTGGAGCATTTTCTACCCTGATGCATGCAGAGTATGCTGACAAACAAGTCTGAGGGCTGGTTTAAGTTACACAATAAAGGCAGAAGCCATAGGTCAAGGGCCTTTTGAGTATGGGTCTCCCCTTTGATTGCAGCTGAGTCCCGTAACTTTGTGTCACGATTCTCTGCAGCAGGCAATTCCCATTAGTGGTCACAGTAGCTAGGTCAGCTCAGTTTCCTCGGGTGAGTAGTGGGTCAAGTGCAGGACAGGGATTAAAGCACTACTTTGAAAACACATGAGATGGCAGCCTGGCTGTGGGAAAGTACACAAGGCAGGACAACTGCGCACACCTCACACTCACACTTAATTCTCTGGCTTGGAGAGGTCTGCAAAAATAATCTTCCTTCTGGTGAGAAAACTATATAAGTAAGGAGGGATTTTGCATGGGGAGCACCTTCTTGTGTGTTCCTACAGCATCAAACCAAACAGCTGCCTGATGCTTTTAGAAGCTCTTAGAAACTAGCATAACATAAACAATAATACATTATCTTCGCTTCTAGTCCCTCTTCATTTTCTCCCAAATGCTTAACTTGCCAAAAGGAGGGAAGAGGACTGAACCAGAAGTGGGCTATACATTCCCTACAATCCAGAATCACATCATAATTTAAATAACAGAGATGTTGTGTGCAGGTTGCTGACAGGTTTGACGCCATAGCTTAGAGAAGCCCTAAATCTCCTCTTGCATTTACACTTCTCTTTCCCCCTCAGGAGCACTGCACTAATCACTTACACTTGGAACTGAGTTATAACCGTGCAGTCAAAAGCACTCCTGCTACAATTAAAACTTGTCTCCTTTATTAATAGATGTAATTACACAGTCACACAGACCTTGCTTGAAGAAATGTGTACATTTTTCTGACTATAATCCTAGCTTTTATTAGCTAAGAGTGTGTAGAAAGTGTATTGTTGGGGTTTTTTTCCACATGCTCTTAAGAAACAAGCAAAAGAGCTTTGTCCTTAAAGAGAGTAGCAGAGGGCTAGCTATGTAAACAAAAATTCTGCCTCACAGTCTGTTGTGTAGGTACCCTTATTTGTGAGTTACACCATGGGGTAAGGGTAGAATGAAACTCACTGTGTATGTAAAGAGGAAAGGAGATGTTCTGTTTCAGGGAAACAGTGGGTCTGGTTTTGCCAGTTTATATATAAAAGGCAGTCAGAGCCCTACTGTAATCAGTGGATATTTTTGCTCTGATGGTTCTGCTTTGCCATTGCTCTTGCTTCTCAAAGCCTGTGGCACCACTCAGCTGTGGGGACCAAGCAGTAACTTCCAGCAGTGTCACTCGAGCGCATACATCCTTTGATACCTTGTTCCATGAAGGAAGTAGGTGGGAAACCACACCGGGCTGGAATGGGTTTTCTATGTATGCCTCAGAGAGGGGGGAGGAGAAACAGTTTTGCTTCTTCTTGCACACTTTAAAACCATAACTAGTGCAGCACAACAGGGATTAATACCTGTGATATTTTTGTATAGGCACACAAAACTATGATGTAAGAATCTTTTTCAATGTGATTTTCTCGTTAAAGATTTTAACCTAATTTAACCCTCATGGAAGATAGTGCAACCTAAAAGCTCTGTCATGGGTATTTAATGCAGAATAGAACATGTAATTGCTAAAGTGAATCTTAGAATAGTTTAACTTCTTTTGTTATGGTAAAACGAATCAACAATGTTTCAACATTTCAGTCTGCTCTTGCACAGACATGTCCCCTTTGTGGAGCTGTTTGCATGACTGGAGCCTCCATTAACTTGTATTATTATGGAGATAATTAGTGCATAATGAAAAACATTTAAACAACCATCTCTATTATACAGAGCTGAATTAAACTTTTTCATGATATTGTGCTTTTTACTCAGTAGGAGCTAGGAACACCATAGGGTTTGCATGTATAATCTGTCCACCTTCCATCTTATGTGTGGCTGCTTTGTAATGCAAATATTGTTCTGTTTAAGCTTGGAACAGGGACAAAGCTTCTTGTTCCACATCTTTTTTTTTTTCTCCCTGTGTTCTGTAACTGTCTACAGAACATTTCCAGTACCATCAAGTCAAATCCTGACCAGCTAAACCTACTATTGCTATTGTTTGGGTTTTGATTTTTTTTTTTTTTTTTTGTGCTGGGTTTCTTTGGGTTTGTTGTGGTTTGGTTTTTTTTAATACAGAAGTTATACCTTTATTATTGATTCTTTTCTAAACATCAATGTAATTATTTTGTGATAGTATATGTGCCTTTTGTTGAGCTTTCCCTGACCAGACCACAGACTTTCACCAAGTATTCTTGTCTCTTTTTGTCATATTCCATGATACTGATGAGATGGTCAAGCACTGCTTGAAGCTGAACTCCCTTTCTACCATAAGAGAAGTCACTGAATGCTTCTTAGTTGTCCCTGTGGTTAACTACTAGATGGGGCAGGTATATTCAGCATTGGAGCTGAGGCAGTGTTTTCCTATGTTTTTAGTCAATGTTTAGGTAAAAATAGTGCTTTGTCTGAATTTCAGAATCCTTCTGGATTTCTTTTAAAACCTTGAAATTATGTAATGAGCTTTCTTCAGGATAAAGTAAGGTGATAATTTGGTTCTCATCTCAAAAGCCTTAGGAAGACAGTTCAGTTCTATAAAGGTATGTTATAGGAAAAATAAATTTAGATAAATAGATAGATAGATAGATAGATAGACAGACAGATATGAAGCCCTCTAGAGAGAACGAATCTCCAAAAAGCTAAAGACATGATTGTAGTGTTCATCCTCACATGATTAAGGAATATAGTAGGAGAAATGAAACTTCCACTGCAATAATTAAAAAGGGTTGTTTAGAGGAAAAGAGATCATAGTTCAGTGAACCTTATGCCTCCTCTGTAATTGTGCTACCATGATCTTTGCTTGGCGCCTCACCTGTCATATGAGCACTGAAATGAGTCATGCTCAAAGTGATGGAAAATGGAATAGATCACTTTAGAAGACCATAAGACCTATGTTACTAGGTAATTGACATGGATGATCCAAAGAAATATTGTTAAAGACCATCAGCAAGCAAATCAAAGCCAAGAAGAGACACAAGGTGGTTGCCATAGATTACAATGTAATGATAGAGGTTTTTCCATTCTTGTTTCCCTGCACGAATACAGAGGGAAGGAAGGAGAGGGAAGAGGGAGAAAGAATGGGAAGCACTGCTGAGGATGGACCAAAACAATTTCAATAACTGTGAGATGAATTAAGACAGCATCATGGTCTAGTTGATTGGATAGGGCTAGGTGATAGGTTGAACTGGATGATCTTGGAGGTCTCTTCCAACCTGGTTGATTCTATGATTCTATGAAAAAGGAAAGTGACTCCTTTGACAGAATGGGAAGATTTCTTTGGTGTGAATACCTATACCTTCAAGACATGGTGCAGCTTCACCATGCATATCTTTGGCATCGACTCTTTGGGTTTTTTTTGTCATTTCTGCCTCTGATAGATTAAGTTTGATGAAAAAGAGGCAGGTGAGCACAGGAATACAGGGCACCTGAGATCCACACTGAGGATTTGTAGGAAACATAGAGAAAATCAGTTGTTAATAAAGAGTCAGACCTTGAATGCTATGACTGCATGAAAAGTATTTATATTATCTACAATCAGGATGGTTTTCCAAATTATTTACCTGGCAGAACAGGTGTAATGTGACCGTGTTGCCACACACTTTGCCACAGCAAGTTAAGCTAGATCAAAGTCCTTTTCAGGTTCCTTCCTTTTGGGAACACCGCACTTATTCTACAGGTCTTTGGATCTCATTAGCAGTAAACTTTGAGCTCCTTCCTGGACAAAAACATATCAATATTACTTCATTATTGTTCACATGGCAAAAATACTGGCATATCAGGCAGAGCAATTTTCTTCTAATTTGAGTAGTTACAACAGAATATGTGCACAACTTACTTTCACTGCACATTTACTATAAAAAAATACATAGAAACATAGAAACTTTAAAAAATATTTATTTGAATGTAAATAGCCTACAAATTAATGGTTGCTAATAGAAAATTCCCTTCCTTTCTAGCTTAGCTCAGAAACCACAAAGTCATAGAATTTTTGATCCATTCCTATTTCTCAGACTCCTCAGATTTAGTAAAAGCAACATATAGGTCTTTACTGGAACTCCACAAGCATTACTGATGTTTTTAGATGCAGATAAGGCTGCTACACTCTGCATTTGGGAAGTGTCTAAAAAGCTTTCATGTTAGGCCTTCAGTTCACATTCTCCAGCAAAAGAGGAAATGGAGGCCACGTCAGCAGCCAGCAAAGTGAGCACCGAACAGAGACATCTCAAATCAGTGATATGTTCACACAGCTGAGTGCCATGTAGAGATACCATGTGGGTCTGGAGAGCAAAATATTTATGTTAGCATAGCATTGCTTTCAGCAGCAACACTTCAACACCACTGCTCAGGCCCAGTACCAAGTTACCGCCTTTTAGGCTTTCAGGCCTCATACAAAGGTTAAAGGGAGTCTGCATGGTCTGAGTTGTGACTCTTTTCTTAGGCAGACAACAGAGACAAGGAACAAAAATAAAAACTAAGAAGTTGCTTGAGGAGCTCTGTTTTTTCTCAAGTGGATGCATGCTGGTAGGAACCACAGCATGAAAAGTAGCCAATTTGGGGACAACTCTGGGAAATGTATTGCTACAGGTTCAGGCAGAAATGATAGTTCAGTCTTGCAACCACCAGAGAATTGGTTCCCGATTCCTCCTGTTCTTTCTCCTGTTCTCCATGGGAAAAAGGACTCAGCTGCAGTACTTAACCAGGAATAGCTTCTTCTTAGACTGATGCTGAAGTCTCTGAGTGGGACACTGGAGGTGACTGGAACCAGAAGCAGTTGTTCTCTGACTTGAACTCTTTTTCCAGGCTTTCTCAACCCTGGCTGCTCAGCCTGGTTAACAGGCTTTTAGCCACTCACTGAAAAGAGAGCTGGAAAGCAGGGATGTGGATATGTCTGGCCTGACTGCTGGAAGGTGAGCAGGTGTACTCAGTTGTGTGTCAGCTGTGAGTACAGACACTAGAGTGACATTTTCAGGATCCAAATTCAAGGAAAACAAGTACATCTATTAGTAGCAGAGCCACTAAAATCAAATTACTTCAAATTTGTTATGACTTTTACACCTTCCCATGACAACAGTTGTCTACAGTGATTCTAAGTTCTCTTTTTGCATTTTTCTTCCTAACACACTGCTCTTATTAGCTGTCCTTTCACTGCATATTCCCAGTCCTCCTTCCCCATTATCAATTCCCATTTCCCATTTATTACAGCCTCCCTGTTCCCACCACTTCTCTGCATGCAGATTACTCCCTGGTTAGCTGGACAACAGGCAATGTGGCAGATTTGGAGATGGCAGATTATCCAGAGAGTATTTGCTTGCTATTACGTAGCAAAAGAACAAGCAGATAAAGCATTTGCACTAGTCCTTTCCCTAGAATGGCAACAAATTATGTGCTGCCCTTCATTAAACGTTTTAGGAATTTAAATCTCTTTGAGATCTTTATCCTTCTGTCAAATTCATTTGGAACTGGGCATGACTGGGGAATGACAGACAGACGGTATAATCACATAAGCCTGCTTTCACTGAGAAGTCACATTGAAAATAAAAAACACCATAAAACCCACAACAGGCAAAAGTAGCAAAAACAATTATGGTGCTTCTTGGAAACTGGATGGAGGCAGAAAAACTTGAGAGTTTGGCAAAGATTATGCAGTAATCAGGGTCAGAGATTGTATAGAGTGCCTCTGAAAATGTTGGCTCTTTTATATGTCATAGATGCTATGACATACAGATGCCACTGGGTCACTGGCTACGAACAAGAACAAAGGTTGTGGATCTGTCCTGCCAAACCCCATACTGGCTCAGAAGAAATCTGCTTCCTTCCTCTCTTCCCATTCTCTCCTCCAGCTCATCAGTCTGGGCATCTTTGCTGTTATTCATGTAAGCTTGTCTGCTGAGGCAGCCAGAAGCATATGATAAGCAGCCCAGAGTCCTGTGTGGAATAATGAAGTTTAGGACCACTCAAACCAGATGCCACAAAACCAGTTTATCACATGTCTTTAGGCTGGGGACAGAAAGGCTGGAGAGCAGCCAGAGAAGGACCTGGGTGTACTGGTTGACCATGAGCCAGCAGTGTGCCCAGGTGTCCAAGAAGGCCAATGGCATTCTGGCCTGTATCGGGAATGGTGTGACCAGCAGGACCAGGGAAGTCATTCTGCCCCTGTACTCATCACTGGTCAGGCCAGACTGTGAGTACTGTGTCCAGTTCTGGGCCACTCAATTTAAGAAATATGTTGAGGTGCTTGAGCATGTCCAGAGAAGAACAAGGGAGGGAGCTGGAGTACAAGCCCTACGAGGAGTGACTGGGGGAGCTGGGGGTGTTTAGCCTGAAGAGGAGGCTCAGGGGTGACCTCATTGCTGTCTGCAACTAGCCGAAAGGAGGTTGTAGCCAGGCAGGGGTTGGTCTCTTCTCCCAGGCACCCAGGGACAGAATAAGAGGACACAGCCTCAAACTGCACCAGAACAGCTTTAGGCTGGATGTTAGGAAGAAATTATTCACAGCAAGAGTGATTGCCCATCGGAATGGGCTACCTGGGGAGGTGGTGGAGTCACCATCCCGGGAGGTGCTTAAAAGGAGGCTGAATGAGGCACTCAGTGCCGTGGTTTAGTTAATTAGAAGGGTTAGGTGATAGGTTAATTCTGTGAGAAAAGGTACTTTCGGTGCTGCTGCGTGGAACTGAAGTCCCTCTGGTCACACTCAGCCCACCTTGATAAAGACATCATTACTGTGCTGTGTAAGAAATCTGGGAATGTGTTGCAGTTAATGTGAAATCAATGAAGCCACTGCATCTAAATAATAAAGCTGTAAATCAAATCAGTGCTGGAGGCTGCTGCCTACAGTAGTAGCTGTGTGCACCGCTATTCCGAGAACAGCAGCCGGTGTCAGAGGGCGCTGGGATGGGGACGCTGAAGGTCTGTGCCCGCTGTCCCTCACAGGGTGTGCCTGATAGTTCTGGCCCCTGCTCCCCCCACGAACCACGCCACGACGAGGAGGCTGCGGCCCAGCTGGCTCCGGGGATGTAAGATGCGGGGAGGCTGTGGTCCCGCTGCCCCTCGGGGCCGGTGCTGCTGTGTGTCTTGCCGGCGGAGTGCCGTGCCCTGCCGGGCGCCCTGGGCGCGGCACAGCGAAAACGAAAACCAGCGCCTGGATGACTTCCCCCTGCCCGAGCGGGGCGGGGCGGGTCAGAGGGGTGGCCACCGCCGCCACCGCTTCACCGTCTCTTGCACCGGCTCAGGCCGCGCCCGCTCCCCGCTGCCTGGCCGCACCGCAGTCCTCCGCTGCGACAGACACCATGAGCGGATCCGGCCCCGAGGCGCCCCAGCCCAGCGACGCCGAGGAAGCTCGGCTTCAAGAGGCCGAGCAGGACTGGGCGGCGGCCAAGGCTTTCTACGACAACCTGGTTTCCAAGAAACCCCGGCCGGTGAGTGCGGACGGACGGGTCGGCCAGCGGGCCGGGATGGGGTATCCGGAGGCTGGGGGCTGACGGTTGGTGACTACTTGCCGACGCTACCCTCTGCTCGCTCCGCAGCCCAAGCCCCAGCACGCCATCACTGTAGCCGTCTCCTCCCGAGCCCTCTTCGACCTGGTGGAGGAACGGCGGATCTATGAGGAGCAAGGGGTGGAGAAGTACGTGGAATACCAGCAGAACAACGAGAATGTCACCCTCAAACCGGGACCGGCTTTCTACTTCGTCAAGGTACCCGGGCCGGGGCAGTGCGGCGGTGCGCGGAGGATGCTGCAAGGCCGAATTTCGAGAAGAGGTGGAGCCCAAGTCCTCTTTGGGCGGAGATAATTCTGCCCCAGGGAAGCGTTGCGAGAGGCTGATTCCCTCCAGCCCGGTGCTCGCCTGGGGCGGGGAGTCTCGAATCACTTCCACATATCTCTGAGGCTTTGCGGTTTTCCCTTTCCCCTCCTCTTCGTCTCTCCCCTATTCTCCCCTCCCGCCAGTACTAATTCTAAGCGCCTGCGGGAGATCACGTACTGCTTGCGTCACCGGGACAGCACTTTTACCCGCAGCACCCTGGTTTGTGTCCCCCCGTTCTCTGCTTCACGCCTAAGCCAGTGGGGAGGAGCAGCCTGCAGTTTCTGCAGGACACGGGGTACACATGTTGTAAGATCTTTTTCAGTTAGGCTAGCCCCCCAAATAAAGCGTGTGGCAACCTCTTATCCAAAAAAACCCCAACCGAAGTCGTCTTAATTCCTCGTTCCGTTTTTATATCCCACATATAATAGGACTACTATGGTTAAAGACAGTGTTGATTCGATATTGTTCAGCTTACTTTATTCAGTGTTAAACTTTTAACCTTTTTTTTTTCCTGTCAGCTTTAGTTTTTCCTTCTTTTGTTGTCACACTGCAAATTGTTCTTGAGGATCAGAGAAGAAAAGCTCTAGCTGAGAGTTAGGATTTAAACAGAGATGAAATGGAATTTTTTGCTTTCATTGCATGAGATAAGAGAAGTGATCATGGTAAACAGCCTTAAGCATGGAAAGCAAGTGAAATTAAAGAACAAAGACATGAGAAGGGAAGAAAAAGAAGAGTGTGGTCTTGAGGAAGAGTGGGTTTAGTGGGATTGACTTGAAAAAATGCTCTCTACAGAGTTCATTTTATATCATTCATTCAAAATTGTTTGACAAGTTCTAGCACAGCAATATATTACATCATAACTAGTAAAGTTGTGGCAGAACACTTCAGGTTTTGAAAGCAGATTTTAATTACTTAAGATTTAATATCAGGAATTTAAATAATTTTCTGCGTTGATCACTTTTTGGAAATACAGAGTACAAAAATTGGTTTCCCAATACCCGTGCTGCTGTAAATTGATAGCCATTAATAGCACAAGCATTGTAAGTGTGTTCTTAACATAAAAACACATCCATATGATAGTTCGCTTTGTACAGCAGTGAGGCTAGATTTTTCTGGTGAATTTACAGCATCTTTTTCTCTCGCTCGCAGCTAGCAGTTTCCAAGAGAATTTTTAGAGCTCTGTCAAATTTCACTGCAAATATATGCAAGATTTGACTGTTTTAACTCTTTGCACTTTGAAAATAAGAGCTGTTATCCATGCCCAGCTAAAGGCACCTTGACCTCTGTTCTATTCCGGTGTGCTATTTGCATTTGAATTCTTCATATATTTTAAGACTCATAAAATGCTTCAAGAAATCATTAGGTGAGTCACAAGAATCCTTAGATGAGTCACAGGAATCATTAGGTGTGCCTTTGTGGGTGATACTTGGAGATAAGGCAAAAAAAGATGCAACGTATTCTTACTTGAAATCCTATATTGAAATCTTTGAGATACTAACTTCAAAGTATTACATCTCATGCCTGTAGCACTTAATCACAGGGCAAAATCTCTTTGAGCTGCAAAGAGTACTGGGCATTGGACAAAAAATGTCATCCCCTTCTCCACTCCTCTGTATTCTCTAATACTTTGAGATATTGATCAGTGCAGAAGAGTATTAGCAGTAGAAATGGGTTATGAATGCATACCAAGATTTTTTTCCTAGGCCTTATATCAGGCTCTCACTGAAGTGGTTTCCTAAGCACAGTCCTCCATGACACAGCCATGCATTTTAATGTGAGATTCCCAGAATTTACTTATGAAGTCTGTGTTTCAGTTAACAACTGGTCTGACTTTTTAAAACATCTTCGTGAAAATCAACTCATATTGCATTTGTTTGATGATTCATTGCTGATTTTGCTGCTGTAATCACAAGGAATTCCATTCACAATCCCAAAGCAGAGTCCTGTGTATAAACTTACAGCAAAAAGTAAGTTTTACTCCAAAGGCATAAGGTTCTAAATAAGGGGAGAGAACAGACAGATACTGAGAGAAATGAGCAGTTGAAAGGCCAAGGAAATAAGAATGCCATATAACTTGTTGGGCCATTATCTTTAAAGACGTCTTGAATCAAGCTGTCTCAGTCACTGCTGTCAAGGTAATCGTGTTTGACAGGGTATAATTTTGTACACATTACTTTAGGACAGTCTTCAACACGTGACCACTTAAGTTGTGTCAGTGAATCTTTGCCTAAGTATATGGCCCAAATTCACATTTGTGCATGAAAAACAAGTAGTTGAGTAGTTGCACATGGAAATTCTTGAACACTTTCTCCACAATTTCACAAGAACAATTTTCAAGTGGACAAGAAAGTTCAAGTTTCAAGTGGACAAGATAAAAAAGAAAGATTAATAGAGATTGTGATAACGTTCACCAGGCATTGATTTATTCTGGATGATTATGGTGTCCTGAAAAAAAATGTTTCAATGATTAAAATAAGTTCTGTAACAGCAAAAGAAACTTGACTTGCTTCCTTTCAAATCAACCCTGTCAAATGTTTGTTGGGAGCAGCAGACCAGAAAGGAATAAAACAAGTTCATCAAGTTAAACTATCAGGTTTTACACATTTTTCTTCAAGACAGTCCTATCACTAAAACCACAGCGATTAAGAAACAAGGCACATTCCACTTGTCTATTGACTTCCACATTTTTAACCTGCAGGCCCTGGAGCATGTCAATGCTCGACTTCTTGAGCTGTACCCTGACGATGAAGAACGGTTTGATATTGTCCTGATGACTAATAACCATGCCCAAGTGGGCGTGAGACTGATAAACAGCATCAATCACTATGGTAAGTAAAATAAATACTACCTTGGAGAAACTTCTTGCTGTTACATAATAAAATGAATTAATTATATTTTTTCTGTCCCGGGCTTGGTAAAAGCAGCTTCTTTGATATTACCCCCATTCTTCAGAGGACTGCATTTATCTTTGGGTGTCAGCATAAGGATAGCATAAACCAGAATTGTATTCAGAGCTCTGGGTTTAAATTGCCAGCCCTGGATCTTAATTTCTGAGAAGTCTTTAGACTTTTATCATTGGTATTTATGCCCTCCCATACACATATCTTCACAGAAGTAATTCTGCTGTCTTAGAGGGATCCCTCTTAAAAATTCTCAAGGATGGACCAAACATTAATGTTGTCTAACTTGTTGAGGTTACAGTGGACACATTTTTCTTTCATAAGTTTCTTCTCAGCTGTAGGCTCGTTCCTTCTACAGGTCTGTAGTGTCAAGGCAGAGTCACACATTGCTGTGCTCTTTTTACTTTAGGCTTAACAATTGAACGCTTCTGTATGACGGGAGGAAAAAGTCCTATTGGTTACCTGACTGCGTATCTTACCAACTTATACCTCTCAGCAGATTCTGAAAAAGTGCAAGAAGCTATAGAAGCAGGTTTGAATCGACTTTTATTGTATCTCTCCATTGAACTTGTTAAAAAATGAATGTGTTGTGTGTCTTTCACAGAAAATAATGCTGCTTCATCAAATGCGGAAAGCCTTGAATTTATATGGTGCAAAATTATTGCATGTTTTTACTTAACCATATAAAATCAGATTAATTCTCTGTATTGGTCTTCTCTGAACCTTCAGCCTGCTGATACTGACAACTTAATCACCCATGCTACAGGAAATGAACTCCTATGCACACCTACTCACCTCTACTCAACTTCTGCTTGAATAGAGCCATCTGCTTGATATGACTGTAAAAAAAAAACAACCAAACAAACAGAAAAAAAAACCAAACAAACAAACAAAAAAAACAACCAAAAACTTGTGCATTTTGTAAGGAGTTGAGAAATAGTTCATAGTTTGCCTCAATGGTCTCCTTGGAATTTCTTGCTTTGTTTCATTTGCAGCACAGCTTGGAGACAGTTTTTATATATTCTCATGTAGAAGTGAAAGGAAATGTCTAAGAAGTTCTGTCATTGGGACAGATTACCATTAGCAAATGTTAATGAACAGCCATTACAAATTAGCTTTAGTGATTTTTTCTGCTACTGTATATAACGGTCACCACAAACTGCTGGAACACAACTGACAGTTTAATGAATGACTTTGCAGGACATGCAAACTGAGGTTTTCTGGTCTATTTCCAGGCATCGCATCAGCTACAATGTTCACTGCCAACAAAGATGTTCCTTACTCGGATACACAGTTGAGAGTGGCATTCGATGGGGATGCAGTTCTCTTTTCTGATGAATCAGAACAGATTGTCAAAGAGCAAGGATTAGACAGATTTTTTGAACATGAGCAACTGAATGAAAATAAGCCTCTTGCACAGGTTTGTTCTTCTTTGAATCAGTGAGTTCAAAACATCTGTTAATTTTCACTTCAGTTTCCCTGGTTACTTTCAAACACTGGAATAGTCTGGTTATTGAAACAGGATAATACCTGTGCTTAATTCCAAGCAGGACTATGTCATTTGTGTAAAAAACAAATATTTTACTACTTGCTTAAACTGAAAGACCAATTCTGCTGTTGTTAAAAATGGTGTAAATTAAAAATAAAAGCTAATTTATGAAAGTACTGAACAGTGAAATGTATCACAGTTTGACCCAAGGTATTGCTTCTTTTAATCACAGTGTAATCATAATATTGTCGTTAATTGGAAAATGTTCATTGATATCTATTTCGTTGGGTTTGTTACTGGATTTTGCTCAGAAAAAAAAATGCAGCTCATGGTTCACAGTAAAAAGAGTTTAAGTATTTTAAGGAATACTTATTAAAGACTACATTGCAAAAGATGTTGTAAGCCTTAATGAAAATCAGCTTCATACCATGTAGTATTATTGTTTTAATTCTTTCCAATTAATGAATTGCTAGTGAGACTGCAGGCCCATTTGGACATATTACACAGAGAACTTGCTGAGTAGCATAGCATTAGGGAAGGAATCCTGTATGTAACTGGCACTCTGGAAGACAATAAAAGAACTATTTTGGGAACTACGGACAAATACTAAATATGCTTCTGGTATTTCATCTTCAGGGTCCTTTGAAAGGTTTTCTGGAAGACCTAGGGAAACTCCAGAAGAAGTTCTATGCAAAAAATGAACGATTAAATTGTCCCATAAGGACCTTCCTGGTCACAGCCAGAAGTGCGGCGAGCTCTGGAGCAAGAGTGCTGAAGACTCTTCGTAGCTGGGGCCTGGAAATTGATGAGGCACTTTTCCTAGCTGGAGCTCCTAAGGGACCAATCCTGGTGAAAATTCGCCCCCACATATTCTTTGATGACCAGATGTTTCACGTTGAAGGAGCACAGAAATTAGGCACCATAGCTGCGCATGTTCCCTATGGCATTGCTCAAAAATACCAGAAATCAGCATAACAAGATGGCATCATTAACAGTAAGGTTCTTAACTCCCTCTATTATACCACTACGTATGTCTGAAAACCTCTACATTTGTATTGTAAGCACTATGTTTAAAAATTTAACTTCTGGCTAGAACAGCTTTCAAAGGAAATGTTTTTCACATAGGTAAGTTTTTCATAGAGTTATTTATTAGCATTTTAAAGCAGTTTAAGTTTTTTACTTGTCTGGATCTAACACTGTTTTTGATGTTAGGAAAATATTTGTACTGATTTTATAACTTGGACATATTTTGATAGACAGAGAGAACAGTTATATTTTCTCTTAAAAACTGTTGAAGGGTTCTTTATAACATGCTGCAGTGCTAGTCCTTGATGGTTATTTCTGAAATTACCAATAGCGCAGTTTACATGTAAACGTTTACCTGTTGGTGGTCTGCTTTTTACCTGGGTGTTCAGTTTGTTATCACAAGGTTTCATCTCCCACTTAAATGTTAGCGTATTTGATCTTGTGTTTACAGGAACCCTTTATTTTTCTATGTTCTTCTCCTATTGAAATAAAAATGGCTTTACAGAATGTTGTCATTTCTCTGTGTAGGGGCTTTAGCATAATTTTCTGTGTGTATTCACTGTCTCTGTTTCTCTTGCCTCCTTTGGATGTTTAGAACTAGAAATGACCACTTGAAACCAGATTTGAAAGAAAGTTAAAAGTCTTAAAGATACTTAAGTCCCAACAGATTTCTTAGAGCTGGGCAGAAGTCAGAGATACATGAGTGTCTTGAAGGGGTCAAGGACTGAAGTTTTAAAACATATTATTTTCAAACAGCAGAGACTATACCCTCAGTAATGCTTTGACTAGATTCCCTAGGATTTACAGCTGTTTTGTGATCTGCATGAACTCAGTTTGGCAATCTCACATAAGTTTCCAGGGGACAGGTGCCTGTTGCAAGATGAATTCATGTAGATTTACACCATAGATCTATTCTGCCTTGGTTTGTTTCTCGGTGTCATCCATGTATCTGAGTGCCTTCCAAGGGACATAACTGACATCTGTCTGGTGATGTTTGCTCTCTTTCTCTCCCTAATGGAACAAGTGTCCTGATGTATTGTTGCTGCATATTTATACCAGAAGAGACAAAAGCAAAAGAATGTGTTTTGTAATGGGAGTAGAAGGTGGTGAAGGCTTGTGGTGATCTGAGATTCCTAGGGCAATCCATTCCAGAATTTCATGTTAGCTTCTGGGAAAGTTTGGTCTCTTCTGTCCAGAGTAGCTGTAGCTGTCTTGTATTGTGGAAAACTTCACTGCATTCATTTTGGTTTCCCTTCTAGAAACACAGGCAATCTTTTGGATGTTCTGTGTCCAAACCACAAAGGTAAAAGTCTTGATCCTGCATGAAATTTGAATAGAGACCACTGGAAAGGTCTGTTCACACCAGCATGTGTTGTTGATAGAATACACTGCAGGATTCTGGTGTACTTGGAATTTCATAAGTGCTAAAGGCTTTGCACCTAAAACATAGCACATTTCGTAGCTCAGCCAGGAGAAGACATCAATAACAGAGGCCTGGTCGTTGTCTGCCAGGATGGGCTAGTTACCTCATCAAATGGAGATTATAAAAGATGTTATTAGCAGATGTTTTCATGTGAGAACTCAGAATCAGCAAGGAATACAGAAATATTCCTTAGTTGTGGAATATACAGTGTATGTACCTTCACTGCAAAAGCATGACTGCAAATTTCTGGGGCACCAGCACTGTAGAAGCAGAACATGTATCAACCATTCTTCATCCATACATTGCTAGAGCTATAGAGGCCGGGTGCAGGAAATCATAAACAATGTATGTTGTGCACAGGTTGCTGGCACTTGACTCTCATTGAACACAGCAATTCAGTCTTGATGCTGAAAAAGGCTACTGGGATCCATGATCCCTGTAGGACTTCAGAGGTGTCTCATGTCTGACAGGGTAAACATATAAACCAGTAAATAAACTGGAAACAGAACCATCTGCTCTGTTATGTTTACCTTTATTTCCAATCAGTCATCCACCTAGAGCAAAAATGAAACCTACTGGCCAGGGCATAGGAGCTTCCAGTTCTTGCGTCTTTTTGATCTGTACACATATAGCACTAGAGAAGGACCTCTTGCCATGTCATTCCTGACAGCACTAAGGCATGTATGAAGAGATACAAGGAGTTCATGTAGTAGAATTTAGTTCACATTTAATGGCATTCTCTTAGTCACAGAATTGCAATTGATTCTAAAGTCCAGTATCATAGAATTGTTTCAGCTGGAAAAGACCTCTCAAGATCATCAAGTCTAGTCATTAACCTAACAGCACCGTTAAACCATGTCACAAAGTGCCATGTCTGTGTGTCTTTTTGAACATCTCCAGGAAAGCTGACTCCACCTCCCTGGACAACTTATTGCAGTGCGTTAACAACCTTTCACTAAAGAAATTTTTACTATTATCCAATCCAAACACATCTCCTAAGTTATTTGAGCAAAATGCCCTTTGTTCAGATTATAGAATCACAGAATCAGTCAGAGTTGGAAGAGACCATAAGGATCATATATTTCAAAGCACCCTGCCATGGGCTGGGACACCCTACCCTAGATAAAGCCTGGCCAGAGCCTCATTCAGCCTGGCCTTAAACACCTCCAGGGATGGGGTCTCAACCACCTCCTTGAGCAACCCATTCCAGGCTCTCACCACTCTCATGCTGAAGAACTTCCTCCTCACATCCAGTCTGAATCTACCCTTCTAATTGTCAGGCAACTGTCCCAGGCTTGATGGCTGTTTGTCTGAATATCCACCTAGCAGCATGTTGGGAGAATTCAGCCTTATTTGGTCGTTCAAGTACCTTCTAGACTAATTTGGATGCCTGGGGAGATTTGGGCTTGCTGAGTAGTTGCATGCTCATTACAATCATGATCTACTGCTCCAAGACACAACTTGGCTAGTGGGTAATCATTTTCAAGAAAATTACCCAAAATGAGATCAGAACTGAGGGAAAGGGGTTTGTATTTTTGTAGATCTAGACTAGAACAGTCTCTTAATAACATTTCAGTCAGAAATTTGTGGTCAATGAGACGGAGTCTAGTTGGAGGCCTGTATCTGGTGGAGTCCCTCAGGGGTCAGTACTTGGA
Organism: Pogoniulus pusillus; assembly: GCF_015220805.1. Taxonomy (NCBI): domain Eukaryota; kingdom Metazoa; phylum Chordata; class Aves; order Piciformes; family Lybiidae; genus Pogoniulus; species Pogoniulus pusillus. The sequence goes on from NC_087270.1 coordinate 32,177,822, forward strand.
ACAGCACTATGCAATATATTCATCAAGGACGTGGATGAGGGCAGAGTGCACTGTCAGCAAGTTTGCTGATAGCACAAAACTGGGTGGAGTGTCTGACATACTGGAAGGTTATGTTGCCGTTCAGAGAGACTTGAGACAGGCTGGAGAGCTGGGCAGGGAGAAATGTAATGAAATTCAACAAGGGCAAGTGTAGAGTCTTGCCCAAGGTGGTTGAGGAGTCTCCCTCTCCAGAGATACTCAAGGCCCACCTGGATGTGTTCCTGTGTGATCTGGTATAGGTAATCCTGCTGTGGCAGGGGTGTTGGACTAAATGATCTTTCTAAGTCCTTTCCAATCCTTAACATTCTGTGATTCTATGATTCCAGACCACAAAACAAACAAGCAAACAACAAAACCCTAACAAGCCAAACAAACCAAACAAAAACCAACCAACCAACCAAACCATGTTGGTTTTCATGCTTGTGAGAGTAGCATGAGTTTATGCCCTCATAGCCCTATGCCGGTCAAGGTTACAACTCATGAAGAGGAAACTATCATCCCAGCCAAAATCTAAACAGGCTTAATAATAACACAGATGAAATTCTATGCAGAAAGCCAGTCCTTGTTCACTTAGGAAACCTGGGGTCCAAATCCTTCTTTACAGCTGAGGGCTGAGCCTGTATCCAGCTGCAACTAGACTCTGGAGATAACACTTAGAAAACAAAGGGGTCCAGTATGAGCCTGGCAACTCGGCAGAAAGGTCTTTCTGGGCTTTTCTGTACAACTGTTCCGTGTCAGTTCACTTCAGTAAAATCCAGCCACCCTCAATACTTTTGATTTACCAGCGTGGACATCATTATTAGTGAAGCATCCTTTGCACACGTGGAGGGACATGCTGCTCCTGGGACACCACGCTATCGCTTGGACGGCTGCTGCGCTGTATTTTGGAGCCAGGGTAGGCAACAGCAGCGTTGCCGAGGTAACTCTGACCACAACACAGACTGTCCTCGGGCTCAGGCTGTGGCCGAGGAGGCCACCGCGTGTCGGTGCACACCCCGATGAGCCCTGTGCGCCTCCCCCGCGCCAGCGGAGGACCACAACCCCCACAATGCGCAGCGTCTCGCCTGGCCAATGCTAACGCACCCGCAGGCAGCCAGCAGGCGGGCGGCGCGGCCGCGCCGGGCGGAGCGCCGCTGGGGCCAGCGGGATGGCCGGGGCGCTTGCGGCCCTGGCGCTGGGTGGTGGGATCTTCCTGGCCGCCTGGCGTTGGCTGCGGGGCGCGGCCCGACCTCGGGCCATCGCCGGCTCCTCCATGCGGGGCAAGACGGTGATCATCACGGGGGCCAACAGCGGGCTGGGCCGGGCGGCGGCGGCCGAGCTGTTGCGGATGCAGGCCCGCGTCATCATGGGCTGCCGCGATCGGGCGCGGGCCGAGAGGGCGGCCCGGGAGATCCGTGCCGAGGTTGGCGAGCGGGCGGAGGGCGAGGACAGCGGCGAGCTGGTGGTCCGGGAGCTGGACCTGGCCTCGCTCCGCTCCGTCCGCGCCTTCTGCCACCGCGTCCTTCAGGTACGGCCGGGACGGCTGCGGAGTTCGGCCCACTGGGGCCTGTCAGGCCTGCCGGCTCCCGTAGCGGTACCAGGAGGTACGGGGCAAGACTGGCCTGCCGCTGGCGCCCCGAGCTGCCAGAGAGGAGGCAGAGGATGCGTGAACTCAGTGCTAGCAGCGCGGTGTTGTCGGCGTCCCCGGGCCTCCGTGTTTATAGCTTGTTGCGCCTGCTGGCAGTGGGGTTTGGAGATGCGGGATGTTGCTGAATTCGCCGCAGGGTTTGGAAGTAGTGTGTGAGCGAATGAACCGTAATTTGAAATTCGCATCTGTAAGCATAAATTCCTAGCTAGTTGGGGCTACTGTAATAGTCCAGGTCCAGAGAAGTGCTATGAAGCCGATGAGAAGCCTGGAACACAGCCCTGTGAGGAGAGGCTGAGGGAGCTGGGGTTGTTTAGCCTGAAGAAGAGGAGGCTCAGGGATGATGTCATTGCTGTCTGCAACTACCTGAAGGGAGGCAGTAGCCAGGTGGGGGTCGACCTCTTCTCCTGGGCAACCAGCAGTAGAACAAGGGGACACAGTTTCAGGTTGTGCCAGTGGAGGTGTAGGCTGGATGTTAGGAGGAAGTTCTTCACAGAGAGTGGTTGGCATTGAAATGGGCTGCCCAAGGGAGGTGGTGGAGTCGCTGTCCGTGGAAGTGCTGAAAAAAATAGATGAGGCACTTAGTGCCATGGTCTAGTTGAGTGGCTAGGGCTGGGTGCTAGGTTGGACTGGATGATCTTGGAGGTCTCTTCCAACCTCCTTGATTCTGTGATTCTATGACTATGTTTTTGTTCAGAAAAGGAAACCACTCATTTCTGTATACTATAAATTATTTGCCTTCTTTTCTCTCTTTTTGACTGTACGTTGACCTGCATTTGTTGTTTTAAATTAAGTCTTACAGCTCAGCCTTTTCTCCAGAGAAATAGAAGTTGACAAATGCACTGCTCACATGCTCCAGCCATCCTGCCACCTGGACAGACTACACCTTCTCTCCCCTGCCCCACCTTGAAATCTCTTGGTCAGTGCTAGCTAGATTTAGTAGGTGAAGATTTTTGATTACAGAAGGTTTCTGCAGATTTTATCAAAACATGAGTTTAAGGAGAAACAAGACATCCAGTTGATGCACCTGACAGGCGTGCTGCTGGATTAGTTCAAGCTGCATTCTTAGACACCAGACAGGCAACATTGGAGATGCTATTCCATTTTCATGGAATGTGTCAGTTCGAATTCTCATCTCACCATATAATGCTGCTTAAGTCATGAAACACAAAGCCAGGCTGTTCTGCTGTTGCTCAAAGAGAGTGGCTTAAGTACCGGAAAGATGCTCATACAGTGTTGAAGGAAAACAGCATCAACAAAAAACCCAGAGACTTTATTGCATTGATTTTCAGATAGCTTTTCTAAAACTTAAATGTGTGGAGAAAAATGGTCTTTTATTTTCAAGGGCTGTTTGACCCATGTTCATGGTATCTTCTCTCACTTGTGATCTGGTTTTGGAGCTGTTTGGGTTGCTGGGGTTTTTTTGGGTTTGTTGTTTGTGTGTGTGTTGTTTGCAATGGAAGACTTAAATACTGTCAGGATAGAGAAACAATGCACCCCTACTGCCTGACTCAATTTGTAGTTTTCCATTCTGTAGCTGCAAAGGATTACATCTTTTCACTCCGTAACAAAAAGTAAAAGACGTAGAGATGCTAGAAAGCTCCATGGAGAAATGTAAAGTGAGCTCAGATGCTACAAGGACTAGTACTGCTTGTCAAAACAATGTTTTTGCTTTTGCATTTGATTGTAGCTGCCTGCTTGATACTGATAATATTGTTCTAGATTATTTAATTTAGGAGTCCTAAAAATTAACATAAGTGTAGTTTCTGCTAGTTGAAGTGTCCAGTCTTGCAAAATAAATCCTTTGGTTAGATACTATATTAAATTTTATCTAAAGAAGAAAGAAATGCCATTTCCTCAAGCCTTCCTTGTTCAGTGATAGTAACCATTATGTCCCTTCAGATGAAGAGAAGTGAGTTTGATGCTCTCTGGATCATGCCTCAGGGACCCAATTACATGAAAGGCTGAGTGACCTCAAGTCCCACAGAAACCAGTCTGAGGTTGAAGTATTTGATGTTTTGTGTGATTGGGTGCCAGCATCGTTAACTGAATGCCAAGTACCCTTTGAGGTTTTGCTTTCTTTGTATCTTTGCTGCTAATGGCAGTCAAAACGAAGGGAAATGTTACAAATTTGTTTTTGAGGTTCTCTATTTTTATCATCAAAATAACCCAAAATAATCTCAGTTTGCCTTACAGTGTCTGTGCTGGGTTTGAGAAATTATAAGCAAACTCCTGCTGCTTTTTCTGTAAATAATTTTGTTTCTGATTCATGCAACTTTTTTGTGTGATACTTCCACAATCTTTTGTTGCTAGTAATGGATCAAACTGCTAATTCAGAGCTTACTTTAATCTGCATTTTTTTTAAGTTACTGTTTTGCATAGATTGGAGAGCTCCTAAAGTTTGAGTGGATGCTGAGGCATAAAGTGTAGAATGTATTATACATACATTTAAATTACCCATACCACTCACTTTGGTAATTTTGTTTCTTGATTCTGTACAGTGTAGAATATGTCTTCAAGTCATAGTTTTTGCCAGCCCTGAACCAGAATATCAAACAGCATGAGCGAGTCACAAAAACTTGAAGACATGGTCTTGTAGACACACCTAAGTTCATGAGTAACCCTATGAGACTCAAACTGTATGAAGCATTGGGATTGGGACTGTTACTTTTCCATAAGGAATTCTGCTCTGTAGTTGTTACCAAGCAGCACAATGAAGTCTAGCAATCTTAAAGCAAGATGGCAAAATCAGTGAAACATCATTTTGCAAAGTTTTTCGTGGTGTCTCCCCAGTGAGATGTTGGATTTACAATTAGACATTTTTTTCTTCAACCATGAGGTTAATTCTGTGAGGTAACCTTTTGTTCCATTTTTGCACAGTAGAGCCTTTGCCTATGGCTGTGGTTTGCCATAAATTCAAGTGTCTGCTTTTGCAGTGCAATGCACAGGTTAATTTTTGGAGAAGAAATTGCCACTGAATTGCTCTAGAAAAAGCTGTGCCGGAAGAAACCAATGATTATGTGGTCTACCAACATTAAAAGCAACTACAGAGCTGCTGTCATGTGTCTGGATCCTACTAGGGCCAGGTAGCAGTATAGCAGTAGTTCAGGATAAAGAGTTTTTTTCAGTAATACTTCTAAGAGAATATAAAAAAGTTAAAATTTAGAAAAATAGGAAGGGAATCACTTCTAGCATGGGACAATGAGAAATGTTAATAGTATGTTTTGTATGACAATTATAAAAATCATGTTTTTCTTTCCTATTTAAAGGAGGAGCCAAGACTGGATGTTCTGATAAATAATGCAGGGGTATTCCAGTGTCCATACATGAAGACAGAGGATGGTTTTGAGATGCAGTTTGGTGTAAATCACTTGGGTCACTTCTTGCTCACCAACCTTCTTCTGGGCCTACTCAAAAATTCTGCTCCAAGCAGGATTGTGGTAGTATCCTCAAAGCTTTACAAATATGGAGAGATCAACTTCGAAGACTTGAACAGTGAACTAAGTTACAATAAAAGCTTCTGTTACAGTCGGAGTAAACTGGCAAACATATTATTTGCAAGGGAGCTGGCCCGTCGGCTAGAAGGGACAGGAGTCACTGTCAATTCTCTTCATCCTGGGATTGTCAGAACTAATCTAGGCAGATACGTGAACATTCCTTTGCTGGCAAAACCCTTATTCAACTTGGTGTCCTGGGCTTTCTTCAAAACACCTCTAGAAGGAGCCCAGACCTCTATTTATTTGGCCTCTTCTCCTGATGTCGAAGGAGTGTCAGGAAAATATTTTGGGGACTGCAAAGAGGAGGAACTCCTGCCTAAAGCCATGGATGATTTGGTTGCAAGAAAGTTATGGGATATCAGTGAAGTGATGGTTGGCTTATTGAAATAAATGCCGAGGGAGGGTATGTGCAGAGTACAGTGCAGATAACTATGCAACGTGCATTTACAGCAGTGTAACTTCTCACTTTAAAGCCTGTGGGAATACAGAGTTTTTTGCTCAGAAAGTAGTAGAGGAGTGATTTATACTGGAACTATTTTGAAATAAAGGACAGTGTATTTAATAGACACAGACATTCAAAAAAAGGTCTGAAATAGAGTTCAAAGATGTGAATATAATTGCTGGTTAAATCTGCTTGGAAACTCATGTTTTACAAAGAAAAATCCAACAAAACTTTTGCAATACATGTGCATATTTGTCATGTTTCACTCTCTGTGGTCAGGCTTGACTGATGCTGAAACACTTCTGTAAAAAAGACTTTTGAAGAGAGATTGTAATAGTAGTAATAATAATAACATTGTTGTCTTTTTTTGAGCCAAAAAAATGAAAAACTGATTTAACAGCTTTACTGATGTCTTACGCTGTAATCATTTAGGCCTCTTGAGTGCCATTCAAAGACTTGTGAGCCCCATGGTTTAGTGAACAAGCCTGCTGAGCTGTGTATCAGTTTAGCTGTGAAGCACAAAGACAACTTCATGGAGTGCTGCTGCTGCTATTTAATGAGTGCATACACTGTGTCGTGCAAGCTATTTTTATTTGTGTGTGTACTGAAGTTGCTGTTTCTTGATATGCAGACACCTTGGGTTTCATTAAAGCACAGTTGATGGATGTATTATGGTCTTGCTAGGGGTTTGGCCGTCACAAATTCTGTGCATGCAGAATTCACACAAGACCTCACTTAGGATTAGACTGAAGAGAATGTGCTCTACAGTGTGTCTTTGGCTTGACTGATGACACTTATTCTTGTGATAAGTCTGTAATACAGTTTACTGAATATTATTTAATAAAAAATATTTTTTAAAAGCCTTAACATTTGTTTTTTCACTGTGGGAGATCTGTCAGAAACCAGCAATCTTGACACAGTAGCATTGTTTTAAACCAGAAGATTAAGCTGTATTGGTTTAGGGAGCTTGTCATGTAGGGCTGATAGAAATAAATACACTGATGTGACATGGAACTGTACTGATATGTTCTTTTTAAATGCACGCAACTGCTGGGTTCATATTTGCCTTTGTGATTTGTTTTGCTCTAATAAAATGCTCCAGAAATTAAGATATCTAGAATAAATATATAATAATTATTTAGAGTGAGCCATCTTAAATATTACTGAAGAAATGTCAATAATTATGTATTCAGCCTATAATCTAATTCCTCTCACTAAAATATCCCAGATAGGCTCAAACTAGCACAAGTAGCTACTTATTACCTATTTATACCTATGTGTTAGTTCTGCATTTCAGGTGTCAACCAACCAAATACTGGTTTTCTGTGATCGTTTGCTCAGACTCTCAGCATATTTTAGCTTGCACAGCGGGGTGGACCTGATCTGGCCTTGCCTTTCTTCAGCAAAATGGTGCTGTGGGCAAACGACTTGGATGGAGCCAGAAAGTGGCATTCCAAAAAATCACAAGGCAAGCTATGAAGCAAAGCAATTTTTTGAGGTCTTGTAACCTTGAGGTTTCCATTGCTTACTGTAAGGCCAAATGTAGAGCATGTGGTCAAGAGTATTCTTGAGCATCGAACAAAAGTTCTCCAATAGCCAGAGGGAGATGTTTAACATGCTATAGAAGTTCTGCTTTGATTTTCAGTCGTGTGTTTTCACATTTTCATACCAAATATTTGTAAGTAGTTGTACATAGCACACTTGACACAGCCAGCTAAAGAGCTAAAAGTTTATTAACATGATCATGGGGAGATACAGAGGTGGCGAACAAAATGTGGGTTTGTGTTTTCAATACTAAAGGAGTATTTTTTCACTGCTGAAATGTGTATCCCTCTTTCAAGGAAAGCTGCAGTTGAAAAGGTGGAGAAGGGAGAAGATGACTAGTCTGGAAATGCTCTAGTAAGTAACGGTACTGAAACTGTCTGAAGAGTAAAGACATAATTTTTCAGACTGGATGATCGTCTTAAGATGTGCAATTGCCTTCAGATCAGCAGAGGTGAATTTGTACTGAAGAGAGGCAGATAAATCTCAGTAATGTGGTATGGTCTTGTTACATGTAATGCTTCCTGTTTGTACTGGGTTTATTTTCTTTTGCAGAAAACCATTGTCAGAAAGGAATAACATTTCTGCAAAGATAATTAAATTACACAAATACATTAATTAAATCTCATTCTCGAGTCGGGCAAGGATCACAATACACTTCATGTAATAAATGAGTGACTATTGCCTGAAAATAGTTTGAAGGGATGGATTGTTAAGAATTTACCAAAAGATGATTTTTTTTTGATATGTGAAATAACTAAAATTGTTACTTTTGAGGTTGAGTATAATTTAGGTGCTGTGGACCAGAAAGCTTTTATTACTTTGTTCAGGCTGTTGTATGTTTAGTGATGCCTTTGTTATTCTAGTTGTATCCAATAACTGGAGACCTCATAGATGAACAGGTCTTGCAAAATGTAAGTACAAAACCAAAGATTAACCCTTACTTCAGCAATGCTGAATCAGTCTGGGTTGAAACCAGGTATTTTGGCCAAGGAGTATCTTTTCCTCTCTCCCCTCTGCCCTCTCCCCTCCCCCCTATCCTGTTTCCTCTCTCAGTAATGTATGGCTTTGTGGTATAGTAAATTCAAATAACACATGTATGGTTTGGGACTGTGCTGAATGTCTCCTCTTGGAGCTCATAGAGGATGCTCTTCAGAGATGAGCACCTTCCTGCTTCACCCCAGTGTAACAGTTCCTTCAGAAAGATGTGGCAAGCTGCATATGTTGCTTTCATATAAACAATTTATAATGAGAACAAGCAGCTGAAACTGGGATGCATTCCAGATGCCTCCTTCCACCATCATTACCATATAAACTCGACCACCATCAGATTAAAGTTACTTACCTTAAAGGCTTAAACTTTTTAGAAGTAAGAGTGAAAATCATAAGCAATAACTAGGGATAACTTAAAACCCATGTGAATGTGGCATATATCAGCAGATAATGACAGCACACTGCTGGCAAGCATGTTACAGGTAGGCAAGCAAGACACAGCTGAGGTTAGGATATGGTTAGAAAGCAGCTCTTACCAACGTCAAAATACACCTTCAACTGCCTTGCATGAAGTGTTGGAATTTGAGTGTGATTTTGGGTCCCACTTCAGTGTTGGACCACTGCTCATGTACCTCTACCCTAGGAATTTAAAAACTGGCTGAGATGTGTACAGAACACAGTATCTCTTAGGAATTTATCCCCTTCCCTTTTGCTTTTCACAGAGGCAATGCCTTTGCCCCATCATAGTTGAGAGGTGGAAGGACACAGCAGCGATTAATTTGGAGTATTTGCAGACTTTTCCCACTGCAGCCCTCGATCACTCTCAGTAATGAGTAGAAATGCTTCTAAGTGGCTCAATTTATCAATGATGACATTTTGTGTGGCAGCAACATCACATGCTAACTGTACTCTAAAAGAGTTGTTTTAGAATTGGTGTAGGAGAGTGTGTGTGTGCAGACACATCTGCATGTGTGATTTACTCCCTTATTTAAAAGATAGATAGCTGAGGGGAGAGGAGGTTGTTGCATGGGGGTGTGGGGAAGGCTGTGGATGCAGTCTACCTGGACTTCAGCAAAGCTTGATACCATCTGCCACAACAAGCTCCTGGCAAAGCTCATGGTTTGGACAGATTCACTCTGAAATGAACCAAGAACTGACTGGAGGGCCAGGCCCAGAGAGTGGTGGTGAATGGTGCCACATCCAGTTGGCAGCTGTCACTAGTGGTGTTCCCTAGGGTTCAGTGCTGGGTCTGGTCCTGTTCAATATCTTTATAGATGATCTGGACGAGGGGATTGAGTCCAGCATCAGTTAAGTTTTCTGTCTTTCTTTCTTTTGATTCTCAGTTCCAGGCCCTAGCTATTAGTTAATCCTCTCTGCACATATTGTGGCTCTTAGTACTGAACTTTCTACACATGAACTAAGTTGTGATTGCATGTGTTTATTTTATATATTACATCTGTTTAAGTCAAGGGAGATTCATGTACAGATTTGCTTCAGGGTTTGGGGGTATTTTGGGTTTTTTGGTTGGTTTGGGGCTTTTTGTTAATTTTAATACTCTGAATCTGTCACTGATTTACTTTCTTTGCCTTGCCACAAAGACCAACATCTATTCCTAGACAAAGAGACAACACTGCTTTTTTCAACTACTAATGCCAGTGCAGCAGTCCAGCTTATAACCCAGCAGGATATTCTCCAGTAAAAATTCTCTGTCTTAATGAGATAAATGATCAGATTGTCCATGATACAATACAACCAGAAGTATTTAAACTCTTCTCTCTATCTTCAGCAGCTGAATGGTTTCCCTAAGCTTCCTATAAGTGAATGTTTCACAGGCTTCAAATCAATCCTGAGCCCTGTGAATGCACAATGTGATTATGCTTTTGCTGAAAAAATGTGGATAATTCCCACTTCAAACACATTTAATTTCTTGCCATCTAAGACTGTAAAGAAAACAAACAACTTGGAAGAGCCATACAAATACTTTTAAATTGGAGATCTCTTCACTTCTATACATAAGTTTTTCCAAACTAATCACTTAGACAGGATTTGGCTTTCAAAATGATCCAGGAGACCTCCACAGCTGAATTATTACTTTTGATCTGTCCCAGAAGGGTGCTGCTGTTTCTCATAACAGAAAATGACTACATCCCTCTAGATTTTTTTATTTACCAATTTATCTACCACTAGCAGACTCACACCTGTTGTAACTGGATTCAGACCAGAAAAAATTATTTCAATATATAATTATTTAAAGATGTCCTGTACAACATAGATAAAGGAGTGTTTTCTTAATTGCTTTTGGTGGGGGAAAGGTTGGTACACTGACCCTCTAACAAAGCTGTGCCATCACAAAGCACCTACAGGATGACCAAGGGATCAGGCCCAGCCAGCATGGGTTTAGGAAGGGTAGGTCCTGTCTCACCAACCTGATCTCCTTTTATGATCAGGTTACCTGCCTGGTGAATGTGGGGCAGGCTGTGGATGTAGTTTACCTGGACTTCAGCAAAGCCTTTGACACTGTCTGCCACAAGAAGCTCCTGGCAAAGCCTGTATCTCTGCATGGGGTTGTTGTGGCCAAAGTGCAGCACCCTGCACTTCGAGCTATTGAATGCCATCCCATTGAACTCTGCCCATCTATCCAGGTGGTCAAGGTCCCGCTGCAGAGCCATATTTGTCCATAAATTTTTGCTGCAAGCAGAAAATATCAAAAATCATAATTCCTCTAAACCATTAATTTTTCATTTTATGTAGTAGCCAGATGATATCATGAACTAATTGTATTGGAAGTGCAGATGAGACTTGGGACCAGACTAGAATAAGCAATAATAAGTTGTTGTTTGTAGATGCAGAAGAGGCAACCTGAAAACTCAAAAGAAATAATTAAAAAGCTTTGATGGGTGTTATTTTGTTTCAATTTGTGAGGGCTTTTAAAAAATTAATTCTAGATGCTCTTTAAAAAAAAAACCAAACAAGTTAAAAGTGCAGAAACTGTAAAAATAGCCATGGTTCAACAAAGTGACACAGTTCTTCTCCATGGAAAACACATAAAATGACAGGAAATGGCTTAATGTGGTAGGTGTTCATTTTTAAGGATTCTGTTGACAGAAGTTGATGAGTGAAAATATTGTATTTAATTTTTGCCTTCTGTTCAGTAAATAGCGTGGAATTTTGATGCTGCCTAAAGGGACAGCTTTGTGTGGTGGTGGTCTAAAATTAATGTAGCCAATCAGAGTAGGTGGTGGAGTTTTTTTCTGGGTTTGTATTGATGGGTTTTGGGTTGGTTTTTTTTTTTTTTTAAGGAAAAAAAAAGCTGAAGTCAAAGAGAAGACCAAGAAAAAGCACCACAAAGTTTATCTTTTACTCATCTGGAAGAGTTTATTTTAAACACGGAACATTGTTTGCTGCTGTGGAAATGAAAGTGAGAGAGTTTCAGCTTTCTTCCAATGCCATCTGGCAGATGATTTAGTTGCGTATGGTATTCACTAATCCAAATAACCCTGTGTGTGGTAGCATTGTCTCTTTACTGATTATGCAGCTGAGTTGGCTGAACCTTAGATGGCTCACACAAGGCTATCAACAGCATAGTACAATAAGACTGTTTAAAATTAGAACAGTACTGCAGAAAAAGGATATGCCAAATTCATCATACCTTTACCTCTAGTAAGCGTTTTCCTTTTCATTCTTTTCATTCATTTCCTTTTCATTTTCATGGGTTTATTCATATTAGTTTTACCTGAGCTTTAACTGATTGAATTCAACGTTTGCACGTAGCATCAAAGCTGAGATGGGATTCTAGATTGGTATCCTTGCCATGATGATAGCAATATTTGCTCTTGTAAGGTCCTTTCCTGATCTCATGAAACTCATATTCCTGCTGGGAAGTAAGGCTGCTTCAGCAGAACAGCCATATGCTGTAACCAGTAGCTTTGTGGTCAAGAAACACTTCATAGAATCATAGAATCAACCAGGTTGGAAGAGACCTCCAAGATCATCCAGCCCGGCCTAGCACCCAGCCCCTATCCAGTCAACTAGACCATGGCACTAAGTGCCTCAGGCAGGCTTTTCTTGAGCACATCCAGGGATGGTGCTTCCACCACCTCCCTGGGCAGCCCATTCCAATGGCAAATCACTCTCTCTGGCAAGAACTTCCTCCTAACATCCAGCCTAGACTTTCCCTGGCACAACTTGGGACTGTGTCCCCTTGTTCTGCTGCTGGTTGTCTGGGAGAAGAGACCAACCCCCACCTGGCTACAACCTCCCTTCTAGTTTCTCACCACCAAAAATGTCTCCAGATCAGGATATTCTCATTTATCAGGCAAAATATCTAATTACTTCATTATTATATTAATTTTAGGGTGCCTTCTGTTGCTGTGATAGGAAAGAAAGAGCTTTGAGTCACTGTTTTGGGATGCAAAATAATTAGAGGAGTATAGTTTAAGAAGCAGATCCCAGGTTATGAGTGGAGACATTCACTTATATCTTTCTATTAAATTCTAAGAAGGATCTGTTTGGTTTTCTGATGCTTTTCTGTGCTCAAGACAATATACTGATTCCATTCTCAATGCATGAGAGTTTGAGTGATTTTTTAATTGATTGAGTTTTCTCCTCCATAGGAGGCATGGGTGCATTCAGACTGTTTGGTAGGAGTGTCCATGGCCCCTGCTGGCTCCTGAAGGATGTAAAGAGTGCTTTTTGAAAAGAGCCAGTTAACCAGAGCCAAGACTCTGCAAAGAGCCATCCAACACAGATGATGGAATTTCAGTGCCTGTGCTGGCACTCTGTCACTCCTTAATTGAGTGGAATAAGCAAAACCAGAAAATGGCCCCTTCCTCCCTGGAGTGTTAACAGAACAGATGTGATTTTTTTCAATTTACTTCCATGGCATTCAGAAACCATTCCAGAAAACTGAAGAGTATTTTCTCTTGCTAAAATTCTGTTGACTTTGCTGCAGTTTCTGTTGACTGACCATGTGAACATGTGGAGCATCAGCATTGTCAATATCACCATGAGGTCATGCTTTATTCATTTTCAGCTTTATAACTGTAGTCTGATCTTTTCAAACAGCATTCACCAAGGCAGCACTGGACTATGGAAATCTTATTTTATCAAAACTTGTTATCTTGGACTAGGATTCACAGTTACACAGTTGTGCTTTATAAATCCAGAGTGTGGTTTGTTTGTTGGTGTTTGTTTTATAGCCAGAAAAGGCCCTTAGATTGTTTAGTCCTACTTCCTGAATGACACAACATTTAATTTAACCCAGTGAGCCTGTGTCAAGTCCAGTAATCTGTATTTGGCTAAGATTTATCTTCTAGAAAGGCATCCATTCTAGATCTGAAGCCATCAGTAGCTGGAGAATGCATCCTTTGGCAGTGCAGTCCAATGGTTATCACCTTCACTCTTAAAAATTTATGTTTTGATTCTTGCCTGAATTTGTCTGACTTTAATTTCCAGCTGTCACCTCTTATGCTTTTTTTATGTGTGAAATGGGAGTGCTGCTGCTGTTACTGCTTAATGTCTTCTCCCTGTGGTGATACTCATACATTGTAATCACTTAAATCATTACTAGATATTATTAAACTCAACAGACTGAACCCCTTTAATCTCTTGCTGCAACACCATTTTCCAAGGTTTCTGATAATTTCTGTGGCTCTCCTCCATCCAATATTTTACCTCTTGTGAAACAGAGGAAGCAAGAACTGGATGTAATACTCCAGTGTGTGTCCATTAATAGACAGTCCTAGTGCTTCCCAGTGCTTTTCCCCTGTTGCTCAGGCACTAAGGCCAGCTAGAGTATCTACATCTGTACTCTTGAATGCTCTTGACATTCCACAACAGGATGTCTGCTTCCAAACTATTTTGAAGAATGCTTCCTGGCAATTCTTGACACTTAGTCTGTGTTTGGGAATTACCTGGCAAAATGCTGGCAGAGGCCAAGATTGTTTCAGGGATGAAAAATGACTCTCTCATGATAAAGATGTTCAAGGACTGATGCCAAGGAAAAAAATGGGCATTTTTTTAATTCAGTAGTGTAGTTTCAGAGTTCTCAGTTATTCTCAAAGAATCACTGATAGTTTCAGCTTCAGTGAAAGTATTAAAAAAAAACCAACAAAGGGGCATATTTCTCTTATTTCCTTTAAGAATCTCAGAGATATCTGGGCTCAGCTGGTCACTTTGGTTACAGGAGGACATTGTCAAGATACATACAGGCATCTCCTGATTGCCATTCACCTTATTACTCTTAGATGCCTTTTGTTTTAACTGATTCTGTTATCTGGCAGGATTTGTTTCTCCCCACCACACTACTGATGATAAAGGATAATTGGACAATTAAGATTCCAAGTTCAACTTTTCACAATGAGATTTTAGGTGAAATGTGCACCCCATTCCTGTGGAGGTTACTCTTACCTGTGGCACCTATGAATCTAAATCACAGAAGCTTTTTTCTACAAGTATTACCCATAGATATAATATATTTGAATGGAGGCAATGATGAGACTTTTAATTAACTCTAACTTTTACTGTAGGAACTGAACATGGAATAAAAACTCCTATCTTGAGTTTCCAGAACTCAAACACTGTTTTTATCTTTGAATATGCTTCCCACAACAAAGATTGAACACAAGAAATATCCAACAGATCCTGCATTTGCTGATCCTAAGACTAACTTGTGTTTTCATGATCTAGATGTTTTGCTCATTGAGGGTCTTTGCTCTTATCTCCTTACTCCTGGAAAAAAAATATGAGGAGCACTGAATGAAGGGGGAAATAGTCTGTGCCCATGTCCTTAGGCCTCAGATAGGATGAATCCTGTACTCTGCACTGGTTAGACCACACCTTGAGTACTGTGTTCAGTTCTGGCCCACCCCAGTTTAGGAGGGACATTGAGATGCTTGAGCGTGTCCAGAGAAGGGCGACGAGGCTGGGGAGAGGCCTTGAGCACAGCCCTACGAGGAGAGGCTGAGGGAGCTGGGATTGGTTAGCCTGGAGAAGAGGAGGCTCAGGGGTGACCTTATTGCTGTCTACAACTACCTGAGGGGTGGTTGTGGCCAGGGGGAGGTTGCTCTCTTCTCTCAGGTGGCCAGCACCAGAATGAGAGGACACAGCCTCAAGCTATGCCAGAGGAAATTTAGGCTTGAGGTGAGGAGAAAGTTCTTCACTGAGAGAGTCATTGGACACTGGAATGGGCTGCCTGGGGAGGTGGTGGAGTTGCCGTCCCTGGAGCTGTTCAAGGCAGGATTGGACGTGGCACTTGGTGCCATGGTCTAGCCTTGAGCTCTGTGGTAAAGGGTTGGACTTGATGATCTGTGAGGTCTCTTCCAACCCTGATGATACTGTGATACTGTGATACTGTAATGTGTGACTTATTTCCTTTTCTGATCTAAAAAAATGAAAGCACTTGAAATCAGCTGAATATACTACATCCTGTGTAATGGAGCCTTTAGACAACATAAAGGGCTTTAATTCATGCATGCATGTGGCTAGGTAAGAGCTATAGGTGTTTCTTGCTGTTGATCTCCACCTTTTCCAAAAGCTTGTGAAGTAAGAACTAAGCACAGCATATGGAAGTTGTGTGAGACTCTCATGTTCAGATACTGTCACTGGCTTTAGCTGCAGACTGGACTAGGAAATGTTCCCTTGTTAGGGTAACTCTTTAGGAGTGGAAAGAATGGCAGGTATGCTAACTTTTTCAGTCATCTGAGTTTCTTCTCACTTATACACCAGCTTTCATATTAGCTTGTGTGAAAGTAGAAAAAATGTAAATCCCTATTCTTACCTCAGAAAGCACCTGTGTTCAGGAATAATTTGATTTGGCATGAGCCAGAGCAAAGCCTGTTACAGAAATACAGTGCTGATTAATTATTGCTTTCATTAGGTTTTATTATCATCACCCTCAGTGACACGTGCAGTGTTTCTTTCATCACTCTGTGTCCAGTTCTGGGACCCTCAATTCAAGAAGGATGTTGAGGTGCTGGAACATGTCCAGAGAAGGGCAACAAAGCTGGTGAGGGGCCTGGAGCACAAATCCTATGAGGAGAGGTTGAGGGAGCTGGGGTTGTGCAGCCTGGAGAAGAGGAGGCTCAGGGGTGATCTTATTACTGTCTACAACTACCTGAAGGGACATTGTAGCCAGGTGGGGGGTGGCCTCTTCTCCCAGGTAACCAGCAATAGAACAAGGGGACACAGTCTCAAGTTGTGCCAGGGTAGGTATAGGCTGGATATTAGGAAGAAGTTCATCACAGAGAGAGTGATTTCCCATTGGAATGGGCTGCCCAGGGAGGTGGTGGAGGCACCGTCCCTGGGGGTCTTCAAGAAAAGACTGGATGAGGCACTTAGTGCCATGGATAAGGCTGGGTGCTAGGTTGGACTGGATGATCTTGGAGGTCTCTTCCAACCTGGTTGATTCTATGATTCTATGATTCTATGATTATGACAGCAGTCTAATATTTCTCAGCACCTGCCCATCTGGCAAGCTTTTGTTCTCTCAAGTTTGTTCTGCCACCATTGATTTTAGATTGGTACTTTTGCAGCTGATCAAAGTGGTGAGATTACTGAAACCAAGGACTTACTGGGAAAACATTTCACCATTGGGCCAGTCTGGCTCTACAGAGCCCTGGCAGTGAAAGGCCTCTGGACAGACTGGGGCAGCAAAAATGATTGTGCATGCAGACTTTAATGATGCTGCCCAGTTATTTTTAGTACACTCTGCATTCCTTGTTTTCTTCCCTTTATAGTGGAACATCATTTAGATGCTTCTTTGAAGACTAATTTAGGAATGTTGGCAACGTCCAGTTAGTGTAACATGTGCAATTTGTTACGTTAACAACGTCTGATGAAACAACAAATATGAATAATCCTGCTGAGTACAGAGAAAACAAATGCACTCATTTTATGCTGCAGTTTGATCTGATATTGTTAGACTACAAATAACTTATTTTCAAACAAAATATGCTTGCCTGTTTTCAGAAGTCTCTAACAGAAGTCTCTCTCATTTTTAGTTTTTCCTTTCAATCTTCCCTTTGCTTTGTTAAAAAAAAGAAACCCAACCAAATAAAAAGCTAACCTCCTCCCAAAAGAACCCCTCAAAAAAACCCAACCCCCAAAAAAACTCTAAAGCAAAAACACACACACACAAAAACAAAGCAAATAAACCCCATGCATTTCACCATCTGTAAAGAAACCTGTGTCCTCCTCAGCTGCTGCTGAAAAAATGCTGGAACTTCATTCACTCTATGCACAATAAATAATAGAGCATGGAAAACAGTCCAAAATCCAATGTTATTCACAGGTATAATAATAAACTCCATGCTTTCTTTTTGGTAGGGAAATCAAACAGCTAAATAAGTTGGAGCATCGTTGCCTGAAGAAGATTGAAATAACGTAAGCTAGAGCAGAGTCAATAGTCAGGCAGTTAATACAGTGAGAAATCCATTTACATTGTTGCCTCAGTAATTTATTTGATATGCTGTTGATTTGGTCTCTGCCAAGAGACAGCTAAGGGCTTGACTACAGCTTTGTTAAACGTGTTCTGAGGTCTTGCACAGAATGACCAGGAGAAAAAGGTAAATGGTCAGATCATAGAATCAGTCAGGGTTGGAAGGGACTACAAGAATCATCTAGTTCCAACACCCGCTGCCATGGACAGGTTGTAATTGGGCAGGACTGGAAAAAGCCTGGGAATTTGTGACTGTAAATGTCATAGAATCGTAGAATCAACCAGGTTGGAAGAGACCTCCAAGGTCATCCAGTCCAACCTAACACCCAGCCCTAGCCAATCAACCAGACCATGGCACTAAGTGTCTCACCCAGTCTTTTCTTGAAGACCTCAAGGGACAGTGACTCCACCACCTCCCTGGGCATCCCATTCCAATGCCAATCACTCTCTCTGTCAAGAACTTCCTCCTAACATCCAGCCTAGACCTCCCCCAGCACAACTTGAGACTGTGTCCTCTTCTTCTCTTGTTGGTTGCCTGCGAGGAGAGGTTGACCCCCACCTGGATACACCCTCCCTTCAGGTAGTTGTAGACAGCAATGAGGTCACCCCTGAGCCTCCTCTTCTCCAGGCTAAACACCCCCTATACCTACCCCGGCACAACTTGAGACAGACAACTTCTCTTTGTTCCTCAATCCCTTCCAACTGAGCCAGGCTTACTTCAGTGATTTCAGTGTATAGATCCCATATGCCCACATGTCACCCCAATTGGCAGGCAACTGTGTATCCTTAGAGCATCATAGATTCCTGTGTGATCCAGTGTAGATGATCCTGCTCTGGCAGGGAGGTTGGACTAAATGGTCTTTTGAGGTCCCTTCCAACCTCTGACCTTCTGTGATTCTGTAATTCAGTCTTAGAGAAATACTTCGAACTTTCCACTGTTCACTGGGGAGATGCAGAAGTGCTGGTGATCATTTCACTTTTTTTTTTTTTTTCTTTATTTATTTTGGTCCTTAATTTTAATAGATGAGTTTTAAAAAAAATTCTTCCTGATTGCTAACTACCAACAGGGTAGCTGAAGGAAGTAGAAAATAAGCTCATGCATAAAAGAAAGGCACTAACCATCAAATTAACTTCCTCAGCAGTGAGGAATAACATACTTCATTACAGTTCCACTCCTATTGTCAATTTGCATCTAATTTACAATTTTAGCCTAGGAAAGCTTAGCCCTGTTTTTTGTTAGCTAGATTAACTTTAGACACAGTACTTAAATTATGTTTTTTGGATCTTTCAGCAAGTCAGAGTGGCTGCCAGTTCTCTAGAAATGAGCAAACTGACTGTTTCTTATGAAACATACTGTTTGTTTGAAACTTGCAGTGGGGCATGGCTGTGTGTTTGTACATATGTTTCGAGGATGGGTCTGCTCTTTGTTCATAAATTACAAAATTGCTTTTCATACTTCCTACAGATTCATTTTGAGTTTGATGTTAGTTCAGAATCCAGTGAGATTTCAAGGAAGAAACAAAATAGTTTCATATCTATTTGCCATGACTGCTGATCTCTTTGATAACAGTAACATGTCTTGAAGGTAACTAGCAGAAAACCCCATCCTGTATAGTTATCTGTGGAGGTGTTACACAAAATATGGTTTTATTTTTCAAAACTCTTTTCACTGGTTAGAAATGCAAGTCTTCTGTTGCCTAGAAAACTTTGTAAGTGAATAGAATAGAATAGAATAGAATAGAATAGAATAGAATAGAATCAACCAGGTCGGAAGAGACCTCCAAGATCATCCAGTCCAACCTAGCACTCAGCCCTAGCCAGTCAACTAGATCATGGCACTAAGTGACTCATCCAGTCTTCTCTTGAACACCTCCAGGGATGGCAACTCCATCACCTCCTTGGGCAGCCCATTCCAATGGCAAATCACTCTCTCTGGCAAGAACTTCCTCCCAACATCCAGCCTATACTTCCCCCAGCACAACTTGAGACTGTGTCCCCTTGTTCTGTTGCTGGTTGCCTGGGAGAAGAGACCAACCCCCACCTGGCTACAACCTCCTTTCAGGTAGTTGTAAAGGGCAGTAAGGTCTGCCCTGAACCTCCTCTTCTCCAGGCTGAACAACGCCAGCTCCCTCACCTGCTCCTTATAGGGTAGCCTCAGAGTCCATCAATGACAAGTCTTACCAAAAGACTTTAAAGTACTATTTAAAGGCTTTCAGTATGACTTATCTTACCTTAAGAACACTGAATCAGCACAAGATATGATTGCATCTCCTTTTAAGTTACTGCCCTCTTTCTGCTGATGACATACTACATGATAATTCCATGCCTGACCCACAGATCCTATCCTCCATTAGTCTTTATTGCCGTTGTCTCATCTGTTTTGCCTTTCCATCATTCAGAGGATGGAAAACAGGAGTTAGGCATTTTCAGTACTTGCAGAGAAAAAGAAAAAAGCACAAGTGATTGAGACATGAAATGATGCCCAATATCTAGAGACAACAGATGCCTGCCTCCTTCAGGGTGACTGAGAGACTAAACTCTTAGTCTTGTATGATGAACATTAAAACTTCAGTGGCAGAACTGTTCGCTATCCTTATGTCATACTCAATATTACAAATGAAGTGCTCTTCCATACCTGATAACATCCGACACATAAGTAACACAGCCACCCACGTGAGGTGAAAACCACTGTTTAGAAACATCCAAAACATCCACAGAGAATAGGTGGCAATTTGTGTAAGGTAGGTTCAAAAGCCATCCTTTGCTTAACTCATCTCACAGTGGAACCCCCAGTAAGAATCATAGAATGAACCAGGTTGGAAGAGACCTCCAAGATCATCCACTCCAACCTAGCACCCAGCCCTATCCAGTCAACTAGACCATGGATGTTAGAAGGAAGTTCTTCACAGAGAGAGTGATTTGCCATTGGAATGGGCTGCCCAGAGAGGTGGTGGAGTCATCATCCCTGGGGGTGTTCAAGAAAAGACTGTCTGAGGCACTTGGTGCCATGGTCTAGTTGACTGGATAGGGCTGAGTGCTAGGTTGGACTGGCTGATCTTGGAGGTCTCTTCCAACCTGGTTGATTCTATGATTCTATGGCACTAAGTGCCTCATCCAGAAGAGATACTTCAAATTAAAATTATCTTTTCATATATTTGTTCTCGCATCAGAATTTTGACTCATATCAAAAGACAGCAGTTAATAAACATAAACTATTTTTCTTTTTAAAATGATTGTTTCTCTTCTGTCTTAGAAAATACAGTGGAGATATCCAAATGCCAGCTCAGGAATGGCACTTCATTTTTAGCCTGGATGTGTCAATAATTCTGTTAATTACTGTATTGCAGCACTGTCGAGAAATCTCACATCTGTAGCAATGTAGATGATCTACAGCATGTATATATGTAGTACATACATATGCATGTTATGTATGGGGTAGATGTGAGAAGTGAACTGGCCTTTGAAATGTACTTGGTACCTTCTTTCTGATCACACTTGCTCTTCTGGTTGAGTATTTCCTTCAGTCAAATGTCACTTCCAGAACAGATACTGTAAAGTGTAGAACCTTTTCATGTATGATAACTGAAAAACTGCTCTTGCATTCTCTGGCAAACAGCTGAAGCAGGTCAGAGTTTGTAGTTTTTCTGTCAGCAAAAATTAATTTAAAGGCCTCCTGTGTAATAATAATAGCTTTAAATTGTTTATAGACTTGATTTTAATAAACACTGCATAATATAAAGCAGTACCCAGTGTAACCAGTTGACTCAGTGCCGAGACAATATCATCTTTCACTGGTGCTCCAAAGAAATAGCACAAACAATGAAGATGTCTGAGGTATGTCACAATGCCATGATCAAAAGGGATGTATTATTTAAATATTATAATAAGCCCAGCAATGTCTTTTGAAATAGAATTATTTTAATTCAAAACCATCTGCTCAATAGTCCAAGGAGATTAGAAATGTCCATTTATGAAAACATACTAATTAAAGGCTCTAAATACTTTAAATATTTCTATGCCTATGTAAGTTAGTCCAACTGATAACAAAACTTGACATGTTTCATATTATTTCAACTTATTCTATTTGAACAAGGGAATAGATAAACAAAAGGAAATGATCCTGTTGTTTTTAAAATGTTGTGAAAATACGACTTGAGCAGAGGTCAGGCTTCAAATGCATGGTCCATATGGCTTGGCTGACACAAGTAGCTGTAAGGATAACATCACTTTGTAGCAACAGTGGGTCTCAACTCTCCCCAGCTCTGTGCAGTAGCAGAGTGGAAAGAAAATGTAAATCGAAATGTTCCTTTATTCACCATTTCACAGAATCACAGAAATCATTTGTGATGCCTTAGATGTATCTGAGTCAGTGGAAGCACACTGAGTCAATGGAAACTATAGCTTCTAGGTCTGTTAATTAAAATTCCCCAAATAATTGTCCTTTATATGAAACAATGGAGTAACTGTTTTGTATCTGGCCTGCAAGTCATCAGATATCATTATTACAAGCGGTCTTCACAAGCTGCTATGTTGTAGAGGAATGGAATTACTTGTGGTAATTGTGGTGGCATTATTTAGAAGAAGCTGTTGTATAGTTTGATGCTTTACTGTCTCTTCCCTTGCTTCTCTTGTCACTGTGTCTGTTCCTTGCTTGCAGTTGTCAATCCTGCACCCAGCTTTAGCTACACATCAGAAGAACTTTTCATAGACAAAACTGACTCCGCATTTAATCGTCCAAAATAAGTGTTGGTAGAGACTCAGGTTCTGGTGTTTGACACTTGAGACATCAGGACTAATAAGAAAGCAAGCAGTCACATTTGTGTAGAGGAAGAAATAAAGAAGAGGGTGCCTTGGCATCATTCTCTCTTTTAAAACCCTTTTGTTTCCACAGGTGTTTTGAGTTAGTCCCACTGGCTGCTTTAGGAAGGCATGTTTGTGCTGTCTCTATGGGCTCTTCTGAAGGACAGAGCCCATTAATTACATTCATAACTTAGCTTTGCTGATGGGTTTCACTGGGTATGTCTTAATTCCAAATGATTATGCCCCCACTTTATCTACAGTGGTCCTCTGACAGTCTATTCTGTGTAAAGGTAATGCAGTTCACTTACAGGCTTCCTTCTGGAGTGAGTTAGCTCCCTTAGAGACCACCAGGTGAGTTTTGTACCCAGACTGCTCCCAGTTGGCAGAACAGACAGGTACACCAGGCTTGGATCTCTCTGCTCTATGCTGCCCTCCAACCATCTTCTACCAAGCTGCTTGGAGACTTCAAAGACTCCCACGTGCTATCGTAACATGTGCCAAGGTATACAGCGCATTATGTCTCCCCCAAGGTGTAAAAGTACTATCTTGGTGAAACTACTTTTAATGCTATAAACTGATACAAAGTATAAAATAATCAACTCTTAGGACCAGAGAGAAACCACACAGGGAGAGAGGAGACTGATGACCAAGTGCTGTCTTGTGCTCAGTTTGCTCTGGACGGTATGGATGTGACCGTATTTTACTGCTTGGGCTTCGTTCGCTGGCTGGGGAAAATGCTTTTAGCATACAGAATAGCAATAGAAGCAGCTTCTGTGATTAATACCACTCTCACCATCTCTTTTCAGTTCAAATCCAACCTTTTCCCCTGCAGTTTCTTTTCTACATATCATTCCAATCTGGATTTTGCTAGCATTTGTTAATATTGAACTAAAAATAAATACACATCTCCCTTTATGGGAGGAATAATGTTCTAATAATCAGATTGTTTATTTTTACCTTTGGAAGTCATTCAGATATAGTATAAAGCACCAACTGAACAGGCTAGTAATAATACCCAGCTGTTAAACTTGTATTCTGCAGATCTCAAGGTGCTTTGTAAACAGAGTCTGTGTAAATTTTTTGCTTTGGGCAGACACAGGAGTTGAAAGAACAAAAGGCTCAAATTCTTTTTTCCCATGGACATTCATATGCCAGTAGACAAAATCAGTCTGCTGGATTCTAAGCCTGTATCTAATAGGTCATTTTAGGCTGTCTTTGAGTTGGTACAAACTCTGTTGCAGTCATAATCTAATAGATTTTAGCTAGAAAACCTTTTTTGATGGAAACTAGAATTACATCTTACAAGCAGGGCACTGAAACTGTTCCTTATCTGTAGAGGCCAGGTTACTGTTTTTAGGAACTATTTTTCTGCTTTGGGAATGGCTCTGGGTTCTTGGCCAATAGAATTCTCTGAACATACTCTGCCAGTTCTGTGGGCTGAGACAACTAGCCAAAAGCACACTGGTGGCAAACCTGGAGCTCTGTGAGTATCTGTGAGCACCAGACTCACTTTGGAAGCACCTCTGAATTGTACAGAACAGAGAGTCCTGGAAAATAAGTGAAAAAGCTAAAGGACCAGATAGAAAAATCTCCTTTTTAGCACAGTGTTCCATATGGATTTATAGCACAGCTGTCATTGCTTCGGCCATATGATACAACAACTAAAAGTCTGCAGTGAAAGCTTACTGCATTTAGCAATGATGATGTAAACACAACTGAAAAGGCTCTTTAATAAGACTTTTGAATTTATACTGATGTTTTTTCTGTTATATTATCTAGTGGCTATGGCAATGGCTATGGATATGAGATTGCTTCATAACCCTAGAGTCTGCCAAATGTAGTCACTTGCAGAATACTTACATTAATGCTCCCCAATCTCTCGGGTACCTTTTTATACCTCAGTAACATTTGTGTGTTTCCTGAAGTTTTTCCATATGAAAGATATGTTAAAAAGCAATATACTGTAATTGTTTGTTGCAGGTAATATCATCCAATATGTAATACAGATAGAGGGAAATTTAAGTATATGACCCCAGTACCAATCTGAGCCTCCAGTGTAAGCACACTCCAAGGAGACACAGCAAAGGGAACATTACTTCAGGTTCATGATGGAAAAAAATAACAAAACAAAAGCAACCAGAAAGTTTGAACGGGATGTGATTTCACATAACACCATTGAGGACACTGACCTACAGAGATGGGGATCTGTATAAATGTTTAATCAGAAAAATGAGCCAGCTGACCTCTGTTCAGTGCCATGACTGCATTACCTATTGGAGGCTTACGGTCAGTGCTGAACATGGGTTGTTCTGCATGATCAGAACAAAGCAATTGATTTGCATTAACAAAGTCTATGGGGAATCTTGCTTAGAACCTACCCATGGCAATTCAATAACCAAGATTTACTTGCCCAGTTGGGCAAAGTCCTCCAGCAGTTATGTGGGCTCATTGCCAATGGAACCAATGGAATGGGGATTTCATGAGTTATGCAGAGTGTAACTCATTATAGACTCGTGGAATATAAGACCAATGAGACCACTGTGATCAGTTATTTTGATCTCCTCCTTAATACAAGCCACAGAACTTCCCTGAATCCTTCCAAACACAAATGTCTCCTTTCCATAAAATGGAAAACCATGAACATACCCATTACTTGGAGGTACTTCTGCTTATATTACATAGGGTTCTGTAAGACTTTTAAGTGAAATGGAGCTGTTCTATCTCAACTGCATCACAAATGAAACACCCTATAATATGCATGGAAGCACTCATACGGTACAAATAATATTTTTAATCAGTCATAGAAATAATAATATAAAGTTCATTTTATTAGCATTTGAAAAATAAATGTCTTCACCTCCTTGCACTGGACTTTAAAGGAGGAAAAATTTATAATCCCTATGAAAAAAATAAAGTGAAAAATGTTTAGAGAAAGGAGCAATCTGACTGGTTAGAGATCACAAATCACTAATAGTAATAAGCTCTGAATATCAGATGCCAAACAGCTGCAGAGCCTCTTAAAGCAAATCCCACTTTCTTAGAGGGTATGGTAAGTTTGGAAAAGAAAAGATTGCCAAAGCCACAACAAAATGCAGGCAGAAATTTTTCTTTGAATAAATTACTGCCACTCTTGATGAACCCATACACAATTATCTTGGCGTGACAGGATGCTGCAAATTGGTGCATGTGATGAAGGCAGGTCTTATGAAGCCTGGAGATAGAAAACACAAACATGGCCCAGACAGTCTGGTAAATGCTCCACTCAAAAGCAGGAGGCAATAGGTGTTGAGTTTATTTGATGTATCACTAGATATTGCATGCTTTCCCGTTACGTGGCAAGGTACTACGCAGTTTATTCCATTGCACTTTGCCACCTGGTATAACAATGTATAAAATTCATGGAGCAATTATTTGGAGAAGTCATATGAATGTTCAAAAACTATCTGGAAGATGATTATGCCTGTGAGTCCTTTCCTCACACTTGCACTTTACAGGGCAGGTGTCAAAATTTCAATTTATATATGCAAGAATTACGGAAAGTTTTAAATTTTCAATGTGGAATATTCATCCCTGGCAAGTACCAAATGTCCCAGCTTTGCAGATACTGGAAAAGCAGCTCATCTACCACTCTTTGTGAGCTCCACTCATAGTCCTAATAACCTCCAAACTATATAAATACAAATCTCTGCAGTAATAGTTATTTTTCAGCACTTTGTGTGATGGAAACAGGCAGGAGAGTTATACAAGTTCCAATCTGTTAGCAACATCTGAAATCCCTGCTTCAGAAGATGTTTATATTGATGAGCACTTTGTTTTCTGCCTTGATCTGTTTACACTTCATCAGATATCAGAGCAGCAATATCATAAACTAAAATCAGCAGATCACTGTCAATGGGTCCATGTCCAAGTGGAGACCAGTGACAAGTGGAGTCCCTCAAGGATCAGTCTTGGGACCAGTCTTGTTCAACATCTTTGTCAGTGACATGGACAGAGGCATTAAGTGCAGCCTCAGCAACTTTGTTGCCCACACCAAGCTGTGTGATGCAGCAGCCAGGCTGGAGGGCAGGGATGCCATCCAGAGGGACCTGGACAGGCTGGAGAGGTGGGCACAAGCCAACCTCGGGAGGTTCAGCAAGACCAAGTGCAAGGTCCTGCATCTGTGTTGAGGCAATCCCAAGCACAAATCCAGGCTGGGCAGTGACTGGCTGGAGAGCAGCCCTGAGCAGAGGGACCTGGGGGTGCTGCTGGACGAGAGGCTCAACGTGAGCCAGCAGTGTGCACTTGTAGCCCAGAAAGTCAACCAGATCCTGGGCTGCATCAGGAGAAGTGCTGCCAACAGGTTGAGGGAGGTGATTCTCCCCCTTTACTCTGCTCTGCTGAGACCCCACCTGCAGTACTGCATCCAGTTCTGGAGCCCCCGTTACAAGAAGGGTGTGGAGATGCTGGAGTGTGTCCAGAGAAGGGCCACTGGGATGATCAGAGGGCTGGAGCAGCTCTGCTATGAGGACACGCTGAAAGAGTTGGGGCTGTTCAGTCTGTAGAAGAGGAGGCTCCCAGGTGACCTTCTTGTGGCCTTCCAGTATCTGAAGGGAGCCTACAAAAAAACTGGGGAGGGACTTTTGAAGCTCTCAAGGAGTAACAGGACTGGGGGGGATGGAGCAAAGCTGGAGGTGGGGAGATTCAGATTCTAAATGTGTGACCTGCCAGTGCCCAAGGAACAGGTTTAGGCCTTTTTAAACAATTAAACAAAATTAAAGCAGTAAGACACTTAGTAGTTTCTTTTTGTTCCTTTGGTTTTTTTGGGTTTTTTGGTTGGGTGGGTTTTTTGTTTGTTTGTTTGATTGATTGATTTGTTGTTGTTGTTGTTGTTGTTTTGATTGTTTTTTCCCCTGCATCACATATTACCTTGCCATAGAGAAACAAGCAATATCTAACTATACTAGAAAAGGATGCTTCCCTTCTGCTTTCCTCTGCAGTTATTCTATGCATGCTAAATCCAAGTTACTTCTGCCAAGCTCCCTCTGGGATCATCCATAGTTCTTAAACAATGTTGACTCGTGTGGTGGGAAAAGTATTTACAGGGAAACAGGAAAGATTACTCCTCAGTGAAGGAAGATGGCTTTACAGAAAAACACTGTCCCACACAATTGAAAAAGGCAGTTCAGTTCCAGTGGTGCACAAAATCAAAATGATTTGTCAGATTACTAGAAAACTGATTGATATGGCTAAGAGAAAATGGAAGAACAAAGGAGGGCCTTGACTAAAATTCTGCTCTTCTGGAACCAGTGCATCCTTCCCATCTAGGATTCACGTATTTAAAGTGCTGCTGGGGAACCAGCTGGGTAGCTGGGGAGCCAGGGCTTGATTCAACAGTGAATCTAGACAAGCCTTTTTTTTCACAGCTGAAAAAATATCATTTCCTCCTCATTTGTCACTAATGACAACACATTAGTTACAGCAATTATTTGGGATCAAGGCTATCACTGCTTAAGTCTTTCTTCTGTGTAGGACTTTTGGAAGAATCAAATATGGCCCTGTAGCATCACTGAGTGGGAGAAAGGGAGTCTCAGATGCCAGTGAATACTTAATATGAACCAGATGAAGCTATAAATAGTCCTTGCAGGAGAGTGCCCTTGTTCATACTCTTCAGCTTGTGTAGCTGCTTTTGCCTTTACACAGTGTGAGTACATCTAGCCCTCCTTCCAAGCCCCTCATCCTCCCACAGAACTTAAAAAACAAGGTAAGGCCTGGTGGTTGTGGGACTACATCCAAGGACCTCTACATTGTCTGTAAGTAGTACAGTGGCAGTGGTGTTGGAGGAAAGTCAAGGGATGACCACATTTTGCCTGGATGCTATTCTGCAGGGTGTGGACTGAGTGAGAAAATATTGAGCAGAGGAGTATTTAATTTGTACCTTCTGTCAGGGCACAGGGGTGGTTTAACCATGGAGTTGCTCAGTGCTGCTGAAACTGAGACAGCTGGGGGCTGAGAATCCATGCTGAGGCACCCACGGAATGTTAATATGGACCTGAGGATTATGGGCTGTAGTTACACAAAGCTGAGACGGCTGCTAAACAAACAAACAAACAAAAAACCCAACCCAAAAATTTCTGCTGCATTTATAAATACTGAGCTGTAATTAAGGATGAACATAGTTGGCTTAATTTTTTATTTGGGTTTTAGTCTCTTCCTCTGTGGTGCTGGACAAGCTGGGGCACTGATCAATCTACCTCCCATTTGTAGACTGGGATAGTAAAAGTCATGCACTCACAGAGGTAGACTAACTGAGAAATTGTATCATTGTTTGAAGATTGATTTTGGGTATGATATAAAAAAGAACTGTTTTACACAATGACATTTATTATCATCTTTGTTAACCGTACTGTGAGAATATCATAGAACAAAATTCATTGTAATGAGTAGAAATTTAGCAGTGTTTGGTTGCAGAATATCTTTGTTAATCTTCCTTGTGAGATGAGCATCAATAAAGCAGTGTGCCTTTGCTGTTTTCATTGTTACAAGGAATGCCTGATGTTTTCTGGTCCACAGTGTCCAGAGCTGGTTTAGCAAAGGATCCTCCTGAAAGCATTCTGGTAAAGACTCATATGTGGGTGTGTGTTTTCGCCTTTTATTAGTCTTCATCCTTGCACTGTAGATAAATAAGAACATATGTACTATTTTCTTTACAGTTATGAAAACACTAAAGTATTTAGGTCAGAAGTGGAAAAAGCAAAACAGCCATGCATGGATGTGTACACCAATGTTCTTCCTGCTCTGCCTGAAGCCATTCGTTCTGCTGTGCTCCTGTTGTACACCAGAGAGCAGCACTCTAGCTTGGCCTCTGTGTATTCTCATCGACGTGTGCACGCTGCTCCATGCTCTCTGTGTAGTGGCTTATTTATGATGGCAAATAACATTCTATGTCGCTTTCTTTGACAGCTTTTACCTAGGCATTACCTGCATTTATAGATTCTTTGTTTTTACTACTTGTGGCTGGCTCCTTGTTACTCGTAATGCATATACATGAAGGTTATGTAATATTCAAAGAGATCCACAAATTACTGAACTTATATTAAAAATCTCAATTAAAAATTAAATTTGGTTGGGTGTTTTGGTTTGGTCCTTTGGGTGGTTTTTTGGTTGGTTGGTTGGGTTTTATGGTTTGGGTTATTTTTTTCTTCTCCCTGGAATGTACTACCGTGATACAAAGGGATGCTCTGAATAAAGCCTTCATTTTCTCTTTTTCCTTCTTCAGCCTGCTGCATATTTAGTTCTTCAGTGCTTCCTGGTTTTGTCTGGGTGAAATCTTGTTGTTGTTGTTTTGGGGTTTGGTTTATTTTAATTGCTGCCATGGATTTTGCTGAGATGGGAACATTTCCTGCATAACAGTGTACATGCTTATTCCTTGGCCGACTTCTACAGTTAAAACATTTGCTATTATCTTCAGCAGGGTCCTGGACTACAGTAGCACTGCTGTTACTTTCATTACAATGTCACTGAAGAGCTCTAGTTGGATATTGCACCACAAAGTAATTTAAGCTAGGACAAAAGGTAGTATGTGACCTCAAAATAGTATTAACATTTGGCTTCAAAATTGTATTGACGTTTAGAAATGCCAAATTTTTTTTTCTACTTTATTTGTTTTCTAAAAGATGGTCTTTAGCAAAATCAGTCATTGATCATGACACAAGCCCTATGAGGAGAGGCTGAGGGAGCTGGGGGTGTGCAGCCTGGAGAAGAGGAGGATCTGGGGTGACCTCATTGCTGTCTACAACTACCTGAAGAGAGGCTGTAGCCAGGTGGGAGTTGACTTCTTCTCCCAGGCAACCAGCAACGGAATAAGGGGACACAGTCTCAAGTTGTGCTGGGGGAGGTCTAGGCTGGATGTTAGGAGGAAGTTGTTGCCAGAGAGAGTGATTGGCATTGGAATGGGCTGCCCAGGGAGGTGGTGGAGGCACCGTCCCTGAAAGCCTTTTAAAAAAAGTCTAGATAAGGCACTCAGTGCCATGGTCTAGTTGATTGGACAGGGCTGGGTGCTAGGTTGGCCTGGATCATCTTGGAGGTCTCTTCCAACCTGGTTGATTCTATGATTAAGTCAATTTGTACAAACAAGGAATGTCTCTCTTATTCCACACTCCAAATACACTTCTTCACCTGTCCTTAATCGCAGTTGTCAGTTCTTCTCCCATATCCAATAGTCTGTGAATGCTACTAGTGTTCAGTGAACAAGTCACTGACAGTCAAGAAAAATATTTATATGCTCCAATGTGTCTGGAGAAGGGCAACAAGGCTGGTCAGTGGTGTTGGAGTACACCCTCTGTAAGGAGCAGCTGAGGGAGCTGGGGGTTGTTTAAGCCTGGAGAAGAGGAGGCTCAGGGAAGATCTTCTTGCTCTCTACAACTACCTGAAAGGAGGTTGTAGCCAGGTGGGGGTTGGTCTCTTCTGCCAGGCAACCAGTGACAGAATGAGGGGACACAATCTCCAGCTGTGTCACGGGAGGTCTAGGCTGGATGTTAGGAAGAAGTTCTTTGCAGAAAGAGTGATTGGCCATTGGAATGGGCTGCCCAGGGAAGTGGTCACCATCTCTGGAAGTGTTTAAAAAGTGACTGGATGCAGCACCTGGTGCCATGGTTTAGTTGATTAGATAGTGTTGAGTGATAAGTTGGACTTGATGATCTTGAAGGTCTTTTCCAAACTGATTGATTATTTGATTCTGTGATTCTGTGATTTTGTGATGGTCCACAATTCCAGTGAAGAATGACATTGCCTGATTTTATCCTAGATTTTCAGGTCTTCTCCAACAAGCAACAAGGGACATTTTGGGAAGAAGGCACCCTGGCAACAGCACAAACATGGTCATCAGTGTTGCTATGGTAGTTACCATAGTATAAGATGAAAACAAATCTGCCTTCACAAGAAATATCACTGTGGCTTTCAAATAGCCTGCCCAGGTTTTCCTAGTCTGTTCCTGCTATCTTCATTACATACTACTGTGCATTAAGTATTACGTAATGTCTGTGACTTGTAAATATTTGATTAAAAATTCAAATACCTGTAAAATTCACAGTTAAATATTAGCTGTAGCTACACTGAAACACAGATGTTTCTTGCTGGAATTAGTTCAGAAAGCTAGATTTAACACCATGACTTCCCAGCAAAATGGTTACAGACTCCTGAAGGACAGGCATATGGCTGGGACCCATCACTCCTACAATGGCCTCCATGTGTACTCAGGCAAATCTTATGACTCCTTGCCACAGGATTTGGAACTTCTTCATTGGTAATGGACTTATGTCTCTCAGTCCTGTGTACCTCTTTTCCCTGCCATCCTGCTTATAACTCTCCCCTCAGTGGCAGGTGTGCTATAACTACCCTGCTGCACCCAGTGACTTTAACAGCTTTCCTACTTCTACACACTCAGTTCTTTGACTCTTCATGGTCCTCCTCCTACAGAACTGTCTCCATCCATTGTTCTGCTCCCCTCCATATTTCTGAATCCAACACAGGTAACTCTACTATGGTGTCTTTCATTGAGTACATCACAAACTAGGAAAAAATGAGCTTATGAGGAGCATTTAAACTAATTCCATTGGTCATAAATTGGTAGTGCTTTTAAGGTGCTTTGAAGGTCCGTTATGTTGTACCTTCTAACACAAGACTGTTTCACTTATACCACAAATATCAGACAACAGTGCATTCAAGTTGTATTAACTTCAAACAGATTGAGAAGCAACTTCCAAGTATCATGTATTTCTCCAGAAACCTTGTGCCCAACATGTCTAGAAAATGTAATCTCGGCCAGCACTCTCCTATATTTCTTGCACTTATTCCTGAATAAATGGCTAAACTTTCCCAGTCACTCAAACAGCAGGCAACTAACAACAGAAAATATCTTGCTTTCCTCCCCTTAGACCTCCTATGCAATCATTTTCCCTGCTCCCTAAGCCCATGGATCAGTGACAAAACCTCCAGTATTATAGCTGACTTATAGCTGCAGAAATGTCAGCGCCATTACTAACTTATCTGCCCAGAGCAACTAGCGCCTGCTTCCCTATTTGGCTAAATAGTCATGCCCTCATCTTACCTCAACATTTCCTGCACATAAAGATAAAGCTTAGTGGCTATGCTTGCCAGCCCACTGCTGTGACAGAAACCAATAGGAAAAACATCAGCCAGCAACTTGAAAAAGTTTGCTGCTGACTGCAAAGACCTTTGGAATGCAAAGTTTGCTCATTGCAACAGCACTTCCAGGCATATTAACACAGGTTGGAAAGGACTTACTACCTTTAGTCTCTTGGGTCTGATGAGATTATATTTTAAGGAGGGAAATGTTTGTTGGTGATAGATACTGGGGAAAAAAACAAACCCTTGGTTACATTTTGAACTATGTGCAGGATTTAACAAAGGCATTTCCCTTATCAAAATGTCTTGCAAAATTTGACGGTGAGGAAATTGTTGGAGAAGTCGTAACTTTTCAGGACTGCAGCTAAACATGTGAAAATGCAGCCCAGAAACTGGCAGAGAAATGTCTTTCCATGAGCAGGGAGTTGACTGAGAAACCTTGCAATGACCCAGTAATCGGTGGGAAAGGACAGAGAGATAAATGTGATTCTGAACAGACAAGCAGCCCTTACGGAAAACACGCTACACTGAAGCTTCCCTCCCACTCTCTCCTTTCCTTGGCACCATCCTGCAGCCTCAAGTGGCTTCATTTCTAGATACCTAGGCCTCCAACGAGTCATCAGACTGGAAAAGCAAGATGCTTGAAAACCAAACATACAGATCTTTCTCACAAAGCTCTGACCACAGGACTGACCACCTCAGATCCTTCCAAGATGAATAAGATTTTGGTGCTTCAACAATATTACTTCTGGGTCTTCAGATTCTTTTAGGTCATCAAGCAGAAAATCCACAACCACAAACAGCTGTAGCCTGTAATTCTCAGAGCTGTGGGAGCTGTCTGCATTGCACTGTCACTGATAAGTTTGAATCATAGTTTTTACCCTCTTTTCCTTTTTTCCCCTTCTTTAAATTGAATTTATAGTGTTCACAGTATGGATTCACTGTTTGCATCTTTCCACTTTCTATTTTTCAGAAAAACAAATGCTTTTAATTATTGCTGTAATTTCAGCTTGCATTCAATATTAATGGCTTGAAGCTATTAAAAACCATAAATCTTTTTAGACACACTTGCAGGAGCTGGAAAGGTTATGGTCCAGTTTAATGTCCTTCACAAGTTAGCTAACTTAGACAGTCCAATCAGTGGCATCTTACTAACTTTGGGTAAGTGCATGTTCCAGTGCCAGCCTGATATTATCCAGATAATTATTAAGATAATAATTGTTTATTGTTTTGGTTGTTGCTATTATTAATGGTGTTGTTATTCAGTAGATATTTTATCAAGAAAGGTAGAGCATGTAGTAATCAAGACAATGTAAGACCAATTGGCAGTCACTGTATTAACAGGCTAACCAAGGCCTGGACACAAACCCACTAATGTCACCCAATCATCCACTGAGTTAAATTGGCTGTCTGGTACTATTTTTGGTACCAAATTGTTATGAAGGGGATAATTCATTAATGCAAGATTATGTTTTTTTCCAAAAGTAAAATTGTTTATTACTACCTGAAGAGACATTGTAGCGAAGTGGGGGTTGGCCTCTTCTCCCAGGCAACCAGGAATAGAACAAGGGGACACAGTCTCAAGCTGTACCGGGGAAAGTATAGGCTGGATGTTAAGAGGAAGTTGTTGCCAGAGAGAGTGATTGGCATTGGAATGGGCTGCCCAGGGAGGTGATGGAGGCACCGTCCCTGGAGGTCTTCAAGACTAGATGGGGCACTTGGTACCATGGTCTGGTTGACTGGCTATGGCTGGGTGCTAGGTTGGACTGGCTGATCTTGGAGGTCTCTTCCAACCTGGTTGATTCTATGATTCTATTAATTTTGATATTCAGCACTCTCGCCACCCCTGACCACTAATTTTAATAATAATCAATTCTTGCACGGTCATGGAAACTTTCTACAGATAATAACTAGGTCTAGTAATAACCAGCAAAATATATAAACACTAATTGAACCAGAAAAAAAGATTCTTGCTGCCAAATACTGCTTGCAGTCAAAATACCTCTTGCCCACTAGATGGACTCAAGGAGCGTCTTTATGCTTATGGCAGAAGGCAATGGTGAATCACAGAGAGGCTTTAACCATTTACTCAGAAAATATTATTACCCAATTTGTGGGGCTAACTGCAGCTTCAGACAGTACCCAAATGCTTTCAGGGAAATCTGTTACTGTTTTGTTGGCCACTGAGAATTTTGGTTCTTCCCAGGCTTCAGAGTGCTGGGGCAAGGAGACAGACAATCTCTGACATGGTGCTCTGGACAATCTATGTATCTCCAGGACTTCCCATCTTGCCAGGAGACTTTCAGGTCTGGCAGGATGTCTTGCAATGTGCAGTTTCAGCACGATGTCATGCTGGCTATGCAGGCCGATCACTTGGAGGCATTTAGAGCCTGTCCCTGGTAAACTCACAGCAGTGGAGTTTCCAGGCAAACAATAAGGAAGCAAGCAATGGCAGCAGGCACAAACACAATGGCAGAGCACAGCAGAGCACGGCAGAGCATGGCAGAGCATGGCAGAGCATGGCAGAGCATGGCAGAGAATGCTGTTTACCTGAGTATCTCTTTTTCTCAATGTGGGCTGAGACTAAGAATAAACAGAATAGCCAATCAGAATGGCACTTTTCCAAGCTTGACCATATTAGGTGAAGCCATAGGCTTGCTCTACCCAAATTTGGAAAAAGCATAGGCCTTGCACAAGGCAGGCACAAGCTAAGTGTGTGTACCTTGTTTACTATAGGAGCAAAACATGCTTGGGCAAGCCAGTACATGTGTAAACCTATTTCTGGCCCATCAGGCCAACAACGACACAAATAGCCTCTCAGACAATGCCTGGGCACAATTCAGGTAGCACAAGCAACAGATCACCCATCTATTTCTTTTGGAGGGGTGACAAAGCCCTGCAATATTAATGTGAGTCATGCCATGCCAAATGGCCTCAGGGACAAATAATGGTCCTTGGCCCATTTAATTTCCTAGCACAGATGTTTTTCCTCTCCCTGAAGTGGACTTGAGACCTCATGCTCACCAAAAGTAGAATGAGCCGTTGCAGCTCAAGCACTGTGCATCAGATCATTACGAATCATTCTGGAACTGCTTGATTAATCCTTTGTTATCTGCACCTTCTGCTGTCACCCTGTCACTGCCTCTCATGCTAATCCTGCAGCCTAACTCATTCCCATCAGGTAACACTCAGTTAGACTGCCCAGAAAGTCACTGCGTGGAGTGCCTTCAGGAGTGTGCTGTGAGAGTACTCATTCTAAACTGGGAAGGCCTGTAAGTAACATGTCATAGATGTATGAGCAGATTGTTTCTCATCAGATACAAAGGAAAAAAAAAGATACAGAGAAAGACTGAGCTAAAAGGCTTTTGCCTTTGATGTCCTGCACTCAGAAGTTACAAAACGAAGCAAAGTGAGATTCACAACTGTCATAAAGTCAGTACTATGCATTAAAAAAAACTTCTTCCACACATGATACCTCTCATCTGGGGTGAGTCCCAGCTGATATTTAGGACCAATATTGAAGCTATCACAATTGTCCCAAGCTGCATGCGCCTTCTTTACCTATTTGCATCATACCTTTCAGCCTGCTCAAAATACCAAGTGTTTTCCTGAAGGACCCTTCTAGAAATTAGTTTACAAACTCATGTTCTCCACTGCTGGAATTGTCTTGAAATGCAGGTGTCACACAGAGCCCCACTATTGAAGCACAAACTGGGCTGTGGAGGAAACTTTTTGTTCTTCTCTACAAGTAGGATTCTTGCTTTGTCCACTTGCTTCATTTATGTCTACATGCCAGTCCTGCTTTTATTTTCTGATTTCAATTTTAGACTTTTACCCCAGAAAGTCATTGCCATGGTTTGCTGTACATATGAGATTTAACAAGGCCAAGTGCAGCATTCTACATGTTGGCCACAACAACCCAAGCAGCACTACAGGCTGGGGACAGAGTGGCTGGAAAGCAGTCAGGAGGAAAGGGACCTGGGGGTACTGATAGATAGTAGGCTGAAGATGAGCCAGCAGTGTGCCCAGGTGGCCAAGAGAGCCTATGGCATCCTGGCCTGTATCAGGAACAGTGTGGCCAGTAGGACAAGAGAGGTTATTCTGCCCCTGTACTCAGCACTGGTCAGGCCACACCTTGAGTCCTGTGTCCAGTTTGGGGCTCCTCAATTTAAGAGAGATGTTGAGACACTGGAATGTGTCCAGAGAAGGGCAACAAAGCTGGTGAGGGGCCTGGAACACAAACCCTATGAGGAGAGGCTGAGGGAGCTGGGGGTGTGCAGCCTGGAGAAGAGGAGGCTCAGGGGTGACCTCATTGCTGTCTACAACTACCTGAAGGGAGGCTGTAGCCAGGTGAGGGTTGACTTCTTCTCCCAGACAACCAGCAACAGAACAAGGGGACACAGTCTCAAGTTGTGCTGGGGGAGATCTAGGCTGGATGTTAGGAGGAAGTTCTTCATTGAGAGAGTGATTGGCATTGGAATGGGCTGCCCAGGGAGGTGGTGGAGTCACTGTCTCTGGAGGTCTTAAAAAAAAGTCTAGATAAGGCACTTAGTGCCATGGTGTAGTTGATTGGACAGGGCTGGGTGCTAGGTTGGCCTGGATCATCTTGGAGGTCTCTTCCAACGTGGTTGATTCTATGATTGAATCAATTTGTACAAAAAAGGAATGGCTCTCTTATTCCACACTCCAAATACACTTCTTCACCTGTCCTTAAACACAGTTGTCAGTTCTTCTCCTATATCCAGTAGTCTGTGAATGCTATAGTGTTCAGTGAACAAGTCACTGACATTGCACAGGATGGAACAAAAAATGAGTTTTCATTATTAAATAAAAATAAAAAGCA
The DNA here is from genome assembly GCF_015220805.1 of Pogoniulus pusillus. NCBI lineage: Eukaryota > Metazoa > Chordata > Aves > Piciformes > Lybiidae > Pogoniulus > Pogoniulus pusillus. The sequence continues at coordinate 32,215,160 of NC_087270.1, forward strand.
TTCACCTAAGATGTCCTGATACTATTTAGTTTCAAGGTAACATCCACCACTGAAAATCATAATACGAGTTGTGAAAGTTTATAAAAGTCATAAAGAAGTCACAATAGTGCCAGTTTCTAGCAAGCATGTGATTTTCTCTTTATAAGCAGAAGCTTGCACTTGTCTGAAGGAACCCAGGGTTTCCATGCTACATTTATGTCTTCTGTCCTACTAAAAGACTACCTCAACTACTGGAACAAAGGCTACATGCTGGGAGGAACACATCTATCTTCATGATGTATGTTTGGCCCAGAGCCTGAAGCCACAGCTCTATAGTTGGAGATGGTTCAGTAGACTTGGTAGAAGGGCTGTTAAAATCGACTGCCAAATCCTGAGCCAACTGCTAAAAGCTGCCTCCAGCAAGCAGTGCTCCTGGTGATTTCTGTCCTCTTTCATCATCTTCAGAGCTTGCTCTTCCCTCTGCTGCCATTCACTTGTTTGTGCTTGGATTTGGAGTCCTGGTTGCACCCTATAAGCCTGTCCGTGCTTACAAAGCTCTCACCACCTCTAAGCCTCTCTTGACTTTGCCTGCATGGGCTCTGTGACCCTTTTGGTCCACTATTGAGTTTGAAGAAGGATGCAGTCAGATCAGCTCTTTCACTGGGAGGTAGTAGACATTGGACTTTGATAGGAGGACTTGAAATGCTTTCTCTCCTTTAGGGCAAAGGAAAAGAGGCTAATTAAAACCAGTGAACTTGGAGAGGTGCTAGCTGCTGCCTCACACATTGGGTTTATAGGCTGAATCTTGTTCTCTTTAGGCTTCCAGATTTTTCCCAGTTACTATTTCTCCTGTCACATACTCACTGTTTCTTCTGTCACACACTCACTACTTGTGCCTGCCTTTTGGAAGTACTTTTCTACCATCCTGCACTTCATCAGTACAATAATTATTTCAGGCTTCCTTGTTAGACATAGTGAGCTAGTGTGAGGCACAGAGAAGTGAAAGCAAGTCTTTTTTATTTCAGTAAGCTTTGTATGAAGTATTTTGCCATGATGAATCCTGCTTATTCCTTCTCTTCTTTCACTCACTTTGATATTCAGCATGTGTGCGAGTGTGTGACTGTGTGTTTGTGTTCTCTATCTCCTGGACTTTTAGTGCTGGGAAGGATACAAATTTGGGAGATAAACTCTAAAGACATCATTGATGAAACACTGAGGCCAATTCCATGTTTTAATCCTGCATAAATTATCCTGGAACACAGCCCACATTTATGATGTGTGAGAGAATAGAAAAATAATGGGATTACTCAGAAGTTTCTGATGATTATAAACATATGGTGCAGGATGGTATAAGAACAAAACATACTGAGGGAAATATCATCAGTAAATGAAAGGTTAATAATGGAAAAAGTAAGTTTGGAACCTCATATGTGGCCTATTATCAAACACTACTGACATGAAAGAATTCCTGCAGAACTGTTAAAAGTGGATAGCTAGTAGTTTAATGATTGTAACAAGAAAACTTTAAGGCATTGGAAAGGAAACTATATGATTATAAAAGAACTCATCACATATTTAAGCCTCTTATGAAAAATGGTGGTTTTATGCCTGAGGTTCCGGACTGGGACTCAGATCTTGATTTATTTCCCAGTTCTGCTATAGATTTCCTCTGTGACCTTGGGCCAGTTACATAGGGAGAAACAATCTAAAGCTCCTAAATGACTTATGAAATCAAGTGGCTTTTCCAAAAGGGACATAGGAACAGATTCACAAAAGGACAAGCATGTGGAAACAGAGACTGTAGCCAGTGCTGTCCCCAGAGTGAGTGTACAGCCCCATTGCTTTCCAGTTCTGAGCACTGTCAGGCTACCGTGCTCCAGGGAAGATGGCTGTCTTCTGGGTGCCCTGGAAAATGAGCAGGAGATAGCAGGGGAGAGATTGGCTCCCATACGGATACTGTGTAGGAGGCAGTACTGGGAGCTGATCCCTCTCATGGTTTTCTGCTTCTCCTCTATTTTCACTGGTGTCTCATCTCTGGAGGAGGTTCAGGTGTGATGTCTGGATTTGTGCAGGCAGAAAATGTGAGGACTGGCATGGTCAGTAGACTTATCTTAAGAAACACAGGAGCTTCTGGCTCTTGACATCCTGCTTCATTCAAAAAAACAATCAGGAACAACTACCACTCTCGAGGACAAGTGTGGGAACCTTCCACCTGGTTCACTGCCCACTCATGACTCTTAGCCTCAATGCTCAAAACTACTTCCTCAATGTCCAAGGGAAACGGGAAGAAAGAGGTGCATCAGCATGCTGCCCTCACTTGCCTCCAATCCGTGAAGCCAAACTGTAGCCAAAACACAGAGCTCTCCTTTTTTTGCTTAGATACAAGTATCAGGGTTAGGAATTAAATAAGTGTTTGTTTGCCAATGTGTCCTGGTAGGGTATAAATCCTACCAGGCCAGTTTAACCCTTGCTCTCCTCCTCCTCCTGTTGAAGGTCTGGGAGTTGAGTAGAATGAGCAAAACAACAGAGCGTTTGGCCCCCGCAAAGCCTTGAGGGCTAGGGGCTCAGCACCATGTGTCAGGTGTCTTGTGCTGCCCCTCAAGGTTCCTACGTGGTCACAGAAGGCAGGAAGCTCTGAATTCATTGGCCAGAACAATGGTGCTAGTGCCTATGGCCAGTTTCATTTTCAAAATTATGTATTTAATGGGGGGGTGATTTCTTTCTGCACTGACCCCCACCAGGAGCAGCACTCCATTTGCAACTCCTTAACTGGGAATCACAGTGGCCACAAGTTTGTAGCTTGCACTAGCTCAGCAACAGCAACTCAGTTCTTCTCTCCTTCCCTCTGCCTGGAATATTTTGTATTTACAGTACAGTATCACTACACAGTATCATCAGGGTTGGAAGAGACCTCACAGATCATCAAGTCCAACCCTTTACCACAGAGCTCAAGGCTAGACCATGGCACCAAGTGCCACGTCCAATCCTGCCTTGAACAGCTCCAGGGACGGCGACTCCACCACCTCCCCGGGCAGCCCATTCCAGTGTCCAATGACTCTCTCAGTGAAGAACTTTCTCCTCACCTCCAGCCTAAATTTCCCCTGGTGCAGCCTGAGGCTGTGTCCTCTCGTTCTGGTGCTGGCCACCTGAGAGAAGAGAACCCCTCAGGTAATTGTAGACAGCATTTTACCCCAAGATCATTATGGTGAGTTTTGGAAGTGTGTTTGTACAGGAAACTTATTCAGGGACCAAAGCATCATGAGTACCTATGCTGGAGTTAATGCTAAGGCTCCAGAAGCATAGTTAGAATTTAACTGCTTTTGCATTCCTATTTTTTCAAGTTCTGATTATTTAAACTGTTTAATTCTGTGTTTCTAAATATCCCTTGTGCAACTATCAAATGAAAATTCAAAGAATCTCAGTGAATTTCCCCATTTTAAAATATTAATAATATTAATAATAAAATTAATGTTCATATTGAAATTAATATCCATAATTCATAACCACTTGCTAATTTCTACCACAAATCAGGAGCAGGAACTAAATAAGTGCTTGTCTGGAATCAGCTTCCTAAGGAAACTTACACAGCAATCGCACAACATATGAACTTGAAACACCTAAGTGTTACTGCCTCCAGATCTCAGACAGCTTTGAGAAAAGGATCCTTTTTGCTGTTCCCAGCTTGTGAAGAACAAATAGCAATAGCAGAATGTTTTGTGGCTCTCTCATCTTCGATTAGTCCACGCTGTACATAATCTCACAACTCACACACAAAATAGGAATGCAAGAAGCAATAAGCCTGCAATGTAGGTAGGAGAGCCAAGGATGGATGTGGACTCCAGCTTTCCATATGCTATAGCAATGATGAAAGGATCTTACAGGCATTTCTTTCTCCACCTTAATATGTAATATGGTCGTAACTCAGAAACTGCTTTGGACAGAGTTCACAAACTGCCTGTGTCTGTGTAAAGTCAGCTGAAAGTAAATAACATACTTTCCACTTCAGTCTCTCAGATATCTCCATTTGCCATGGTTTGTTTCATTCTTCATGGAAGTATATGCAGCTTAAGGTATGTGGTAGACCACAAAAGTGAAGAGTATCAGGTTTCGGAGAATCAGAAGTGACCTAGCAGAGAATCTCTCTTAAAAGCATATCTTTTCTTGTCACTGCTTTTGACATAAGCAAAAGATCCATGTGAAACACGGACAAAATATGGTTTAAAGAGATAAAGGTAGATGCTTACCATTCAAAATGGAATATTTTAAGAGTCAATGTTTGCTGACAGGAGTGGAGAAATACAAAGCAATTCAGAAAGTACCTGCTTTCGTTTTATCATGAAGGTGAATATTTTCACTTTCACTAAAACTTCTTCAATCTATGAGTTTTCACCTACATCTACTCTCTTTTCAGCAAAGTCAGCAAAGGCTGATCTCACTGCTAGCTGAGCTTGATGCAGTAGGGGGAAAGCATTACAACTATTGTCTGCTGCAAAGTTGCACTTCATCAGTTTTTTATTCTTCTGGTTGAGAGGGGGAACAATTTTGCATATCCAAATACCTGAAGTCCTGGATAACAGGTTAGAGTCCACATTCAGAAATGAAATAGAAAGTTTCTCTCACTGTGACCTCCTGTATCTGCTTATACAATCAACGTGATCAAAGCAGTCCTTCTGTCATGGGACAGGATTCCTTTCTGGAATATTTCCACAGGACTGGATACAGCTGTTACAAAAACATATTGTAAAAAGCTGCAGGAAATCTGTCTGCAACTGATGCTTCTCCCAAGTCTGAAGTTTTGAGAGAATCTTCCTGTCTCCTGTAAGTATGTGTCTCTTTGCATTTGGTGTATCTGCTTCTAGAAGGGAATCCTTTTGGTGACAGTTTTTCACTGGTATTTGTCTGAAATCTTTGGTCAAAATTACCTTTTCCTAAATCTGTTGGCTACTGTATTTGTGACAAATTACCATTGACTCATAAACTTCTAGGTCAAAGGGGTCGTTATGATCATCCCATCTGACCTTGGAGGTAAGACACAGGATGATTTCATTGATTCCTGTAGAAAGCTTCTGATTGACCTATTTGTCCTTCAGAGGGACAGATTTGCTGGGGATCAGACTGGCCCTACAAGGACTGCTTCTACTATTACTACAAAGACCAGGGAAACAGCTGAGTAGTTGTAGTGACTCTTTCTGAATGTCCTGGATATGTCTCACCTGTGTCATACTTGCTCTTTCTGAAGTCACAGCATCAAAGAATGTTAGGGGTTGGAAGGGACCTCAAAAGATTCAACCTCCCTGGCAGAGTAGGTCACACAGGAATGCATCCAGGCAGATTTTGAATGTCTCCAGTGAAGGAGACTCCACAACCTAAGTAGTCTATTCCAATGTTCTGCCACCCTCACAGTGAAATGGTTTTTCCTTAAGTTTGTGTGAAACCTCCTATGCTCCAGCTTGCACTCTTCACAGAATCACAGAATGTCAGGGGCTGGAAGGGACCTCAAAAGATCATCCACTTCAACTCCCCTGCCAGAGCAGGATCACCTATGCCAGATCACACAGGGATGCATCCAGGTGGGTTCTGAATATCTCCAGAGAGGGAGACTTGACAACCTCCCTGGACAGCCTGTTCCAGTGTTCTGTCACCTTCACAGGGAAAAAAATCCTCTTTGTGTTTACATGAAGCTTCCTATGCCTCAACTTCCACCCGTTGCCCCTTGTCTGTCATCAGGCATCACCGAGCAGAGCCTGACTCCATTCTCCTGGCACTCACCATCTACATATCCAGAAACACATTGATGAGGTCACCTCTTGGTCTCCTCCAAGCTAAAGAGCCCCAGCTCCCTCAGTCTCTCCTCATAAAAGAGACATTACATTCCCTTAGTCATCTTTGTGGCTCTGTGCTGGACTCTCTCAAGCAGCTCTATGCCCCTCTTCAACTGGGGGGCCCAGAACTGGACACAGTACTCCAGATGCAGCCTCACCAGGACAGAGAAGAGGGAGAGGAGAACCTCTCTCGACCTACTAGCTACACCCCTTTCAATACACCTCAGAATGGCATTGGCCCTCTTGGCCACAGGAGCACACTTCTGGATCAACACTGCTGGCCCTTGTCCTATCACTGGACATCACTGAGAAGAGCCTGACTCCATCCTCTTGGCACCCACCCTTCACATGCTCATTAACATCCTTCTCTTCAAAGTCAAGAGACACAGCTCCCTCAACCTTTCCCCATAAGAGAGATGTTCCACTCCCTTAATCATCTTTGTGGCTCTGCACTGGACTCTTTCAAGCAGTTTCCTGTCCTTCTTGAGCTGAAGAGATCACCAGGGCAGAACAGAGGAAGAGGAGAACCTCTCTCAAACTACTAACCACAACCCTTTTAATACAGCCCTGAATGGCATTGGCCTTCTTGGGCACATTGATGTCTGATGGTCAGCCTGTTGTCCACCAGGACACCTAGGTCCCTTTCTCCTATGCTTCTTTCCAGAAGGTCAATCCTCAACCTACACAGGTACATGGGATTGTTCTTTCCCAGATGTAGGACTCTACACTTCTCCTTGTTGTGTTTCACTAAATTTCTCCCCACCCAACTCTCCAGCCTGTCCAGGCCTTGCTGAATGGCAGAGCAGCCTTCAGGTGTGTCAGCCACTCCTCCCAGTTTCGTGTCAGCAGGAAACTTGCTGACAGTGCACTCTGTTCCCTCATCCAGGTTGTTGATGAACATACTGAATAGTACTGGAAAAGCTATCCATCCCAATTAATTTTCTATTTATTCTTTCTTAAAACACTACTGTATATGTGTTACCCAGCAGCACCATACAAAGTGTATGGATACTGAAAGCATTGGCTTTGTATCAGGATTTTACAGTGCAGCCAAGAACTGGTGTCATCTAAGTATCAAACTGTGGTGAGATACACTAATGTGGTTCCAGGGAATTGAGATGTAGTGAAATCACAGACTGTGAAGAAGCACAGGTTCCCTGCCTGTAGACTGACCATCTCTTTTCACAGCTCAGTGGAAGTCCCTCTCTTTCTTCTGTAATTAGCTGCGCATTGGTATTCCCTCACTCCTGCAGTGTGGAGGTAAATGATGATCCTTCAAGACAGATCTCTGCAGAGTTTTGCTCTGTGGTTCACTGAAGCGTAAAATGCAGCACACATTGACTTCATTGCTGTGGTTTTCCTTCTGGGCACAAAGCTGCATTCTCTTCCCAGTGCAGACTCTCATGTCTGTGGGAACTCTGAAGAGTGTTTCCTAATGTAGAAAATTTTGTGCCCAAAACTTGCATGCCAGAATCTGTTTCTAGTGAACAGGGTTCTGAGCTATTGGTTCTATGAACCATTTTGAGAGATGTTGAGCACTTTCACCAGATCATCATAGGCTTAATGTTTTGACATAGTCAGCCATCTCTTTGCATATCCTCTGCTATCTTCAGTCAATTTTCTTTCTTTGTTCTTTTATGTGGCAATACATTGAAGTAAGACCATTGTTGCCTGTCATGCTTCTTTTGTACTTAAATATTCTAAATTCAAGATCTGAGATGGTAAATATGGCAAATATGCTTTTAATTTGACCTGATGGATAACAATGTCTAAGGACCTTTCAACAGTCCCTAGCAAAAGAAGTTCTTACTGCAGTCTTATTTGTCATTTGTGAGAAGTATAAATCACATCTATTTTAGTCTATATTTCTAATTCTCAATTTATTTGATTCAGAAAGACTGAGGAGTTCTCCTGTCTTTCAAATTTAAACAATTAATCCTGTTCATAGATTCATTTATTCCATAGTCTGTGAACTCCCCTAATAAGGTCATATGTTGTAGATTCTTCTTCAAAAGGAATGTAGAACATTTTAAAGTGATTGAACTGTGATTAAGTTGCAGGTCTATATAACTGACAGAAACATTCATCTTATTCCATTTCAAATGAAGGGTCAGACCCTGTTGGAAAAATATAATTTAAGAACAAGCTATTGGCCTTAATCCAGATATAGCTAAGTTACATAACAGCATCTATTTGGGTCAATTTTTTTTTTGACTTCTCAGTTTAAAATAAAATTAATAAGTTCATAAGTCTCTTGCTTGTTTGCTTTCTTGTTGTCCAGTTCTGTAACTGTAACAGAGACAGTATGCATTTCAGTTAATGCAAGTAAAAGCCAATTAGGTTAAAGAGAGTCCTAGACTTTAACAAGTGCATTAGAGTGTCTGTAGAAAATAGGTCAGCTGAACTTTTCAGAACTAATTGCTTCTGAAAGTGGAATAGCTATTACTTACTGCCACAGGCTCCTCTGATCTTCCTGCAACTCTATATTAGTCTGTTTACTAATGTTTTATTTAAAGGTGGTGCCCTTCTGTGCCATCCCCCCCCCCACACACTTTCTTCTTTTTTTTTAAATGTGCTCAGTAATTAGAGAGTAGAAAAGACTAAAAACCAAATAAGATTATCTGTGACTTATATATTAATTGAGAGCCCTGTAATTCCTTGTGTTCAATTAGAGATCTTGCATTGCAAGCTGACTGCAGACTATGTGCTTCTCTTTCTCAGTGTTGAATGTGGAATCAGAGAATATTAGTAAGTGGATGAGTGAACAAGAGGACACAGACTCAGGCAGCGCCAGGGGAAATTTAGGCTGGAGGTGAGGAGAAAGTTCTTCACTGAGAGAGTCATTGGACACTGGAATGGGCTGCCCGGGGAGGTGGTGGAGTCGCTGTCCCTGGGGCTGTTCAAGGCAAGGTTGGACGTGGCACTTGGTGCCATGGTCTAGCCTTGAGCTCTGTGGTAAAGGGTTGGACTTGATGATCTGTGAGGTCTCTTCCAACCCTGATAATACTGTGATACTGTGAACTCAAACTTTACAAGTTTGGTGATGATGTATCAAATAAGTCCAAAAGAATTAACAGGAATTATACCTCCCTAAAATGGTCTTGAAAAATCTCATAGGGATTTAGCAATTGCTGATGTAACTAAGTCTGATTTAAAGATGTCCATGCTCTTCATTGGGCCTGTAGAGGAGAGGAAACTGTTACAATAAGGATTTGTTCCAAACACTTTCCTTTGCCTGATTCATGCAACCAGATAAGTATGGGACATGTCGAGAAGATGTTTTATTCCTGGTGTCCTGAGAAATAGCAATGGAGTATCAGATTCATTCATTCTAGAGGTACTGAAATGCATTGAGTTTGTGTTGTATATGTTTGATAAGAAGGATTGAATTCTATCTCTGTTGTTACACAACTCCAGTGAAGAGGTTTTGGATAAGAGTTTTCTGAAATCAGAGAAAGCACAAATGTCCCATACTTACAAACAAACATTTTGCAAGCATTCATCAGTGGGTTTCTAACTCATCATAGTCTACCTGGACTTCAGCAAACCTTTTGACACTGTCTGCCACAACAAGCTCCTGGCAGAGCTGGCAGCTCATGGCTTGGACAGATTCACTCTCATGTGGGTCAAGAACTGGCTGGAGGGCCAGGCCTGGAGAGTGGTGGTGAATGGTGCCACATCCAATTGGCAGCTGTCACTAGTGGTGTTCCCTAGGGTTAACTGCTGGGTCTGATCCTGTTCAGTATTTTTATTGATGACCTGGACGAGGGGATTGAGTCCAGCATCAGTAAGTTTGCAGATGACACCAAGCTAGGAGCAGGTGTGGATCTGTTGGAAGGTAGGAGAGCCCTGCAGAGGGACCTGGACAGGCTGGATGGGTAGACAGAGGCCAACGGGATGAGATTGAACAAGGCCAAGTGCAGGGTTCTGCACTTTGGCCACAACAACCCCAAGCAGCACTACAGGCTAGGGACAGAGTGACTGGAGAGCAGCCAGGCAGAAAGGGACCTGGGGGTACTGGTAGATAGTAGCTGAACATGAGCCAGCAGCGTGCCCACGTGGCCAGGAGAGCCAATGGCATCCTGGCCTGCATCAGGAACAGTGTGGCCAGTAGGACAAGGGAGGCTATTCTTCCCCTGTACTCAACACTGGTCAGGCCACACCTTGAGTACTGTGTCCAGTTCTGGACTCTTCAATTCAAGAGAGGTGTTGAGACACTGGAACGTGTCCAGAGAAGGGCAACAAAGCTGGTGAGGGGCCTGGAGCACAGCCCTGTGAGGAGATGCTGAGGGAGCTGGGGTTGTTTAGCCTGGGGAAGAGGAGGCTCAGGGGTGACCTCATTGCTGTCTACAACTTCCTTAAGGAAGGCTGTAGCCAGGTGGGGGTTGGTCTCTTCTCCCAGGTAACCAGCAATAGAACAAAGGGACACAGTCTCAAGTTGTGCCGGGGGAGGTCTAGGCTGGATGTTGGGGGAAGTTCTTGCCAGAGAGAGTGATTGGCATTGGAATGGGCTGCCCAGGGAGGTGGTGGAGTCACTGTCCCTGGAGGTCTTCAAGCAAAGCCTGTCTGAGGCACTTAGTGCCATGGTCTAGTTGACTGGCTAGGGCTGGGTGCTAGGTTGGCCTGGATGATCTTGGAGGTCTCTTCCAACCTGGTTGATTCTATGATTCCACGATCTGGACTAGGTGAAGGACTGTATCCGGTGCCCACTTCTCAAACCTCTGTAGAGTGTTCCTCTTTGTATCTACTTCTTGTTAAGCAACTACACATTTTGAATTTGCACAAGGATCTGGCCGCTAAACAAACTTTAAGCGACCTTGAGTCTGAGATTTTGTGATTGGCAAAACATCCAAGGAGTAATACAGAGGAGGGGTGATTAATCTTATGGGCTTTACATGCCCCCTGGTGGAAAACACTCAGCCTAGCTGCTAAGGACTGCACGAAAAACCGTCTCTTACAAACGGATGTGTGGTCATGAGCCATATCTGAGTCACATTCTCATTTGAGGCACTGCACTATTATCAGTGTATAGCCCATGCACAAGAACACACAAAACCCTGAGTTTCAAGTGAGCACCTGGACTCATTTAAGTGCTGCTAGCATGATGTACATTGCTTGTACGGTATAAATTGCTGGCCTAAAATTTCGTGCAGGCAATTGATGCCAAGCTCTTAATATATATAAAATGAACTCTAGTAACTTAAGCAAAATAATCACAATTTTCCCCACAGTCTTTCCAGGATTTCAATCTGGAGGGTTTTGAAGGATACACAATACCTTGTTACAAACCATATAATGTTTTTAAAAGAATCCAACTGACAACCTTGGCTAACATTGTATCTTCTATCTAGATTACTTCAATATGTCATGTCCATATCACACCACTCTGTCCATGGTCCCAATGCCAAGGATTTCTGTCCTGTCCAACCTTTGCATCTGGAAGCAATGAGCTTAATATTCTGGCTCTACCTCTATAAAAGCTCTGTCACAAAAAAGTAGCAGTCTTACAAACTGTTGTATACCCTGAAGACAAATTTAAGATCTGCACAGCCTCTCAAAGTTCCACTCAGATTCATTTAAAGACAAGTTTTCCACTCTACTCCCATAAGGCCTACAGCATAGTATGAGAGCAATCTGACAGCCATTTATGCTTAAAACCTGTCCTAGACATGTCAAAGGACTGCGTTTAACAGATAATGAGGGGATAGGATATTCCTTCAGGGCAAAACATTGTGTTAAAAAAATTTACTTTTAAGATGTCCATTCTTCTCATTTCAATCCTCTGAAATGGAAGAAAAGTTCCTCGTTTTCAAGTCTTTTCTCATGTGAAGTGTGTAAAGTAAATGCAGCCTCTCTAGGAGGAAAAGCAATGAGGCAGGTATAGCCCATCAGCTTGAGCTTTAGTGATGACTCCATGTTCATCATCATCATCACAACTTGGCGGATGAGAGCATCACCAATGCTCCCTTCGCTGCTGTTTGTGGAGTGATCGTGACCTTTTCTGAGGAGGGTCCACTTTGTAATCTCTTTTCTTTCCATTTTCTTTCTTTTCCACAGGGTGAGAAGGGTGGGATATCAATCTGAGGAGAGGCTTTATAAGTCACACAAGAAATACCAAGAACTACCATAACGCTGAATGTGAGTTGTTTTCATTGTCTCATAAACCACTTTGTGTTTCATTTTCTAGTATTATCAGCAGTCTGCAAAAATCTGGAGTTCTGAGCCAACCTGTGACAGCATTCCTCAGACACCTCACCCAGGCTGCATAAATTTACAGAGGGAAAAGTATCTCACCTATCTTAGGCACCGATTTTAGGATGGGATGAATTTTCGGTTGGAAGTGCCTCTCTCTGCACATTAACTACAGACAAAGATAGTCATGGAGTTATATTTAAATGACCTGAAGGGAGGTTGTAGTCAGGTGGGGATTGGTCTCTTCTGCTCAGCAATCAGCAACAGAACAAGGGGACAATCTCAAGTTGTGCCAGGGGAGGTCTAGGCTGGAAGTGAGGAGGAAGTTCTTCACAGAGAGAGTGATTTCCCATTGGAATGGGCTGCCCAGGGAGGTGGTGGAGTCACTGTCCCTGGAGGTGTTCAAGAAAAGACTGGATGAGGCACTTAGTGCCATGGTCTGGTTGATTGGCTAGGGCTGGGTGCTAGGTTGGACTGGATGATCTTGGATGTCTCTTCCAACCTGGTTGATTCTATGATTCTATGGTTCTATGAACTAAAATATGATGCTATCAATCTCATTTTTTATGCCATGTTTAACCACAGAACTCCCTGAGTCAGATCTTATGTCTGTCATAAGAACTCATTTTCTTACTCTTTGACTATTTTAACTGCATCTAAATTGAACTCCTCAGCATTTATAACTTTGTTTAGTGCCTAAAAATAGAAACTCATTTTAAGAATATTGTCTTACTCTTCACTAGGAAGATATTCAGGTACAGGCAAATTAATCTCATGTTCTTAGAACAAATATGATATTGTAGCTGGCCAGAAAAAGAAAAGAAACCAACAAAACCAAACCAAAACATAACAACAAAAAAAGACAAACTGAAAAACGCAGTAGTTCTGAATCCAAGATGCTTTCTACAGTTTTGTTATATTTGCTGAAATCCAGTTTTGACAGATAGCAATTTGAAACTGGGCATCTGACACGTCCTTTCACAAGTTTTTCCATGCTTAATGTTCCCATGACTTATTTCATTTTGTGTTCTTAATACAATTAAAAAGGTAACCATAATAAAATGTGTCTCTGAAATATTTCAGCTGATCTATTTTCTTAAAACTTTGCCTTTGAAATGATTTCAAAGTTTTCAGAACCTGTGCCTAACTGGCCTAAGACCAAATCTGAAAATCCTCTGCCATTTTTTTCCCTACATTTATTGTTTCTCTTCCACCAGCAGTGTGCCAGTCACAAACCTTTTTGAAAAGCTGAAAGAAAAAGATTCACTGTGCCTCAGGGAGGATGTCTCACTTACTGGACTACTGGTACCAAACCACTTCTCTTCAAGTGAAAGTGAAGAGAAATAGGTGGCATTTTTCATTTCACCTTGCAAAATTTAGAAGACATGAAAAAAAATACTACAATTTCTGACAGTACAGCTGTGTTAGTATAACAGCCAAATGCCTGGCTGGTTAAAGTCGCTCTCGTTTGCTCTGTGAAGGGCATGTTCAAGAAACCAAACCCAATGTATTTCTACGTAGCCATAAAGTCAGAGACAATAGGTCTGGCACGTTTGTTTGTTAGCATCCTTCTAAGTTTTCAAACACAAATTTGCTATAAGGAGCCAGGTTCCTCAGCCTACTAAGTTCATTTTGTGCTGCTTCAGAGATCACTTCATAGCAGTGGAAATTGATGTGTACCATCTGGAGGGTCTTCCTAAATATTTCCTCTGAGAAGATGGACTCTCTGGTTGTAAAGTCAGCAGCGATATCTTCGCTATCTGTGACATGTCTGCTGTGCTGCCTGGCATGAGGGAAATGGGTTTAAAGACAGAGAACATGGAGAGAGAGGCATTTTTCCTGCCTCATTTTCCCATAGCTTATGAGTTCAATTTACTGGCAATATTTTGAAGGATTTCTCAGCAGTGTTTTGTTTGAATGCTGGTGGTGCTGCAGAGCCAACTACACTTTTCAGCCACTGTTCTCCCCTGCTTTTCTTGCTAGCAGACTAGAACTCAGCCCAAAACTGTTCCCTTGCTTTTAAACATCTTTGTTATTTTCTACTCTCCAGACTGTCCTTCTGGGTGTGGGTTGACAGAGCTATGAGGTATTCTGGCAGGCTGAGCTTAGTGAAGGTGACTTCTACTGCCATAGAAGCTCCCAATGTATATGCAGCTCCTTGGCTTTGACATATTTCCTTTATTTAATATTTTTTCTGGGTTGTTTTGGGGGTTTTTTTAAGTGTTTTTCATATTTCCTTTATTTCAAGTTTCTTTTACTCAAAATCATAAAATCAACCAGGTTGGAAGAGACCTCCAAGATCATCCAGGCCAACCTAGCACCCAGCCCTAGCCACTCAACTAGACCATGGCACTAAGTGCCTCAGACAGGCTCTTCTTGAACACCTCCAGAGACGGTGACTCCACCACCTCCCTGGGCAGCCCATTCCAATGCCAATCACTCTCTCTGTCAAAAACTTCCTCCTAACATCCAGCCTATACTTCCCCTGGCACAACTTGAGACTGTGTCCCCTTGTTCTAAATACTCCAGAATCTACCATATCAGCAATACCCCAAACCTTAGCAACCAGCCAATCCTTATCCCACCCACAATACACATACTCATATGTAAATTGACCATGTTTCAATTTCAGGTTTTGTTCAGTGTCACGCCACAATCTGGTCATGCACAGAAATTCCATTACAGAACCAAAGAGTAAAGCCATCAGTCAGGGTCCTAGAACAAGGACAGGCTGAGGGAGCTGGGGTTATTCAGCCTGGAGAAGGGAAGGCTCCAGCAAGACCTAATAGCCACCATCCAGTACTTGAAGAGTGCCTACAAGAAGGCTGGACAGGGACTGTTTGCAAAGGCCTGTGGTGATAGGATGAGGGCCAATGGTTTTAAATCAGAGAAGAGTAGATTTAGGTTGGACGTTAGGAACAAGTTCTTTACCAGGAGGGTGGTGGAACACTGGAACAGGTTGCCCAGGGAGGTAGTTGAGACCTCATTCATGGAGATATTCAAGTTCAGGCTTGACAAGGCTCTGTAGCAGAGGATGCCCCTGATCACTGCAGGGGAGTTCGATTGAATGACCACTGGGGTCTCTTTCAACCCAAACCATTCTATGTCTCTGTGATTATCTCTTTCCAAAGGGCTTTATAGTACTAGCATAAAGAAAGATAGGATAGACACATGTGGGAAGAATAGGGAAATACTGGGGCAAAATTAGCTTTTGTGGGTTGCATAATCTCTAAAATCTGAGCTAAATTATCATGCTTTTTTTGGCCTTCCTACCTGTGCATTTGCATTTGCTGGAGTTCAGTTTTGACAATGTTCATACTCAGCATTTTTATACTGGACAGTGAATTAAATGATGCTGAGCATAAATGTGCTCAGGATAAAAATTATTTATTGTGATGATTGCAACTGTTCTGAGGGTGCTGTGAGATTTAGAATGGTTATTATTCCAAAGTGCCAGAAGAGCAAGCATCTACCTCTGAGTGTTCTTCTCATATCCAATTATTTCTGCTTAGGTCACATAAATTCACATTGCTAAACAGGTTACTTTTATGTACTACCGTTGAAAACTAAATACAACTGCTTTTCAAGTTTCAACTAATTTTTCAAGACTGTCTTTCAGAGGAAATGGAACCTAATGTGATTTAACTTTTTGGGGAGGTAGAGGGGGGTTAAATTCAGTCAATTTATGTTCATTATAAACAAATCCAAATTCCTAGCTAGTATGGTATGACTAACATATGTCACATACTACAGCATGTCTGGTGTACCCTTTAACATTTTAACAGTCCATCAGACATTAATGTGACTTAAACATCAAAAACAGGTTCATTTTGCCATTAATATCCTGAAACAAGAACATCTAATATACACATCCTGAGATTTAATCTGTAAACATAACCAAAAATGTCTGGACGAAGGGGGCTTGTTTATATTTCAGTAGTGCTACTTCCATGAAGCATGTGTCTGCTATCTTTAGTATCCAGCTCTAGCATCCTACCATTAAGAAGGACCTAATGTCTTTGATACTGTTAGGGAGACTTATAAGTCTTTTGCTGACATACCAGTCCCTTTGTAGATCCCCTAAAGTTAAAGCTACCGATAAACATAACTTGTCTTATAAAGAGGGGAAGAATTTTAAAACCACTTCAAACATGGTCAGGGCTTCCCTATTCATTTTTCCATGGTGTGAAAGCAGGTTCTGAAGTGTGTTGGAATTAAGAGGACATGCTTTTCTTTACAGAAGTAGCGACTTGTTTAATAAACAAGAAGGGAAAAGGAAAAATGGGAAGATATATGCAGAGTGACAAAGAATATCTGAGGAAAACTTAATAAAATGCAAAAGAAATTTCAGTTCAGTCAAGTTCCTGTGTTTATTTTTCTATCATTATTCAGATAATTGGGTCTTGCATTGATGAATTCTCAGGGAGGGACGTTTCTTAGGAATTAGAGTAGCACAAAGCATATGTGCACTGTCTGCAAACACACTGTGTCTATCAACAGTGTTAGGAGTGACTAAAGTCACTACATTCAGGAAGAGAATGAGGAAAAAAGGGAAGGAAAAGAAAAGAATTGTTATACCCTTTGATATCAGCAAGATTGTTTAATCCAGTTCTTACGTAGATAAAACCACAATGTAATTGCAATGGAGTAAACTGCATTAGCAACTGTGGCCTTGGAAAATCAGCCAGATGCATTCAAGGTCTGAAGATGAATGTTTCAATGAAGGCATGTCTTAAATCAATCATTGCACTGGTGGAATTTGTCAGCAGCATGAGCTTTTTTTTTTTTCAAAGGAAATTACAGATTCAACTGAACTTTTTACACTAGTGCATGTGTTTCCATTAAATTTTGGTCAGGACAGTTCTACAAGATGAGGGTGGAATTCCTCATGAAAACCAGGCAAAAAATCTCAAAATAGCTAATGGGAGGGAAACTCCTTTGGCAAGGAACAAAAGCAAGGACTTCAGTATGGTCTCCTGAGCAATCTTATTTCAGTATGAGAAGCAGGGCAAAGGGCAAACCTGAGCATGGACAGATGGTTATCAGTACAGTTAAAGTGTTAGTGTGGTCTTTAGCAATATTTTGGCCTGAGCTAACTACCTCTCTCCCAGATATGTCCCAGCACAGCTGAGGGGATACTTTGAGCCGGTATGGATTCAGCCAGCATGTTTTGGGGGGGTAAAAGCAATTAACTGTGTCTATACAAGCTGTGCAAGCTGGCCTCAGAGCTGACAGCAGTCCCTAGCCGATTTCTTTTACTAGCACAGCTGCAATACAGTAGTCCCCGTGAGCACAAGGGGGAGTTATAAGATACACGAGGAAAATGCTTTTTATACTTTTTCTCATGCAATTTGCTGCAGGTTTTTGTGTTTTGTTTTGTTGGTTTGTTGGTGGTTTTTTTTTTTTTTTGGTTGGTTGTTTGTTTTTTTATCTGGAATGATCTCAACATTGCCCCAGAAAGACTGAAAATTATTTCTGAAACCATGAGGGTTTTTTTTGCAAAATAAAATACTTGCATTCTGGCCAATTCTAGTACCAATTTGACAACAGAGACATAGAAACCCCTTGTGTGGGTACAGTTATGCAGGTAAAAGAACAGTTTATACATATTTCTCTTCCTGTAGTGCCTCGACATTAAGGGTTCACTCAAATTTCCCACTCAGATTCTGCTAAGTTTTGCTCATTTCCTTCTCTTTCAACAAAGTAGTGTGAAAGAAAACCCACACAGGAACAGAGAGGCAGTGAGATATGAATGACAAAAGACAGCATGTCTAAACACCTGCATATTCTGAACATATACAGCATTCAAGGCATAGATATGTATATGTTGCTCAGATAAAGTTGCTAAAACTTAGAGAACACAGTCATTATTTATTTTAGGGGATATTGCTTTACTCATCTGAAAGCTGTGTACATAGTTTTGAAAGATGCATTCACCTTTCCATTTGCAGGTGACCTGAGGAAGAAGCAACAGGTTAGAAAGTTACAAACACATACTTACCTAAGATAACAAAATGTTCTTACTTAGGAGCAGTGCTAAAATCTGTAATAAGTCACTGAATACATCCAAGGGAGTTTTTGCAATAAGTGATGCTTCATATAAGCACAGACTATGAGATCCTTCTCCAGCCTGACATCTAAGTACCTATAAGATACATGTATGCTTATTGGCTTAACTTCCAGAGTTCTGTAATTGCTGCACATTTTGTGTAACATAGAAAAACCTTTGCTTCAGTTTTCAGTTTCTAGAGACACAGGTAATGAAAGGAAGACAGGTTGATGGGGACCTCAGGATCACCTGCTCTCACCTTTCTTGGCAAATCACAGCCCAGACAAGACAGCTCAGCATCTTGTCCAGCCCAATCTTACGTGTCCAATGTTGGAGAATTCACCACTTCCCTGGGAAGTTTGCTTAGAATCATAGAATGAATCAGTCTAGGTTGGAAGGGACCACAGGGATCATCTAGTTCCAACCCCCCTTCCATGGGCAGAGACACCCTACCCTAGAGCAGGCTGGCCATACCCTCATCCAGCCTGACCTTAAACACCTCCAGGGATGGTGCCTCAACTGTCTCCCTGAGCAACCCATTCCAGGCTCTCACCACTCTTGTGCTGAAGAACTTCCTCCTCATGTCCAGTCTGAACCTATCCTACCTTCACTCCATTCCCCCTAGTCCTGTCACTCCCTTGAATGGTTCTCATTCTGAAAAGTTTCCTTCTATGTGCTGTTGGAATTGCCCCATGTACCTCTCATCTTCCATGTGACTCCCTGTAAAAAGGGAGTCTCCATCTTCTTTGTAGCTGTCCTTTAAATACTAAAACATGGTGATAAGGCCTCCTCTCAGCCTTCTTTTCTCAAGACTGAACAAACCCAATTCTCTCAGCCTTTCCTCACATATCAGTTTCCCAGTTAATGATCTTTGTGGTCCTTCTGTGGATTCTTTCCATTCTGAACACATCGTTTTTTGTATAGGAGGGATCAGAACTGAACACATCATTCCAGGTGTGGTCTGACAAGCACTGCATAGAGTAGGATAATGATGTCTTCATCTCTGCTGGTGATCTCTGCTCTTTCTTTGTTACTGCAGCACACTGTTCACTCATTGCATTTGATGTCTACAAGAATCCCCAGATCCCTTTCTGCATAGCTGTTCTTTATCCAGGTAGACTTCAACATGTGCTGCACTTCTGGATTATGCTTTCCTAGCTGCAACACATTATACTTGCTTTGATGAACTTCATGAGGTTCTTATTTCCCCACTTTTCCAGCCTATCTTCCTGCAGTGTAGCTCTCTCTTCTGAAGTGTCCACTTCCTCCCTCAGCTGTAGCCAAGAGATCCTGTGATAAAAGCATCCCAATATTTACTGCTATGCTCATCACAAGTCCCCAAGTCTATAACTAAATGGGAGGGAGTTTGATAAAAACAATTAATTTTTCAAAAGAGAAAACAGTGTAAGTCAGGAGTCCATCAGGGTTGAACTTGATCTTATCATTCAGATCAGTTATGAAGATACTAAACAGTGTTGGGCAAGATATCAATTCCTGGAGGACCCAGTTGTGACAGATTGCCAGTTTGCAAAGGAGCTCTTTACCACCACCCTCTCAGTGTCTAGGCTGTACCATACCAGGAGTTATGGCTCTCTAGAAAGAGGCTGTAGGAAATCATATTGAAGACCTTGGAGAAATCCAGGAAGACAGTTTCCTGGTAGACTTGTTGCTGTGCTTTAGCCTCCAATAAAAAGCAGTGACTCTTCTCCCCATTGTATGTGAGGAAACAAAAAACATGAACAGTGAAGCAAGCATCATTCATTATTTTCTTACTATCTCACACTTTCAAAGCTAATTGCTTTAGAGAGAGAGCAGTTGACTCATGTTCACTGCACACTTGGACTCAGAAAAGCACACAGTTAAAGATACTCCCAACAGGCTAGTGGCTCTTTCTCTTTTATTAAGACCAATAATAATTGTTCACTGTGACCTCATGTTAATATTTAATTCCTAAACAAATGTCCATGAAGAAATCAAGTCCTCCACAGGGATTAGCTATTGTGAACCATCTTTCTTTCTTTTCATTTTGGATTGCTTGTGTTCTGCCTTACAGCCAAGATGAAACCTGGTTTCTCTCCTTTGACCACATCTCAATGTGGATAGCATGAAGCACTAAGAGCTTTCCATTGCTGTGGTATATGCTGTTAATTGCTAACATATTCCACCACATCATTTTTCACAGTATTGGAACTTTTTTACTCTACCACAACTCAACAAATATTAACAGGACCAGACATGTCTTGGAAGATGGTACTGCAAGTATTTCCTTCCTCCTTTGTTTCCCACTGAGCAGATGTAAATCACTTTGGGACTGCATTTGAATTCTGAAACCTGTTTCAGTTTTGCTCAGACCTAATTGGAGGTCATGTGGAGTTTTCTTTCTTTCTCAAAAACAGCAAAAAATGCAGCCTTTGAGCTTTAATTACTAAGAAGCTCTTCCCTAAAGAATCCACTTAGGCAAATATATTGTAGGAAACCCATGAAAAAACACAGCCCCTCACTTTTACTGAGAAACTTGAAAAAAATTTGAGCTGGCAAATACTTAACCTCTCAAGATCCTGACCATATGTCCTGCTCATGTTCCCTTTGGCAGTTTCTTCCTCAAGCTCTTTTAAGAGCTGGTCTGTCTTAGGTGACGCATTCAGCACTGAGCCTTCATGATAGGGCATGATCCTCAGCATGGACCTTGACTACTCTTAAGATTCAAACAAATGATTAATAAAGAGCAGATCCAAGGTTGTAAATTGTACTTCATTCACACCATTCAGATCTTGCTCCTGCAAAAGGAGCCTGTCTACATTAATTTGTGGCAAAATGAGGGATGGGCTCAAGTTTCATGAGTCTAAAATCAGAGTTTTCTTCCTCCATTGGGGAATCTAAGTTTTCTTTTGAACAGAAATCTAGATTGAATAAAAAATACATTGCTGCTTTCACAACCTTCTTGGCTGGGAACCAGGTAGTCCTCTCTGTAATTCTAGTTTATTCTACTTATTCTTTGCAGGTGGTTTCTGAACATTTATGTTGCCCTGGGCAAGTGACTGAATATTTTTCCCCAAAGCAAAATGAGAACAGTACTGCTTATGACATCTTCTGACCAGTGGGGTTGGGCTGCCTAATATCTGAATCAGTGAGTAGCATTTACATAATACATTTTTCTTATCTCTTTGAGAACAGAGAAGTGTATATAAAAATACTTTTGCTTTGCTATTAGTTGAATTAGTTTTTTTACTAATTAAAAAAAAAAGTTAACCCAAAAATACATGTAGAAATACATTTTTTTAAATTACATAAATTGGTTTCTTAACTAAATCAAAAACAAGGGAAAAATGTCCAATACAATCCCTGCTGCCTCAGGAAATGAGATTTGAAGCCATTTCCTAATTTTCTTCTAAAAGAGCATCAATGCTATGGAAGAACAGGCGAAAGTCAAACAAACTTGAAAAAGAGAGAGAGATATTCATATTATTTCTTTTTTTTTTTCCTGTGTAATTTAACAATCCAACAATCCCTTTAAAAAAAACAAAAACAAAACAAAACATAAGTAATTACTTTACTTATGATCCAAAGTCACTTTACCTCAGGCTGCGTGTAGAACCAGCTTCATTCTCTTGTGCCTATGCCAGGCCTTGAAACATGACTTTTGTTCAAGCATAGTACAGATTGCCAGTGCCCTTGTTTTATTGCTACAAATATTTAAGTGGGAGATATTGCTGTCTAACGCTGTATCAGTTTGTGTCACTGTAATATCATAGAATCATAGAATCAACCAGGTTGGAAGAGACCTCCAAGATGATCCAGGCCAACCTAGCACCCAGCCCTAGCCAGTCAAATAGAGCATGGCACTAAGTGCCTCAGCCAGGCTTTTCTTGAACACCTTCAGGGACAGCAAGTGCACCACCTCCCTGGGCAGCCCATTCCAATGCCAATCACTCTCTCCAAGAAGAACTTCCTCCTAACATCCAGCCTAGACCTCCCCCGGCACAACTTGAGACTGTGTCCCCTTGTTCTGTTGCTGATTGCCTGGGAGAAGAGACCAACCCCAATATTACAGTTTGGAGGTTCTATCAGGTGAGCAGAGCTACCATATACCTTTTATCAATGAATGGTACCATCTCTATCAGAGAAGGTTGTCTTCTTGAACTGATCATGCAGCTTTGGGAGGGACACACATGGAGTGGTGAAGGAGGAAGGGGACACCTGCCTAGCGAGCCAGATCAGCCGAATCAACCCTGGTGATCAATGGAGTGACAGATGTAGCAGCCAGATCTCCCATCACAGTGTATACCTGTACCAAATGGCTAAGATCTACAGACTTTTCTGGAGGCTGTAACTTTGTAGACACTTGTAAAGAATTTTTTTAAAAGCTTTTTTTTTGAGTCTGATGTCAGCTTACAAAGTGATATTTTCAAGCTTTTGGGAAATCTCATCCAAAAAGGCAGTTTAAATTCTTTCAACAACATCGCAACCCTGCATAATGCACCTCTCTGTAATGTGTGTCCAAGAGCTAAGTCTTACTTGCTGTACAACTTCAGGCAGCAATAAAGAATTTTGTTTTATAAAGTTGGCTTTTAAAAACAGAGATGGCCAGAAAACAAGAATGCTATTTCAGGAAAAAAAAAAATCAAGGTTTTCACATTCATTTTTATTCTGATGCAGGAGGAAATGAAGACATGCAAAATTCTTCTTTTCATTTATTTTTTTTTTCAAATCAGAGTGAGCCAATAGAATAATTAATATCTTAAAAATTCAGTTATTTAGCTAGAGTGAAAGAAAAATCCTGTCTATCCCAAGCCACTGCCTTTTGTAGCATAGATCTCATAGACCTCACATGGGATCTGAGCACACAATTCACTCTTGACATGCTAGTGCCTGCCAACAAAAGTTACTTGGAAATAATAAGCATCTTCTTGAGAAGTTTCAGGTTTGACAAATCACTGTTCTTAAGGAAAAAAGAAAAAACTCAGCTCCTTTCCCTGCATTAAAGATTATGCATAAAGAAGATGACATGATATTTCTCAATAGAAATTACACTGAGGCATAAATTAGAGACTCAGGGTGAGGAATCAATTTCCTTTCATTTTGCAATAATCTTTTAATTTATTTATTTATTTATTTATTTGTGTCACATAATACATATCTGGTTGGAAGAGACCTTGAGGATCATCCAGTCCAACCCTCAACCCAGCACTGAGGGGTCAACACTAAATCATGGCCCTAAGTGCTAGGTCCACACATTACTTAAACACCTCCAGGGATGGTGATTCCACCAGTGTCCTGGGCAGACCATTCTAATGTTTGATAACTCTTTCAGTAAAGAAGTGTTTCCTAGTATTCAGCCTGAACCTTTCCTGGCTGCAGCTTGCAGCCTTCTCCTCTGTCCTGTCACTTGTCATCAAGGAGATGAGGTTGGCCACCTCCTCTCTCCAACCTCACTTCAGGTAGTTGTAGAGAGTGATGAGGTCTCCCCTCAGCCTCCTCTTCTCTAAACTGCACAACTCCAACTCCCTCAGAGGATCCTCATAGGTCATGTAATCTAGGCCTTTCAGTCTCATTGCCCTTCTCTGGACACGCTCCAGACCCTCAGTATCCTTCATGTAGTGAGGGGCTCAGAACTGAACACAATACTTGAGGTATGGCCTCACCAGTGCCAAGTACAGAGGCATGATTGTCTTCCTGCTACTGCTGGCCACTGTGATGAGCCAAGATGCCACTGGCTTTCTTGGCCACCTGGGCACACTGATGACTCATATCAGCTGACTGTTAACCAGTAACCCCAGATCCTCCTCTAAGTTACATCTTTCCAATTGTACATCTCCAAGTTCATAACTCACCATGAGGTTCCTGTGACCCAAGCACAGAACCTGACACTTGGCCTTGTTGAACTCCATGTAATTAGTCATGGCCTATCTTGAGAAGATCAGCACAGCTATGTGGTGTCATCTGCAAACTTACTGAGAGTGCACTCAATCCCCTCATCCAGATCGTTAATAAAGGTATTAAAGAGGACATGTCCCACTACTGAAACCTGAGGGGCAGCACTAGAGACTGGGAGACAGCCAGATTCAACTCCATTCACCAGCACTCTTTGGGCCTGAATTTGTAGTACACTGAGACAAAATGTTACTACAGCAAATTTCACCATCATTTTTGAGTATATAACATCGTGATTTGCCATTGGAATGGGCTGCCCAGGGAGGTGGTGGAGTCACCATCCCTGGAGGTGTTCAAGAAAAGACTGGATGAGGCCTTTAGTGCCATGGTCTAGTTGACTGGATAAGACTGGGTGCTAGGTTGGACTGGATGATCTTGGAGGTCTCTTCCAACCTGGCTGATTCTAAGATTCTATTCTATGAATATAACCATTGTGCTAGTTCTCTCTATAGAACTACATTTGATCTTTAAGAAGCTAGAGTACTTCCCTCTAGCTCGCAACACATTCACCTTCAATAAATTCATTTAGCTCAATCTTAATTTTTGGGGCTGGCAATTGCTATGCTTGTGGATATGTTTACATAGAAAAAGTCTCAGGACAATCTTCTGCACTGGATTTTTTTTTGTGTGTGTGCAGAAAAAGATAAAACATGGTCTGAAACAGAAGTGGAGCACACACGACCTAAAGTACATAAAGACACCTCAGGACCACTGCATTGCCGGAAAGACCCAGAGGAGTGGCAGCCTGTAAGCTGCCTCCTAAAGAGGTGAGTAAGCTTGAGGTGTACAAAAGGTTGGCAGATAATGGATTCATCCTTCTGTGGCAATGTAGCCCAGAGGAAAGGACTCAAGTGCTTTTGTTTGAGAGCGGGCTACATGAGTGCAGGAACACAGACAGCTTTACTGCTACAGCACAAAAGCAAAGAAACATGAAATGGGCTTATTTGGTAGTGCTCCAGTGAGAAGACAGAAATGCTAGTCTTTGCCAAGTGGGAAGGATGAAGTCAGCAGAGAGAGTATTTTGTTTCTAACTTTAGAAGATGCTGCAAACAATGGGGAGGGAGAAGGTGGTTGGCTTTTAGTTAAAAAAGAAAACTCTTTAACATGCAGTTTACACTATCACAGCATTTGCACTTAACACAGGCCAGCTTTCTTTTATTTATTTTTACATGTTTGCTCAATTTCAGATGGGGTAAGTGAGCCCTTAAAATATATCCTCTAGGTTCATGATATATATCAGAGCTTTATAAATCTCCTAGGAGACTTGAAAAAAAAAAGAACATAAAAAAGATGTTCCTTATTTTGTTGTAGTTCTGCCCATGATTAATGGAAGCTTCTGATGATGACTTCAACTCAGTATATTTCTTGGCACTGTCACTGTGTTTTCCTTTCTTCTCTGTTGGGTCAAGTCATAGTGACTATAAAAAGTAGAAACACAAGTTTTTTCTTGACAGTTGAGTAATATAAAAGAAGGCCTGCTGCTGTACAGGGTGTTGTTTTGTGCATATCTGTGGGTGTTTGTGAGGACGTGATGGAGATTAGAATATGATAAATAGCAAGGAAAGAAAGGATTCAGATTAACTTTTGCAAAGGCAACTCTGCCCCATTTCCATGCCAGCAACCCTTTTTATGAATGCCTCCTTGTTAGGGGTGAAAAAAGGTCTCTATTTTGCTTTTTCAGGTTTACAATCATCTAGTTTCCATTTAGGCTGTACTGTTCAGGGTGCCTACTGTATATATGAAGTCAAGCATGCTGAGTACAGTTTAGGCAGCATATCTGCTGTGGTGTTTCAACTGAAAAAAAGTTTTGTAGATTTTGAGCTATAGATTTTTGTAAATTCTGAGCTGTCACAATCTGGCTTCAATCTTATTATCTTCCAACACCCAAGTGAGCCACACTGGTAGGCTTACTTGAGAAGTAATTAATATTTCACCTCAGAGGCTACAGAGGAAAAGCCATATATGAGAAACTGTATACTTAATTTCAGCAAGCATTATTTGACATAGCCTTTGTTAAATTTCATGGTGTTTTGCTATTTTATACCAGTTAATTTCCTCGTGAGAATTTTGCAGAAAACATTTTTAATTCCCTGCACTGTAATGCTTTCTGTTCTGCAACTTTGCTGCAGAACACAAGCATACAGTAACCATTAAGGACTAGAAAGTGGCCTCAGTCATGTCTTCAGACCCCATACAACTCCAAGAAAAGAGGCTTAACCTGTGAAAAGAGCAGTAGCTTTTCCAGATTTCTCCTTGTTTCTGAAAACTGACTCTTGCAAGATGTGGTTGTGGCTAGCGAGTGGCTCTGCCTGTTGCAGTGATGCAAAGGCTGCTTTAGCTTGACGAATAAGAGCTGCCAGAGTGTCCTTTTGGTACAGACCTTGTACATGGGAATTTTCAGGAAGTCTTAAATCACTCAAGTGTATTCTCTTCCTGAACTACGAAGCTCTTACATGTGCTCAAGTTTTGTGGGGGCAGAAGGCTGATGTGACAGCCCAATCCTTTTGTCTCAAAACAAATTGTGTGGCAGGGCAGGGCAGAGCTGGTAGACCTTAATGAGTCTAATGTCTCCAAAAAGTTGAGACATTACCTGGTCTTGAATAGACAGGGTGGTGACTTTAATAGCTCTGAAAGAGAGCTGCTGGCTGACTGGCTGGCTTGGCAATGAAAAGAGATAATTTCTGTGAGGGTAGGAATTCCCTCTTTAAATCCACTCCAACAGTACCACGGAAAGGCCAAAGACACTGCTCTGTGCACACTTCATTCATGCACACCTCTCCTTGTGATGTGAAGAGACCACCCCCCTGCCAAAAAGATATAATAGGACCACAACTTCTTGGATCCACGTGTTGCAGTTGCATCTACCACAGAAGATCCTAATGGAGTATACAGCAACCAATGAAAAACTCCGACTACACCCATGAGATCTCTCAGGAACCAAGAGTGGGCATGCCTTTCTTTTACTTCATAAATCTTCTTCTCTCTTCTTCTCTCTTCTCTACTTTTCTCCCATCTCTTTTTTTCTTCCCATTTTCCCACTGCTCTGGTTTAATCTGATAAACATAACTCATCATCCATTAGGCATTGGTTTGCTTTTATTTACTCCAAGGGAATGTTTTTAATCTTAAGAGTTGTGGGAAGTAGTCCATCTAATACAAGTTTGTTGCGTGGCAATTCAGCTACATCTAAAAGGCTTATTGGATATATAGCACCTTACTATCACTTCATTCTTTCAAGGACATTCCTAGGGTACACCTGTGTTTGTAACCTGAAAAGAGTGCTCTGACCTGGATGTCAATGGATGTATCTGGGACCTCCTGAAATGTTAAACTCTTATGACCTTCAAAGCAAGGTTATGCTCATAAGGATTATTAGGAGTGGTGCCTGGTTTGTCCAAACCATCAAGCTGTACTCTGAAATTATTCTGGAATGCTCCTGATCAGCCTGTGCCTAAATTTTGCCTAAACTGTGCTGCTGACTACTCTAAGGATTAAGCAATGTTACTGGTAAAGATGCAATACTCTTTCCACCACCTCATACTGTTTAATTTTCTCTTACTCAGATCCTCTTATAAGTTTTCCTTCTCAAATAAAGCAAAGAAAATCTCCAAACTACACATTTGACAGCTGCACACTGGATTAAGTGGAAAGAGAGATGTGCCAGACATCAGCCAACCAAAAAGCCACTGCCACATTTGTTCTGAAACTAAACTTATTAAGAAGTTTCATGTGGCAAGTACCACTGTGAACCCACAGCTTTCTTCTCACACCCAGTACCTTCACATTAAAAAGGGGTGTGTGTGTGGCTTAAACATTTCCTTTCCCCTTAGCCCATTTTTAGTGTAGGTACTCCACTTATCATTGTCATTACAACAAGATTTATTTCACAAACCTCTGATAATTATGTATTTAAACACAATTTGCTTAAGTGAATGTGGCTCATAATGGTGACTACAAAGTTCAGTAAGGCACCAGACCAAGAGGTCAGCTGTGTGCCATTGTCAACTTCATTTGTGTTCAAAATTTATGCTCCTACTTGAGCACTTTATTAAGCAAGTGCCATTTTTTGTTTCATTGTCAATTACAGTTTTGTTAAAATGCATGTTTTTATGTATCTATATGGGGATGTATGAGTATATATATGTAGTGTTTCATTTGTCCCAGTTCTTTTCCCTGTTGATTAGGTTGAATTGCCTTAGACAGTAAAGAACTAGCTGGTGAGCAAGATGCCATTTCATGGAGAACATCAGTGATGTCCTATGTCTTCTAAATATGGAGACAGTTGAGTTTATGGAGTCACCAGCTTTTATAACTGGAGAAAGACTATAGCCATCCTTGTAGATTTTATGTTAAAAGATTCCTCTAAGTCTTTTCTCATGACAAAGCAATAGCTTGGTAAAACCTCTCCTTTTTTAAACAGAAGATGATAAACAAACGACTGTTTTTAAATTTAGACAGCCTTGGGGTGCATGTGAGAATAAGCTGTGAATTAAGCATCCCTTGACAGATGGAAGTTTGTAAAGTGAGAAAAACCAGGCTGACCTTTAGTGTGGTGCTGACAAGTGAAGGATTACACCATCTTTGGTATTAGGAGACACATGTTATGTGTAGCTCATCAGAGGGGCATATGTATACAGGAAACCCACTGTTCCCTGCCATTTATTAATAGTAATACTTGCTGCAGTCAAAATATTTGGTGCATTTAACGCTTTGAGGGATTAGGAAGCCATTCCCATTAATACTGAACACAGGAAATTACTCTCAAGATAACACCAGGTATCACAGATGCCAGGTTAATTTTGAGAACTCTGGTTCTATGACTTAATCTGGCTTGTGGCTCCAGTTATACAAATGTAGGTGAGGGCACAGCAGCACTGGGGGCTCCACGAGGTGAAGATCAGCAGTGGCAGCAGCTATTGGGGGGCAGCAGGACAGGACCTGGCAACCATTCCCATTCCATTTCCAATTCAGGAGCAGGGCAGCTTGGAGTCACTGGTGAGAACTGGAGACTGGTAGAACTGCAACATCGTTGGAGCAAGGGCTGATGAACCAAGGGAGGATGAAATGCAGTCCTGGGCTGTGGGCAGGGTGAGGGGAGCACAGGTGAGGGGACCAGGTCACAAATGATCCCTGCTGCTGTGAGTTGAGAAAATACTATGATCCTTCTGCAAGAAGGAGGACAAGGATTTTTTTTTTTTCTTTTTTGACCTGATAGTTCTGTCTTTGGACAATGTATGAAACAGTATGCTTTAAAGACTGGTGTTTAACACTTGAAATATCATAGAATCACTGAATCAGTCAGAGTTGGAAGGGAGCACAAGGATCATGTAGTTCCAACCCCCCTGCCATGGGGGGTCGGAACTATATATACATATATATATGTATATGTACTATGCAACTCTCTGTAAACAAATACACACATGCTTTTGAGAGTGTGCATCTGAATAGCCATGTGTGGCACAACCTATGCCTTCCTTCAGCTTGGTGGGTCAGATCCACCCAGCCTGCTATAGTTCCCATCTCTTTTTTGAAGAGATTCATATTTCTAGAAGGATCAAAGGTTCCTACTGCAGTCCCAGTAGCTTAATTTCAGATGTATAAAAAAAGACACAAAATCTATCACAGTATCACAGTATCACAGTATCACCAAGGTTGGAAGAGACCTCACAGATCATCAAGTCCAACCCTTTACCACAGAGCTCAAGGCTAGACCATGGCACCAAGTGCCACATCCAACCTTGCCTTGAACTGCCCCAGGGATGACGACTCCACCACCTCCCCGGGCAGCCCATTCCAGTGTCCAATGACTCTCTCAGTGAAGAACTTTCTCCTCACCTCGAGCCGAAATTTCCCCTGGCACAGCCTGAGGCTGTGTCCTCTCGTTCTGGCGCTGGCCACCTGAGAGAAGAGAGCAACCTCCTCCTGGCCACAACCACCCTTCAGGTAGTTGTAGACAGCAATAAGGTCACCCCTGAGCCTCCTCTTCTCCAGGCTAAACAATCCCAGCTCCCTCAGCCTCTCCTTGTAGGGCTGTGCTCAAGGCCTCTCACCAGCCTCGTCGCCCTTCTCTGGACACGCTCAAGCATCTCAATGTCCCTCCTAAACTGGGGGGCCCAGAACTGAACGCAGTACTCGAGGTGTGGTCTGACCAGTGCAGAGTACAGGGGCAGAATGACCTCCCTGCTCCTGCTGACCACACCATTCCTGATGCAGGCCAGGATGCCACTGGCTCTCTTGGCCACCTGGGCACACTGCTGGCTCATGTTCAGGCGGGTATCAATCAGTACTCCCAGATCCCTCTCTGTCTGGCTGCTCTCCAGCCACTCCGACCCCAGCCTGTATCTCTGCATGGGGTTGTTGTGGCCAAAGTGCAGCACCCTGCACTTCGAGCTATTGAACCCCATCCCATTGGACTCTGCCCATCTGTCCATCTAGCACATGCAAAGCTGATTTTGCCTAAATTTCACATATAGTTTGATTTTCAGACCTGAAAATAATTCTTGAATGGCTCAATATTCTCTAAGGCATTAATGAGAGGGAAAACATTAATTCTAAGGTATTCTTTCACATTCTACTAGTGTTTTTCCCATCAAAAACATTTCCCCTTCAACTCTCTCCTTTATTTACTCTGCTTATTATGCTGAATATTATTTCACATTTCCAATCTCATCTTACATGCAGACTTTCTACGTATCTTTTCATCTAATTGGCCTTGAATGTTGCATCTCTAGGAGGCTGACAAGATAAATTATCAGAGATGTTTTACTGTCGTGTCTACAATAAATTCCATTCTCATTTTAGAAGTGTCCCTCTAATCCAGGCATTTTTGCAATGATAGCTATGGGTATGATGTTTCAGAATGTTTATTGGCTCTATGACTGTTTCGTTTTAGGGGGGGAGGGGAACTTTCTTGGTTTTATAGAGAAAACAGAGGTATCAAGGAAAGATGCACCTATTTGTTTCATTCATTTGACATGTATGTCATAAGGATTCTTCATCCCAGCCTGCTTCCTAAGAAGAAAAGGTTTATGCTCTTCAAATTCACTGTTTCCATCCTGAACCACTGTGGACACATTTAGTTCTTTCATGCAGAGACTTTTCTGTGAGCTTCTGCAGTATTTCAACACCTCCTACATCATGAAATAGTTTATCATTGAGAATTAGTAATGTTACTGCAAACGTTGTCACGGTGATCTTTGGCCAGACATAAAGTGCTTTGGAGTGACTATGTCACAATTGCAACTGTCTTCTTGCCATAAGAAGTTGCTGCAATATGTGAGCACGCAGCACCAGACATTGTTTAGGAAACCCAAGGCCATTTAAAAATGCTTGGAAATAAGCAATGCTCAAGGTAACCTCTGGACACATCTATTAAAATACACCAGAAAATCCATTTGGTCATCTCAGGCAAGATTCAGTTGGAGATACTTGAATTCACAGATGGAGTTCAGTTCCAGTTAAAGACTCCTATGGATAAGTTAATTTTCATAAATAGAAGTGCCAAGTGCTATCTGAGATGTTTAAGGAAATCCAAGAAATTCTTACAGGACTGGCAGATATGGCATAGGATGTACAGGGAGCCTACAGTCTTCAGGAGGTACAGCAGGAAGCCAGTAGAAAATGTTAGGGTGTCTAAAATGGTACTGGACTAGACTATGTTTAAGGAACTGAACCTTTCTCTTAAAGTCAAGCAAGTGCCTACTTGTAGACATCTGTGAATGTCCTTGGTGTATAAACTAAGACTTCAATCACATGGGCTAGTTTGAGCCCAGCTGGGATATTTTAGTGAGAGGAATTAGATTATAGGCTATGAAAAGGAAACAATGGTGGTGTCTACTTCACTCATAGGCTTGCTGAGATGTATAAAAACAAAAACACAAACCTAGATAACAGAGTTTGCTCTTTGTCTTTGGCCTGCACTTCTCTCTCTCCCCTGTCGTCTGTGTGACTAATCCTTCTGATTCCTAACCCCCCTGCCTGATCCTCCAAACTCACCTTGAATGTAGGCAGATTCTGGAGTGAGGCAGAGGGATGGGAAGAAGGTGGAAGGGTAGTTGAGAGCCCCTTCTGGGGACTCTGGTTTCTGGGAGGGGTGTTGTGTTTCTGTATTACTTTTTAACTTGTGTATTACTGTATATAGGTGTATATATTGTAAATATATACTTGTATATTGTGCTAAGCTGTAACTATAAAGCTTCATTCCAATTTCCAGATTGTCTGAGTCTAGTCTGGGTGATTTTCTTAAGTGTGGGGGGCAGGTAACACCCAAACCATCACATCACAGAGTCAGAATAATCAGAGGAAACATATTTAGAGGAGCTAAGAGAACAGCTTATTTGGCCAGCTACTGAGTTCTGGAGGAATAATTTACCTACTGTTAGGTATATAGTGCTGTTAAAATCTCCCAGGACATATGAGACATTAGCACAAACTAGTACAAAGACACACTACCTTCACAAGACTAATACCTTTCTGGTGTGCATAACCAGCCTTGGATGTGCCTCTGAAGTTAATTCATTACAATGTGGCTTTAGTAACTAATATGAAAACCCATAAAAGAACACAAACTTTGAGTTTCCTTGGTGACTGGAGTAATGTGGCCTAAAATGTTAGGGCTCTGTTTTCCTGCACTTAAGCTCAGCATGACTTTGGTTAATGAAGGTTGCCAAGGGACTGACAAGCAGAACTCCCTAATATTTGGTTTTGTGCTGCGGCTCGTGTGTTGCTCTGATTTCCTTCTGCTATTTTCATTCTTGCAGGCCTGCATGTCAGATGAGCACAGCCAACGGCGTGGTGTCCCTCCCTGTGACATTGTCCTGGTGCCAGGGCCAAATGAGGTAGGAGCAGGGGGTGGCAGTGCAGCAACCAAGGAACCATCTGTGCAGCCTTTGTCACACAGAGGGATCCCACACTGCGAGGAGCTCTCAGCTGGGCACATGGCTGAAGTCCAAACACTTTGAATGGTTCCAGTAACTCACAAGAATTGGAACACACTGGGGAATCTGGCCCAAGTTGATCAGGGTTTGTGGTTTAATGGGCTAAATTGGGCTAGAGGGTGAGTGCTTGCTCTTGCTGCTTGCCTTATTCAAAACCATAATTTTCAACAGAAATACAGTTTCAATAACACTGCTTTTGCTTTTTTTTTCCCCCTTCCATTTAAGCAGAAGTCCATACTATACAAATCATAAAGACTTGTTGGCAAGCTAGCCTACATATGTTCCTTAGCCTAAGATGACACTGCCATCAGTAAAAAATACATGAAACAACCTCTAGAACCTTTCATGCTTTAAAGAATATTCAAGTTTCACCACAGTGTTAAGTTTTATTCTGAACAAAGACCTTGTGGCTTTCCAGTTCTACCTCTAAGCCCCTTCTTCTCCGTCTACCATTTTGTCCTTATGATGTCTCATTCACTCTTGTTCAGAAGTAAAGGATGCACCTGTCTTGAGCAATACTGGAAATAAAGAGGTTTTAGAACTTTGTGTGTTTTGGACATGGAATTACTAAGCCTGTTTTCACTATTTTCTCCTACTGTCTCACTCCAGTTTCTTCCAAATGCAACATTTGGAGTTAAAAAAAGAGAACAGTGAGGATTAACAGGTGGTAAGATAAAGCAGGGTGAGGTAACTTTGCTATAACTATTTATCACCAGATTGAAGGTCAGATCACCCAGCAGAAAATGTGCAAAAAATTTTTCTTTCCTCAATTCCAAATAAATTGAAGAATTCTGTTGCCTTCCTTGTGTCTATTATGCTGATTGTGGCCGCAGGCAGCTGGCAACAATGCTCCAGAAAAAGTATGAGAGGGAATGGGTAAGACATACAATTGAAACACAC
The DNA here is from genome assembly GCF_015220805.1 of Pogoniulus pusillus. Taxonomy (NCBI): domain Eukaryota; kingdom Metazoa; phylum Chordata; class Aves; order Piciformes; family Lybiidae; genus Pogoniulus; species Pogoniulus pusillus. The sequence goes on from NC_087270.1 coordinate 32,248,968, forward strand.
ATACACATCCAAAAATATCCTCTCACTGCTCTATAAAGGAGAATTGCAGTATGAGGGAGACAGGATGTTGTTGATAGCAAAAGTAGTTTAAGATTTTATTGTGAATGAAATGTGGAAACTATTTTGCATGTAGAACATAGTTATGTTCACTATAGGCCATGGGGGGAAAATTATCTCTGGTTCAATGTGTAGGTAGGCAGGGTTACCAAATTTTCCTTCAGTATTTCCTACCCAGAAATAATGCCCATATGTTGCCCAGACAGTGTGTGAATATGTAGAAAATTTAAGTTTACTACATTCACATAAGAGATGCACACATCCATTTGTGTTGTATGTGATATGGGTTGGATTCCACCAGCGCAGGAGATTTGTCTGGCAGGCAGATCTTGGCAAATCTGAGAAGCTGGAAATATCTCTCAGATTAATATTTTGAGCAGAAAAGAAAATGGTGCCTCAAGGGATGTCCAGGTGTACAGCAACCCTTGCACAGATAAGAACAAAAACGTGCCAGCAAATGAGAGCTCATAGGGATCAGTGAGCACAGCCAGTACCTGGTCTGACAGAAGAATGAGATCTGGGTTTGCATTTGAACCAGATGCAGGAACAACTTGGCTTCCTGACACGTTCAGAAGTCTCCTGGTCAAAACCCACTATTGTAGCCCATGGGAGAAGAGCTGCATGCTCAGATAGGGTGACTGCCATCTGTAGTTGTGATCACTGTGAGAATCAGCCTGATCTAAGTTCTGCAATTGCTTGCTCTTAAAATCAGCTGCTAATGCAGCCCTACCCCTTTCTAACAGATACAGAGATTATTTTTGTGCCCATGGGTGCTGTTTTGAGTCCAGATAGGAGAACCAGAACTGAAGGTTTTAGAAGGGAAGGGAGTTGCATGCAGAATTAATATATAAAAGGTGCAGGTACATGATTGCATAATTATATCCTGCCTTGCATTTTGATTGCTAAGCATTCAGTGTCCTTTACAGGAAATTAATAACTTTACAAAGCAGCTGCTCCATTCACCAGCTTTAAAAAAATAATATTGCTGTTGTAAACCATGGATTACTCTTCCTGATAGGGGTAATCCCCTTAAAATTGGCCAGCCTGTAGTTTAGCGAATTCATCTTTCCTTCAATGTGTTTTGAGCTAAGAATCAAATGGTTAAATGTCCACAACCTGCCTAAAATTTTAGACAAAGTATTAAGAAACACTGAAAAAAATGTTTGTAAATACATGCAAATGTTTTTCCTTTGCTGGAACAATATGGTTTGGATGTTTGAAAATTAAAGGTGTATACCAGCATATTCTGTTCTTCACATTAACTGCGTAAGGAACCACGCATTAACAACCACAGAAAGCTCTCTCTCTCCATTTGCATTTTAAGCCTTATCATCAATGGGAATATTAGTTTTCCCACGTTCTAGTGTTTCACAGAGGTAAATTAGGCACTTAGTATAGCTAAGTGGGAACTGTTCTGTAAAATGTGTGTTGGAAAATGCTGGTTTATCAGAACAGAATCTATCCAAGGAAATTCTGCTGAAGAGAAGAGGAGGCTCAGGGGTGATCCCATTGCTGTCTACAACTACCTGAAGGGAGGTTGTAGCCAGGTGGAGGTTGGTCTCTTCTCCCAGACAACCAGCAACAGAACAAGGGGACACAGTCTCAAGTTGTGCCAGGGGAAGTCTAGTCTGGATGTTAGGAGGAAGTTGTTGGCAGAGAGAGTGATTGGCATTGGAATGGGCTGCCCAGGGAGGTGGTGGAGTCACCGTCCCTGGAGGTGTTGAAGAAAAGCCTGGCTGAGGCACTTAGTGCCATGGTCAAGTTCACTGGCTAGGGCTGGATGCTAGGTTGGCCTCGATGATCTTGGAGGTCTCTTCCAAACTGGTTGATTCTATGATTCTATGACTCTGACAATCATCTTGTATGTGATTGAAGCACTCACCTGAGAAGCTTGAGTGCAAGAAGAAGGGGTATTCACAGCTGTGAGAGTCTAAATCCTCTCTCTCGTTCAGCAACAAAGACAAAGATTGCCTTTGTTAACTTAACGGGACTCAGACTCGGGGCTTGGCCGAAAGCTCAGGGATGTAAATCAACAGACAATGCCTTCGAAACTCCTGGACCTCAGCCTGCCTGGAATGCCCAGGATGCCTACATCTTATCTCAGCTACCCTGAAGAGAAAAGGCTTCTGTGTATTCTGGGTATGGACAGGTACAGCCAGGGAGGGGGCAGAGGCCCTTTCCCCGGTGGCTCCGGACCCCTGTGAATGCACAGAATACACAGGAAGATTTCCTGGGGAGCCGCAGCCGGACACTGAGCAGAAAACTGTACAAAAGGCAGGAGGAATGCCTGCCAAAGGGTGGCACTCCCACCAGACCACCAGTGGCACTTCTACCAGACCACCAAAGGCGGACCACCACCAGACCACCAGAGCTGCACACCACCAGAAGAACCCCTGACGAGCTCCACAGATCATCCCTGAGCCACACACCCATCTCTCTCTCTCTCCCCCCAGCCTGCGACAGAGGGTAGTATGATCACAGCTCTTTCCCTTCCCTGCTGCTTCTCTTCTCCGTCGTTCTCTTTATCTCTCTCTCTCCCCCTTCTCCCCCCTCTCCCTCTGTTTTGCCCAACCTTATCCTTTAATAAATAGTTTCATGGCGATCTATGGTCTCATTTGCACCCTAATTTCACAACATGGAAATCCATAAGAACAGATCTTGCTCCTCTGGACAGAGATATTGTTAATCTCTGTTCTCTGGACCTTGACAACAGGGACCTTGAGACCAAGACCTCAAAGTTTGTTGTCATGTAGCTCAATAAAGAGTCATCACTGCTGGGCTACCCAGAACAGTGTTTGCGTGTCTTATTTCTGCACAACAGTTCTGCTTAAAATATCACCTGAGAAGGTTTTAGATTTGTTACACACTGGAAGAAGAGTATTTAGTTGGGTTTTTTTATCACAAAATTCCCTCATGGCAGGATGACTCTACCTGGCTCTAACAGCACTCTGATTTTTAAGCAAGAACTGGACATTAAGGTTGCTCTTGGCCCTAAGCTTTTTGCAGGCTGAACTAATAGATGGGTAAGAAACTATGCTATAAGATTTTCTGGGATCTGCTTTCAGAGGGTTGCTAAGGTCTGCCATATGCTTCCATAACATTACTACTACTGCCAATTCTGTGCTAGCTTGCTCTTTGCTGATTTCATATGCTTGATAGGAAATAGTAGGCAGTAGAATGATATCTGGGCTTAAAAGAACACATATAAACTCAAACATGATGCTTATTTCTGCCACATTTTGGAATGCATGGACTTATATCTGTCCTTATCTAACCAAATACTTAATATATTTTCCTAGTATGTAGCCTCCAAACAATGGCCAACAACAAACCCAGCGTATCTGGAAAGGTTCTTTAATGTTCCACTGTTATCAAATTTCTTGTCTTGAAAAGCTGTGTAAACAAATGCTATTTTGGAAACTCTCAGCAAATGCCTAACGTTTGCATTTGTTCACAATTATTTCTATTTGAGAGCCTCTCCTAGATTATTGTTGTGTCTGAATTTTTCAAATGTTCAAAATCGCCTATCAGGAATATTTCAGTTTGAAATTTTACTGCTTTGTGGCCTTTTAGGATCCCTTAAATCGCTTGCCCAAGTGCTCCTGAAGGCCATAACAAATAAGGTGCAACCCTTGACTTTTGATTAAAAATATGATGGCTTTTCAGAACTGCCTTTAGAAGAATCACTTCAGGAAGAGCTCCACATAACTCTGATTGTTGAAGGTTTGGTGTGACAGTCAGTAGCCTATGGTGAAAATGATGATTGGATGATTTTTCCAAACAGCTCAGCAATGGTCTCACTATATTCCCAGGAAATATTATTTGCCACACTGCTAAGCACGTTGAATACCAGAGCTGATTCTTGGCCTCCAGCCAAGTGGTGGAGGATGCTTTGTGCCTATATTGCTCAAAATTAGCTCAGATTGTTTTCAAGTACATCGTCCTGGACCTCTTCTGGGTCCCATATGATTCCTCTGTCATGTCAAATAATAATAATGTTTTTGTGTGGTTACTGATTCAGTTCATGGTGTCACAAATAATAAGGACTGTGTTATGGCCTGACAACTATGTTTTCTTCACATGAACTGGAAAGTGTGAACTGTGTGAACTGAGTTATGGAGTGAGCAGATCTTTAAGGATGCAAAGCCCAGTATAGCATGTTAGAAGACCATACAAGGCAGACAGAGTAAAAGGTAATGTGACTTCCACTGAATGACCTTTGGGAGTAGTTCCCAAAGCTAACCATACTGACAACTGTATGAGGTTAAACAACCTTAGGTCCCTCAGTGAACATCAGACCCTGTCATGCAAATGTCTCAAGAGAAGAATGACTTGTAAAGAGAACAACCACTTTGTCCCATTAGTTGGATTTTGGTGCTTTCATTCAGATAGTTGTTAATCCTTGCATAATTAAAGAGCCAGGATTTAGCTGTTAACATTTGTCTGAGGAAAGCTGTAAGGAGAAGATTTGGAGTTTATACTAGTAACGATTAAGGGCTTTGCTGCTACACACAACAAAGTCAGTGGTAGATGCTGTGTTAGATGCTGTGTTAGAGTCAACAGAAAAGGAGAACATCACTCTTTTGTTTTCATTAATGCACATAAAGAAGAATGGATCATATGCTTTCATAGTTAAACAGAAACATTTTCATAATAGCTTTTGAACTGCTTGAACTATGCTGACAAAGCTCTATTAAGTTGCTTTTTTAAAAGACTCCCATTTATGATTTCAAGGATTTCATAAATAAGTCAAGATGAATTTATCCAACTTACCTTAGTGTATATAGAAGGCTATATATTTGACTTTTACAGAGGTAAAGGATGTCTTCACAACCTTATAATTTTGTGCTATGAAGTGATTAGGAGATGGGAAATCTGCCACCTTCATTGGTGTTCCTTTCTGATGATTTATTACATTATTGTGAATGGGTTCATCCTGTTTCTAAACTGGATTGATCTCGCCCCATCCACAAGCCTGTTTTTGTAGCTGATAAACTGTATTTCCCTTGTAATTGTCATTTGATATTAGTTTCCCAGTCTTGCACTGGTACTGTAATCAAGTTCGAATATCAGCTTAGTGATAACCAGTAAAACCCAATCCCTTTAATCTCTGAGTTGCCAGAGCTGCATGCAAAATTAGAAGCATTTTATGATGTAGAATTACACTGGTGTAATTAGCCAAATGGAAGTTTATACTGTTGCTTTTCCAGTGGGGTAAACAATCTTATTGGCCTCACTGCTTTCCAGGATAATGAAGGCAAGTTCTTTCCTTGTTCTTCAATGCATAGCTTCATGTTTGACTGTGTTGAAGATTTCGATTAAATATTTTGTTTAAATTGGCCCAGCTTCTGAATTAGTGCAGAACATTCTGTCCTTAATTATTACTTTGCCAATCTGTGTGTCATCTGCTCAATTTATCAGTAGTAGAACTGGTCAGAAATATTCCAGTTCAGCAACATTTTGTGTAACAGATTCCATTTCATGAGTCTAAACATCCTATAGTTGATGAACTTTTTCTGACAGGTCATCTCTGAGACTGAGGACTCTGAAAATTGCTGGACTTTATAGATAATTTAAATCACTATCTCAGAAGGCTAGTAAACACTGTTTTCCAAAACTTTGTTTACTTTGGAGATTTGAGATCACTCTGGGACTGATTCAAAGCCCATTAAAGTCAACAGGAATCTATGTATTGACTTAATTTGCCATTGAAAATCTCTTTTTGTGTTTGTAATGCTTAATTAGAACTTTTTTTTAAAGAGAGATCCAATTTCTTCCTAGCTGAAAAAATTCCTTACCAACAAATGCCTGCATTTAAAAGTGATCTGCTTACTTGCATGGTATTACAGAAGCCTACAACCTTATCTGGCTTATTCCTAAGGAAAAATAAGCCTTGCTTACTTTCCTTCCTGTTTGTAACCCTTTGCAACCTTCCCTTCTCACTCATGGACACAAGTAGTGGTGAAGGAATGTGAAAAAAGGGATGGAGAATAGTGCATAAATGAAAACACAGTCCTAAATAAAGGCCTCAAGCTCTGCGTAGCTTTCTTCTACAGCTCACCTTGGAAATCTACGCTGAGTGAGGAGAAGGAAAAGGGACTGAATAGATTAGATCAATTTTATCAATACGGATTACTGACAGTAAAATATTATGTCCTCTGAAAAGGACCTCTTAATCCAGATTACAGCATTTCTGACAAATCAGGTTGCCATGGGAGAGATGCCAGACAGGAAATTCTCTCTTTCAGCTATTAGAATGGTTGCAGCCTGTTTACTTAGAGGTGTAAATGCATATTGTAGGACAGCTCAGTTTCCTGTTTTAAATTTTCCACAACCTCATAATGTTTTTATAATTGCACTCTGATATTTTTACTGATTCACCATTTGGTTGTTCACTTGTGCTTCCTTCTTGCCAGTTTAGAATGTGTTCAGCAGCAGGTACAGCACCGTTAGGATTTTTGTGGCAGTATGTTGATTCTTGTAACAGAAGTGTTCACGTATGTGATGAGCAACAGGAGAATTCTATGCTCAGAGAATGGAAATTGTTTTCTCCAAATGAGAAACTGTAAGAGAAATGTGTCAAAAAGAACAGGAGAAAATTATCATCATTCCTAAGGGAGGGTGAGGGGAAAAGACAGGGGTGATCATGTTCTTACTGTTCAAAAAGCTCACACTAGTCATGAACAATCAACCTGCAAATCACAGTGGTTACCACTTCTTATTAGCTCTGTTCAGATAAGGGCTTATCATCTCTAAGATGGTATGCACTATCAACTGCTCTGTAGTTCATAAGTTTCCTTGTACAATGGTGAGTGTAAATCTAGACAGCTATGGTAGCTCTGCATTCTCACTGTAGTCGTTTTCCAGTTTGACAGGCTAAGAGGGAGCATATAAAGCAGCAAAGGAAATGCAAGACATCTGTAACAAAACCAGTGAACATGCTATTGATTTGTTTCCCTTGCTGGTGTGGTCCTGGCATTGGTCTCTTTCTCCAGAGAAATGAGTTAAAGAAACAAGTCCAGTAGAGAACATGGAATTTTACTTCCATTCATCTTCCTTATTTTGCAAGCACCACATTCTGCAAATCCCATGCTAGTAAAGCTCTTGGATCAGTCCTCAAATTCTTCTGGATCCTTAAGGGAAGAGATGTCAGAGCTGGCCAAGAATCTAAGTGGAAACTGATGACAGAAGCTGACATTAATCAGCTCCACAGTATGTTCTGCCCAGCAGGTTTCTTCCAATAAATCAAAGGGCTTCAGATCCAAAGGGCATTTAACCATTAGAGAGCAAGTGTTCACTGTGGTCTGTAGCAGCTAAATATGATTAATCTAATATTGATTTTCACATATAAACCCATCTACGTAGTGTGTTTGTACGATTTTACTTGTAAATGCACTGAAACAAATACTCAGCTGGAGCAAGTCAGCAAAACTTCACAAACTTTACTACTTTACATGAAGTGAAGGTTTACTCCTAAGTATATCAATAGCATGAAGTGCTTCTATGGTTTCATTAGTTCTCTTTACTTTTTTTTCCCTTGACAGTGATGGGAGACAAAACCACCATCAAATCTGCAAAATTTCTGCCATTCTTGTGAAAAGGTGTTTTCTTATGTAGAGTACAAAAAAGTTATCAAAGGAGACAAACTGCCACACATAGGTCATGATTGCTCCACCATTGGGAGTATGAATTCACAGTTGCTTACAGAGGTAAGCCTCATCTGCGTTGCTTCAGAGAGTGACACTAATGGCAATAAAGTTTTGGCTTTCTGAAAAGCCCTTGTTATCCAATTTTAAAATGTTATGTGTCTGTGGGTTCTTTTGCTGGTATCTTTAGGTTATAGCAATACAGGTTAATTCAAGTGAGATGCTGAGATACTGGAACGTGTCCAGAGAAGGATGATGAAGCTGGTGAGAGGCCTGGAGCACAATCCCTGTGAGGAGAGGCTGAGGGAGCTGGGGTTGTTCAGCCCGGAGAAGAGGAGACTCAGGGGGGACCTCATTGCTGTCTACAACTACCTGAAGGGAGTCTGTAGCCAGGTGGGGGTTGGTCTCTTCTGCCAGGCAACCAGCAATAGAACAAGGGGACACAGTCTCAAGTTGTGTTGGGGGAAGTATAGGCTGGATGTTAGGGGGAAGTTCTTGCCAGAGAGAGTGATTGGCATTGGAATGGGCTGCCCAGAGAGGTGGTGGGGTCACCGTCTCTGGAAGTGTTGAAGAAAAGTCTGGATGGGGCTCTTAATGCCATGATCTAGTTGCTTGGCTAGGGCTGGGTGTTAGGTTGGACTGAATGATCTTGGAGGTCTCTTCCAACCTGGTTGATTCTATGATTTTTTTGTGAATACATTAAGAACAAACAAAGATGTAAGCAGAATCTCAGCCCTTTATTGGATATAGAGGGTAACACAGTAACAAAGTCTGAGGAGAAGGCTGAGGTGCCAACTACTGACTTTCCTTCTAAAAAAGTGACCACTTTTTCTCTGAGTGCCTAGTTCACTGAGCTTCAAGACAGGGATGGGAGCAGAATGAAGCCTACATAATCCAAAGAAAAATGGTCAGTAAACTACTACACTTCATAGATACACACAAATCTATGGTGCCAGACAGACTCTACCCAGCAGTACTGAGGGAGCCGCTCGAAGTGCTCACCAAGGCACTTTCAGACAGTGATGTAGACACCACCAAACTGAGTGGGAATTTTGATCTACTTGCAAGTAGGAAGGTTCTTCAAAAGGATCTGAACAGGCCAAGGCCAATGGTATGAGGTTCAATGAAGTCTAGTGCTTTGTCCTGCAGTTGGGTCACAACGACCTCATGCAAGGCGACAGGCTTGACAGGGAGCGGTTGGAAAGCTGCCTGCCAGAAAGGACCTTGATGTGTAGATATGACACTTAGGTTTACTGGTAGACTTGGAAATGTTTGGTTTGCAGTTGGACCTAATGATCTAACATGTCTTTTCCAGCCTAAATGATTCTGTGAAAGCTTCTGTGATACTTCTTCCAGTATCATTTATTCTATGGCTACTGACCTTGCTTTCTAAAATATTCATTTCTGCCTGGAGCAGGAACAGTACATTATTAGGAACTGGTAACTCAATTTTGTATTCTACCCTGTGAAAGATATTTTAGAGGTGTTACATCAAGTATTTACTGGCAGAATATTTTTGTTATTACTAGAAAGTACCCACTTGTAGCTTTAACATTTTATAAAAATGAATAAATTAGAATATTCTGCCTGCTGTAGGAAGATACATCAGGTAGACATAAGATATATCAAGTAGACATAAGATATACAAATAATTCCTCTCATTAGGAAAGTCAATAGCACAGTGACTGCTGGTGAGACATAGGAAACAAAGACCCGAGGTGCATGTCTATTTTTATCTATAGCTGAGTGCAAGGTGCCTTTCAGGTTAGATTTTATGCAAACATTTCAAAGAATTCCATTTTATCCTGGGACCAGAAAAAAAAAAAAGATGAAAGCTCCAAAAAATTTTTTTCACACAATGAAAAAATACCTTTCCTATCGAGTCTCTGCTGTCTTCTTAGCCCTGGTATGGCAATTCCAAAGCTAGAGCATTGCATAGTTTATCTTCATGTTAAAAAAAAGCATCAGAGGAATCATGAATCATAGAATGAAAGGAATTGGAAGAGACCTTCAGAAATCATCCTGTGACTGCAGGTTATGCCTAGATCTGTTTACACATCTACATATCCAAGTTTTGAAAGTCTCCAGTTGCGCAAGTTTGAGACTAGCTGGAATATTTTGGTGAGAAGAGTTAGATTATAGGCTGTAAAAAGGAAACAATGGTGATGCATACTTCACTCATAGGCTTGCTGAGATGTGTAAAAACAAGAACACAAAACATAGATAACACAATGTGGCTCTCTGTTACAACTAGTGCCTGTATTTTTCTCCCTATCCTGCTGTCTGTGTAACTAATCCTTCTGCTTCCTAACCCCCCTGGTTGATCCTCCAAACTCATCTTGCACATAACACAAAGCCTGTGAGAAGGTAGAGGGGTGGAAAGAGGGTGGAAGGGTGGTTAGGAGCCCCTCTTTGGGACTCTGGTTTCAGGGAGAGGTGTTGTGTTTCTGTATCACTTTTAACTTGTGTATTTCTATATATAGCTGTATATATTGTAAATATCTACTGTATGTATTGTAAATATCTGCTTGTATCTTGTGCTAAGCTATAAATATAAAGCTTCATTTCATAATTTCCAGTCAGCTGAGTCTAGTCTGGTTGATTTAATAAAGAGTAGGGGGTTGCGTAACACCCAAACCGTCGCACCAGTGAAGGAGACTTCACAACGTCTCTGGGCAGCCTGTTTCACTACTCCATCACCCTCATCATCTTTTATAAATTTGTGAGAGAGATTTACCTCAAGAAAGATAAAGGATATTGGTACCCATCTACTTCAAAGTTACTCCTCAGTGTAAAAAGTAAAATTACAGTATCACAGTATCATCAGGGTTGGAAGAGACCTCACAGATCATCAAGTCCAACCCTTTACCACAGAGCTCAAGGCTAGACCATGGCACCAAGTGCCACATCCAATCCTGCCTTGAACTGCCCCAGGGACGGCGACTCCACCACCTCCTCGGGCAGCCCATTCCAGTGTCCAATGACTCTCTCAGTGAAGAACTTTCTCCTCACCTCCAGCCTAAATTTCCCCTGGCGCAGTCTGAGGCTGTGTCCTCTTGTTCTGGTGCTGGCCACCTGAGAGAAGAGAGCAACCTCCTCCTGGCCACAACCACCCTTCAGGTAGTTGTAGACAGCAATAAGGTCCCCCCTGAGCCTCCTCTTCTCCAGGCTAAACAATCCCAGCTCCCTCAGCCTCTCCTCATAGGGCTGTGCTCAAGGCCTCTCACCAGCCTCATCGCCCTTCTCTGGACACGCTCAAGCATCTCAATGTCCCTCCTAAACTGGGGGGCCCAGAACTGAACACAGTACACAGAACCTTCCTACCTGCAAATTGTATGCAATGATCATGGGAGGGAAAACACTAGCAAATCTGTCCTTCATCAGAGACACTGCCTGAAATGAAGACTCAATTGCAGTGTGGAGATCTTATTTGCTTCCTTTTCACAGGTAGCTGAGTGATCCCACAACATGTGCTGTAAGTTATGCAAGGAAACAGCTTCCACGCTATTACCAGATGCCCACTGCACCCACATCCTCTTAACAGCAAAAGGCAACTATTCTTTTCCATTTAGGATCAGTCGATTTTTCAGAGTAGTACTTCTAGCTCCAAGGGTCAGTCAAAGTGTTCTCAATGTTTTTAAGCAAAAGAAAATTCAGTTTCCACCTTAAGAATATGCATATGGTTGCTTTCCTTGAATGACTGAGAATATTGAGGAAGGAGAAATTGTCCTTTTCTTTATGTTGTTGCCTTTTACTTATCACATTTTTTTTTACATTAAAAAAAGGCTTAAAAAAATCCAGATACTCAATATTTTTGTGGCAGAATAAAAAAAAAGATGTTTTTCACCTGCTCTGTTTCATCAAGAATGTAGAATGAGAAGGATCTGTTTTTGTCCCAATATTTGGATAGCACTTGAACACAAATAGAGGATACTCATGCCTGTATGACACTGAGTAGCTGAGATTGATGACTTTCTTCATTTCACTACTCTGAAACAGTGCATGCTTCTCATATCATCTTCAAAGATTACATTGTGCATACACTGTGAGATTCTAACCAGCCAAGCGGACCACTTTACCCATTTGTTGGAAGGAAGAGGTAAGGTATAAATAAATCATGTCTTCATCTAACATTGCATCTTCCTTTTATACAGTCTCTCTGATGGAGAGCAGACACACTTGCTAGTGTCTTCCCCATGCAACCCTTGCATGCAGTTGTGATATTTTATTCTGAGGAAATTCATGGAAGCAAATGTTTCAGGGCAGTATCTGCAGGTGGTTATACCACTCAGCTCAGAAGTTGAACGAACTAGCTGTTCTCGCAACTGATCAGCACAAGAAACAAGGAAGAGTTAGTTTTGCTGGAGAGTTACTTTTTGTATGGAGAAGAGGAGGCTCAGGGGTGACCTCAATGCTGTCTACAACTACCTGAAGGGAGGCTGTAGCCAGGTGGAGGTCAGTCTCTTCTCCCAGGCAACCAGCAGCAGTTGTGTTTTTCTAAGATTGAGTGGCTGAGTCATGTTTCTTAGTGCCACGAATGTCTTAAGTACCAAGCTACAGCAGTTACTGAGATGCCCTTTACCTTTGTTTACAGAGTTTGTTTCAGGAACCCAAAGAATTCCTGAGGCAAATATAAAATACAAACAAGGAGAATTTGACTTGGTAACGCACCAATGGGTATTTGTTCCTCTGAGAGGAACTATTGGTTTTGATATCATTAGGCATCTTAGAAAATATTTATAATAAGCTATATTACAGATATTTTCTGCTTAGACCTACAGATACTTTACATTACACTTACTTGTTCTTGCCTGTTCAAAACACTACCTGCTCTGAACAGACAATGAAAAACATTTTTGCTGTAACTGCACGGTGGAAATGACTTAAGTGAATTTGTCTACTGCCATTTAATAGCCTAATAGATATTGGATATGTGTCTGTGAAGCTGGGTATTATGACTTGACTTCTGAGGAATACTCTTCTAGAGTGTTAGCTGGATGGTGAAAACAATTCAGGTGGTTACAGACCATGCATAGCAGAAACAAATGAAGGTCTTGGTTATATTTTTCCCACTGGGAGGTGGCATGGGACCCTATACTTTCCTAACTCATCTTGGGGAAATAGAAAACTCCACTCTATCACAGAAAAATGAATGTCTCTACAGATAATGTCCCAGTCTGAAGTTCCTCTGGCAAAGACTGTTACATTGTTGGAAGGACTGGTCAACGCTGGTTTGAGCACTGACAGAACAACCAGGCTAGGCAGATAAAAGACAGAGCAAGGAAAATAACTGGTATCATTCCCCTCTGCTCTGGGCTGCACATTTTAAGAAAGATGTTGTGATGCTCCAGCGTGTCCAGAGAAGGGTAACAAGGCTGGTGAAGGGTCTGCTGCACAAGCCCCGTGAGGAATGCCTGAGGGAGCTAGAGTTGTATTGGTCTGATTTAGCTTCCTGGAGTCCAAATACCTAACAGAACAACACAATAATAGGATGCCTTCTCCTCTCCCCCTTTTGGAAAGAAAGGAATTATACATATAGAGAAAAAAAGGGGTAAAACACCCAAAGAATGGTCTTGCTTCGATTTGGAAGGTAAAAGAAAAAAAAATTAACAATAAATGAAAGATATTTAAGGTAGAGGAGTTACAAAAAGGTATAGGGAAGGGAAACACGGTACAAAATATATATACAGCCAGATTGATGGCAATGCATGGAGGTAGATTCAGGAAGGATTGTCCACCATATGGCAGGGTGGCCACGTGGTGGTGTGGTGCTATCAGACAGGTAGGCAGGTCAAAGAGAAAGAGAAACAGGAAATTCCTCTGTTTTCATAGGGGGTCTAGACAGGAAGTGGAAGTAGAAGTGGAAGTGGGATAACCACTACACCTGGGGTCAGGTTCAGACCACCCCCAGGAGGGTTAACATCTACAGTTGTTTAGCCTGGAGAAGAGGAGGCTCGGAGGAGAACTTATTGCTATCTATAACTACCTGAAAGGAGGCTGTAGCCAGGTAGGGGTTGGTCTCTTCTCACAGACAACCAGTGACAGAATGAACAGACACAGTCTCAAGCTGCCCCACAGAAGGTTTAGTCTGGATGTTAGGAAAAAAAATCTTGAGAGAAAATGATTGGCCGCTGGAATGGGCTGCCCTGGGAGGTGGTGGAGTCACCATCCCTGGAAGTCTCTGAAAGTGTTTTAAAAAAGATTTGGGCGCTTAGTGCCATGATTTAGTTGATTAGATGATGTTGGCTAATAGGTTGGACTTGATGATCCTAGAGGTCGTTTCTAACCTGGTTAATTCTGTGATTCAGTGTGATTCTGTGACTGTGTGAAAGGACAGGTTGTCATCTAAGTTGGTAGGCTGAATTTTGCCCTAATCAATTAATATTTCTCAAAAGCATTTTGTCACCTAGGCTTCTTTCTGTAGCACCTATACTTTAGTTAATCTAAATAATTCTCTTCACATTTCCCAAAGACTTCTGTCTGAGATTAAATTTAGCATGAAATTATTCTAAAACATCAAGATTTTTCTAAAGAAAATGTTTGTATGCTCAAAAATAAGGTATATTCAGTTGAGATTGTGTTCAGTTCTGGGCCCCCCAGTTTAGAAGGGACGTTGAGATGCTTGAGCGTGTCCAGAGAAGGGCGACGAGGCTGGTGAGAGGCCTTGAGCACAGCCCTGCGAGGAGAGGCTGAGAGAGCTGGGATTGGTTAGCCTGGAGAAGAGGAGGCTCAGAGGTGACCTTATTGCTGTCTACAACTACCTGAGGGGTGGTTGTGGCCAGGAGGAGGTTGCTCTCTTCTCTCAGGTGGCCAGCGCCAGAACAAGAGGACACAGCCTCAGGCTGTGCCAGGGGAAATTTAGGCTGGAGGTGAGGAGAAAGTTCTTCACTGAGAGTCATTGGACACTGGAATGGGCTGCCCGGGGAGGTGGTGGAGTCGCCATCCCTGGGGCAGTTCAAGGCAAGGTTGGACGTGGCACTTGGTGCCATGGTCTGGCCTTGAGCTCTGTGGTAAAGGGTTGGACTTGATGATCTGTGAGGTCTCTTCCAACCCTGATGATACTGTGATACTGTGAGTTTAAACTGAGTGTTAATAGCAGCCTGGTGTCTAAAATGATTGTCTTCTGCTATAAAGTTCAACCAGCTTGTATTGCTATCCAGCCTGGCTCATCCTTGTTAGTATGGACTTGTTACATTTCTCTCATTCTTCAAGTTGCATTGGTACTGTCCTTCTTCCAGCATATGTCAGTGAATGTCTTCACAATGTCTACAACTGTTTAAAAATATTTCCAGTCAAATAAGAACCATCGCCAAGTTAGAGAATAGTTTTCCCTTGTCCTCCTGGAGGTAGAAGCACAGCAGGATGATAATGTTCAGAAAGATAACATTGAAGAGCATATCTGAGAAACTAGGAAAACAGGAGGAGGAAGGAGATGGAAATTTAAATTCAAACAAAAGAAAATGGGAAGAGTTTTAGAATTACTTATGCAAAAATGGAACAAAACCAAACAAACACCAAAAAAAAAACAAACTTCCACAGACATGAACTTCTACAGACTGTGGAACAAATATGATAACAAATGCATGTAAATGAGAAAAAGGGCACCATGTAGCTTACTAACAAATGTGAAAAGGTGTTTTACCTGGGTACTCAAGAGTTGCTCCACAAGATGACTTCATGGATGTCTATGGAGAAGTCTTATACCAAAGGTGCTGTAGGCAAAGGGATAGTTTATCTAGTGTGGTTCAATAGCACTATATTTTAAATGGCAAATAAAATGCATAAAATGGAGTTATGCCATTGAAGAAACCCTTGAAATGTTTCTTTTGAAATCTGTTTCTAGTGCAGCCCTTCAAATACAGTGCTATCTTTTTCCCACTTTCATCACTTTTACATTCATTTTATCATAATTGGAGCACATTAGGAGAAGGAAGGTATCACAGTATCACAGTATCAACAAGGTTGGAAGAGACCTCATAGATCGTCAAGTCCAACCCTTTACCACAATTCTCAAGGCTAGACCATGGCACCAAGTGCCACATCCAACCTTGCCTTGAACAGCCCCAGGGATGGCGACTCCACCACCTCCCCAGGCAGCCCATTCCAGTGTCCAATGACTCTCTCAGTGAAGAACTTTCTCCTCACCTCCAGCCTAAATTTTCCCTGACGCAGCTTGAGGCTGTGTCCTCTCGTTCTGGTGCTGGCCACCTGAGAGAAGAGAGCAACCTCCTCCTGGCCACAACCACCCCTCAGGTAGTTGTAGACAGCAATAAGGTCACCCCTGAGCCTCCTCTTCTCTATGCTAACCAATCCCAGCTCCCTCAGCCTCTCCTCGTAGGGCCTGTGCCCTATGAGGGTGAGTGTCAACATGATGTCAGTGGTACAAATAAGAACAGCAAAAAGCCATTTAGCAGCCCAAGCCTCTAAATTGCCTTCACAACTTTGGGTGGACTTCATCCAGTGAGAATTTGGTTCCGATTCCTGTCAGATTTACTTCACTATGGTTTGGATATAAAAAACTGAGTGAAAGTGGGGCATTTCCAAGACTCAAACCCAAAGCTTAAAGTGAAGCTTGCAGCGTGTGAACCTTTGCAGCTTGAAACCAAAGAAAATGTTTGTGTGAACCCTTTCTAAGCAAGCTCGCTGTGTTTCAGAGAAGCTCTAATAAAAATCACACTGCCATGAATCACTGAATATTCCATAGTTTGACGTGGTAAATTTATGTAAGTTCCATGACAGTCCTTTTAAAGAGTTCATTTTTCACTGAGCTCTGAGCCAAATCATGAAGTCGTTGATGAGTTTTTGCTAAACCCTTACCCAGTCTAATCTTACTAACATTAGAGGGAAATTTGACTGACTAGGGAGAAAACAAAACTGAGTCAGGGTTTGGACTTGGGTACAGAAGCTTGGTTTATTTTTAAAATCCTGAGTAAACCTATCTCCACTAATGCATATTAAACACAAACAAATTAAAACATCCCATGTTCCAAAACGGGTGAAAGACCAAATTCACACTGCTTTCCCAACCTACTCTCAGTCATGCTTGTAGACATCATGAGAAGATCTTTAATGACACAGCTAATGCTATTGTTTTCTCACAAAGCTTCTTTGCTTCTTCATTCAATGTCAGGACTGCTCTGGGCATAGGCATGTGTTATGCAATTAATGAAGGTATTTTCTTCTTGTCTCTGCATTTTTCAGACATTGTGAAAGATGTAGTGACTGGGATGAACTTCCACAATCAACTAAGCATTTTGTTCCAGAGCTAAATCTTCCCCTGTCTTTGCTCTTGGTTCCAGCAATATAGTGAAAACAATCTTTGCCTTCTTCTCACAGTTTATCAGCAGCTGAGTTCTTCTATTTTTTTTTTTTTAATTGAAACACTGGGAAGTTCTGAAACTTGAGCTTTGAAACTCATACTGTGGCACTGATACTGACAGCATGAGCTTGCCCTGATTATGCCTTAACTCTATTGCGGGATCAACTCTGTGCATTATCTCTCTTTGCGAACTCAATTGAGGGATAACCAGGACAGGACCTAAAACATACTGCATAATGAATTTACCCAAACAGATCACTACTTTCCCTCTCTATTTTCTTTCCCAATAAAACACAGATTTCTCCTCTTGAAAAGTTGCCCATGCTATTTTTTGGTCTACAACTTCCTCTCTACTTTATCACATCTCCTTTTAATCTTTCATTTCTTCCTATCACCTGCCTGTCTTTCAGGTCTATTTCTAATTCCTTCAAAGTAATGGAGAATTTCAGTTCAAATGGTTGATGTTCTGGCAAAGAAGCAGCTGAAAATGGTACTGCATAATGGCACATATCAGACGACCTGAATAATGCAGAGTGCTACCAGCCAGATTTATAATTAGAACTGGGCAAGAATCAGTTTTCCCATAGCTTCCAACATTTTTTTTCAGTTGTATGTTGGCACAAAACCAACAGCCTTTGAGGTTTTACTGGAAAAACAGAGAACAAACCCACTCTTATTTACCTGATGACAGAGAATTCACCTACACCCTCCATTTCCTGGGAATGAACACGAATTCTAGGTCTTTGCATGCATGTTTGCTTTTTTTTTTAAACTCATGTAGCTGCCTCACTTTCTGTATTTATTAATCATTAATCCAGAGAAAGCCTCTAAAGCTCAATACACAAAGATCATCTGGTGTCTCATTCTCATGAATCTTGATACTTAAATGCTTTCATGGTTCCAGACCCCAATCTGTACTCCATCAGTTAGGAGACTTCTCTGGACTGCTGAAAGTCCACTGTGAGTCAGGCCAATCATGAACTAAATGAATTCCCAGGCTTCCCTTCTCACTCAGAAGTGAAGCTTGCTTTTTTGTGGTTTTAACCAGAAATTTTATCCCTGACATGAGGAATCCTTTCTACACAGTTTTGGCCAAAATCTGAAAGTTCAGCTTCTGACAGATCAGTGCTGTTCCAAAAGAATTTGTTAAACAATTTCTAGAAACTATTGGAAAACAAAAACCCCACTGTTCTGAAATATGCAAGTGTAGTGCCAGGGACATTCGAGTGTAAAAACTGTCATGTCTGCTTTGGCACCACACAGACGATACTGTCTCGGTAGAGGTCATTCTGCAGCTTTTTGGTGTTGTATGTGAGTGAGCTGTAAGGGTTTAATAAGTAACAGCAAAGCTATCCGTGTGAAACCAAACCAGAGCCGAGCAACATTCTGCATTTGGTTTGGATGTTACAGCTAGATGTCTGAATTTGTGGTGAAGAAGAAACTGTGAAGATAGCAGCTTCCGCTACTGACCCTTGTTCTTCTACCATTTTCCAATGGCAGCTTCCACTACTCACCCTTGTTCTTCTACCATTTTCCAATAGCAGCTTCCACTACTCACCCTTGTTCTTCTACCATTTTCCAATGGCAGCTTCCACTACTCACGCTTGTTCTTCTACCATTTTCCAATGGCAGCTTCCACTACTCACCCTTGTTCTTCTACCATTTTCCAACAGCAGCTTCCACTACTCACCCTTGTTCTTCTACCATTTTCCAGCAGCAGCTTCCACTACTCACCCTTGTTCTTCTACCATTTTCCAGCAGCAGCTTCCACTACTCACCCTTGTTCTTCTACCATTTTCCAATAGCAGCTTCCACTACTCACCCTTGTTCTTCTACCATTTTCCAATGGCAGCTTCCACTACTCACGCTTGTTCTTCTACCATTTTCCAGCAGCAGCTTCCACTACTCACCCTCGTTCTTCTACCATTTTCCAGCAGCAGCTTCCACTACTCACCCTTGTTCTTCTACCATTTTCCAGCAGCAGCTTCCACTACTCACCCTTGTTCTTCTACCATTTTCCAGCAGCAGCTTCCACTACTCACCCTCGTTCTTCTACAATTTTCCAACAGCAGCTTCCACTACTCACCCTTGTTCTTCTACCATTTCCAGCAGCAGCTTCCACTACTCACCCTTGTTCTTCTACCATTTTCCAGCAGCAGCTTCCACTACTCACCCTTGTTCTTTTACCATTCCCCAATGTCTATTGCACTTCTGTTTTACCCTAAAACGTGCAGATAAATGGTCACTACAGCACTAGTGTCTGACATATATTAATTATTTCTTTTTCTTCTGTAGTCTCACAGTAAAACAAGAGAAAACCTAATTAATTATTATCATAATCAAAATTCCCACTCAGTTTGGTGGTGTCTGCATCACTTGTCTGAAAGTGGCTTGATGAGCACTTCAAGCAGCTCCCTCAGTACTGCTGGGTAGAGTCTGTCTGGCACCATACATTTGTGTGTATCTATGAAGTGTAGTAGCTTACTGACCATTTCTCATTGGATTATGTGGGCTTCATTCTGCTCCCATCCCTGTCTTGAAGCTCAGTGAACTAGGCACTCAGAGAAAAAGTGGTCACTTTGTTAGAAGGAAAGTCAGTTGTTGGCACCTCAGCCTTCTTCTCAGAGTTTGTCACTGTGTTGCCCTCTATATCCAATAAAGGGCTGAGATTCTGCTTACATCTTTTTTTGTTCTTAATGTATTCACAAAAAATCATAGAATCAACCAGGTTGGAAGAGACCTCCAAGGTCACTCAGTCCAACCTAGCACCCAGCCCTGTCCAATCACCTAGGCCATGGCATTAAGTGCCTCAGCCAGGCTATTCTTGAACGCCTCCACAGACGGTGACTCCACCATCTCCCTGGGCAGCCCATTCCAATGCCAATCACTCTCTCCGTCAAGAACTTCCTCCTAACATCCAGCCTATACTTCCCCCAACACAACTTGAGACTGTGTCCCCTTGTTCTGTTGCAGGTTGACTGGCAGAAGAGACCAACCCCTACCTGGCTGCAGCCTCCTTTCAAGTAATTATAGACAGCAACGAGGTCCCCCCTGAGCCTCCTCTTCTCCAGGCTAAATACCCACTGCTCCCTCAGCCTCTCCTCATAGGGTTTGTGTTCCGGGCCTCTCACCAGCTTTGTAAAAGCTGCAATAGAGGAAAACATGTGCAAAAATATGAAAGTCAGCATTGTACAGAAATGGTGAGGGAAAAAAAAACAAGAAGAGCATGTTAGTGGTCCAGTACATAAATAAAGACTCTTTCCCAGAATAAACTAAGTAAAGAATCACATTATCAGTTGGGCAAGCTTAGTAATGTCACAGGTCTCTTTAGGAGAGATGGTGGTCATTTGCTTTTTCTCTAGCTGCTTAAATGTGATGTAGTTTATTACAAGATCTCTATAACAGGACAGCTTAAAACAGCTGAGAACTTCAGTTTAGAGAGTGCATTGCTGACATCTGGTGGCAATAGAGTTAAAAAACAGTGAAACTTTAGCAAGTGCTCCGTAGGACGTTTAGTAGACTCCAGAAGGTTGTAACTGTAGAAATATGGAATATTGAATACACAATATATGAAATCCAGAAAAATTAAACCTGCCGTTTGTTGGTCTGGGGTTCTGGGCAGATATTTTCATCGTGCTTTTCAGTGAACTCTTCCACATGTCTTGAGCCTATCCCCAGAAAATGCACACAAAGCCTTGAACAATTGGAATATTTATATAGTTGCAACAAAAATATTTGGAGACAGCTTTACAAGGATCTGCATAAAGAACACAAACAAACAATTATATAAGAAAAAGATTTTTTTTCTGAAGTAACTTGCATGAACCAAAGCATGTCCTGAAAATAGTAATTAAAAAAAAATCTATTTATGTCACAGTTTAATTCTAATTCACTTTCAAAAAGGTTGATAAGTTTCTTATAAATTTTTAGTGAATGCTATCTCATCACCATGCTAATAAGAACCAATAATATATTAGCACAGAATCAACCAGGTTGGAAGAGACCTTCAAGATCATCCAGTCCAACCTAGTACCCAGCCCCGTCCAGTCAACTAGACCATGGCACTAAGTGCCTCAGACAGGCTTTTCTTGAACACCTTCAGGGACAGCAAGTGCACCACCTCCCTGGGCAGCCCATTCCAATGCCAATCACTCTCTCTAGGAAGAACTTCCTCCTAACATCCAGCCTATACCTCTCCCAGCACAACTTGAGACTGTGTCCCCTTGTTCTGTTGCTGGTTGTCTGGGAGAAGAGACCAACCCCCACCTGGCTACAGCCTCCCTTCAGGCAGTTGTAGTCAGCAGTGAGGTCACCTCTGAGCCTTCTCTTCTCCAGGCTGCACACCCCCAGCTCCCTCAGCCTCTCCTCATAGGGTTTGTGTTCCAGACCTCTCACCAGCGTTGTTACCCTTCTCTGGACACGTTCCAGTATCTCAACATCTCTCTTGAATCGAGGAGCCCAGAACTGGACACAGTCCTCAAGGTGTGGCCTGACCAGTGGTGAGTACAGGGGAAGAATAACCTCCCTCATCCTACTGGCCACACTGTTCCTGATCCAGGCCAGGATGCCATTGGCTCTCTTGGCCACCTGGGCACACTGCTGGCTCATCTTCAGCCTACTATCTACCGGTACCCCCAGGTCCTTTTCTTCCTGCCTAGTTGACTGGACAGGGCTGGGTGCTATGTTGGACTGGATGATCTTGGAGGTCTCTTCCAAGCTGGTTGATTCAATGATTCTATGACGACTGACTTATTAGGAAAGCAAATAGAGAATTTTCAGGTGTCTGCAAAAAGACAGCTCTTAAAATTCTGTGTAGTTCTGGATCTCAGAAAAGATGAAGGCTTTATTTATGTACAGCTATTTCCTGTTAAAATCACTAGACTATATATTTTGTCTCAAAATTAGGGTATATGAAGTGGCCCTTCCACTCAGTTTGATCTGTTTTGTAAGGAACTGGAATTTCCTAAGCCAGCATCTGGGTGTATAACTGTATATCCCACACTGAGGAAGCAAGCATCTCTACCCTTGGCTGTTTATAGCAGCATTTAATGTGAACTGGTTGTCTGCCAGGCTCATGAGGTTGTGCTGGAATTACAGAAGTTGTGAAATATTTAAAAAATTGGATTTTGACTGTTATTTAATGGCAAAAGCAAACAGTACAATCAGCATGGGAATGCAAAAGATCTCGGCAGAGAGATTGCTGTGTTTCACAATGCTGGTAATGACAGATGTAACCAGGGAGCCTCGTGCACAGCAGGGCAAGATGCTGGCAGAGAACAAAATCAGAGACTGCTGCCAGGAATGAGACAGCAGCAGGTGGAAAAATCTTCTATGTACGACAGTTCCTGACAGGCCAGGACCCAGTTATAAGTGCTGGGCAACCATTCTTCCTCAAGAGAAGGGCAGTCTGGTACACACCATGAGTTTTCAGATCCAAGGAACACGCAGAAGAATGGGTGATCTGAATGCCACATTGCAAAAATCAAACCAGAATGAATTTCTCTCTGGTGAAGCCCTTCTGGAGCCAATTGAATTTTGCTAGGAAAGGATCTGACTAAATGAGTTTGGAGGGAAGGTTAAACATTCTTCTTTTATGATCCTACCCTGTACCATTACAGAGTCCTTTCACTTGGCTAACATAAAACCAGTTCTAATGCTAAAATAATTAGAAGGCTAGTATATTTGCTGTTTCAATATGAGTAGTTCATGACATATGTCTCTGTGGAAACCTTTCGTGCATGCTAGATACGGTCTGTCAGCCATATTTTTCTCTGATTCTCTGTTCTATTTTTAAACTAATTTTAACCTCTTTATGCACACTCAACCCATGCCCCTGCCAAAATGGTACATTACAGGCTACACAGTTAGCAATACCTAGCACTAAGGTTGCCAAGAATCTTCTACAGTGTAATACTGTTTCCAGTTGCCTATAGCCTTTCTGAATTTTAACAGTATAGGCATAAAATATCTCATGTTTCTTTCTTAATCTTAATTTTGACTAGATGAGAAAAAATATTTGGAGATTTGTTTCATTGGGTTAAAAAAAAATTAGAAAAAGGTAAGAGCAGATTTAGATCACTTTGCCAGCTGTCCATATAGTCCTCAAATAATTTCTCTCAGAAATGAAAATGCTTTGATGAATTAACATTTGACCTTCCATCCCCTGAAGAATGCTAGAGCACCACCTTGCAGATCACTACCACGACCCAAACCTCAGGCTACCTTTAATTCCGAGGTCTCAGTTTGTAAGCTGTGTGTGTTCTTTCAGTCTAAATTCTTCAGTAGATTTTCCCTTGCCACTTACACAGCTGAAAGTCTTGCCCTTCACCCAGTATCTTGCATCTCAGTTATAAAGCTAATTCTCTTTTGGGGCTATGAAAATCTTGCTGGTCAGACAGTTTCTGCAAACACCAGTTGCTTGTTACTTTTAGTCCTTTCATACAATCATAGAATCAACCAGGTTGGAAGAGACCTCCAAGATCAGCCAGTCCAACCTAGCACCCAGTCCTATCAGTCAACTAGACCATGACACTAAGTGCCTCATCCAGGCTTTTCTTGAACACCTCCAGGGACGGTGACTCCACCATCTCCCTGGGCAGCCCATTCCAATGCCAGTCACACCCTCTGGGAAGAACTTCCCCTTAACATCCAGCCTATACTTCCCCCGGCACAATTTGAGACTGTGTCCCCTTGTTCTATTG
This sequence comes from Pogoniulus pusillus, assembly GCF_015220805.1. Classification (NCBI taxonomy): domain Eukaryota; kingdom Metazoa; phylum Chordata; class Aves; order Piciformes; family Lybiidae; genus Pogoniulus; species Pogoniulus pusillus. The sequence continues at coordinate 32,272,691 of NC_087270.1, forward strand.
CTGCTTCTGCTGCACCCGCTGCTATCTTCCCCTGCTGCTGTTTTGGCTGCCGCTTTGCTGCTTCACTGCCGATTTACCCCATCCCTGTCTTCTTTAAGGCTATTATGTTCTGTAGTAGTTTATTCTCCTTATACTGTTACATTTAATAACTGTTTAAAAAAACCCCAAACACAAAACAACAAACAAAACCTTTTTGTTTTCTATTTTCCAAATTCTGAGTTGTAGTGAATTTACTCTACTTGGGGAGGGTTCCGCTCTAACCCATCACACTCCTAACTAAGGAAAAGAGGAGACTTGCAATGAGTATGGCTTTCAGAAAACCTTCAGAAACCCAAAATTTCACATAAATGATGATAATCCATGAAATGTAGAGAACCTCACATCTCAGATGGAAAGATTTCAGGACTTCTAAACAAATGATGCTCGATACTGACATTTCTAGCTCTACCTGCAAAGTCTCACCTGTTGGAAAAGCAGTAACATAGGTAGATCTGTAGAAAAGAAAAAGATCTTGTTAGTATTGTGCTTTTAAGGGGGAGAATGCATTAGGAAAAAAAAACCAACTAAAAAATCTGTTGAAGCCCATTGTGCTAGTTTGAAGCTAGCTAGAATGTTTTGCTGGGAAGAATTAGATTACAGGCTGTGAAAAGGAAAGAAAAATGATGTCTACTTCACTCATAGACTTGCTGAGATGTGTAAGAACAAGAACACAAACATAGATAACAGAGTCACTCTCTGTCTGGGCTTTGGGCTGAACTTTTCTCTCTAACCTAACCTGCCATCTGTGTGGCTAATCCATCTGCTTCTAACCCCTCTGGCCAACCCTCCAAACTCACCTTGAGCATAAGACAAAGTCTGGGGTAAGGGAGAGGAGTGGGAGGAAGGTAGAAAGGTGATTGGGAGCCCCTCCTGGAGACTCAGGTTTCTGGGAGGGCTGTTGCGTTTCTGTATTACTTTTTAACTTGTATATTTCTGTATGTATTGTAAATATCTGCTTGCATATTGTGTTAAGCTGTAAATATAAAGCTTCATTCAATTTCCAGAGCTGCTGAGTCTAATCTGGGTGATTTTCTAAAGTGTTGAGGGGCAGGGAACACCCAAACCATCACACTCAACTCCTTTCTGAATTTCTTTCAGACATGACAATCCTGAAACTCAAAAAAATATTTCCAGAAAATACTTTTGCATTAAAAGATGAACAACCAGAGTTATCCTGCTGGGAGGGGTTTAACTCACAAAAGCAAATACCTATGGAGTCACTTGAGAGTTCTTAACCCTCTTTTTCTTCTACAGTTTTATTGCAAATAGAACTAATTAACAGAGCATCATTGCATGAATATTTAGCATTATAATGTATGTAGAAAGGGCAACACTCCACTAACATAACAAAAACTTAACTGCACACCACCAGAGACTGATAAGAAACAAAAAAGAAGCTGACATTTCCAGGGGAAGTACATTTAATAGAAACATCTTTTGCCACATGAAAAATTATAATCTGCTAAAATGAAATGCCAGCTTATTCCAGTGCCTGACGACTCTCTTGGTGAAAAAACTTTTCCCTACTATCTAATCTAAACCTCCCCAGTCTCAGCTTGAGGCCATTCCCCCTTGTTCTGTCTCCAGCTACCTGCAAGAAGAGACCAGCAGCAGCCTCTCCACAATGTCCATTCGGGTAGCTGTAGACAGCAATGAGGTCTCCCCTCAGCCTCCTCTTTTTCAAACTGAACAGCCTCAGTTCCCTCAGTTGCTCCTCATAAGGTTTATTCTCTAGGCCCTTCACCAGCTTCATTGCCTTCCTCTGGACCTGATCCAGCACCTCCACGTGTATCTTGTATTGTGGTACCCAAAACTGAACACATTACTTGAGGTGTGGCCTCACCAAAGCTGAGTTCAAGGGGACAATCACCTCCCTACTCCTGCTGGCCACAGTATTTTTAATACAAGCCAGGATGCCATTGGTCTTCTTGGCTGCCTGGGCACACTGCTGGCCCATATTCAACTGTCCATCTATTACAATCCCTTTCTGCTAGGCAGCTCTCCAGCCACACTGCCCCAAGCCTGTAGCATTGCTTGGGGTTGTTGTGACCCATGTGTAGGACCTGGCATTTGGCCTTGTTGAAACTCATCCCATTAATGCTGGCACATTAGTCTAGCCTATCCAAGTCCCTCTCAAGACCCTCATTCAAATCAACGATGATGTCAGCTCAGGTTTAAAAGCTAAGCTAAAGAAGGCACTCATTGATGGCATCTGTCCTCATAGTAACCACTACATGTATTAAAGTCCTGCTTCCTGAGGAGTGACAGATCATCTGCTGATGAGAAGTAGAGAATAACATCTTTGTTCGCTCTTGCTTCCATGCATGGCATTTGCTTTTGCTTTTCATCCCATTACATTTCTTTTATCTTGACTCATGGGCTTTTGGTTATATTTTCACTCTCTCCTGCTCACTTGAGAGTGTATTTGGTGGACATCTGGCTCCTAGCCAGAGCCAAACCATGACACCATCTTATCTTTTTGTCACAATCATGTAGTGCCTTGATCTGTGCCTCATTACAAAAGATGACATCATTTCATCATGATGCCATTCTCAATGACAGCTGTGGGTCACAATTACAAGGCAGGATGCTATTACTCTTTCCATTGTTGCATTGCTGCATGGTTCCTGGAAAACATAAAAATATCATGCCTGTCTATTCCAACTCACAGCCTGAATTTCCAGTTTAGAGAAAATCCAATACCATATAAGAAACATGATTCATAGCAGCATAGATGAGAAAACTACTTAACTGTTTCTCCTACCTTTCGGACTGTATATGTCTTAGTTAACAAAATTAAGCATTGATAATGAAAGAGGAAGTTGTAAACATAAAAAGGTTTACATAGACTGCAAGTAAGACAGGAAAGATGCTGGCAATGTTTCATGTGAATATGAAAATTAAAGATTAAAAGAAGAAAGGCAAGACACAATCTATTGCATGATATACTTGAAGCTCATGCAAATTGGATTAAATTGTATTAGTATAATATTGTAAAAGTCAGTGTACCCATTCAATTCAGTACAGTTAATAAATAGGAAGTTGGTAGCATAATGTGAGAGATATATTTAGTCTTGAGGTAGAACAGGCCAGATTTGTTTGTACAGCTCCTTCTAATTTAAAAACCTCTGTGATGTGCCAATCATCAAATCACTGATATCACAGCAGTAACCATTAAAAAGCTTGTAACTGAGAAACATCACATGAGATTATCTCAAGTCAAGTGACTTTTGCAGACCAAAGTCTTAGTCTTGTTGCAGTGACAAGTTAAATAGCACTCAGATCGGGAATAAATAGAAAACATAACATTTCCAGGCCACTGGAGAAAATGAGGTCCTAAGTATGACAATGAACAGTATTAGGAAACATTATAGGTGGCATTGTTAGGACTGGGAAAACTGGAGGAAGCAGATGATTGATATACCAATGTTATCAGAAATGAAGAGGAGGACTTGACATGATGAATGACACAGAGAGAAAAGCCAATCTGCATAGTAACACAACTTATTAAATGAGAGGAATAAAAGCTGAAAGATATGAGAGGAGTCAGGCAAGATCTGAGGATAGATTAGAAAAAAATATCAGAGAAGAAAAAGACAGAGAGGAGAAAGCTAAATTTTATTAAATATGAATAAAAGAAGCAAACTAATTTCTATGCAAGCAGAAAATTTGTAGCGCAAGACCAGCTGTGGTGCTCTTCCCAAAAGCAACGTGTCATAGAATCAACCAGGCTGGAAGAGACCTCCAAGATCATCCAGTCCAACCTAGCACCAAGTCCTATTCAGTCACCTAGACCATGGCACTAAGTGCCTCAGCCAGGCTTTTCTTGAATACCACCAGGGACAGTGACTCCACCACCTCCCTGGGCAGCCCATTCCAATGGCAAATCACTCTCTCTGTGAAGAACTTCCTCCTAACATCCAGCCTAGACCTACCCTGGCACAACTTGAGACTGTGTCCCCTTGTTCTATTGCTGGTTGCCTGGGAGAAGAGGCCAACCCCCAGTCCTGTTAAGAACAGCAGCCAGGAAAGACATGTGTCCAAGGGAAAACAGAAAGCTTTTAGAATTCATCTAACCTCTGATGAGAGTTTAATATTTATGTGCCGTATTGCCATAGCAGGGAGATTATGTAGCCTTTCTCCTGCTTTCTGATCATGCTCATTTTGTCAAAGTTTATGTGAGCTGTTTGAGAAAGAATCTGAGTCTTGGACAGCAGTACCTCCTGTTAATAAAAAGTCTGAAGATGTACCTGAGATACTGCTAGGGGATTTCTGCCTGCATATACTACATGAAATGCAACTTCAGATTTATATTAGAAAAGCAGCTGAATTTATGGTACTTACCAATTATTCAGTGCAATGAAAGTCTTCTATTTAACGTTTGATGTCTCAGAAGATAAATTTATGGAAGTATTTTAGATTATCACCCCTTATAGTTCCCTTTGCTGTTATGTTTCTTTCAAAAACATCTCATAAGTTGGATGTCTGATGTAAGTGTGGTACCTCTAGGGATCCCATGTTATCTGTGATTTGAGACATGCACTGCTTGTGTAAGCAGCTTAGAGATATTGTCAGCAAATTTTGTTTTTTCACTCATCTGAATGGATTCTAAACAGCAAAAATACTTCTCAGAATCTCAAGTCCTGAATAGTCTCAATATGTTGATTTGTTTCTGTGCCTTTCAGGTTCATGATCATAGAATCATAGAGTCAGGGTTGGAAGGGACCACAAGGATCAGCTAGTTCCGACCTCCCTGCCATGGACACAGACACTCTACCCTAGAGCAGCGGCCCATGGCCTCATCCAGCCTGGTCTTAAACACCTCCAGCAATGGGGCCTCAACCACCTCCCTGGGCAACCCATTCCAGCCTCTCACCACTCTCATGCTCAACAACTTCCTTCTCATGTCCAGCCTGAACCTACCCATCTCCAGCTTTGCTCCATCCCTCCATGTCTTGACATTCCCTAAAAAGTCCCTCCTCAGCGTTTTTGTAGGCCCCTTCAGATACTGGAAGGCCGCAAGAAGGTCACCTTGGAGCCTCCTCTCCTCCAGACTGAACAGCCCCAACTCTTTCAGTCTGTCCTCTTAGGAGAGATGTTCCAGCCCTCTGATCATCCTCATGGCCCAGATCCTGAACTGCATCAGGAGAAGTGTTGCCAGCAGGCTGAGGGAGGTAATTCTCCCTCTCTACTCTGCTCTGCTGAGATCCCAACTGGAGTACTGCATCCAGTTCTGGAGACCCCCATTACAGGAAGGGTGTGGACATGCTGGAGTGTGTCCAGAGAAGGGCCAGGAGGATGATCTCAGAGGGCTGGAGCAGCTCTGCTATGAGGACAGAATGAAAGAGTTGGGGCTGGAGAAGAGGAGGCTCTGAGGTGACCTTCTTGTGCCCTTTCAGTACCTGAAGGGGGCCTACAAAAATGCTGAGGAGGGATGTTTTAGGCTGTCAGGGAGTGACAGGACTAGGGGGAATGGAGCAAAGCTGGAGGTGGGTAAGTTCAGAGTGGATATGAGGAGGAAGCTGTTGAGCATGAGAGTGGTGAGAGCCTGGAATGGGTTGCCCAGGGAAGTGGTTGAGGCCCCATGCCTGGAGGTGTTTAAGGCCAGGCTGGAGGAGGCTGTGGGCAGCCTGCTCTAGGGTAGGGTGTCTGTGCCCATGGCAGGGCAGCTGGAACTAGCTGATCCTTGTGGTTCCTTCCAACCCTGACTGATTCTATGATTCTATGTTTCTATGAAACGTGTCTACCTTTTAGGAAAATGTTTGAGATGCTCCTATTGTCCAGCACTTGTCCACATTTCAGAATTTTCTGTTTATTCCTGGCTTTTCAGAAACTGTTGTGCAGGAGTGTTTTGACTCAGGGGGTGATGCATTATGCCAAAATCTGCATTCTTGCTTTCAGAAAACCCCCAAATCTCAAACAACTGAATAAGCTGAAATTTAAATGTATTGAGGCTTTCTGAAAAATGTATCTATGTGGCTCTATCAGAATACAAAGCATTACTTTAATGTTTTCCATTGAGTTTTATTCTGGAGCAAGAAAAGAACAACAACAACAACAACAACAACAAAGGCAAAACTTGCAGGAAATTATTCCAGATCTGACCAGATAAATAGTCACAAACCAGAAAAAAAAACAAGCAAAAAGAAAGGATATTAGATGTAAGTGGAGTGTCTACAGTGATTAGGAGAAAAATGACTTATCATCAAAGAAAACTGCCTTAGAGGCCAAAAAATGTGGAGATAAAGGCAGAATAAGAGAGTCAAGATGAGTTAGGCCTTGCAAAGGACATTAAAACACATAGCAGAAGATTCTTCAGCCATGTGAATAAAAAGAACCAGGGTAAAAAAAATGAGTAGGTCCAGAATGTAGTGGGGATAGAATAGAAATTAAGAATAAATCAAGTATAGGCTGAAAGCTAAATGATGCTTTAGCTCAGATTTCAAGGAAATAGGCAAAGATTTTGAACATGGGAAAAAAACAAAACAACAGGATGGAGAAAAAAAAGCTATAGAAATGGAAACCAGCACAGTCAAGGCAGAAGCACAATTTGAGGTCCCTAATGTACTCCAGAAGGGAAGAAGTGGAAAATGAGTATAATCCCAAGAGTGAATTGGAAAACAAAATTTTAAGTGGAGCATCAGGCATTTTTAATAAATGCCTAAAGCCTGGTTGGTGCCTAATGTTGGGAGATGCACCACACACGGAGTAAAGATGCTGGAGTGAGAAAGTGGTCTGGACAGCTACAAACCACCTAGATTTTTGTTCAATAATTTGATGATTTAAAAACAATTTTTAAATGAAATAGTTGCTAAAGGCAGTAACAAGTGGTAGGGCTCAAATCAGGAAGGGTGCTAATGTAATAGCAGCTGTGGTAAGGAGAGATAAGAGTTAAGTATCTTAAGTACCATTTTGCATAAAAGATCGGTTCTTTAAATGGAAGTAGACAAAACCAGCCAGTATTAGAATAATGTGTATAAAATCTTCTAATGGTTTAGCACAATGGCTAACCTATAGAATAGAATCAACCAGGTTGGAAGAGACCTCCAAGATCATCCAGTCCAACCTATCCCCCAGACCATGAGGCATGAAGGTTAACTACTGAAAGGGCTTATCTAAGTCAGGTCATGATAAATTAACCATTGTTGCTATCTATCTATTTACTTACTTTAATGATTTTAATAAATACATTTACAGAAAGAGGAACCAAGGTGAAGAAAAACTTGCTGGACATCAGTGAAGACTTTTAATGTGGTGAACATTGAGAGATTATCATCAAAGCTGAAGAAAATGAAATCAGTAGAGGAACTACAATTCCAGCATTTGGCTGGAATGGACACTGTAGCAGCATTAGGAGAAGTCCAGGTTGAAGAAAATGGCTTTGTGCTTAATGATGACTTTGGAGATGGAATATTAATGATTCATTTAATGGCTCTGATACAAGATATCTGACTTGAAGCCTATTAGAGGTACAGAGTTAGAAGACTGAACATGGAGGCATTGGGTGATATTGAGAATTACAGGACTGGGTTGGAATTCAACAAGATAAAAATTACATTTTAGGGGATACGTGAGAAGACAGTAGTGAAATGGAAACCTCTGGAAATTGCTGAGATGATGAAGAATTTTGTCATACAAATTCCCTGCAAGATTACTGTCTGAATAATACAAATACAGGTAAGGATTCGCAGTGTTTCACAATGCACTGATGAGATACCTCATGTCATCTTGCATACAATTCTGGTAGCCAGCACTGAGGAAAGAGGTACAGTGAAGGTTTACTGGTATGATCAGAGAAAGGGTTTATTTCATTTATCACAAGAGCTAGTTTATCCTGGCAAACCAAAATTGAGAAGTAATATGACTGCATTCTATAAATACATTCTATAAATACATCAGAGAGAGGAATACCACAGAAAAAGAATATTCATTTAAATGAAAGGATGATGCTGGCACAACAACAGAAAGGTATAAATTGGTCCCTGAATAAATTCAATCCAGAAATCAAAAGATTCTTATCTATTACAGCACTTAGGCCTTGGAACAGCTTTGCAACAAGAGCAGTGGGAGCAGAAAAACACTCTCGAACTGATGTTCAGAGCTCTATACCAGGTGCACCGACACTTTATCTGCACATAAGACTGCCAATTAGGTTATCTGATCAGCAGATAGTTTCTCCATGATGTCTATCACCCTGTTCTATATGTGGATATTCATAAACACACGAATATGTGGGTATACACACACACATTCATGAAAATCTAAGGCAACGCCTTTGTTTATTACATTGCATCAAACCCCAGAAAACTTATATGATTCAATAAGCTCATTATTGGGATTACCACAGAGTAATTTCTGCTGTGAAAAGCTAGAAAGATTTATGTGCTTTAAATCCCTGTGGAACAGTTGCAAGCTGTGAATGCAGGAAATACTTCTGGTCTTTTGTTCATCTTTAAATGACAAAAATGGAATTGCTGATGGGAGATGCTGGTTTAATTCAAAATTTCATGCTGTCTCTAGGCAATTAGAAAGCACCAGGCTGCTTCTTTAAAACAAAGTAGACCCAAAGCTTTTGAATTTTACATATTTTCTATTGAATGCTGCTATTGACACTGCAGTAAACATGAAAATCTAAATAGCAGGAGTTAAAGAGGTACTCTAAAAACAACTCAAAAGACTATTTGTCCTGTTCCTGAGCTAAAAGTCATACTACACTCAACTAGACACAGCTTCGTTGTCAATATAGGGCAAATCAGCCCAGCGATGGTCTTGGTGTTTGATCCTAATACTGCCATGCATAAAGCAGAAATTGTGAGAGTTAAATTTACTGCTCATGTTGCTCCTTGACAATGATCTAGAATGGAACAGCCTGCATCCACACCACTGAACTCCCTTACCCTTCAGAACAGTGTGGGTGACACCCAAAGTGATTCTTCAGAGGACTCCCTAGCACACTCTAACTCCCACACTTCCCAGAAATTGCTTGAGAGAGGGCTCATTGACCTGGGTCAAACCAGACCAAGGACTCTGTTAACAATTTAACAATATATATGACTGACTGGCTCCCAGTACCCCAGGAATGATCTCTGGAGCTCTTTTATTTATGAGTGTAGTTACAATCAAGGGGTACTGTTGTCCCTTGTTTGCTTGATCCCCTAGTAAATCTGCCCCAGCAACAAAGACGATGTGGAGGCCAAATCAAAACTACAGTATTAAACAATTTTCCCAACTACTACTTGAAAAGGTAAAATTTCTCTACAGTGCAATAATAAGAAAATCATCTGGATCCAGCATGCCAAGGAAATGGATCATATTTGAAACTTCAAGAGGCCTCTCTACAGATGTCTGACCAAAAGAGGTCAAACTGATTCAAAGCCTGTAGTGCATGGATTAGGGCCTTTGACTGATGAGAATATCCACAGCACATGTTAGAGCTGAGGATTCTTGCATACCTTCTGTGGCTCATCTTAGGGTTTTGGATGGGTCTAAGTGCAGGAGTATTTGGTTTGCATGTGAGCACACAGGCACCCAAGCAAGCAAGTAATGAAATGGGTTTGGCAAGCCTTTTTGAGACCTCCTCTTTGTATTGACAACACTGGGCAGCTGAGATGATAGTAGTAGTGGTAATGGCAAAAGGGAGTCACAGGAGAGACAGGATGCTCACCTGTAAATCATCCTGCTGTGGGTGCCCTTTGCCTGTGATTGCTCTTCCTGTGCCAGATGGAAAATAACAACAAAATATTATTCTTTATCATTCCACAGTGTTCAGTTTGACTTGTTTAGGTGTCATCAGAGCCTCTGCCTTTTATTGTGAGCACTCCATCAGTTGATTTAGTTTACTATCTTGATCAGAGTGAACTTTGCTCTAGGTCAAAGGCATAACACTGCCTTAAGAACATAAGGCAAAGATCCATCTGTATCGAGACAGATTTTTCCTTTGTCACACCCCCCATGGTCTCCTTTTTTCTAAGGACAGTAATTCACTGTTGATCTCTATTATGGCTTCAAGAATCCTCCTTTGTTTCTCTCAGTGTTTTTATGTTCCCTTGGTAAGACACACATTAACATCTTTGCAAAAGGTGCAAAGCTACACTTTTCCTCCTCAAGCTCATTTCCTCTGCTGAGTGGGATTTGTATATGCTAGAGGTTTGTAAGCTCTCCAGTTGTTTTGTTATTTAACGGAGTACAGAGGAGTGCTGACATTGTTACATTTCACACTTAAAAATTAGCAACTAGGCCATGTCTTTTAAATTATTTTCTGAAAATAATAGCAGAAAAATCAGTGAGTAATGAATAAAGTCATACATTCAAGAAGAGACTGGATGAGGCACTTCGTGCCATGGTCTAGTTGGCTGGCTAGGGCTGTGCGCTAGGTGGGACTGGATTATCTTGGTGGTCTCTTCCAACCTGGTTGATTCTATGATTCTATGATTCCTACTGTTTTCATTCTCTTCCATCACTGCATTTTAGTCCAAGATGAAGGACACCTGGAAAAAAACTGAGAATTTTAAGTTATCCTTCTTAGGACTGCTCCTAAATGAAGAGACAGGAGAATCCTCTTCTCTGTCTCTCAAAACACCTGACTGCCTCTGGATTGTTGATGACTGGGACAAATGATTCCCTACCTGTATTTTGTTACATGATATTTATATATTATGGCATGCAAAACAGAGGTAATGGACTTTTTGTACAGCAATTCAAGATCTGCACACTTAAATGGCACTAAATCTTAAATACAACTACTCACATTATGATTACAGTTTAGCCAGAAAAATAGAAACATAGAATCATAGAATCAAACACGTTGGAAGAGACCTCCAAGATCATCCAGTCCAACCTAGCACACAGCTCTATCCAATCAACTAGACCATGGCACTAAGTGCCTCATCCAGTCTTTAATTAGCTCCTTGCACTGTTAACACATATAGGAATCATTTTCCATATCTTTAGGAAGGATGGAGAAACATTCATTAATAAACAAAGAAAAAAAAATCCTGTTCTAATCCAAAATCAATTTCATATTGAATGAAAATAGCAGCTACACACAAAGGGGGGAAAAATCCTTCCTGATAAAAATTATTACATCAGAGTGCTGTTACAATTTTTTGAGAATTCAGGGAAGCTAGTGCTTATTTTTCTGTACTCTCTCCAACTAAAATGTTGTGTTCTTCACAAGTAGTCCTTTTCCCATTGGTGTGAATCCCAAGAGTGCATTAAATAATACACTTCTAGTTGTAAAACAGATGGGAAAGTGTTTTAAAAGGTGCCAGGTTTATTTATGGAAGCATGAAATTGAATTTAATAGGAGAATTTTGCCAGTATGAAATGTGAACTTTCAAAACAGGAAGTGGATTTTATTGCTTATTTATTTTATTACCGGATCAGCTGCCCAGAACTGTAGAATCCTTCCTCTCAGGAATTATTTACTTTCCAACTCTGAACCAGAACATCTTGACCATCAGTTGTTACATCTTCTGGCTGCCAGATTCTCAACTATAAACATATGTGATGCTGTCTATCTCAGATGATCTTTTGCAGATTTATATAGGGAATGGTTTAGTTTTAGATTTATTTCTTGATTTTAAATAATATGAACTGAACTGGCTAAGCTCAGGGAAAAATAATTTCATGTAGCTCTTGATTGCTCTTTAATTAATAATAGACTATTTCATTAAGGGGCTTATGACATGTATATAATATACATCAAACATGCAAAAGCTAAAAGTCAGTGGATATATTATTCCTTCTCCTTTTCATGCCCAAAGGTGCCTAGTGAAAGAACAGGTGCTATTCAGCACAGAGAAACAGCAGACCGACCTACTATACCTGGGCAGAGTTGAGTTCCTTCTTCCTGTACACATATGGCCAGTAAGTAGAGGTATTTGGGATGATGTGCAGCCCTCAGTTTTCAGTCAGTATGAAATGGTGGGCATTTGAAAAACAAAAAATCAATGAAAATATTTTTTCCAGGATATTAGGCTGAATTGGAACTGAATGTTGTGGATGCCTGTATTTGTTATAAGACAGGATTACATTTCAGACTTCATTAAGGAATTATCTCAAAAAATAATTTGGTTACCACTGCATGCAAGAGACTACAAGAAGTGTAAATTTCATAGAACCACAGGATTGTTTTGTTTGGAAAAGACCTCTAAAATCACTGAGTCCAACCATCAACGCAACACTACCCGGCCTAGTAAACAAAATCCAGCAGTGCCATGTCCACACAATTATTAGAACCATAGAATCATGAATCAACCAGGTTGGAAGAGACCTCCAAGATCATCCAGTCCAACCTATCATCCAGCCATGTCCAATCAACTCGACCATGGCACTAAGTGCTTCATCCAGTCTGTTTTTGAACACCTCCAGAGAGGGCGACTCCACCACCTCCCTGGGCAGCCCATTCCAATGCCAAAACACTACTCCCTGTGAAGAACTTCTAACATCCAGTCTATACCTCCCTCGGCACAACTTGAGATGTGTCCCCTTGTTCTGTTGCTTCTGTTGCCTTGTTCTTGAACATGTTGTGGGCGAGTGACTCTATCAATTCCCTTGGCAATCTGTTCCAGTGCCTGACCATTCTTTCTGTGAAGACATTTTTCCTAATATCCAACCTAAATCTGCCTTGGCACATTTTCAGGTCATTTTCTTCCATCTTATCACTAAGAAGAGGAGACTGACCCCCATCCTGACTAAAACTTGCTTTCTGCAATATCACCTTCTATTTAGAGGAACTGAGGCTGATAGTGTTGTAAGACCATGTTAGAGCCTGACTCAGAGCTCTATCCCTTGAGGTCCTAATTCATTGCTTTATACAGTACCACAGTTCTCTCAGTCAGGGTGCTAACGAAAATCTGTTGTGTGTTTATGCAATGTGCAGTTGTGTTCAGCTCAGAGTTGGCACTCACATACACACACAAGTTTCCATTTCATGCAGCAGCGCTAAATGTTTTCATCATGAAACTCACGCCTGTGCAGTTTTGCATGGGAACTTGAAAAAAAAAGTGACAGCCTTGATCTTGCTGCTCTCAGTTTACCAATTATGGATAAAGATTGAAGGCAATGTGGAACAACCTCATGATCCTGATCCAAATCCCAAGTAGGAAAGACATGGTTACAATAACCTTTGCAACAGGCATTAAACTCCTGAAACTAATTGCAAGCAACTTTCTTATGCCTAATGTTTCTCATACTATTGTCACTTAAGATTATTAAATTAGCTATAACTGCACCACACCTTATTAAGAGTCTCCCCAGGACAAAGATACATCTCCAAAACAGCATGTTTGATGTCCAAGTGCACTAATATTTTGAAGGCTGATGATATGTTTTGGAGAAATAACTCCTTTAAAACAAAGCTTTTTACTGAAATGCATGCACTCATAAACAATTAAGCCTAAATATTTGTTAAAAGGAAAGAATAAGAAAATTGAACATGTAAAAGGCAACTCACTAGTTTAAGTTCCTGCAATTAATGATAAGGTGAAGCTCATGAGTTTTGTTTGAGTCGGAAAGAAGCGCATGTGCCATTCATCAGCTTCATTAATGTGTCACAAGCACAACTTCTGACATGGACAAGAACTAATTAAACTTATTTTTCTATTTTTATTTTTCTTGGAGACAGATTGTTTGAGTTCAGAAGGTCACACAGTATCTAGCAGATCTGGTAATTCGTTCAAATATGGGAGTAAGGCTCTTCTTTTAGTTCTGGCCAAAATTCCTACAAAGTTTTGTACAATGGGTTTGAAAGCTCTTATGCGTTTAAAGAAAATCCTTTCAACTTACTCTGGAGTCCTGCTTTATGTTTCATATTGCTTTGAACTTGTTACCTCTTTGCAATGTCTTGGAACATTAATTTGGGAGCATCTAAAGCTAGTGATTAAATGTATAGCGAAACAACACTTTGATGTTGCCAGAAGCAATTAATTTTCCCTATTTATACACAAAAGGTTATAAAAGACTGTGTTATGACAAACTAAATGATTCAGTGAATGCAAAGTTGGTTAGCTGATTTTTAAATGGTTGTTCCTCTTTGGTGGGGAAAAAAAAAGATATCCATCAAGCCTTATCTTAAGCCAGAAAGCTGTGATTAACTTACAGAGTTTTGAATACCTTTAAAATTAGAAAGAAATTACGAATTTATGGAAAACCATCTTGTAATGGGTTCATTAAGAATGAAGTTTTCATTGAAGATAGCTTACTGGGTGTAGATAAATGAAGTTTATGAGCTTACAGAAGTCATTGAGACCACATTTAAACATAAGTAGCCTGACTATTGAACATTCTCTGCGCTCATGACTGTTGAACTTTATTAACAAATGGATAAATGTATTATATGATTTCACGCCTGTATTTTTACAGGCAGAGCATCTCATACTTCATTAAATTCGTGAGCTGAAGACAATAGATAGGATTTAAATATAAATCACTCAGACCCAGGCACTGGAAATCAGGTTCTGAAACTTCTGAAGTTCCTTCTACCAATGAGTGAGTATACCAATCTTTCACTATTTAAATATAAATCACTCAGACCCAGGGACTGGAAGTCAGGTTCTGAAACTTCTGAAGTTCCTTCTACTAATAAGGGAGTATACCAATCTTTTGCTTCACCAGGAGCCATAGAACACATATACACAGGGATGCACTCACACACATATGAGCATACATATATCCCTGCATGCTAGGACTGTGAGCATGCTTAAACAAGAAGGAAGGAGGTGGTGGAGTCGCCGTCCCTGGGGCAGTTCAAGGCAAGGTTGGACGTGGCACTTGGTGCCATGGTCTAGCCTTGAGCTCTGTGGTAAAGGGTTGGACTTGATGATCTGTGAGGTCTCTTCCAGCCTTGGTGATACTGTGATACTTTAAGCCATCAAAAAGCTGTGAAAAGGGAAAAAGATACATGAGAATGAAGCAACCAAATAATTAGGAACGTAAAGACAGTTTAGTTTTATGCAACATAGCTAATTTTTCAGTTTCCACTAAACTACAGAAAGTTTTGATTTCAGGCTAAAGCTTGACCTTCTTTGTCAGTTAAAGAAATACGTTTATGAAGCCAACCAAGAGATACACAAATTTTAAGCATGATCCTGCACAATAAATTTCCTAAACTGATATCAGTGAGACAGCTTGCTATCAGGAAGGAAATAAAACCTAACTCCTTCATATACTGAGGGCAATAATTTGCTTTTCTCCTCATCTCCCTTCCCCCTGCCTCTTTATCGTCTGTTAGTCTCTTCAACATAAAGCAATGAACTTCTGGCTTTTACAATGAGTTGAAACTATTTGATGAACAGAGCTTAGATCGTCTAACACATAGATTGTTTGCAGACCTCCAGAGTATTTAAGGGTATTATTTTTACTTTAGAAGTTACAGAGTGCTAGCAAGAACTTTGTCTTTGAGTGCCAGGAACTCTGTAAGGAAAAATCCTGAAGGTTTTTAGAGTTCAATTCAGCTGTATTTGAGACATACTTGGAAATATGGTACCTCTGTATAAGGACGGCAGAAGTAGTTCCTACAGAAAGTCCACATCCTTCCCAGAAGAAGCTAGAAGCCAGGAAGATATGCCTGGTCATCTTAAATACCATTGAGCACCTAGGTTTAGGTGAATGAGTTGCACCTTAACTGTGCCAGCAATCAACAGAAGCTGCTTCAGCAGAGCATATGGCATCTTTGGGAGATGAGGAAGAATTATCTGCAGAAAACTGTGGCACAGAAGAAGCCAACCAGCTTCATAAATACCCAGAGGGATTTCACAAAATACAATAGCTACTTTTTGTTCCATCCAATGGACTTTCCAGCTTTGACTTAGGCATCTACCCTGTCTAAAATAAATAATAGTGATAAAGAGAGTGCATGACTGGAAACAATTGCAAGGGTTGTAATCTAATTAACCAATTCAAGTGAAAACTAGAAGTAATCAATAGAAAATACTGGCAGAAAATTTGACCTGCTACCCATAAATCTTATCTCTATAAGAAAAAAAAAAAACAAACAACAACAAAAAAAAACCCCAACAACAAAACGAACCAAACCAAACAAAATTCTGGTTTGGATTATAGCTGGAAATAATGCCCCCAGATAGAATCATAGAATCAGTCAGGGATGGAAGGGACCACAAGGATCATATAGTTACAACCCTCCTACCATGGGCAGGGACACCCTACCCTAGAGCAGGCTGCCTAGAGCTTCATCCAGCCTCCAGAGATGGGGCCTCAACCATCTCCCTGGGCAACTCATTCCAGACTCTTGCCACTCTCATGCTGAACAGCTTCCTCCTCATGTCCAATCTGAACCTACCTACCTCCATTCCCCCTAGTCCTGTCACTACCTGATACCCTAAAAAGTCTCTCCCCATCTTCTTTTGTAGGCCCCCTTCAGGTACTGGAAGGCCTCAAGAAGGTCACCTCAGAGCCTCCTCTTTTCCAAATTCAACAGCCCCAACTCTTTCAGTCTGTCATCATAGCAGAGGTGCTCCAGCCCTCTGAGCATCCTCATGGCATGTCCACATCCTTCTTGTAATGGCAGCTCCAGAATTGGATGCAGTACTCCAGGTGGGGTCCCAGAAGAGCAGAGTAGAATCACCAACCTCGACCTGCTGGCCACACTTCTCCTGATGCAGCTCAGGATCTGGTTGGCTTTCTGGGCTGCAAGTGCACACTGCTGGCTCATGTTGAGTTTCTGATCCACCAGCACCCCCCAAGTCCCTCTCCTCAGGGCTACTCTGCAGCCAGTCACTGCCCAGCCTGGATTTGTGCTTGGGATTGCCTCGACACAGATGCTAGACCTTCATCCTTTATCATCCTTTAGAAATGAAAGAGCAACAGTTTTGGTGTTAATGGACCAACCCTTAGGCTCTTGCTTAGATGGTGTTGTCAGTTTTAAGATCTGTTTGTCTGACCATTAAAATATTTAAATTGTGTTCTTATTTATAGAGACCTCTGAGTCACTGGGCTGTGAGGTATGCTTGGTCTCACAGAATTTCTTCCTTTATTTCACTTTAGATGTTATTGAGACCAAGCAAGAAATGGATTCCTGAAGTTCTTACCTAAGATAAAGGTGAGTCAGGCTCTAGCTTTACTTCACTGAATATTTGACTATTTATTCAAAGTGGAGCAGCTTCAAAAATATTTAACTTTCAAATGTTCAAACAAATCATCTTGACATTTCCATTTTTTTTTTCTGGCTGAAACAATTGGTCAAATCTGGTACAAATTTGCAGATAGTTTCCATCAACACAAAAGTGCATTTTTGAGCAAACAATGAATCCTTCCATAAAAGTTCCCTGGCTCTAATCAGGGCTGAGGCAATTTTGCATATGCCAACCAGCAGAAAATTAGGTACTGGATAAGCAAGAGTGGTGTGGATCTGGGTTCTACCTAAATCCCCTTGTGGCCTTAGTCCAAAGTGATTAGCCCCAGGTCAAACAGAAAGCCTGTGGTGAATCAAGCAAATCAAATCCAAACCTCCTGAGCTCTAGGATTATGTGCTAGTCCCAAGACCTCCCTTCTTGGAGGCTGGAAGGGAGGAGGTTATTAAATATAAACATGAAGCAACATCTTTCTCTGTGCAGGCCCAGGGCATGATGTTCTAGAGGAGAGACATGCCTCCTATTTGGACCTGTTTCAAGGGAACCCACAGCAACTGTCTCTGCTGTCAGTGTCCTTGATCAGCATACTGCAGCTTGGAAGGCTTCTAAGGAAGTGTCCTGTTAAACTAAAGGACAGTGAGTTGTAATGTAAAACACTGATTTAATGTGGACTTGAGACTGAAGAGACTTATTTCATCGAAAACATAGTAAAACAGAGTAATCCTCAGATTTATTTTTAATAGCAATCTGGATACCTTCTTGGCAGTGTTTTTCAGATCTTAGTGTAGCTCAGTTGGAAGGCCACATATTTTGATTTCTCTTGCATTGAATTACTGGCCGTTATTGTCTCTGTTAATGAATCTGGTTAACTTTAACTGTCAAATTCTAATGCAGCTCTCTGAATAAACTGATTGAAGTTGAACTCACCTCTCTGTACAAGCTAAGAATGAGCCTTAGCAGAAGTCTCCAGAGTTTCCTAAAATTTTAAGGACATTATTATGGAAAAGTGATTTTGCACCACTGAACCTAAAGTGACAGCATAGTTTCAGTTTTGTGATGATGTCAAGCCAAAAGGAGATTAAATTCCCACTGAAGCTCAGATGTGACCCAAGGTGAATAAAATTACATGTGAATATTTCAGGGACAGCTACCACTGTCCCTGAAGCTGATCTTTCACTTCATCTTAATCCCCATTTTGAAATTCTGTTTTTCAAAACATATTGGAACACCAGAAACTTAAACCTGTTTTATTTCTAAGTCATAAGAAATCTTGTCCTAAAAACAAAGGTGTCCAGGAAGGTTGGACCTACTTCAAGAAAGAACTCCTGAAGGCAGAGGAGCAGCTGTCCCATTGTCTTGGAAGATAAACTAATGAGGAAGGCAGCCAGACTGGATGGGCAAGGAGCTTCTGAAGGAGTTAAAGACAAAAAAGAGAGCGTATCACCTTTGGAAAAAGGGGGAAGCACCCCAAGAAGAGTTCAAGGGTGTTGTTAGGTCTTATAGGAGAAAAATTAGAGGCAAAAGCCCAGTTAGGACTTAGGCTGGCCACAGCTGTTAAAGGAGAATGAAAAATGTTTCTATAAATACATTAATGGCAAGAGAAGGGCCAAGGACAACCTCCAATCCTTATTAGATGGAGAGGGGAATATAGTAACAAAAGATGAGGAAAAGGCAGAGCGGCTTAACACCTTCTTTGTCTCAATATTCAATAGTGGGAGAGGTTGTCTCCAGCACAACTGGCCTCCTGAGCTGGCACATGGAGTCAGGGAGCAGTATAGTTCCCCTGTAATCCAAGAGGAAGCAGGAAGGGAGCTACTGAGCCACTTGGATCCCACAAGTCCATGGGACCAGATGGGATCCATCCCAGGGTGCTGAGAGAGCTGGCAGCTGAGCTGGCCAAGCCACTCTCCATCATTTATCAACAATCCTGGCTCACAGGAGAGATTCCCAGAGACTGGAAGCTGGCCAGTGTGATACCCATCCACAAGAAAGGCCAGAAGGAGGAACTGGGAAATTACAGACCTGTGAGGCTGACCTCAGTGCCAGGCACTTGGAACAAGTCATCTTGAGTGCCATCACAAAGCACCTACAAGACGGCCAAGGGATCAGGTTCTGCCTGACCAACGTGGTCTCTTTTTATGATCAGGTTACCTGCCTGGTGAATGTAGGGGAGGCTGTGGATGTAGTCTACCTGGACTTCAGCAAAGCCTTTGACACTGTCTGCCACAAGAAGCTCCTGGCAGAGCTGGCAGCTCATGGCTTGGACAGATTCACTCTGATACGGGTCAAGAACCGTCTGGAGGGCCAGGCCCAGAGAGTGGTGGTGAATGGTGCCACATCCAGTTGGCAGCTGTCACTAGTGGTGTTCCCCAGGGATCAGTGCTGGGCCCAGTCCTGTTCAATATCTTTATTGATGATCTGGACAAGGAGATTGAGTCCAGCATCATTTAACAAGCTAGGAGCAGGTGTTGATCTGTTGGAGGGTAGGAGAGCCCTGCAGAGCAACCTTGACAGGCTGGATGGGTGGGCAGAGGCGAATGGGATGAGATTTAACAAGGCCAAGTCCAGGGTTCTACCCTTTGGCCACAACAACCCCAAGCAGCACTGCAGGCTGGGGACAGAGTGGCTGGAGAGCAGCCAGGCAGAAAGGGACCTGGGGGGGTACTGGTAGATAGTAGCTGAACATGATGACTTCTTGTGGCCTTCCAGTATCTGAAGGGGGCCTACAAAAAATCTGGGGAGGGACTTTTTAGGCTATCAGGGAGTGACAGGACTAGGGGGAATGGAGGAAAACTGGAGGTGGGGAGATTCAGACTGGATGTGAGGAGGAAGTTGTTCAGCATGAGAGTGGTGAGAGCCTGGAATGGGTTGCCCAGGGAGGTGGTTGAGGCCCCAACCCTAGAGGTGTTTAAGGCCAGGCTGCATGAGGCTGTGGCCAGCCTGATCCAGGGTAGAGTGTCCCTGCCCATGGCAGAGGGGTTGGAACTACATGATCCTTGTGATCCCTTCCAACTCTGACTGATTCTATGATTCTACAAAAATGCTCCATGTCCTCTGTAGTATTGCACCTGAGTATGTCAGATGTCTTGGTGTTTTTTGGTCTTTCAGCCACCAACTAAGACACACCAGTGATAGTGGGAAGAAGCATAGGAACTTCAACATACTGGCTGTACTCCTAAACAAAATGTTGATAATCCCACTCTCTGTACTGAAGTGAGAAGTCACGTTAAAAAACACCCCGAGGACGATTCTGGCATTAACCTGGTTTAGCTGCATCTGGCTATTGTACTCCTGAAGTCAGTAACTAGACATATAGCACCACACATGGACACTTGTGCAAAAGGATACCAGGGCTTAACAAAGGTATCAGAGATGGAAACAGTCCTTAACATTTCTATTTGGCTAGGTATAATCAACAGTCTTACAACAAACAGAACTGTTTCAATTGCTGTGAAGTAGCTACTAATTTAATCACAGCCAGAGCAGTTATCCTTACTTGGCTGATTTCTCATGAGTTAGGCTAAAACTATTTCAGAAAGTAAGAGCTGTTCTTAGGCGTCAGAGCACTCTATTCCTAATATTGGAACACAGCTTTGCTGGTTTATTCCAGCATTGCATGTCACAAACTTGGTGACAGGACTTTCAGGAACAGTTGAGGACAGCTTAGAAGAATCAGTCTTTATCTTGCCTTTTACACTTTGCTTCTCAAATTAGCATATTCATGTTCTACCATTTTAAGTATATATAAAAAAATTAAACTGTAATTTTAACTGGCCATGCTGACAGGTCATTCTCGCCACATTTACAGCAACATTTAATATGTTGACATGGTTACCCTTTTGCCTCATTCCTAATCATAAACACTTTTTACAAACCGAGTGATCTAAGTGAACAAAAATATCCTTCCTCCCCTGCCCTCCATTCTCTCAGCCCCTTCTAACTAGCGCACTTTCTCACAAAATCTTTCTGAGACAGTTTCTGTTGATGTTGAAGAAAAGCCTGGCTGAGGCACTTAGTGCCATGGTCTAGTTGATTTGACAAGGCTGGGTGCTAGGTTGGACTGGATGATCTTGGAAGTCTCTTCCAACCTGGTTGATTCTATGATTCTGTGGTTTTGAAATATCTACAGCACACTTCATTTTTATCAGGCGAATTTCTCAGTTCCTTAATTTCTTCCACACAGCTCAATAGATCAAAACTACAGAACTGCACTGCACAGAAGTCTAAGCATCTTAGTCCTTGGAAAGCAGAACTGGCACTTTGAGCAGGATTTTATTTGAAGCCAAGATATTTAAATTTAGAGATAGGATTAAATTTGCTTCATAGATTAGCATGTATTTCCTTATACAGTTTATGCAATGTAGAAGTACAAACTACAGGTTTTAGTTCTATTGTAGGTTTTTATTTCTCTAATTTGAGTACTACACAGTGTTGCATCTATTCTCTAGGTAGTTCTTAAAAAGAATACAGGTCTCCTATAGTTGCCATTTCATATCTGCTGGCCCTATGCAGACAGATTGGATAAAATAGGGTTTCTGAAATGACATCAGATTTCTGCTTGGAGTTCTGAATCCTCCATATGTGAGTGCCTTCATCAGATGTGTACATTTCAATGAGAGTTTTTGATCCTAGTTCTATGCACTGTATTGACTCAATCAGCACAGCACAGCTTATAACGGACTCTATGAGGAGAGGCTGAGGGAGCTGGGGTTGTTTAGTCTGGAGAAGAGGAGGCTCGGGGGGACCTCATTGCTGTCTACAACTACCCGAAGGGAGGTTGTAGCCAGGTTGGGGTTGGTCTCTTCTCCCAGGCAACCAGCAACAGAACAACCGGACACAGTCTCAAGTTGTGCTGGGGGAAGTATAGGCTGGATGTTAGGAGGAAGTTGTTGGCAGAGAGAGTGATTGGCATTGGAATGGGCTGCCCAGGGAGGTGGTGGAGTCACCATCTCTGGAGGTGTTGAAGAAAAGCCTGGCTGAGGCACTTAGTGCCATGGTCTGGTTGACTGGATAGGGCTGGGTGCTAGTTTGTACTGGATAATCTTGGAGGTCTCTTCCAACCTGGTTGATTCTATGATTCTATGATTCCAATGAAAACGTAGGTATTCACAGATGAATTCTACATGATAATATGTGAACTGAGTGGTCATATTTTCAGACAGCATACTACCAGTAGGGCCTTTAACGTTAATATTTCTTCTTGACCATGGTGTGAAGGAAGTGAGAGCATTGAAGACTATTCATCCAGAAATACCTGTGCTGTTGGTTGATAGTATCTGTGTATGAAGAGGCTCACAACTCATCTTTTGAGAAGAGGAATAAACTATTAAACAACTTCTAAAAAATTGGTTTGACTCCTGCTATAAACTGTGGAGTCTGGAGTCTTATTATCCCTTGGAGGAGAACAAGAGGGAGATTCAGCAGAAGACAAGTCATTGACAGCAAATGTCATGACTTGTGCCCTGAGCATTGCAGTGGCAGCAGTCTTTTCTCAGTAGAAAGATAAGGTAGAAAACAATGAAAATGAGCAATATATTTTGTGAAAAGACTGATTTAAAGGAAGGATAAGACAAAATCCAACATCTGTTAGGAAAGGACTAAACCTTCTGGTGGTGTGGATGTGATGGATCAGGGAACTTTATGCTTCCTAATTCATATCCATTATTAGGTGTTGCTGAAGCAGAGACAGGCATTTGAGTTTCTCATCCAGGTCATCATGCCTGGGACCATCTATCAGAAAAGTAGGATGGGAAGCCAGCTCCATGGTAAATCTCTGTTTTGAGTTACAAGTGGATTTTCTATGGGATGCCCCACACACCACATTTGATGTTGGAATATTTCCAATGCTTTGGCAAATAGGCACTATTTACACTTAGATTAGAATAGAATAGAATAGAATCAACCAGGTTGGAAGAGACCTCCAAGATCATCTAGTCCAACCTAGCACCCAGCCCTATCCAATCAACTAGACCATGGCACTAATTGCCTCAGCCAGGCTTTTCCTGAACACCTCCAGGGATGGTGCCTCCACCACCTCCCTGGGCAGCCCATTCCAATGGCAAATCACTCTCTCTGGGAAGCCTATACTTCCAGCCTATACTTCTCCCAGCACAACTTGAGAGTAACTGCATTCAAGGTCTTTGACATGTTGCACAAACAGAAAGCTGAAGTCACAGTAAAGCTCTTACTGGTACTCAGGATCACATTGTCCTGTGGATGAAACTCAAAGCAAATTCTTTATTGCTAGGAGTGGCAATGGGGTTCTTGAAAGCTCTTCTCAGTAGCATCTGTCCTTGAGTGACAGGAGGTACAACATTTTTTGAACCTCCAAAAGAAATCTGTAGGTTTTATGAGAGAGACCATAATAGATTTGGCCTACAGCAGGGAAAGCATACTTGAGTACTGCTCAGATGTCTCCTGGTTCCTTAGGAGGAGCCATCTCTTCTGTGACACCCAGAAGCATCAAGATACTCTGAAATCTTCATATCCTGATTTCCACTGAGTAATTACTAATGAAAAATTGTATTTACCTCAGAGACAAGGTAAAATCACTTGCCTGTGAAAATAAATAAATATCACAACTCAAAATGCAGTTCTGATTTCCAAATTATCAATGCTTAAATACAAGAATTTCCCCCTTTCTGAGGGGTCCTTATGCTGATATTTACAGTTGCTAGTGGTTCCTATCTGTGTTGGAAAGAAATTATACTCTGCTATTTATAATCAGCAATTTAAGGCAGTAATTGTTTCCAGTATTTGCCCAGTTCTAAAAATAACAATGTTAATGTGCACTAATTCTTTGTAGTTAAGGAGGCTTCAGCAGTATATTGTTGTTTTATCTGGAAGCTCAGCAAATGTGGATGCAACCCACTATCTGACAAAGACCAATAGTCTGATTAGGCAGCTAGGTTAAATTTAAAACCAGGCAGGGATGTTTGACTTTATATGGGTTTTAGAT